>NC_066364.1:37977108-38617108 GCF_013377495.2 Cygnus atratus
ATTTGCACATTTCAGAATTTCTGCTAAAGCCTATAACTATTACAGCTCTAATTATTCTGTCATTTGAATGCTTTTATTTCCATTTTGGCATAATTGGCTATGTGATTGTAAAATAGATACTTTATGACAGTGTTTTCCTCGACAGGCTCCTCTGACCCTCTACCAAGAAAATAATGTTTCTCTTTTCCTCGTTACTGCAATTACATCAGGAAGCAGTAGCTCACTGAACGATATAAAAGTCACTGAGTGTTGTTCTCTAGAAAACCATTTATCCCTTTTTCCATGGCCGGGCAGAAGTTAGTAGCTTGCTTGAAGGGATTTAAATTTTACCCTAGTGAAAAGCCATGGTGGCAAATCATCCTGATGTACAGAACTTACTAACCTGCTGTTGCTCCTACCTGGCAGTCTCGTGACAGAGGACTGACCTGCCATCAGATCACAAGCTGGTGACATCAGTGCCACCAAGTCCATTGGCAGCGTTTGAAGATCTGACCCACAGTGAAGTACATCAGTGGTGATAGGTCAGGAAAGGAGCTGGGTTCTCTGAACTGTGTGTTTACTGATCGGAAAGCCATTTCTCTCCTCACACAATTATTTTCTCTGTTTGTTTTAAAACAGTCTGTGGGAAGTAGGCAGGTTTTGATCATAGGACAAAGGGCTAATGAAGAGGCTGTGCCACTGACAGCTTTGCCTGTGTGGGAACTGCGGAGTTTCTCGCCCTTTTGTTCTTCATTGGGAGGGATCAAATCCCACCCCACTGGCTCCAAGGTATTTCCCTGAAGTAGGAAAGGACAGCGAGCAATTTAGGGAAAAGTGGCCTGGAGAAACATTTGCATCAGAGCTTTCTCCTGCCATGGCTGACAAGCACATTTTCCGAGTAAGTACATGGGATTCATTGCACCATGTCATCATAAAGTAAACATAAAACTGGCCAAAGAAATTGCATCCTGAAATTGCCTATTTCTTCCTGGTGATTACAAAAGCAATGTAAAGTTATGGGTACTAACTCAGACCTCTTCACGGTAGACATCTCACATCAGATGCTGAGATGCCACCTTGCTATGGACACACTTCCCCGTGATGGATGTCCAGGTGAGGATCATTGCTGTGTTTTTTCTGTTCTCCCAACAATCTCTGTATTCACAGGTCCCCTGGACAGACTGTTAGGAAGTGCTGCTTTGACTTATAATGCTGGCTGAAATAAATGTTATTCATGGGAGCAGTAACATATAGTGAGTGATTTAAAAAGCAGTAATTGCTCATCCGTAAATTCTGGGGAGTCACTCTCTTACTGAAAATGCTCTGAAGATCCCAAGCAAAATCTATTTTTTTTCTCTCAACTGGAAACAGATTTGGCTGATAAATGTATAATCGCTGTGCCATGCTAAAAGATGCTTTAGCTGTCAGGAATATTGTGGTAGCAGAGGCAGGAATTCAACACAATATCTTAAATATAGAACCCAATTTCCTACCTAATCTGAGGGCCAGATATAAAAGGGGCATGATTTGAAGCGGCTCATATTTGTGCTCATAAGTTGAATCCTGCTTGCATTGTTCATCATACAAGGGGATTAAAAAACAATGTTACCACTCACCTAGGGAACACAAGCAGGGATTTCTGGCACTGGCAGAACTCTGAGAAATTTTGGTTGTGGTGCAATTTCAGTCTTTTAAGTATAAGTGCTTACCACTTCTGGCAGGAGCAGAACAGCTGGGAAACTGTGACCGAAGAAATGTTACAGGATTTGGTGAATCCAAATCCTGTAAGAAAAGTTACAGGATTTGGTGAAGCCATGTTGGCTGTGTTGAATCACCTCCCTACCTTCTGTGTGACTTTTTGTGGCTTCCAGGAGGATCTGTTCCATGATCTTCCCAGGCACAGAGGTGAGGCTCACAGGTCTGTAGTTCCTCGGGTCCTCCTTTCTACCCTTTTTAAAAATGGGAGCGATGTTTCCCTTTTTTCCAGTGTGGACTTCACCTGACTGCCAGGACTTTTCAAGTCAGATGGAGAGAGGCCTGGAAACTTCATCAGCCTTCTCCCTCAAGACTTTGTGATGCATGTCATCGGGCCCCACAGACTTGTGCATGTTCAGGTTCACCAGGTGGTCTCAAATTCAACCTTCACTTTCAGTGGTGGGGACTGCACTCCCCCAGACCCTGCCTTGAGGTTCATGGACTTGAGAGATGTGGAAAGAGTGTTTGCCAGTGAAGACTGAGGCAATGCATCACCTGTGCCAAACAGCTGGGACACCGAGGCTTAGGGGAACGTTTGACATCCTGCAGTGTGATAGAGCGACCCTCTGGCACAACTGCAGAGCAAAGCAAGCTCTTGCAGACATTTCAGAGAAAAATGCACATATGAGTATGTATGAGGAGAAGCAAACGCAAGAGTGGCATGCTTGGCTTCTTGCCAGGCAGGGCGGGAAGAGCCTGGCCCAGGCAATGGACACGACGGTAAATGCAGTACCTGAACCTGAACTGGAAAAGGACATCAGGTCTTTGGACTGAAAAAAAAAATATGCCTGTTCAATACATAAAGTATTTTCGTTAAGAAATTGTTGGCTACAGTGTAGCAGAAAATTGCCTAAATTAAATCATATGGAGCAAGTGACCCTGCAGTCTGCTGATAAATTATAATGCTCTGGTGTCTGGTCTGGGAAATAAACTAATTTCCATTCTTGCAAGGGTTGGAGACAGACATATGTATAACAGAAATACGTCTATTAGCAACCACAGAGGAAGCTATATATCTATTAGAAGAGCTGTCTGCATGTTGCCTGAAGTACTGCTAGCTGTCTGAGCAGCAGAGCAAGATGGGGACCAGCCCTGTGCAGCAGGGACACTCCCACCCATTGGTATACCAGCACCACAGCTCTCACCATGGCAGGGGTGCATCACTGAGCAGCAGAGCCAAGGTGTCCTGGCACTCCCACCTGGGAACAATTTGTGAAGCTCGGCTCCTGGGTAGCTTAAAGGGGAAATCAGGCAGCTGCTTGACCGCCCATCTTCTCTGCACTACATCAACCCCAGGCAGAGATCCCCTCTTCTGAAACCCTCCTGCAGTGCTTTTGGCAAAGGTTTGGGCACATGGTGTACTGTGCGAGTGGTCCCCAAGCAGCAGCACTGCTGAAGCCTTGTTTTCTTGTGAGCTCCAGCTTGTGCCTGAGCTCCTGGGTGGATGAGGCATGCCAAGGAGGAACCCAGGTCACGGTCAATACAGGCAGCCATAGTCTCTCTTCCTCGTGTGAGTTCAGGAAGAGTTAGAGATGTGGTAGCTTTGACGTTATAACCACTCAGTGAAATCTTAAAATCAGGGTATTGGGGATGGGACAGGCAGACAGGGAAATAGAGCATATTTATGTAAGTTTCGTGTCCTTTGGAAAGCAGGCTAGAAATGATGATTCCTGGGTTTGTTGCAGTTTCTGATCTTTACAAGATGATTTCAATCCAAGATACCCATTCCGATTCCAGCTGTGGCACTGGAAAATGAAATACTTCCATTGGTTTTATTGGAGCGAGCCTAGATTTTCACAAAAGCAACAAAAATCATGGTCTGTCCCTTCTATTTCTTGGTAACTCTTTTCTATCTTTTACCATTTTTTAAACTATTTTACATTTTTTTCATAAAACCAAATAAACATTTTAAGATAATTTGAATTATTCTTTTACTGATGCAAAAGTAAAATTATGGTGGGATTTTTGCTGCTTTCATCCAGCAGATATGAACAGAAGGAGCTCTCTCTATTACTGGAAACCTTACAATATGATGCCACCTTCAGGGTCAAGAGGACATCTGTGGGCATTTACATTACAGCCAACAGCAATGTGACTTTTATGGTAATGCAATTGCATCTTCGTTTGGAAATGAAAATATCAGTCTCTTGTTCACTGGGATCAAACATCAGATCTCAGGAGGAGTATTTCACAGACACAAGGCCTGGCAGTATTTACTTAAAAACGAGATGAGTGCTACAGACATCAAGATTGTTTTTGAAAGAACATTGTATCCTTGGCAAGATGGTATTGGGCATAATGCTGCCACATTCTTTTTTTTTTTTTAAGATTTCAGATAACATATTTACTAGAGAAACAAAAAGACTCAGTAGTGAGACGACTGCAGAATCTTTAACAATTTAAGGTATTTATTAAGTCTTTGAATATATTGTCATCACATCGGGTTTTGTCATGAGACATGCACGAAAATATATTAAATTGTTTGAAGAATGTTAAGCTAAATGGTTCATGTCCCTTTAAGATTTAAAAATAGGTTTTGTACCAAAGGAAAGCAAAAGGTGAATTATTCATCTATATTTATTGGTTCATATTAAAATCTTAACAGAGACACCTGAAAAGTAGTTCTAACCTTTGATAATCGGTCGAGGTATATGGAAGCATCCTGAAAAGTTTTGCAATTTTAAAGCTGAAGCATTCAAAATTACTGGTGTGTTTTGAATGTTTACTCCCCTATATTGA
The DNA here is from genome assembly GCF_013377495.2 of Cygnus atratus. Classification (NCBI taxonomy): domain Eukaryota; kingdom Metazoa; phylum Chordata; class Aves; order Anseriformes; family Anatidae; genus Cygnus; species Cygnus atratus. The sequence continues at coordinate 37,981,582 of NC_066364.1, forward strand.
AGGCACGACTGATCAAAACGTGCTACATCTGAACTGAAAGGTTGCCAATCTCTAGGTACATCAAAGAGAAACCTTGAGACATTTCAAACAAAGCAAAAAACACATGAATTCACAGTGGATGATTTTTTTTCCTTGATAAGCCATGCATTGCTTCAGTAATTCTGACCTTTGTGCTAAGGTTCTTTGATGAGGTACAGCAATAGGGGGTATGGCTATGTTAAGTGATAGGTCCATGCCTCTAGTTTCTCAGAGAAATCAAGGTAACTTCTTGTTTGCAGTCCTTCAAAGATAACACTCATTTCCTCAGTCTTGCTGCTTCTGCTAAACCAGTACATCTTTAAAAACAGGGACAAATGAAAAAAAAAAGGCAGATCCATCTTATCTCCAGTTCAATCCACGTGCAAGATCACTGGGAGCGGTGCTAGGCAGGGATGGGCTGATGCAACATTGCAACAAGCTCACATTCAAGCAGGAACATGTGTATAGTCCTCTCCTCAAAAACCACATACTCTCTTTGAAATCTCCAGAGGTATTGCTGCCACCTCAGAAAATGAACGGCCATGTAGTTGCTAGCAAATATATGGTATTCACAGAATCATCAATGGCTGGACTGCAAGTCCTAATTACTGTGAAATCTTCAGGGGCTGCATCTACTTTATCAAATGGTTCATCACAGCAGGAATGAGTCAGGGGAATGAAGCAGCTGCTGCTGAGTCCTCACATCTACAGTGCTGGTGATTCTTGTTTTTTTTTTTCCCTTGGACTAGATTCTGTCTAGTTCTTTGGAGGAACAGTAGCCCCCTTGTATGTGGCTTGAAGCTGTCCATGGCTTTGGTTGATGGTTTGATCTCTTGTGTCCCCCCAACAAGTGGGAATACCCCTGGAGCTTCTAGGCTGGTGCCTCCAAAAGACATCTGCTGCAATTGCACCCAAACTGCACCACTGTGTGGGAAGCTGACAGCTGGGGAAATTTCTTCAAAAAAGCATTACGACTGTGAGTGAAGGCCTTGGTGTTAACACAGGTATGGATAACCTTGAAAACATTTACAATGTCATCTAGAAAATATTTATTAGCATGACCTTAAGATGTTTTAAATAGCTTGAGAACAAGACTGCACATCAGAGACCTACTTTATCTTTTTGGATATTCTCCTGGCAGCAAAGGGGTTTATTTTTAAGATTGTTTGGACCCTGGGTAACTACAGAAGGTAATGGCTATGTATGGCATATATGAAGTTGTCTAGCTACATCAAAGTAAAAACTACTTGTGTTTGGTCTTCACAAGGTTTTTAGATGGTAAGATGGTAAACTTCAATTGGAGATATAACTAGGAAAAATAAAGCATTTTTTATATTGGTGATTTGGTCTGCATATTTTACAGTGCTCTAACATAAGTTGTTTGCTAATAAAAACAACCACTTATACAGGTTTCACTTTATCACCTTAATGATTCAGATTGTAACTCAGATTGTTAGGGGAAAAACAAAATTAAGGTAGTTTCCCCTGCCAGGACAAATTCTGACTCAGCAATATAAGCTACATTAAATGCAGCTATTCCCACTGATTTCACTCAATCTCGCCTAAGTTTCTCATATATTTATTAGCTGAGATAAAGTATTTCCACAAGAAATGAATTGGGTCGATGTGAAACAAATAGTCATTAGTGAAGTTTATCAGTCACTCTGTCACGGTTAAACCTATGGATTAAAAAGAGAAAAGGAGATGGAGAAAGACTGATCCTTAATGTTGGTGCTTGTTTATAAAAATTGAAATAAGGGAGACTAACCTAAACTCATGTCAGACGAAGGGTTTATATGCTCTCATAAGATTATACAAATATTTATAAACTTAAATTTATTCAACTTGTGCAGTAATATTTTATGTGCAGCCAAGTGGCATTCAGTCAAATCCAACATGTTGTTGATTACCATGTTTTTAATCATCTGCTGGGAAATTGGTTGTAAGTATTTCTGAGATTTGGTACCACAACACTGATCCTACCTTATGGTTTATACACATTTCCAAAAATAATAAAGCTATTGCAACTTTTTTTTTTTTAATTCATACAACACTGGAAAGCTAAACAGGACAATGCAGTAATGAATTATGAGCACTCTGAAGTAGTTTTTGTAAAAAGCTAAAAATAAGTCTTCAACTTCTGCCAAAAACTAAATAAATGATCTTAAGTCACTGATGAAACTTAGGACTGTTTTCCTGTTATCCGTTTATGTGAATTGTTGGAGTATTTAAAGTGCAATTGCCTTTTAATGTGCAGAAATAGACTTCTGCAGGGTTTGGTAACCAGAGAGCAACCTTCTAATACTTCTTTCAGAGAACCTGTGAGATCTCCATCCCTGGAGATATTCAAGATGTGCTGTAGCTGACCCTGCTTTGAGACTGGGTCTTGGACCAAGCAATCTCCAGAGAGATTCCAATCTTCCAACCTTTTTTTTTTTTAATTATTTATTTATTATTCTGTGATTCTGTTTATTACCAGTTCTAAGATGTCTGATCAAAGTTTGAGGCTGCTAAACTTTAACCCATAGCCAAAATAGTGATTAATTCCCTTTACAGAAAACCTTATAAAAAAAAGCCACAACTTTAATCAGTCCATCTTTTTTTTTTCTTTTTTTTTCTTTTTTTTCCTCCTCTATTCTGATACTTGCTATCAGTATCTCTTCCTTTAAGTGGGATAATGTCTTTCAAAATAAATCTCATTTGGGATATTTCCGTTGGTCAAGGAGTCATTTCAGAAGGTTAGTTTTCTTCTTGTGCTGGTATCTAGTAAGAACAGTTGTGGAGAAGGTGATAGAAAATGCAAGTAAAGGAAAGGAGTGCTGTGGAATCTAGACACCTGTATTTTGGAGGAGTTGAGATTTTGATTTGATTTTTGTTTTCCTGCTGATTTGGACTAAAACTTCACATTTCAAAATTGAGAAGAAAAGGGAAAAGTTTTTTTTTTTTTTCACGTCAATCAAAATGTTTCATTTCTGTTCTGTTCTTTTAATTATAACCTTATACATAGCATATGCTTAACCAGACTTAGAAAACAAACAAACCAATAAAACCACAACTTAAAGCATAAGGAAAGAAAGGAAAATGCAGAATTCTGCAAATATTGGAATAATGTGACTTAATATTGTTGAACATTTTCCCCTTTTCTCCCTTCAAATCAGAATTTTGATAAAATTGCCAAATTGTTATTAAACGTATTCAAGTCAGCTATGTTTGTGTTTTCCAACAAATCTGCCTTTTGACCATATCTAAGATACAGTGCAGATGGAGAACTTGGGAGACATGGTCTTTGGGGATAGCTTGGCTATAGTTTCACCATGTTACTTAGTAAAGTGCCTCACCCCTGATATCTGCTTCCTTATTCATAAAATATGGATAACAGCAGCTGCCTCTGTGAAAGCTCTCGAGTAATGTGTTAGAAACCACCATATGTAAAAAGAGGTTCTTCCACCACCACAGTCAACCTTTGCTTTATATCAGAAACTTTGGAAGCAAACACTTTTCTTAAAAGAAGTCCACCTTTGAGAGCTGAGAGAGATCAGTCAATGTTTTAAAAAAGAGATACCTGAATTTATATGTTTAAATATATTTTGAATGTGTGCAGACAGACTACTTCCAGATGAGATTTTTCTCCACTAACATCAGTGAGTGCAGCTAAAAAAATGAATTATTTATATAGACTATCTAAATAGTTATTCCTTTAAAAACAAACCAACAAACAAACAGGTATATTTAGTTAATATTTGAGTGAGAATTTTGTCTTTTGTGATGTCTCTACAGGTCTAAAATAATCTAAATGTGGGATCTTTCTAGCCCTGGTAGTGCAGAGAATGAGTTTCGTAGAGTAAGGTACAGAGGTGACTGGTGGGACAAACTGCAGCAGAACTGGTCACAACGCTTCTTCATCAAATATTGTCTTATTTCAGGTATCATTGGAAGGTACTGGAAAAGTTCAGACAGACTGCCTAAATTGATGTGCTTCTTCCCCAGTGCCTAGCTGTGAGCACCCAAACTGAGGAATGAGGTTATCCCCCACAGTGAATGTTTTTCCATCATTTTTATCCTTCTGCCTTCCCAATTCAGTTCCAGCTGTCTCCGTGTTATCTGTCCACTGCTCCTAGATCTCCTCATGTCACCAGAAGACCATTAGGCTTTGGCGATTCCCCTCACCTCATTACTCCCCTGCCCTTCTGGCTGCTTTGTCCATCCTGCAGTGCAGGAGCCTCTTTCTGAACTCATCATACTCATGGACCCTCAGATACAAGGGATCACAAAATTTGTGATTACCTTTCTTTCCATTACTGTTCTTCAGGAGTTTGACCTTATCCCTCTATTATATGGTAACTGACTGTTATCCAGCACTTCAGGCATTTACACGACCATGGGCATGTGGTGCATGCAGGCTCCAGCAATCACAAACATGGTGCTTTCGATATTTGTTAAATACCATCTCACCTCTTACTATAGCAAAGAGTTACCTGGTAATTATCACAGAATCACAGAATTGTAGGGGTTGGAAGGGACCTCAAGAGATCATCGGGTCCAACCCGCCTGCCAAAGGAGGTTCCCTAGAGCAGGTTGCCCAGATAGGTGTCCAGAATGGTATGAAAGAATTGCTTATTCTCTTTCCTGGTAACAAGCATGGCAGCTTAAGAACTTAAGGGATGCTTTACTGCGTCATTTTACCTAGTACCATGTCTCCAGCAGCAGAAAATAGTGAATCCTCGGGGAAAGATAACAGAGCAAGGTGAATGTACTGGCAGTTGCCCCCAGGATTTTCTTTGAGCAATAGTAGTCCTAGGCTCCTCATAAGCTAAGAGGACATAGATGGTTTACAATGATGTTTCAAGGCTTTTTTTTTTTTTCATGAGCTCATTTATACTTTTCACCTTTTTGACTATGACAATGGTATAATTGCACACTGTACAGAAGTACTTTTGTTGAAACCTGCTGATAGATGAATTTGCAGGATGTGCCTGTGTTCTTATATTAGGAAAAATAGTAAATGAATTATTCCTGTTCACTTCACCTATGCTACTGTTGATTTGTCTGAATACTGAATGAATTTTGTCACCCTGTACTTGTCTCTCACATCTCCTTTCACCCCTCCATCTCCTAAAACACAGTCGTCATTTACCACACAGTTTGGCTGGCTTATTTATGCAATTTTACAAAATTGCAAATCTTAATCAGTTGTTATTTGTATATTTATCTCATAATTCACAAGCAGTCTGGTTGAAGTAAAAAGTTTAAACAACGTCAGAATTTGGGTAAAGTGTAAACAGAGCTATCTGAGCATAAGTATGTGTATTTTGCTCCTCACTGAACCTGTATTTCACATGCTTGTCTTCTAAGACTGCCATTGCCCAGTCAGAGAACAAAAACTGTACCACGCAATTTAAGCAGCCATTAGTCAAAAAACCTTTTGACATTTTTTTCCTGTTTCTAGGACAAATTTTTAGGATGTTTTCATTTCAGAATTTCAAAATTAAATTCAAAATTTTACATGCTTCTGCTATTTCTGTGTTATTCCTTGTCACACAATAGCAGAGTGTGACATACTGCTTGACACTACTATTTATATCTACTCCTAGAAAGTGTTAAGGGTGACTATTGCACTATTCATTTTTTTCTGCCACTTTAAAGTTACAGATGTACACCATGGTTTGCTTCTTTGCATCAGGAATAATCTCTGCCTTCTTTACTTATTTTCAGTTTCTTTTAAAACCATCTAGAAACACTCTTCTTTGTGCTATTATTATTATTATTATTTAGTATTGCTCTGGATTTCAGCTACCATAATTAGAACTACAAATTTGTCTTGCAGCAACCTCATATGCAGAACTTCAGTACTCAATATATGGTTATTTTCAAGTGCAAAGTTCAGGCTTTTTCTGGAAAGATTTTTAGCATATGTATTTACAATATAATCAGTTCACTGCAGCTGTCCTGCAGTTTTATAAAGGTGAGATTGTCTCACTGTGCACTAATGGAAGAATTCTTACTGACATTATATTGAGTGTAAAGAATGTGCAAACCCATGTGAAGGGTTATTTATACTTTGCCATGTGCTATTAATAGCAAAACTGGGTAGCATTTGGTTTTAACGATATATGAAATCACTGTCCCTCTCAAATCAAGCATGTCTTCTATAGGTAACGACAACAATAGCACAGCTGGACTTCTGCACAGCCTGAATCCCTGTGCTGGCTCTTCTGTGATTCTGAATGGTCACAACAGAAGACATCTACTGTGCTGCAGTCAGAAAGGTCAGGGGAGACTTCAGCTCACCCAGGTGTTTTCTGGTGGCCCTCAAACAGGCATCTAGCTCTGGGATGCCTTAGCTGTCTTGCTCTTGACAATCCACTAATTACACTGACAAGCCTTCCATCTGCAATGCTGGGAACGGCCTCAGGGCACGTGCAGGCACCTAAATTCAGGCAGAGCAATCTTGAACCAAATCCTCATTTAGCTGGGGCCAGTGTGCTTGGTCTGCCTCTGAGCTACTGCCAGTGGAGAAAAGCAAGCATTTTTGGTGTGAAGTGACTGTAGATTGCTGACATCTAGATTGGAAAGTGAGCAATTGTGCTCTAGAAATACTTGGTGGATTCCAACCCCCACCCCCCACCCCACCCCCCTTCTAGTTATACGAGGGATTTGGAATATGTTTCTTATAAAACATGCAAACATTGAATCAGATGAATCATACATCAAGTTTCTAAGATTTATATATTTATTTATTTAGTATTCTTTAAGACATACAGTATGCTCAGCAGAGATCTCTAAAATGAATGGAACTGAAAGACTGCTATGTGTCTCTTCTAAAAAACACATGTAGGTGGAATATTTGGAGCCTGTAACATTTTTCTGAATTGAGATGCCTGTTCTCTGTTTCTTTTCAATGTATTTGCAGGTAAAGAGTGCAGTCCGGATACCATCTGATGTTGTTTGGCAGAAAGAATTAGAAAAAGAGCTTTGTATCTTTGACTTTAATCATCTTGGCAGTAGGTCCACAGGTGTTCTGTAATTCTACAATATTGCAACCGAGAGATCATAAAGTGTGAGAAGAGGAAAAGGCAGCAGAAAAAAAAAAAGAAAAAAAAAAAAGAAAACAATCTTCTGAATCAGCCTATTTTAACAGCACTAATTCAGTGCTTGTGATTTCTTTTTCTTATGCTAATAAACACATAAAAAGCTACCTATATACATAAAATCTTGTTGCCAGTGATGGAGAAGAAACAACCCTTCCTGGGAGCTTTTATTAGCAAAGACATTAAGCAGTTCCTTAGCAGGAAGGCTCAGGCAGTGCATGAGCGCTATGCTACAGCACTTGCAAGATAAACTTTCCTGTTTACATTTTTACTATTACAACCTAACCATGACTGTTGTCATGCATGCAGGTTTAATAAAAATTAGCAATAACTTTTGTAACCCAAGGCCTGAAATGACAGTCTGTAAAGAGATACCTTTATTAGTTTTCCATGAGTCATAACATTTATGTGGGGTTTCATCTGCTATTTTCTTTTTCAACCAAAAAGGCTTCCACAAAGTAATCTTTTATTAGTATAGGTTGTAACATGAAAGAAAAGGACGTTCTGCCTGACTTTCAATTTGTCTGTATCAGGAAAAATAATGAAAAAAAAGAAGTTGATTGCATTAGGAGTGACAGCAGATGACATTCATTTAATCATGAGATAAATAAACTAAATGCAACCTCAAAACACTCTCAGAGGGTGGTGAAACACAGAAAGCCTCAGGGAATAAAATTAACTGTCCTTTATAACAGTCACTCTTTTAACAAGAGACCATAGGCTCTTTTTTGTTTTGTTTTGTTTGTTTGTTTGTTTTTTCCCCCTGCATTTTCTTGCTCAAAGACTCCATTTGTTTTACCTTGGACATAGCCCTGCTGGATTTCAAATGTGAAATCCCAATGCCATCGTCCAGATGATGGTGGCAGCATCATGTACTGTTGTCCCAATCTTTAAAAGGGTTTGTACCAACCAGCCTCTGCCATTAACAGTACGATTTTTAACCATCCCACCTGCTGTCTGCTTACCTACATCAGTGCTGCCAGGATCAATGTGCCAGGGAGAGTTGTCTATGGACAGATATTCACATTATTTCTTCTCTAGAGCTTTGTATGGGACAGCAGAGGTGGAAGGTGCCATTTGGGATGTAAGATCCTTCACCATACGATCTAAAATGCTCTTCAGAGAGCTTTATGTCAAAACAGATGTTGTGGTTTCCAATTCCTTTGTCAGGCTGCAGCAAGTACACCAACATACAGAAGCGTTTATTTTTTATAAGAATAATTTTCAAACTATCATTCAAAGCCTTAACTTCTCTGTCTGTGGCTACATAGTCCCAGTTAACCTGTTACAAGACTTAACCCAGATGTCCTTCAGGTGATAAGTTCTTTAAGCAGCACAGTTTTTAGCCTAGAAAAAGCAAACCCAAACTTAAAAGACTTTGACCTTCCTTTCAATGAATGATTGAAACATAACAGCATATCTGGACCTTGACACTGTGGCTGGTAAAATCAACAGCATTCCTCTTATTGGAGCAAAATCAGGACATTACCTTGTTACTCAGAGGGGAAAAAGAAGTTGAAACACAATTATGCCAGGTGATGTCACATAAGCGTCATATTCTCAAACATATCCACCTTTATGTTCTATCTGGATTAGAAGTACCTGCTCACACTGACCAAATAACTCATCTTCTGTTAGCGGGAAAGACTCTGCAGTTCTAAAATCAGTCTTTCAAATAAGCGAATAAGTACATACTCATAAAAGAATATCAGAGCTCTGCCTTTAAAATGCAAGCACACACAGAGCTAAAAATTGCTGTGAAAGATAGCAAGGAGACTTCAGTAAAGACAGCTCAGTGGCCTCCAAAGTAAATGAGATACAGGCAGGACAGTGCTGCATGACACATCCCAGCCACCGCTCCAGGCGTGCAGCTGGCAGGCTTCCCAACAAGGCACTAAAGCAGCTGCAGGGGGCTTCTCTCTTACAGGATCACTCCAAGCAGCAATTTTTAGGCAGATGGTATCACTGCTGAAAGCTGTGAAAGACCCTCTACTGGATACAAGCACACCAGGGAACACGAGCACTTATTTCAGGGGACGGGTACCTTTTCTGGGGTAAGCAACATCCCTCCCCACTCTTACCTTGCCAAACCCCAGGAGAAATGTATGGTAAAGGTATTACCCAGGGGAAATGCATGGCTTGGTAGCCTGTGCACTGCAGGTGCTGCTGCTGCATTGACGTGGGTTTTATGTATTTTGATGCAGAAATTAAATAAAGCCAGAGCTGATGAATATCTCTGTGGTCTCCTACTAGATGACTCTAGGCAAATGTTTGTCATTGCAGAAACATAATCATGGGTACCACAGGCAAATGTTGGTGCTGCATAACTGCTTGCAATGATGCAAGCTTCACTATTTCTCCACCAAATTAGCAGGGGTTCAATTTGAGTTATGGTCTTGTGTATAGGCACTAAAACAATTAGCACCCTTCTGCTCAAATATCCATGAGCCAGCCTCCACGCCAGGCCTGCACACTGGAGCATTTAAGAGAGATGCAGTGTATTTACAAAACAGAACATGGTCTCTTCATCTCCTGACTGATCTGATGACAACTTTGCTATTGCTGCCAATGTTTTAAAAATCTGTTGGTTTTCTTTGCATTAAGAGGTTTAAACAGAAATAGTTATCTAAGCCACTGATTTGCTCTTTAAAAATTAACAGGAAAATATTGTAAAGGGAAAATAACTCTTTTCTGCCTTCTCTGACGTGCTGTCAAAGGCAGTGACTTGTCATTGACCTAGTAGAGCTGTCACCAAGACCTATTCTCACCCCACTCCTTGCAGAAATATTTAAATTACAGAACATGAAACTTTTCAGACCTCTCAAAAGGCAGTGGCTTTAGATCCAGTGAGAGAGAAAAGGTTATAAATTGCCTTGTCTCATTAGTATCTTGTCTTCAGCTGTTTACACAGAGCTAGGAGAATCTTCTTTACGCAGGGCAGACAGTGCCGGGAGAACATCATTCTCTCTGATGCTTACAGTCCAGTCATGGACTCATCTGGAGGAAAATGGGACATTTCTCCATGCCTCCTCCTTCTCCTCCTGTCAGAGGGCTCAGTGGTGACTTCTCACAAGCAGCTGTCATTTTATTTCTATGGGGGCCCATGAAAGAGACAGATCTCTGCTTCATTAGTCATATTTACCACATAGCATTGTTTTTCCAATGACACAAGATCACCTTGCCTATGAAATAAAAAAAAAAAGCCTGAATTATTAACTGTGCAAGAAGTGTGGGCTGAAGCATGTGTTTTTTCCTCCTACGCTAGTTAAAGGAAGTAATTCTCCAATCAACAGAGTGCTAAATATATTGAATTGGTGCTGATTTTTTATTTCTTCCAAAGAATTGTGAATACTTTTATTTTAAGAGCAACTAAAACAAACAAATTAACATACGTCTAAAGCTTCAAGTCCAACTTATCTTCATTGGCAGTGTGGTATAAACAATTATTCAGGATGCCAGAAATGTAGTTTCTTGTTCCAATGTGCATGTGTTTAATCCAAAGCCCAAGGATAGTTTCATCAAGTAAAACAGGGCTACTGCAGAAAACTGAGCAGGTGCATAAATTACAGAGTTGGAATAAAATCCATTTCCCACATGTTCTGGGATTGTGATGTGGCTCCTCCATTAATCTTCATTATTAATTAGCATATAGGAAGAATTCCCTTCCAGAGGTTTGTCAAATTAGTGTTTCACTGACTTCCTGCTATGTGACTTATGTTTGTGTGCTTCAATAGCAATGTGATACACAATGGGAATAAAGAAGACAGGATTGGGATCCAGTATGTCCTTTATTTGATTTAAATTTTATTTTCAGATTTCTGATTCAAAGATTTGTTAAAATTTGGCAAAAAGAGCCCAGAGAATGTAAGCTTGAACAGCAAGGCTAGGACCGACCCTAGTGGCTTGTACAGGTGAGGAGACAAAGATTATGCTTAAACATTATTTCTTGAAAATCATTCCTGAATGGTAGATTGACAAAAAGCAAATGAAAGTGAATCGGAGGAAAGAAGAGATGAGGTGAAGAGACTGAATATGTCAATGTATTTGATATGTAGGGCTGTATAAATTGATCGCCTAAGGTGAAATACACCTTACTCCATTAAATCTGTATGGTATGGCACACAGTATTCAGTCCATCGATGCTTGGTTGTAGGCACTAGCTGGGACTATGGCCCTTTGTAACCAAAGGCTGAGGATCCTCTACCACACCACCACCCAGGCAGGTCCTGTGCAAAGCATGGCAGCAACAGCAGAAGGGGCTGCAGGGAAATAAGCGGACCTAGTTTTGGAGACATTTGGACCTCAGCCTCTAGCACCCGTGGAGATGCAATGCAGTGCTGCAGGAGACTGCTTGTGTGGAAAATCTTGGTGAGCCTACTCATGAAAGTGGGCAGAGGGAGGCGTACTGTGAGCCAGGACCCACACTTGGTGGCACCCACACTCACCAGCACCCCACACGGGACTTCAGTCCTGAGGGGCCCATAGGAAATGCATGTGGCTAGTTGCTAATCCTCTTCCTTACCATGACACTTACAGACATATGTGAAGCTGAACAGCTCCCACAGTCCTTTATCTGTCTAGTCTCTGCATGGATACCCAGCCCCACTCTGCTATCTATGGATTTGGCTCCATATGACTTGCTCCACAGCATAAGTCCCCATGGATTTTGGCCCCATGTCTCCAAACAAGAAGTTCATCAGCTGTCTACTGACGCAGATATCTTTTACCTTCAGCAGTTTTCCAGATTCCACATTCTGGAGCACAGCTTTAAGGAAGAGACTAGAGTGAACAAACAGTCTGTTCTTCGCATATGTTTCTTGGGAGACATGAGTTTCTAATCCCACAGATTTGGGCGTCTTCCCTTCTGGTTTGATTGGCTGTAGAGGACCAGAGCACTAGTGGGACCACCGGAGGGCAGGGGAGGACATGCAAACACAGAGCAATGGATCTGCGTCTGCCTTCATGGTGTACATCTGGAGATCCTCCAGCAAAGTCGTTGGTGTTACGTCTGGTTTTACGTCTTTGCAGTGAAAAAATGTATATCAAATACACCGAGTGTGACCCAACCTTGTATGGTCACATACACCAGGAGTAAGGACACATTTCTGCTGAGGACGTTATTCTAACTATAGCACTCATTGGGAGCTGCTGACAAGGCTGTGTGCTCCTGAGACTATATTTTTATCTCATTGTTCATTGCAAGGAAGATGCCATCTATTTAGGAGGCCAGCTGGAAAGACAGGCTGCTGGCAGGGGGACAGATATTTTGGTGTCATTCCAACCCCTGCACCTCCATTCTTTCTGTGGCTGTGGACACTTTTTTGGTTAGGCAGTACACATGGTGCTTTCATACACCACCAACGAGTTGTAAGGAAAAGCCATAAATTGTATAAGTAAAAGAAATTTTAAAGCCTGATTCTGCATCCAAGCAAGACCCAGGTTTTATTTCTTTTTTGCAGCAATAGTTCAGTTTCTATCCGTGCTCTGCTACAAAACTGGACAGATGTTTATGACAGTCACAAAAAAAGAAAACTGGGGCAGGCTGCACCAGGACATCTGAGAAGCTGTTAATATGATTTTATGTTGTTATTCTGAAGGGCATTTTCTGCTGCTCTCAGCACAATGTTGTGACTGGCCTTTGCAAGATGGAAAACATGATGTATTCTTACTTCATCCTAAATAACAGTGCAGCCAGCATAAGAACAAATCCCAGGAAGAGCAAGCAACTTGCAGTTTTTGTACGTGCAAGGAAATTCAAGCCTTAGACATACAAGAGGGCCAAAATGCCACCTAGCAAAAATGTCACCTAGCTTCAAAGTGTCACCTGGCTTTGAAGTAGGAAATGGCAGCTCTGGTAAAAGCAGCTTCCTCTGGGAATAGCAGGAGGAATGGCCCAGCAGGGTGAGTAAGGAAGATGGGGTCCCATGGGACAAGTGGGGACACTGTGGTCCTGCAGGACAAGCAGGGATGGCGTAGCCACCAGGGGAGTAGAAAGGCCAGGGTGGTTGAGAGATGGGGTGTTCTCTGTCACGGGACTTACAGCTCTCTCAAGAAGCAGAGCTCTGAAAGTGCAGTTTCCTTGAGATGGTACACCACAATGGAAAAATGCAATTTAACATTGCATGGCCCAAAATAAAATGTTTAGGTCAGTCAGACACTGTGATTCAGCTAAAAGTGATTGCAAATAAAATATTATATGAAAGGGAAGGGAAGGGAAGGGAAGGGAAGGGAAGGGAAGGGAAGGGAAGGGAAGGGAAGGGAAGGGAAGGGAAGGGAAGGGAAGGGAAGGGAAGGGAGAGGAGAGGAGAGGAGAGGAGAGGAGAGGAGAGGAGAGGAGAGGAGAGGAGAGGAGAGGAGAGGAGAGGAGAGGAGAGGAGAGGAGAGGAGAGGAGAGGAGAGGAGAGGAGAGGAGAGGAGAGGAGAGGAGAGAGGAGAAGAGAAGAGAAGAGAAGAGAAGAGAAGAGAAGAGAAGAGAAGAGAAGAGAAGAGAAGAGAAGAGAAGAGAAGAGAAGAGAAGAGAAGAGAAGAGAAGAGAAGAGAAGAGAAGAGAAGAGAAGAGGAGAAGAGAAAAGAGGAGAAGAGAAGAGAAGAGAAGAGAAGAGAAGAGAAGAGAAGAGAAGAGAAGAGAAGAGAAGAGAAAAGAAAAAAGAAAAGAAAAGAAAAGAAAAGAAAAGAAAAGAAAAGAAAAGAAAAGAAAAGAAAAGAAAAGAATCATGAATAAAAAATATATTGAAAAACCTACTTTTCTTATTCTCTCATCCTTCTATAGATGTGTGTGTATTTAATCAAGATTGCAGCAAGAATCCACCTTGTGCGCATCACTGATTTCTCCTCTTACTGCAGGCAGCCCTGCTAGTTGCTGAACTTTGGCCATCTGCTTGAGCCTAAGGGGCAGTGATATTAAATTAACCATAGTCTGACATTTCTTTGATAACTGACATTTGCACAGGCAAGTCTTCCATGCGCATGTGCACACGAGGAAATTAAAGTGTAAGGTAAATAAGATTATTGATGCGTGTTTCTTCTCAAAAGCATATTGCAAGTCATTATCTCTCCCTCTAATGACTGAAATTCTGTGTGCAAAGCCAAGTAATTTAATTTACATATCTCAAATGCGTGCCATTTTTTTGTTGTTGCAGGGCCTGTACCGCATGCCTTGTGAATGAAATCATTTCATCGTCAAGAGCTGGCACAGCTGCGGGCGGATAACTCCTCTTGTCACGTTGGAAGAGAACAGATATGCACCAGAAAGTGCTGCTCGTCCTGTCCTTCCAGAGCACTCTGGGCTGTTTTCGGGGAATGCTTCTGCCACTCTGCAGCTCTCTGCTTCCTCCGAAAGAAAACCCTGCTCTAGACTGAACTCAGTTATCGATCTCATCGCATTCCCACCCAAGCTGATGGGAGTTTTTCTGTCTTCGGCGGTGGCAGCAAGATTAGGGCCACCATAATTGGATGAATTTCAAATGCATGGTTAGAAATCAGCAAGATGCTGAAACATCCTGTCCCTGTATCCACTGACAAGTGGCATAAGGCTGCTGGGTGAGTAGCTACCTCAAAAGAAGTGCTATATTCAGATAAAGAAGATGAGTTGATTGAAGTACCTAAACTGGCGGGTCAGGGACAAACACTGCATTCAATTTGGGTATGGCTGAGGATATCAGCATGGGATGCCAAGGATTAGGAGCCCAGTCTGGTATGTCAATTCAAAGTTGACTCAAAGACAGGTGTCTACACAATATCCAGGTATGTGCTGGGGAGCAGCTACGTACTTCTCACAGCTTTCCTGTGCTGTGAGTTTATCATAAAGATATTATTCTTTTTCTATACATAATGATGTTTAGATATGAAGTTTTAAGTACGGGGAGCAAAAAGTATTTGACAAGCACATACTGCACTTATTCTGTCATAGACTCCATCTGTAGGGAAAGAGGAATAGGTAGGATTTTTTTTTATTGTTATTATTTTTTCCCCAGTGCTCAAACACACAGCCTTGAGATCAGAAAAGATTGTATTGTCCACATCATTAGGCACCACAACAGTGAGAATTTAGCATTTCAGAAATGACTTTTCAGTCTGGCCTTATTGTCTCCAAGGAATTCCTCAATGTATAATTTTTCTGCAGTTGTCTCTTCCTATGTAGAAGAGAAAAGAATTTCTCTCTTTGCTGCAAGTTGCACTCCCTTCACTATCAACTGATAAATGGTCTCAGATTTTATTATTTCTTCTTCTTTTGCTCCCAGGGTAACACCTCCTATCATCAGTGCCACCTGTGATTTCTCCACTGTTTATAGAGTTTTATTTCTTCCAGATTTAATTCCAACTGAGGGAAGTGTATATGTATCTCTTCATCACCCGAGCCCATTAATCTCTTCTGGAACAATAAGTCTCGCTGAGACCTGCTGTGGTGAGTAAGGGAGAGTGGTTTGAGGGGCTTGCTAGATTTTGGCCCTTGTGTTCTTTCCCCTCTCATCAGAAGGAGCTACAGGTGGTCAGGTCTTGATTCTGAAGCAGGACAAACTACTTGGCATATATGCTAGTATGCAGGGAAAAGATTTCACTTTGATAAAGACCTGCTGCTGATTTATCAGGATTTTTATGTCTTTGGTGTGATTTGCTAAAACTCTAGCCCAAAGACGGATTTCAAGATTACAGGAAATGTGAATACAAATCACCACTTGCACTGAGCAGTTCTGCCTGAGAGCAAGCCCTGACTCTGGGGAGAACAGAAAATGCACGTCCCAAAATGGGGGAGTCAGATCCTGGAGCAGCAGGTCTCTTTCTGATGCTGAAGTTGCTCAGGATGCTCAATCAATGATTGTCTCCTCAGATCCAGCGGCCACAAGGAGCACAAAGATGCAGGATAGGTGCGGTGTGGGGCAGCAGAGAGACAGGAGATGGGGGAGGCAGCAGCACCCATGGCAGCCTCAACAAGAACAGCTCCTTGCTGAAGTGTGTGACAGTGTTGTGCTGGTCTCAGCACCTGCGAGAAGTTACAGGGGGAAGGCAGGTTCAGCTGGAGAAGGAAAATCAGGTCTTGGTGAAAGATTGCACAACCTGAGTTGAAAGATCCAAAATTAAAAATCTTTTAAGTCCCTGAGGAATCAAGGGCTCACGTTTGGTAATCCATGTCTTCCAGGGCAAGCCACATGGCTGTGTGTTAGACAGCCCTCTTTTCGAAGGAAAGGTAAATCAAGGAGACACCTTGATTACTTTATTACTGCTAGCACTTTATTACTGCTCCCACCACTACCTCACTGCTCCCACCATTGAGGTGCAGTTGTCACAGGGCAGGAGAAAACATCACTAGGAGTGGCCATGAGTAGCTGAAATACACCTTGGGCTTGGGGTCCCTTTTTCCTCATAACTTACATGAGATCCTATCAGAAAACTGGATAATTTGTCAGAAGGCGCCTGTCATCTCTGGACCACACAGCTGCTTGTTCTTGGACTGAGCAACATGCAGCAGAGTTTTACAACTTTGATACTGGAGTAAAATTAATTTTCCCCATTATAAAAGCTCTTCATTATTCAAATGAATAAAAGAAATGGAAAATCTGATGATGTGAAGCATAAGCAATTAGTAGCACTCCCATTTCCTCTCCCTGTTCTTCGAGGTGATGCTTAATACATAAATTATGAGTGTTTTTCTGGAGTGGAAAATGGGAAATTTTCTACAGTCTCAGTGCAAGTGGGTTTAAAAAAATCATCAAAAGATATAAAGAAAGCTAACAGTAGATATTAGATATTAGTAGATAGTAGATATTCTGTGTGATGGATGATGTGGTGACTGACAGCTCTCTGTGTTACGTGATCACACCCTTTACAAATAAGCTTTCCAAAATGGTGAGAATCTCAGCTTTTCAATGCCAGGTTCAGATGTAGGGTCTCCTTTGCTAACGATGACATCAGAGATACTTCTGATTTCTTAACATTAGAAGGAAGCAGATTCAACTGAGCTGCCTTAGCATTATTTGATATGCTTTTAGATATGCTTGTTAACATCTGGGATGATAACAGTTAAATAGCAGTTCCTCCCAGTGTGAGTAACAGGATTAGCTTCTGAAGCCTGCTCAGTAACATCAAATGCTCTGTTAGTGTTTCTTTTTTTATTATTATTTTTTTTTCTTTTTTGGTCATTTGGGAAGGTTGTGCAACAAGCTGGTGATGTTATTACCCAATGTCTGAAAAATATTAATTAATATTGCATTTTAAGTTTCCATGTCATTTGGACTGACACATCCAATTTCAATAGAATTTGGTCTTCATTTTCACCATGAAAATTTCATTTCCTGTGCTCACAGTGTATGCCAGCCCATATTCTCTGCTTCACATTCTTAAACAGCAACAACAAAAAAATGTATAATGAAAACGTCATGTTCTTCTCACTATTCTTGCAATCACAACTACTTCCTTGAAGTTTTACTCTTAACTAAATGTCTTTTTCCTTCAGTTATGAAATATTGTAACTTCCTGGGTATAAAAGGTGAATAATTTACTCTTGCTTGGAAAGAAGTTTGGCCCCTCAACAGCAGAAATCTATTGCTTCAGCAAGGTTTTGGCTGATAGTTTTTTTCAGCTCCAAAAGCAAAAAAACTTCTAGTAAGCGTTGTGCTGCGTTTGGACAGAGAACAAGAAGAAACACATCCAGGTTTTAATTTGATTACTGATTACAGTAATTAATTACAGTAAAGTAATTAATTACTGATTACAGTAATTAATTTGATTACTGATTACTGATTACAGTAATCTGATTACTCAAACTAAGAAATGAAAACACAGTTTAAAATTGTGAAGGGTGTCGATATTGTTGGTCACAAGTGCAGCTGTCCTGAGGAGTTTGGGGTTTGCATTGTATGGGGCAAAATGGGCACTGATGTCACAGTGTGTGATAAGCATTGTACAGTTACATTTTTGCACTAGTGATAAAATATTGCCTTTGCCTAAACCAGGCTGGATGTAACTCAACTGTGGAAATTCTGGCAGCTCATTGCCTTGTACACGAGATTCATTCAAAGCCAAGTGCAAAACAAAAACATCTGCTTATTCATCAGTCTGGTCCTGCAGAAATGATCTTCCTGTGTACCTCTGGGAGAGAATAGCCTCGTTATGGAACCAAGCTGAAGAACTTCCCATAATCAGAGAGCCCTGATTCTCCCAGAGCTTTAAATTTTACAACTTCTTCTTCTGTGCTCATTAAACATTAAGGAAAAAAAATTCAATGAACTAATAAATAGGAGTCTTTCTTTTAGGTGACCATCTGGTTCAGGTGGATAATTATCTTCTGACATCTGTTCAGTGCATGGACTGTATGGCAGTATTTAAATTGGTGATCTTAAGCCATTTTCTAGTGGACAAAAATATCTGAAGTAGCAACAACTTTCTGGGGGTCTTCAGGTCAAATAATGTGTCTCGTCTGGAAAGCATCCAGCAGCATTTGAATTCTAATGCTGCTAAATGGTAATGAACAAGACAAATCTGCTTACTGGCAATTCAACTTGTCAAGAGATGTGCTGTATTCACCTATAACCTTGAAAATGCACAGTGAGGATGTTAAAAGGAAAGATTTCTGTATTCCACATCTCCATCCTATTGCTTGCAGCATTGACCATGCCCTTCCAAGAGTCTACAACAATTTTCCTTCTCTTCCAAAGAAGAATGACAAAAAAAATTTGCACAAAGGCATGTTAGCATCTGCTTGGGTTTTCCAACCAAACATAGTTGAGCACGCCTCAATTGTGAAATTGCAACAGTGACTCCCATATGGTCTCGCGTTAACTCACCAGCTCCTGTCACTGTCAGGAGTGAAAAATGCTCTGTATTTGTTAAGAGTTTTCTGATGAAATGCTCTTCACTGAAAATGCCACGTTGCTAAGAGTGAAAGTGGGAACAGGAGAGGGTCTTTATTTGATAAATACACCCAATTTAGAATGTTTTGGTTGAGAAGTTTCAACATGTCTTGCTTTAATACTTTCTAATATTTTTTTCTAGTCCAAAGCAGCTTTCAAATTGCAGGTGGTCTATACTAAAAAGGAATAAAAATGATCAAAGCAGAAAGGCAAATCTAAACTCTTTGAATGACCTAATCTGAAACTGTTTTTAGAATATGATTTCATCCCAAATTACAGCAGTGGTATAAAACAGCTACCTGAGCAAACTCTTCTAAGTAAATATATGATGAGTTTCTGCAGTTGTGTGGCTCCAGCCTTGGTGTTGTTCCCTGAAGGGGCTTCCCTGTAAATCCCCTATAGGAAAGTGCTCAGTGATGAGCTCAGCCTTTGCCTTTGGGCAAATGTGTCAGGACATCTGGGATCTCTTTTGTCCAGAGTACAGAAAACACCACCTCTTTCTTTGGTGCTTTCCAAGAACTTACTGAGGAGGGTTAAGTAACAAAGCCTTATAGCGTATGGAGCTCTAATCTAGAAGATGACATCTTCGCAGCCTGTCTGATCACACTTAGATAGTGTTGTCTGTACCACGCTTCTTTTTTGTTCTCCCCTGAATCAGAAATATAGGTTTCTGCTCATTTTCACCCAGTCTAGAATTTCTACATTGGCCATTCAGCCTTGCTCGCAAAACAGGGGCTAGGAGAAGCATTCTTTGACAGGTAGCAAATGAAGATGCTTCTGATCTCTCCTGAAATGATTCATAAAAAGATATGTAATCCAGTAGCAGGGCTGAAAACATAAGGGACACGGTTGCCTACCTGGACATATAATGGTTGCTGTTGCCCAGCTGGAGCACAACACAGCTGCTTTTGCAGGGAATCCATGTTGTGCAAGGCAAAGAGCTTGGAGGCAAAGCCTTCCAGGGGCCAAATGAGTGGTTCTTCTTCAGATCTAAATGGTTGCTTCTCTATATAGGCTGAGTAGTCAGTGACCTTTACATGTCATGAGCTGCCCAAGCATCGCAATGACTGGCTAGGCATGGCTTCAGCCGTAATCCTCCTATGCACAACAGGCAGTAGATCCCCGAGTATTTGTCTGTTGAGAGTTGCGGCGAGGGAAGAAGTAGGCCTAGAGGTCCAAATGGAGGATGGCAGACCTCAAAGCAATCTTTACTGCTAAAAACATGCTGGCAAGAAGTGAGAAGCAAATAAAAGCATGCTTCAAACATATTCTCTGGGAAAGGAGAGCAGGAAGAATGTGATTTTAAGGAGGAAAAGCTCTAGGTCTGCTTCAGTCAGGCACCAGCTCTCAGAAACTCAAAATTCCCCTTCAACCTAGAGGAAAGAAGTTTTACAATCCCATGATGTACATGAATTCAGGGTCTGGACCACTGACCCCCTGCTCCAGATCTGTGCTAGATTGCTCCCTTGCTTTGACTTTGCTCACATAGTGCTTCAAGTTGGACAATGCCCTGGGAGAGGTTTGCCCCCTCAATCACTCCTGCCCCAAGGCATGTAGTATATACCCTCAGCCTCATGCTATTAAAACTTCTCTCTTTTGGGCTGCAAGGCCACCTTCCTAATATTTTGGACACAAATATAAACCCTTCCCCTGTCCCACAGAGGAAATAATAATGTTATCTTAGGGTGCTGGGTGCACATACAGCCCAGAGAAGCTGCAAGAAAATGCTGGGAATAGTCACAGAGACACAGAGCGACTGAGGTTGGCAGGCAGGCATTGCTGCAAATTCTCTGGTCCACCCCTCTGCTCAAGCAGGATCACCTAGAGCAGGTTGCCCAGGACCATGTCCATTTGGGTTTCAAAGATCTTCAAGGATGGATATTCTACAACTTCTCTGGGCAGCCTATGCCAGTGTTTGGCCACCCTCACAGTAACAACATTTTTTCTGTTAAGATAGAATTTCCCATGTTTCAGTTTGTGTCCATTGCTTCTTGTCCTGGCACAGGGCACTGCTGAAAAGAGCTTGTCTGTCCTCTTTGCACCCTTCCTTCAGGTATTTACATACATTTACCAGATTGTCCTGAGCCTTCTCTTCTTCAAGTCCCAGCTCTTTCAGCCTCTCCTCATATGGAGGACACTCCAGTCCTGACCTTCATACTTCCCCATCTTTTTTTATGCCCCTGCTTCAGGAGGTAAATACTGCTGCCTGACTTTGGCCAGCTACTGAGAGATGTGCTACCCCTCTCTCCATACAACAATTCCATGTTGTGTGCAGCAACTCCTGAGGTCACATTCATGATCTGTGCTAAAAATCAGTGAGGAATTTTACCACCCTCCTCAGATCACAATACAGTAAAGCTACCCCTGTTCATTTTAGCAGGGTTTTATATGTGAGTATGAGAAGAAGGTTTTGTTCTGGCGCACGTACAATATCTGTGGTTCCCTTTGCTATCTTATTAGAAACATATCCTTTTTCAATTACTTTGAACTATTTAAGAAAAAATAAAAAGAAGAAGAAAAATCCACACATGGTTTAAAGTTAGAGTAGAGAGCAAGTTGATATCATTGGAGAAAAAAAAATTGAAAGAACTGGCTAGAAATAGTACACATTATTCTCACTTTAGGTGTTATGTGACTCCTTACATTCTCCTTACTGTTTCTCAGTACCCACTCTATCACAGTGTGGAACATTTATTAATGATAATTTCAGAATATAATCTCTCTGTCTCGCTATTCAAGAATGAGGAAATGGAATTTATCAAGTTTCTGGTATTTTACCTCTTCCCCAGTATGTTCATGTGCAGGGGGAAGGAGGGAGAAGACAAGAAGTTTTTAAGGTCTAGCTGTGCATAGCCATTAGGATCTAGGGTACATGTAAACCAACTTACACAACATCGCAGACAGTGCTGCAAAACAGTATTTACTGAAAGAAAATTCAAGGCTTTTGCATAAGTCTGTTGGCAAAACTTCTCCCTAGAGAAATGTATACAACAGCTCGGCTTCGTTTTTGCCTAGTTGTAAGTCCATAAGCTACCATGACAATTTTGTAATGTGGATTTCATGGACTGAAACCCTGGATGTATTTAGCCATCTTTAGAGATTTAAATAAAACCAGTATCTCTTTCTTCTTTAAGGTTTATGGAAATCTCATTTTATTGCCCAGCAGAACAGAATTTATCATGCTAACTCAGCGTAGCTCTTGACTGTGTTCATAGTGGCACTTCGTTTGTCAGGGCTGTGAAATATTGCATTTTAAGGACAGTAATCATGCTATTACAATGTTGTTACTGTTCAAATTCTGCCCAAGGTCCATTTAAGCTTATAGCATGATTTTGTGATCTAGCAACATAATAACAGTTAGTACAAAGTACTTATCTGAAAGCAAAAAATGACATTAACAAAACATGCAGGTGTCTCAATTATATTCCATCCTATGTACTTTAACTTTTATTGCAGAGGTTTTGTAATCTGGTTATCCTTGTAAATGTATTCATAACAGAATCTACAGTTAATTATTTGCTAAGGTAACTTTCATCTGTTTTTACCATGTTATCACAAGTATCTAATGTCTTTTCAAATCAAGCTCACAGATTTAACCTGACAAATCAGATTGTATGCAATTAAGCAACATAGATATGTAGATAAATGTTATACTATATGCAGTAAAACTACAAAACTTCTTTCTTAAATCCTAGGGGTTTATTTTGCAATGATTTAGTCATGGTAGATTGAGAAGGTGTAGGTCATTTTCAGATGGCTAAACATAAACACATATATTTTCATCACAGTGATAACCTCCTGTCTGAGCCTCGTTACACAAAGCATTTGCCTATGCTTTTCTATCTCACTTTAATTGGAGGCAACTGTTCCAGCTGGACTGGCTGTCTTATACAGAAGATGATGACGTTGTTAACAGGATACAGGTTCCTCAAACCATCTGTCTCTAATGGCAAGATGCAGGGCTATCTTCAGCATCTTCCTATTGGCTGGGTTTTTCAATGGCAATGAAGACAACATTTCTGGTCGTGTTTCATCTGATCTGGTAGCCAAACACACTCAAGCTTCTCTGATAACTCCAATGTTCTTACAAAGAGGTTTAATTAATGACCTAACTCTTCTCAGTCTGTGATATCTTGTCAGTATTACACTTCCATAGAGACATGTAAAGGTAATAAAATAAAAATTGTGGTATCCAAAGGTGTTCTCATGTAGCTCATGCAGTAATTGTTCCTCTGAGCTCAGACCGCTGAATTTTGAACTCCTGCTTTTCTTTTGCAATGTATGTGCTGCTGTGCTTACCTGGGATCCTGGTGCAAACCTAACAGCAGTCTCAGAGCATCAGCACTCACAACTTCAAAAAACACAGGTCAGAAACCAGAATAACATGAGACTGACTTAAAAATAGAATTAATAGTAGCAGTTGACATGGACCAGCAATTTTCTACCTTCTTTAGTTTCTACTGCCCAACTTTTGACTTATTTTTGAATTTGGAAAGTCAGTGTGGGTTGCTTGCAAAGAAATTGCAGCTCTGGCTTTTGTGAAGCTTCTTTGACTTCCAACTTTTGTTGTCTTCTTCACACTCCTGTTCCAATGGACACTGCATGAAACCTTGCTCCAGCTGCCAGCATCCTGGCAGATGTCCTCCACTCCCCTTGTACACTGACAGCTCACTCCAGCCTGCTGGAGGCAGGTTTTCCTCCCCACTGGTTAATTAATATGCACTTAATATTGTGATCTTCTGAAATACATTTGCTTTTCCTTTGGGATAACAAACTTCATATCCCTAAACCGCTGCCTGTTCCTCAGTCACTTCAGAATGGCCCTTCTATAGCCCATGGGGGCTGAGAGTAGGTGGCCTCGCTTCAGCAGCGTCAGCTTCCTCCATCAGGAGGACCAGGAGAGCCTTGGCAAAAAGGGAAGCCTGGGAAAAGGGGGATTATGGCAAAGTCCTAATACCGTTATCAGTAGTCTTGAAGGAATACATTATCTGCCATTTTTTTCTTGAAAGAGATAACACACTAATTGGGATTTTTATTAGCTTGCTTGATACATTGGCTCCTTTGCTGGAAATAGAGCAGTGGGTGCAATTAACATGTTCTTGGCTGTTGTTGGTTTCTTTCTCTTTATAGTTATCTTGAAGAATATCAGAATTAAGAATGAAAAATTACTAAAATACAAAGCTCTAAAAGCTGTATGTAGCTTCAGCTTTCTTGCAGACTCTAACTGAAGTAAGAAACAGCTTAAGGAGACAGCTGACACTGTTGAGGTTGCTCTGGTACAAGACATGTAGTAGGAATGTTATGCTCTTAAAGAACTAATCCCATGAACGGACTTGTGAAGAACCTCTATTCTGTATTTTCTCCTGGAGGAAGTGTTTCATTGTGAAAGAGACAAGTAAGCTAAACCATAGGTATAGCAGCCTAAATGAAAGACTGGCAGTTTGGGTCAGGAGATGTGGGAGATGATGCCACGAGGTGGGTGACAACTGGATGTTGGCAAGGGCGTAGGCAGATGACAGAGGGAGGCAGATGGAAAGGGCTGAGGGAGGGTGAGGAGCTTTCCACAGGTTTATGTCGACATGAAACCATCTCCTTAGGGTGCTAGGGAGTGATTTGTTCCATAGCGTACACCTAAGTAGAGAAAAACACACTGTTTTCCAGGATTTGCAGTGGAAATTTGGAAAACATTGTGCTCCTAAAAGGACAAGTTTCACGCTGTTAAGATCAATTCAAATCACATGCTGGGGAATGTAATCACTATCCTAAAGAAATATGTTTCCCAGCAAAGGCTAGTTTATAGGCAGTGGACATTTAAAGATGCTCCTGATTAAAAAATATTGGACTTTGGTCTATGTGCTTCTCAAACTTTGAGAACACTTTGAGAATCCTAGGGCCAGAAAAAGGAAAAATGAAGGCCTGTGGTCATCACAAGACTGCATAATTGTTTTCTATCGCGTTTTCTGAGATTCCGGTTTCAATTCCTGTAGCTGAAGGATGTGTGAGTTATCTGAGAACTGGAAGCAGTGCGTAACCAGCAGCTCACTCATGGCATCACAAAGGCTTAGCAGAGACTATTGTGTCTTAGTAAAAGCTGAAAGCAAAAGAATTCACTATGGCAGCACCATAAATGGTGAACAGATAAAATATCACAGTTACCTACAGAAGCAATTACTGAAATTTTGTTATTGTTGTTGTTGTTTCATAAATCAATGAACTATTTTCACTCTAAACAAAAGACAAACTTAAGGACTTGATTATTTTTTAAAGGTATTGAAGTTGCAGGTGTTAGCGCAATTTCTATCTGTGTGCATATACATTTTTAGCAAAAGTGAAATCTAACTGCTCTTGAAAGGAAATGTATTGCAATCAGACCATACAGGCACTTTTTAATCCTGTGCAATCAGATGAAAGAACAAACATGATCGCAGAAGTCAAACAATTTGTGTCATTATGCTGTTTAGAACTGTCTCTTCTGAAAGGCCAAAAAAAAAAAGAAAAAAGAAAATATTAAGTACTCCAAAATGATATCAATTTAGTATAATGTGGAAATTAGGGGTGAGGTTTTGAGCAATTTATTAATTAAAACTGTTTTGAGGTGGAGACTGATCAGTTTATGTGCAGTATTAAACAATTCCTTTCCATGGGACTATCCCAGAATGCTCTTTCCTGTCCTGAAGGCTTTCTTTGTGCTTAGCTTTGAAAGTGGCACCAAAAAAAAACAAACAACAACAACAAAAAAAAACATGAATTGTACTCTTTATAGTTAATACCATATCTGGTCTCTGAGACTGTATATGTGCCACAATTAAAGCCCCTTGTTTAAATTCTAACTTGCTTGGGTGTTACACGAAATGGCTCTGGCCAACTATTTGGGCTCAGAGATATGAGCAAGCTGTCATGCAATGATGTAGATGAAAAATGACTAGTTATGCAAATTTAAATTACCTCACACTTGCCCCAGAATAAATGCATGTCCAGACACCTGCCACTAATCAGATGCCACTAATCAGAAGCCACTAAGCAGTTACTCCACAGTAAACTGTCGTTATGCTGAAACCCACAGAAATACAGGAGCTTGCTCTTGCAGATATATTTCTTGAAAAACAACAACTTGTCCAGTAATTTTAGGTTTTCTCTACAGCTAAGAAGCAGGTCTCAGTGTTTCCTACCTCAGTAAATACTAATTGCTGAATAAATTCCATTTGAAAATAAACACAAGCTTGCAAGATCTGTAATTTGCTTAGAGTACAGTAACAAAAATAGTATCTTACGTTCATGCACAACTGGATGCACTGCAGACACAGCAATTGTCTTTAGGTCTGAAAGAAATAGTTACTATCTTTGAAGCATACAAAAGCAGCTACCCTGGAGGCATGGCTCTTGTGGAGTGTGCAATAACTCCAACAGCAATCAGAAAGTCCACAGTGAAATCATCTGGACCAACTGGAAACCAGTCAAGTGACAGTCCTGGAAAGAAACTGGGAAGGGGGAAGCACACCATAAGAGGAAGATCTGTCACCTGAGTCCCACAGGAAGCCATTAATAATCTTTAGTGAAGGTGCTTGGCTGCAAAATACATGGGGAGTCCATGTAGTTGTGTGGACACAACTCAGAGGTTAATATGGTGGTACCCTAGAAGGAGAAAGAACAAGGCTGATGGACACCTTTGGTTGTAAACAAAGTCCTCCGTTTTCCCTAGTTAGTATTCTTCAAGGAGTATTATGTAGCTGTGAGATGTGCTGAAGAAAAGCAACCTCAATGCTCAGCAAGGAGTCACTGGTCACAGACCTGCCTGGGAGGCTCATACCTGCTATACAGTAAGGAGGGAAATACACCAGGTGAGGAAGAGAGACCTTACTGCTTCTGGGTCTGTTTTCCTCGTGAGTGTGCTGTCAAACTGCAGGCACAACCTGAAAGGCACTGGGACACCTCCAGCCCATCAAGCATCATCCGCCACAAGGCACTGTCTGCTGAGGCGCTAGTAAATGGAGAGGTTGGCCCCAAACACTGCCAAGGTGACCACCTCCTTGGTGAGCGATGCTGAAGGAATGGGACAGATAGTCATGACTTTTTTCACTTGTCCTCCTGAAAGAGGTTGCTGAGAAAGATTTGTGTCTCTGACAGCATCACCTAGAGCCACCTGGTGACTGGGGCAGGATGGCTGCAGGGATTATTGTTGTTTCTGAGTGAAGATAAAAGGGAATAACATCATCTCATGTACCTATCACAAATCAACAAAACAGGCAAAGGTGGTTCTGGTCTGGGAAACCAGCCAAAACTGGTCACAAGGCTGGCAGCGGAAGATTTCAGTTTGTTGTTTGGTTCATTTTTGTTTGGAGAGCAGATGAGAATTTTCAAGAGTAGAAGATATTTTCCATGAAAGTGATTTTACATGATAAAATTTATTAGGTTAAGGAATCAGTTGAGAGAGAGCAACAAAATAAGCTATGGACTCCAAAAAGCAGACTAAGAAACTAAGAAACTGGTGGGAAGAACGTTAAAGAAAATCAATGGCTTTAAAGATAAAGAAGTACAGAAGACTGACAACTATTAAAAAAAAAAGTGGCAAGTTATCCCATTGCAAAGAAAAAGTAGGTGAATTAAAAGCAGACCACTATAGTCATCTCAAGAGCTCTTTAAAGACTTGAAAATCAAAAAGGTGTCTTGAAAAATATGGAAGAAAGAGTGGAGGGCTAGTAAAAGGTGTAGGCAGAGTTGAAATCAAAGAAGATAAGAATAAAAGTAGTGTGCAGACTGCAGGAAAATAAAGGGAACCAAGAAAGAGATGTGCTAACTGGATTAAGAGAAAAAGAAAGACCAAATGTAGTCTAGGTCTACCATCTCACTGAAAAATAAAAAAAAAAAAAGCAAGCAGCAATTCATGCAAAAAATGCATAAATGTTACATGTTTTCTTGACCTCAGCTTTGTGGAAAAGGGTTAATTGAAATTATTTAATTATTGACATTCATTTAAGAAGGGGATACAGGAACAGGAAAGAAGAGAGAGAGAACTAGTTTTTGACAAGACATATATTCAGGCTGTCTGATGAAGAGTAGTGGAAGAGGGAAAACAACAGGCTTACCTTTAAAAAGCAGAAAAAAGATGAACCCAGAAAATTACGTACCCATCAGCTCAACTTCGATCCACTGAAAGAATAGATCTAGGAGATAACGGAATGAAAAGAGCCAGCACTGACTTGTAAATAATGCATCCTGTCGTGCAAGCCTACTCCTTTTCTTTGGCAGGGTAGATGCCCTTATGGCTGAAAGGGGCTGACATGATTCATTTTGATTTTAGCGAGGCTCTTGGTGCTATTTTATCTGAGGTTCTTCTAGCCTAAGTAGGGAAATATCCTGTAGATGCAATCACTAAAAGTGGGTGCAGGGCTGATTGATGAAGTCCTCTTCTCGGGGGTTAATCAAGGATTCACTGTCACACTTCAAGGGCATTGAAGTGTGGTCCTACAAGGGTCAGAGTCATTAGCAGCCTCAAGATTGTGCTTAATAGCTGTGATGATGGAACAGAGAGCGTGATCATCAGATTTGAGAATGACACTAACCTGAGGAAAGAGAAACTGCAAGGAAGGACAGGAATGTAAAGTGGTTTTCAGTGAGGTAAAGCTCAATAAAGTCAAGTACAAAGTGCTAAATTCAGTCGGAAGACTTTCATGTATAATGGGACATATCTGGCTGACTGTCAGCACTGCAGGAAAGAATCATACCCAGCTATAGAATGAAGTGATTAAAGAAATGGGGATTTTATTCAAGGATATATAAAAAAATTATCAGTAAGATTAGATCATACTCGTGGCTGTAGAAATCTAAAGCAGAGGTCAGCGTCTTCTCGGAGTGTTATAGAGTGCATTACATCTGAAGGGTGTTATCTGGTGGAGCAATAAGGAAATGAGAAAGGGTCCAGAAGAGACCACCAAGGATGTGAAGAAGTTTACAGACATGATTTATGTGAAAAAGAGGAAGGAAATTAGATCATTTTGTGACGGAAAAGTGAACAGACAGATGAATGAGGAAACAGTATGCAGTGATGTTATAATCTGCTGGAAAGGGAAAGGTATGCTCAGGTGTTCTCCTTCACAACACAACAGAAATCTGTTTATTTATTATCTGTTAGAAGATTTAGGATGGATATTAGGAAAAACATTCTAGTAGGAAGGTGAAGGATTGGGCACAAGCTGACTTGGGAACTTACAGAAACTCCTGCTGTATAGGTTTTAAGAACACATTAGCTAAATATGTGCTGGGAGCTGGCAAAGATAAAATCAACCCTGCCTCAAAGCAGACTGTAATGGACCTAGGAGACTTCTTCTGACTGACTTTTCTGCAGCTGCCCTCCCTTTCCAGTGCTTTTGCCAGGTTGTCCCTCTGTCTAAGCTATCTGCAGTGGCTGTGTCTTTATCCCTACTGTCTTCTCTAGGCTTCCTAGCTTCATTGGCTCCCATTGCTCCAGAAAACAAACAAATAAACAAACAAAAATGGCAATTGATGAGTAAAGCTATGGTAGGAAGTGCACAGCAGCATTCCAAGCCTTGACCATCTTCAGACATGTACAATTACCCCTCCACACCAAAGGCAGGTGCAGGATCTTCATACATAACACCTGAACTGATGAAAGTACAGAAATATTTATGCACATTAAACATCTCCACTCATCTTTATTTCTTCAAGAATCTTGGAAGGCACATCAATGCAGCAGGTAGAAGGTGGAGCTATAAATGACAGATATCAATGGGGAAAGGGGGTAGCTGCCTTCTTCATTCAACAGTCCTTGGGTCTGCATAAACTCAGAGCCTCCTGCAGGCAAAGGCAGGATGCTCTCTGGCAGATCAAAAACACTGGAGTTAGAAATAGCAGAGAAGCCTGAAAGCTGGCTGCCAGGGCTGGAGTTATGGCCCTGGTATTAAAGCTTCAAATACCAGACAATTCAAAGTCAAGTTTTCTGCAGTCTGTGGTTTTCTTCTTTGAATTATATAAATAACTACAAAAAGGTATGTCTTGGAGTGCTCTACGGACTGGCTGACATCACAGTTTAATGTGCTGATTAATATCGTTTCTCTATTTCCTCCTGTTATTGATCTCACAGTAACAAAATGCAGAGGGAGAGACAGCCCATAGGTATCTTTTACAGTTACCCCACCACAGCAGTATCTCAAATCTTTTCGCTATAATGGCTGTGCGTGTGCACATTCATCCTGGCAGGAAAATAGTTCTCCTGTGTTTAAAAAATAGTTCTAAGAAATTCAACAAACAAAATGCTTTAATGCAGTGATAAGATTGTGTTGTGATAGTGTATGCCTTTTCACTGAGTGTTTTTTTTTTTTTAAAAAAGAACTACTTAGACATTTGACATCTGAGAAATAGAAACACCGCTTTAGAGGACACATTGCTACAGCCCTAACTCTCCTCAGCCATGTCCCAGTATAACCACAGAAGACATATTTGTGCTTTCTGCTGCACAGGGTTGAACACGATTTACCTTAATTTGCCTTATGTTCAACCATTTAGTCCTTCAAAAAAGTCTGCCCATGCTAAACTGCATGAGCCCTTGACCCCATCAGTCTTACACACATTATGTCACACCATTACTGTACTTCCCATCGGTAAACCCACAGAGTGCTTTCAAATAATTCTCAGCGGTTATAGCTGGTGTTAATAGCATAGGAAGGAAGTAAAGTTAAGGCAGCGTGGCTGTGCATTGCAGTGCAATATTTCTCAGTTTTCCAATATTTTTTGTGTAGCTGAGTTCAGTATTCTGGAAAGACAAGACTTACCACTGGGTGCTGATGAGCTCAAAAGGATTTATGAAAAAAAAATAATACATGGCCTCTGAAATGATGGAGTTTAAGTAACATAGACCCAAGATGAATGTTCACAGGACATACGCACTCTGTGATGCATTGCAGCATTTCAGTGCTATGGCTAAGTCAGCGTGCTTTATTTCTCAGTGATACAAGAAGCTCATCTCAAAGTGGCTGCTCAGAGATGGTATTACCTGTAGCCAGGTATGTTGATATCACCCCAAGCAAAGAGTCAGAGTTTAACAAGCTCTTCACACGTACCGTAAGGCTACAGCCACCTCCTTATAGAAATATATTAGCAATTCTCTTCAGGTGTATTTCATGGCTGAATTTACAATAAAAAAAGGATTGACACTTTAGAGGACTTGCCATGAGAGCACCCCAAGACTGTCCCTCAGTGTTATTCACCAAAGCCAGTTGCCTGGCTGGAGACTCTTGGATCCCACTGGGCAAGTGGGTCAGTATGGAAGCAGAGGATGCTTGGAAGTTCATACAGAAAGCCACGCTCAAAGTACCTCTGCTATCTGATGAAGAGAAATAAAGTCCTCCTTCCCTGCAGTTCAGAGGAAGTCTAGACAAGGGACTGATGGCCCCCACAAAATCTGGGACTCAAACCTTATGTTTTGGCAAAACATCTTAAAGAGCACAGATATTTTCTTGAAAGGAAGAGCAGTCCTGAATTTGATGAGTTCCATTTCCCTGAACCTCTGCTTGTGGAGTGCTCATTGCACACGGATACTTGTGCTGTCAGATTTAACTTGCTGAAACATTTGTACAGTTAGATTTAAGCTCAGGCACATAAGCTCTCCTGCCAGGAGTGGTGCATTTGATGAGAGATGGAATAGTATTTGACGGCAGAAGGGTTGAATTCCCCAAATCCTCAGCCAAGACTCCTGCAGAACGGCAATGAAATGAGACAGGACGTGTGCACCTTCTACAGGGAGGGTGCCTGCAAGCATAATTGCACTGTGTTGGTGTCTGCAATACTGGCAGACATTGGAGCTGAATACCCCCAGTTTTCCCTGGTGGATTATGTACAGCGTAGTACCATGTTCAGCACAGCAAACAGAGAGCTGCTTTTTGTTTTTTTTTTTTTCTTCTTTTTTTGAAAGCAGGTGCTAAGAACTATTCAGAAAATCCCAGCACATGGACAATATAAAATTTAGAAAAACAAACAAACAACAACAAAAACAAAAAATTAAATCCCAGAAGGAATGAATGAGAGGATGAAAGATAGAAAGAAAGCATGAAAGATGAGAAATAAAGGATGAAAGAAAGAAAGGATGAAAAGATGAAAGGATGGAAGAAAGAAAGGATGAAAAGGAAGGAAGGAAGGAAGGAGGGAGCACAAATGCGGTTAGCTCAGCAAGAACAAAATCAGGCCAAATTCATAGAGTATGTTCAGAAAACTCTATATTTTTATCATTTGAGGGGAATGGCAAAAAATCCTCCTGTTTGATTCCAGTATTTGAAAAAGGAAAACAAAAAATCAGAATCAATGCCTGGTGAATTGCTGGGCTCTCAAAGTGCTAGTACATTGTGCATGTGCACTTACTCTGCACAAACATATGTACTGCATAACTGATGTGGTCCTGTCTGCTCCTGGTGTCTTTGCACTGCCACTGGCCGGTCTGCCTGTCCAGCTCTTCACACCCTCTCTGCCTCCTCACTGTCGATCAGGCTTTTGGTCTCTGCAGTTATCACTCCTCTCTGACATTAGCTACAGTCTCATTTTTCTCTTATATGCTCAAATTCTACTCCTTTTCTTCTACCCTGCTCTCCCTTGTACAAGGAAGACCCTCAGCTTCTCTGGCCCTCGATCTCTGGCCCAATCTAATCCTGATCTCACCTCCATTTTAGTCTTTTTAAGAGTTGTTTATGGGGAGGTCTGTCTCTGAACTCATAACTAAGAAGAGTCTAGCAAGAGTTACACTAAAGCAATTGGAGAAAAAGGCTTTAGGAACTGAGAGGAAAATGCCCACATTCTATCTCTGGGGATGCCAGCCAAACCAGACCTGGCTGCTTTTCATCCCATGTGAAATATTTCCACATAGGTATTACAGGCTAGATAGCCTTCCATCTACCCTTTTTAGACTTAGGCTAAAAGACACATATTAGGCACTTTTTGATCAGCCTCTAGTTTGGTCTGCTCTGTCTTCTAAATCTCTGAAGCAACTTGTATTTTATGTTCTTTATTGCTCTTCTGCCTGCTGAAGTTTCCTGAAAATCTCTGGGTTCTCTCTTTCATGACTTCTGCATCACAAATCCAACTTTTATAAGCTCTGTTTGACCCAGACCTCTCTGCAGCTATCTTCAGTGAACTGCGACTGGTACAAAACTAACCTGTCACATTTTGGCATGGCTCCAGTTTCATCTGACTCCTTATCAAAGCGTATTTGTTCCTTCCTAATTTATATATTTGTTTGCTCTATATAAAAATCAGCCAGACTTTTCTTCTGTCCAGCCTGGATGTTACCAAGAGAGTAGAACAGAGCAGGAGAAGTGCGTCTGCTCCAGCCCTGAGCAGCTGGAAACCACAACTACCAGAGAAGCCTAATTTTGCTTTGGTAGCTTTGAGCTCAAAGTAGATCATGTTCATGTTGCCTGTGGGAGAGAAATATGCATTCTGATGAGAACTGTGAGCCTGCTGTGAAAGGACAGACCCATCAGGCACTGAAAAGTCATTTCTATGGAGGGTATGCAGATTAGGATTTTCTCCGGGCTTGACCAAATTTTGAGCTGATTTTCTCAGGGAAGTGAAAGCCTTAGAAACCATCCTTGAAAAATTTCAAAAATCTAATCCAGCATTTTGGTGAAAAAATTGTCTGCATTTTTTCTGCAGCTACAGGAAGAGAATGTATTTTTTTTCTAAACTGTACTTTTGACTTGGCTAAACTTCTTTTGCTGACATTTCCATATTTTAAAATCCTTCAACATTTCTAGCAATAACCAAGTGCCTAAATTTTTGTAAGGAAGATGAAGATGAGATGAAGATTTTCCCTCTTCTCTGAGGAGACAACAAATCATTTGAGAGGAGCTTTTTCCTGGAGTGATGACCAATATTCAACTTCATGGCTATGTGTGTTGGAGTAGCTTCTAAGCAGAGCCCCCTTCAGGGTGTTTTGGCTTGTGCTCACACCTCCCTGAAGTGCTTGGTGGCATTCCACTTGCTGGAATGAGCTTGGCGCTGGCTTTTCAGCACTGACATGCCACAGCGTGGGAGGCTTCCAGAAGTAATGTGCCATTTGCTTGGATAAGAAGTACACCACATGTTAGAGAATATTGTTTTCCCCAATTCATTTGTCTTACTCTTCCACTTGGTGTTTTAAATGAATTGAAATAAATGTATTTTCTAGAATATAAACATATTACTAACATATCGACTACTTTCACAATAACAGCAAAAATAATAGAGGTATTTGTGTAGAAATCAGCATGTTCTTGTGGCTTTGCACACATCGAACAGTTGGCTGCCTTACCTGCTGTTGGTCCAGCTGTGTGATATCTTGGAAGGAGGGGAAAGCGCATGGGTTTCCTTGCTGAGATCCTTCACTGGCCTCATTGCTCCCAGTACTGCATGTGGAGTGGTAGCAGGTAGTCCCGTCAGAGCAAATGGACTCCAGGTTGGGCACAGAGAGATGGGGGATTCAGCTACAGTCACACAAGAAGTCCTGAAAATTGCAGATCTCTACCTGCCAAAAATCAGTATACCTGTAAGGAGAATTGTTCCGATATACAACCAATGCTAAAACTGAGGCAGGTAGAAATCTCTTCCATGCCGTAGAGCCAAGGGGCCTTCTCAAATGCAAGTCCAGATGAGGGCTAGAGCAGAGCAGCTGAAGCAGCTCCGTAGTAAAGCTGCAGGTGGAGCCCCAGGTACTGAGCTTGAGTGCCTGGAACAGGAGTGCAGAATGTACCTGTCTGCAGCCTTCATTGGTCACATCAAGTACAGCTCTAAAGATGAAAAGCCCCATCTCTAGGTCATGGCAGGCTGGGGGACTTTCTTCTTCTTCTTCTTCCTCTTTTTTTTTTTTTTTAATTCATTTTTAATGTTTTTTGTTTAAGTCCTTAGTACAGAATTCCACTTGAAAGTCTGGAAGATCTAAAGTGAAGTGCAGACTAATTACTCATGGCACCCTGTAATGTATTGTGAAAATATAATATCCATAGAGAAAGAAATCAAATTAATGAAAGATTAATGTTGTTACAGGCAGCTCTATTTTATGATGTATCTACTTGCTTTTATTGAAAGCCTACAAATATCTGAAAGAAAAGAATAATGAATCATTCATGAATTCTTTTAAAAGGTTCAGTGATGAGCCTATGACCCATACTGGTGAGCTTACGTTTTTATTTTCAGAGTTTTTCTTTTTACAGATTTTAATTGCCAGTGTGACATTGAAGGGCAGAGAGAGTCAGAAACTGGCTTTGTTTCTCCCATTACTCTTTACCAGTGAAACACTGAGAAGTTACAAAGTTCTTGACAAAACTTGTAAGTGATTCTGCCTCACAATTCGTCACAGTGTCTTGCTGCTAAAAGATCTTTGCTATCTAGCTTCTCCTCAGTGAAAGTTTTCACAACTCAGTATCTAAATGCAGGAGAGCACATCCCACCCTCTGTATTGGTGAAGATCTTGTTAAGCTCACTACTCTCTTCTGGCAGCCCTTAGTCGTCTGTATGGGAGTAGAGTAAAGAGGCTCAGCCTCTGCTACTGGTGTTGCAGCACATATCCACATATTGCACCCTATATAATTCCAGAAAATAAACAAACAAAACCAGCTGCATTCCACTCATAGGAACAGACAAGATCATAGAATCACAGAATCACAGAATATCCCGAGTTGGAAGGGACCCATAAGGATCATCAAGTCCAACTCCTGGCACCGCACAGGTCTGCCCAAAAGTTTAGACTATGTGACTAAGTGCACAGTCCAATCTCTTCTTAAATTCAGACAGGCTTGGTGCAGTGACTACTTCACTGGGGAGCCTGTTCCAGTGTGCGACCACCCTCTCGGTGAAGAACCTCTTCCTGATGTCCAGCCTAAACTTCCCCTGCCCCAGCTTCACACCATTCCCACGGGTCCTGTCACTGGTGATAACAGAGAATAGGTCACCTGCCTCTCCACTCCCTCTCGCGAGGAAGTTGTAGACTGCGATGAGGTCCCCCCTCAGCCTCCTCTTCTCCAGGCTGAACAGGCCCAGTGACCTCAGCCACTCCTCATATGTTTTACCCTCTAGGCCCTGCACCATCTTCGTCGCCCTCCTCTGGACACAAATATCTTTTTCATCTAACTGGGGTCAGCAGTTTTGGTATTCCTAGGCTACATGATGTGTGACTGATGGAGATGCAACTGAAAGGGCTAAAGTTTGGAGCCTGAGAGAGGATTCTTTCAGGAAGGGGACATGGGAGAAGAGGGAGGAGGATGGACAAGGAGGGAATTTGGGGCAATCAAAGTGCATGCATAAGTCACTTAAAAGAATATCTTTCAGCATGACATACATCTATAAATACATTTTGTCCATTTTCCAGCTGCCAGTGACATTTCTCACTTCATTTACACAACAGGGAACAAAAATACACATTTTCAAATCGCCTGGAATGTGCTCACTGAAGAACTTAATTTTATTTGTATAAAGAAAAAGTCATGGAGTTTATATCCAGATACAGATTTCCTTTAATGGTTTGAAGTGTCAAATTCTGGTGTGTTTCCCGGTCCATACCTGGCAATAAGCAGAGATCATTTTCAACAAGCAGAAAGCCCCAAATATGAGGAATGGGATTTATAAAAAGTTTATACAACACATTTTCTTAAACCCCTGGACAAAATGGTGCATAACATAAACAGACACAGCTAGTGAAGTGCGCCTCCTCCTGTTACAGGGACGCTCAGCCAGCCTGCAGAGCCTGCACTGCACAGCCGTAGGGAATGTGTTTTGCTGTTCAGCCACAGACACCGAAATAACCTCTGCTTTGTTAGAAATCTCACTCCATCTTAAACATCTTCATGGACTAGACTAAAAGATTCAGCTGACAAAGTCACAACGTGACCAACAATGTGGCAAGCCTTCAGACTTCAGCCGTGACACCACACGACTGGCTGCTCCCAGCAGGGCAGGTGCCCCAGAGGGACTGCTAGGAGCGTAGGCACTGGGGAATGCGTTGTCATCGTTTGTCTCCAACCTGATCATTGACAGTGTCCTGCAGTGCTTTTGAATCTCTTGTTGTTTTTTCTTTTTTTTTTTTCATTTAATTTTATTTATTTATTTGTAGCGTTTCCTGTTGTAATAGAGTTCTGGAGCAATACTGTGCTTAAGAAAACTCAGTTTGTCATGAAATTCCAGGACTTAGGTCCTACCACACTGGGAAAGATCATGAAAACAGCATCTGGATTTTACTCCTCTCTTACAGCAGGGGGGTGTTTGCCCAGTGTGATCTCTACAGGCACATCAGGAGAACAGAATTGGTTCATCTGAAGAACAGAAAGTATGAAAGAGGGAGAAAAATCAAATCCAATAAAAGCTCTAAAGACCTGTGTCCCTATGTCCCCCACCCAGAACAGGTCTAATTCATCTCCAGTTCACCCAGCACTGGATTTTCCCTGGTGGCAGATGTTTCGCCCATAGGTACTAGGTCTCATTTTCTGTGTTATATTTCTTAGCCTGCCAAAGCAGCCAGCCAACAAGTGAGTGCTTGATCTCTGCTCCTCTGGTTTGTCCTTTCAGGATGAATAAGCAGGAGACAGTTGTAAGCTATTGTCCCCCTTATGTAAATACACGTACCGAACTTCTGCTTGAATTATCTTCTTGCAAATCCATAGTAAGCATCGTGTTAAGAACCAGGTGGAGCATATCAGATCGTAAAATGTTACTGAGCCAGCTTTCATATTATGTATGAAAGGTCATGCCCAAACATTTTATTATTCTGTAATATTCTCCAAGATGTCATATGAATTCATCAGTCTTTTATTGCAAGTCATTAATTCAATTGCAGAAAATGATGAACTGCATTTATTTAGAATATTTCTGGAATAGACAAAGATGTTTTTCACCTGCATTGTTAACAACCTTATGTTTATTGAAATATACTCAAACTCAGAGCAAATATCTGAGTGGAACTTTATTTTTCAGGAAAACAATTTTTTTCCCTATAAACTAATACATTCAATTGTTTTGGGTAAAATTTGCCTGCTCAATATACAATTGCTTCCTTTCTCCTATTTCTATGAAAATGAAGGCATCATCAAATTTGTAACTGGGTCAAACTGACTAGAAAAATAGTATGTGATATTTCTAGAAGAGGTTAGATTACAAACTAGTTAAGAGTGTCTTGAAATTTTATTTACAGAGAGAAATATAAACTAGATACTTTTTACTCAGGAAAGAAGAACTGGAGTTTATCATAAGTAATGGCTGTTTAATATTCCTTATGCATCACAGAACTGTAAATTGGGATCTGCATGTATCTATTTATCTGTCAACCTATCTTCAGATGGCAAAATCAATCAAAGAGAGGACACCCGCAGTTACATTGTACACAAAGAGAAATAATGTCTATGATCCCACTTGACTAGGGAAAGAATTCAGGATTTTGGCTCTGCAGAATGGGTTCATACAGATAAAAGGAGACAAGGGGCTGCTGTAGGCCTGCACCTCCTGGCCCACACACAGCATATCCAGCTGAACCTCCATGCAGCCCCTGATAGGAGGTGCCATCACCTTTTTCAGCAGCCCACCATAATGTGCCAGCTTCCCATGCCCTTTGACCTAGGGCCAGGTTCTTCAAATGGTGCACCCTCCCTTTAGACTCTGGTGGTTTGGGGAGGTAGGCACCTAAGCACCTTAATCGTCTCCCCCACGGGGATTTTGGATTGAGAACAAACAGGGCTTGGCACATGAGTCGGAGAATGAAGACAGGCTGAGGGAATTGGGGTTGTTCAGCCTGGAGAAGAGAAGGCTCCGGGGAGACCTTACAGCAGCCTTATAGGCCCTAAAGGGGGCCTACAGGAAAGCTGGGGAGGGATGCTTTGTCAGGGTGTGGAGTGATAGGACAAGGAGTAATGGCTTTAAACTAAAAGAGGGTAGATTCAGATTAGCTATATGGAAGAAGTTCTTTACTCAGAGGGTGGTGAGGCACTGGCACAGGCTGCCCAGAGAAGCTGTGGATGCCCCATCCCTGGAGGTGTTGAAGGCCAGGCTGGATGGGGCTTTGAGCAACCTGGTCTGGTGGGAGGTGTCCCTGCCCATGGCAGGGGGGGTGGAATTAGGTGGTCTGTAAGGTCCCTTCCTACTCGAACCATTTGATGATTCCATGAAATTCATCTTTGATCCCTGTGTTTGCTATCTACTTGTCTTGCAGCAGTGGTGGCTGGAGAAGGTTGGAGCAGGCTCTGCGTCAGGCAAGTCCGCTCTGGGGATCACCACTGTTACATATTGTCCCCAAGGAGCACAGAAAGGATTAATCTCATCCATGTTCATTTAGACTCACACTGTTCAATCAGACAAGCCCATTCTCACCTGTCAGTGTTGATTTAACTTGGTTTGATACTTTGACATGCTCCTGTGAGCAGCTGATGCTTGGGGTTTCTAAGGGAACCTGGTGACTTTTTGGGGTGGGAACTGCAAACAGTGGCAGCTCTCGGGTTGTAGCCCTGGGGATTCCTGTGTTCGGCTGCAGGAGTGTTGAGGGCTCCTCACCTGCTAAGTGATGGGTTTCTCCAGGCTTTCTTAAAAACCAAAGCTCATGGGAGTCCCTAAGATAACCAAAAGCTGCCTTTGCAGTTTTTTTGAGGCTGCAGCAGTTGCTGAGTGTGCACCCATACCCCATCTCCTCCCCTGCCATTGGGGAGGGGGTCAGGAAAGGAGAGGAAATCATGTACAAAACACTCGGGTGGTAGATAGCAGCCTATGTCAGGTTCTGGACACCAGGTCTTGCATCTCTTCCATGAGAGAAACACGAGCTGCTAGGGCCTCCCCAACAACAGAAGCTTTCTAGTACTTGACCCACAGCAGGACAAACTTGGTTTTGTTACCTACTGCAAAGCACATCCTAGAGGCGAAGCTGGCCTTAGAGGAGTTTATCAAACTTAAGAGGTTGAAAATTGTCATGCTTATTAATCATTTATAATTGTAAACATTACCTTTCCCCGATACATTGTTTCCCTGCTCCCTGTAAAATTCCTCTCTCTTCTGCAATATTATTCCGGATATTTCTTTACTCTACTGGGAAATTCCGTGCTTACTTCATTTAGTAGCTCTCTTACACTCCTTTCCAGTAGATAGTCTTCCATCTGATTTCTCATGGGACCATGCCATGTATTTTAGCCACTTGAAGCAGCTAGAAATGGCAGGCACCATTGCAAAACAAAAACAACAACAAAACAACAAAAACCCCAACAATAACAACAACAACAAACACAAGATTTGACCCAAGCAAAAGGAAGAGAGAATCTGTTCCAAATATCAAGTGAAGAAATGAAGCAAGATTTCTTCCTGCTTGAAGGCTGCAAATCAAGCTAGAATATTTGTTCCCATTGGAGTGACAGCTCTGACAGCTTCCACGGCTTCAGAGCTATTGGGATGACCTGCCCTTGCCCACCCAGGAGAAGCTGGTGGATGTCATACCAATTGGTGTTTGCCCAGTTACTGGCCATGAACCTTCTGCAATAGCTTTACCATCTTCTTCCCAGCAGCTGTACAACAGTGGGCAGCAGCCCCACAGTCAAATGTGTCCAAGCACCTATCCTGGCCCTGGTGAAAAGGACAGTTCCTGACCTCTTGCTACCAGAAGAGCTCTGTAACCTACTGTTAGCATTACCAACAAAGACAAAACACTAGCTCTGAAAATTGGAAAGTGTATCCTCTTGGCTTTTCCAAAACCAGGGATTTTGAGCATTTCTGCTGTTTAAAGTTTGTAAAACTTTCTTTGGGTGCTGAGATAGAAAATCTTACTGCAGTGCAAGGTATTATTTTTCTCTCTCTTGTTCTTGTCAGACAGCATATAACTGCCAGTGAAGAGCCCACACAGATTTGTTAGCCCGTTGTCTTCATTTTAATACCATTTTTGGCCTCCTCCTTTCTAAGAAGCCAGACTTAACTTCACAATTCCCAAATAATTACTGTGTATACAAACTCAGGTAAATGTTCTTGCAGAACTTTAACTCCTCCTCCTTATTTGTAAGATGCAGGAAGGAGGCCCTTTTTGACAGCATATGAAAGGCCAAATCTGTTAACATTTTGTTATGAAGTGTGTTTAGTGAAAGTAAATATAAAAGCTGACTGAAGCAGTATGCTTGATATTATTTATTACTATTCTCTGAAAAGAAAGGAAGAACCTAGGTCTCCCTGGAGATTCAATTGACATGAAATGATTTCAGCAAAAGGTGTTAAAGAGTGGGTCCACTTTGAATGGGAAGCTTGAGAAAAACTGGCAATCTGGTTTTTATAGCTTCATCACTCCATCCTCCATCCAAAATGTTGACAAACTGCACACCTCTACTGTTACACAGGGGAAGGAGAGTGAAAGCACCATAAGAGAGAGACGTACTGAATGGGGAGAGGATTCCCTGGGCAGTTGTAAAGGGAGACAGTTTCTCCCTCACAAGTCCTGGGGGACCAACACTTTATTTTCCTGTTGCAGAAAGGACAGTTGACTGCAAACAAAACCCAGTGAAAATTCTTCCCTTTAGAAATATCTGTCCATAGCCTTCTCACCATAACTGCAAGGAGGATGATGCTTAGGGTGAATGGCTAAACAGAGGACCATAACTTCTCTGGCTCCAGGAATGCCTAAGGATCACTGTGACAGGCTGCTGTGTTCATAATGAGGAGCACTTTCCTTATGGTACCACAGGTTGCAGTGCATGCTCTGGTGGCTGGAAAGTATTTCTGTGAAGTTGCAAGTCACAATGGCCTGCTCTTCTGTTCCATCCTTCTATAGTGCTCATTAAGCTAAGCTCTTTTCCCTGCAGGGAAAACACAGTTCACAGAATTTGGAAGCTAAAAAATGCAATTTACTATGCAGAGCAATTTGAAACATATTCTGATGTCAAACAGAATAACAGGGGTGGTGTTACCTGGCAAACAGACAAAAAAAAAAAAAAAAAAAATGCTTAGGTGGGATTTTCTCAAACTAACAACAATATGTATATATGTGTGTGTGTGTATATATATATACATGAAGAGCTAAAAGATTTTCCTTCATCAAGAAAAATAACCTATGGGTTTTTATTTAATAATAAAGGGCGAAGAACCTCTGCCAGAAACATAAATGTTTGCCAGTGAGATACCATTTAATACACCTATTAGTACTATATGCTGTGATTAGCTTGCACATAGACAAGGACCAGGAAGAGTTACTGAAGAAAGTGCAGCTGTTAAAAAATTTAGAAGAACTGGGCATATCAAAAGATGTGGTGCAGAAAGCAAGATTCACTGACTGCAATTACAATTTTGCTATCCTATTCATTTAGAAAACAACCTGTCTCTGGCTACTTTGAAAGTTACGTCTGATAATTAAATTCTACTTTTGTATTTCCAAAATATTAGGATTATGTTCTTTATTTCATAAAATTAACATCTTTATATATTTTTTCCAAATGCTCTCCTCAAAAGAGAACTGTGTAACCATTCCTTCATCTCAGGAATACATGGACATCAAGATAGCATTAGAAACCTGCTAATAACTAAAACTTCTCATACAGATTCATAACCATCTGAATATTGGAACAAAAAGCTCCACTTCTACAGACTGTGTAGGAAATATGTAGAATATGGTACTTAAACAAATACTTAGTCAGAGTTCCAGTGCTTTTTTGTATAACTAATATTTTTGGTACAGTCACTTTTTCTCTTTACTTCTAAAACAGTGTGAGTGATGCCAGAATGTTGTGAATCTCTAATTTCTATTAAAGTCAGGAGTTCTGAATATAAAATGTGTTTTCAACATCACTCCAAGCAACTTTTTGTATCTGATTAACAATGTGATTCAAATTACCAAATCTTAGGAGCCTAAGTTTCCCATCTAGTCAGTAGAGAGGTAAATGTTTCTAGAGAACTAATTAGAGCAACTAAGTAAACAGTATGAATGGTTCCCCAATGTCATCAGCTCAATTAATGAAGAAAAATTGCTTTTCAAGAAATATGTTTCTGGACCGATTTATTAACTAAACATTTAGTATTTCCACTTTGTAGTTATTCATGAGGTTAATTATTTGTACCTCAGCATATGCTTTCCTCTAGACCTAACAGGTAAGGTAGAGAAAGCAAGTTGAAATTAAAAAACAAACAAACAAACAAAAACACAACAACAACAAAAAACACATACAGGAGAAAGAAACCTTGACTGAAACTATTTAAATGCACAGTATGGGCACTGTGACCTTATTCTCTTCTTGATGAGATCCAAGATTGCTTTATTAGTTAGACCTGAAAATTAGTAGTTATGGGTACTTCAGAGAGCATAAATTTGTAGCACTGTTTTAAACTTCAAGTAAAGAATAACTTCATTTGGGAGTGCTTGGTAGCTTTATCCTTATTCATTAATTAGGGAAAGGAACCGCTCTCCTGTCGACATGAGTGCAATCAGAAACATAATCCCCTATGAAAAACACTGGGAGGTACAGGAGTAAAAACTCAGTGAAACTGGAGCACAGCATCTGGGGTGCCAAGTGCAGATGGAAAAAAACAACAACAACAAAAAAAAAAAAAAAAACAAAAAAAACCCATGGTTAAAAACATCTGGGCAGATAGTTTCAAGCCACCAGGTGGTTAATAGTCTGAACAGTTCCATTTTTTGGCTTACTATGAAGGTTTGAGATCAGTCAGGATTGGGAGCTTATAAAGAGAGGCAGAGACTGCACAGAAAGAACAAAACAAAGAAACAAGCAAGCAAACAAACTCCAAAGCCATTCAGAAGGATCTCAACAGGCTGGAGAAATGGGCTGACAGGAGCCTCATGAAATTTAACAAAGGTAAGTGCAAGGTCCTTCACCTGGAGGAGAATAACCCCATGAACCAGTACAGGCGGAGGGCTGACTGACTGGAAACCACTTCTGCAGAGAGGGACCAAGGGCCCTGGTGGGAACCAAGATGACCACAAGCCAGCATTGCACCCTGATGGCGCATATGGTCTACAGCATCCTTAGCTGCATGAGGGGGACTCTTCCCAGAAGATGGAGGGAGGTAATCCGTCGTCTCTGCTCAGCACTGGTGAGACACATCTGGAGTGCTGGGTTCAATTCCGGGCTCCCCAGTACAAGAAAGACATGGATATGAGAGGTCAAAAAGGTAGTGAGGGGAGTGGAGTGTCTTTCATGATGAGAGAGCTGGGACTGTTGAG
This sequence comes from Cygnus atratus, assembly GCF_013377495.2. NCBI lineage: Eukaryota > Metazoa > Chordata > Aves > Anseriformes > Anatidae > Cygnus > Cygnus atratus. The sequence continues at coordinate 38,025,684 of NC_066364.1, forward strand.
AAGAGCAAGCTGTGTAAAAATACCTGATGGGAGGCAATGAAAAAGAAGGAGCCAAACTCTTTTCAACAATGTCCAGTGGCAGGACAAGAGGCAACAGGCTTGGAACTGGAATCACTGGAACACATGAAATTCCATTTAAATATAAGAAAAAAGTTACTGTAGGGGTGGTAAAACACTTGCACATGTTGTCTGGAAAGGTTGTGGTGTCTCCCTCTTTGGAGATATTCAGAACCTGACTGTTTAAAAAACAATATTCCAGATTGCAGATGTAGTAGATGATCTAACAAAATATATTATTGCTCCCCACAGACATGGTCTGGATGATCTCTGCAGGGCCACTATTCAAAATTAAATGACAGTTATGCCGCAGAAGTTTTTTTATTCTGGGATAAAGCTTTTAATTGTTCCCTACCTGTTCTTGCTTTTGAATAGCTGCTAATGTCTTTGTATTATGGCAAGTAAACGAGACATACTGTTCTTCATTAGTAACAAAACAGACTATAGAACTACATTAGTAAAGAACTGTGCTGGGAAATGGGTGCCCTTTCTTAACTGGAATAGAAGAACTCCTCAGACTGCAGCCATTGGGGCATTACAGACGTAACAACTATTCTCCTGAGAATAATTTCCATAAATTATGAAATAAAAATGGAAACTGATATAAAAAAGTAGCTTATGATATATGAAGGAGAGAGATGTACTACACTGTTTTTGTTATGATAGCAATGTTTTATTTCTCAAACCAGTTTGGGATTTAGTATAGTATTTTCTGAAACTATTTGCAAATTATTAGCAAACTATATAGCCAAGGGAACAAAATGTTACATTTGGGATTGTATGATCAACAGCACTATTGCAGCAGAAGCATTTTTCTTTTCTCCCATTTACTCCAACCCCACCCAGGAGTTACAGCTTGAACAAGTTCATTGGTGGAGGGAACTGGATGTGTTCAGCCCTAAGAAGAGAAACCCTAGGGCAGATCTGATTGCTGTCATCAACTACCAACACTGACATTCTAAAGAAAAAGAGATAGGCTTTTCTGAGGATACACAGCAGAAAGGCAAGAGGTGATAATTTCTGGTTGTAGTAGGGGAACTTCCAACCAGACATAAGAAAAATGTGTCCCAGATAAGGGTGGTGAAGCAATGGTCTGGACTACATAGGAAACTGTAGGATCTCCATCCTTGGAGAGTCAAATCTTCAAGCATAAATAGTGCTGAGCAGTCTGATCTAACTTTGAAGCGAGCTCTGCTTTGAGCAGGGAGTTGGACCAAATGATTCCCAAAAGGCCCTTCCAACCTCGAGCATTTTATGGCTCTACTGTACAATTCCAACTCAAATATTTCTTATAGACCCCAAACCAATAAATCTCATTAAAAAAAATCTAATAAAGACATGAAAGGAATATCATTGATTTCATTGCTCAATCTAGTTATGAAAAATACTGACAATATGAAAATTATGGACAAGGTAAAAAAAATAAAGATAATAGTTGTGACTGCAATTCTGTTCTTTGGGAGACATGTTTTAACGTTCTTCCTTTGTCCCTTTTCAAATGTAAGCTCCTGGAATTTACAAGGTATTATTTAAAATGACACTTCACAGCTTTTTTATTCAGCTACCTGTTATCACAATGAGACTCTCAAGTCAAGGACTATTATTTACACAAAATACATGACAAGAGAAAGTGGTGAGCTCTATGTTCCTCACTTAGATATTTTTATCCCTGATATCTCTTTCTTAAAGATGTTATTGAAACTAAAAGATAAAATTTTTGGATAATGACAAAAGATATGAATGGGAACAGGGTATTTGATCTTAAATTTTATGGAGAAAAAATCCTGTATGACATAGAGGTTCCTGGACTGACCAAGGCTTGAGAAATCACTGGGAAATATTGTTTTAAAAAGCAGTTTGAGGGTAGTGACTTTCTAGCCTAAAGTCAGAGGGAAAAAAAATGGCTTTTATGCAGGATGGGAAGATTGACAGCACCTCTGCTGTGGCTGAGGAACAAATGAATACAGAAAAAAAAAAAGGAGTTACAGAACCCATTAGAAGTTGAGCTCAGTAATATTAACTGTAGTCCAGAATAAGTTTAGTAACAGAGGAAGATAAACTGACAGGATAAACAAAATAAACCCCAAAAGACCTGAAGTTATCTTGACTCTGATAAATATTTCTGTCAATCTTTTAAGGTCTGTGATAACTCTTGTGGAATCAAATGAAAAAATAAGCAGGTACTATTTGTTACTTGCAAGATTCAAAAACTAATAGCAATCCCTTCTGGTGTTTTACTTTTGCCTACATCCATAATAGGGGCAGTGTTCCCTGGGTCATGATCAGAAGTGCTTTTAGGTCACCAAGTATAACAGATGGTTTTATTTGTCAAATAATCCCAATCCAGATTTCCTTGATGTACCAGCTTGTCTCTTTGGAAGGACATTTCTGCAATCAGTGCTTTGGATCTGGAAGTTTGTTTCAGTGCCCAGGCACTGATGGGATATGATCCTGTTCCAATGGATCAGCACACACTCAAAAAAAAAAAAATCCTTGTTGAGAGGAGAGCATTGGTGAGCATGATGGCTTGGTTTTCATGTTGGCTAGAGAGAGGAAAGATGGGAAGCTGGAGCTAGATGGCAGGCCAGTCTGAGCCAGGGGAGAAGGTTGCCCAGGTGCTGGGACTATTTTCCCACTGCCGATGAGGGAGGTACCCCATCTGTTTTGCCTGGATCACTGACTGTTTTAAGCAGCCCTGGCAGCCAAAAATCCGTTCTGGGAGAGTGTAATTATCTCTCTCCTAGATGGATCTCATTACTGCTAACTACACCTTTCTTTGTCCATATGGATCTTCCCATGGAGCTATCCTTGAAGTCTTCAATACTTAGCTGTCCCAGCAGCATGTACCAGGGGATTGTGTCTTCATTATGTGAAGGGTTCCTTTATGCTTATTTTAATGTTGCAAACATCCAACAAAGTGTTGCATACATATGCCAGTCACTGTGTTTTCATTGAGTTTGCTTTTCTTTTATTAGGCATGAATACATTTTTGAGTTTAACAAAGATGCTAAGAGTAGCATGCTGTGTTTCAATAAAGTTGAAAATTTTCAGTAAAATTCTTCACTTCTCTTCTGCTTTTTAATGATGTTCAGTTCGGTAACAAATAACAAGATAAAAAACAACAAGTAACATCAATGTATATCAACTCTGAAATACGCTGCTTTCCTTTCTATGACTGTCTTGAGCCTGTGTGGTTTCTGCCCCTGTACAAGTCTAGAAAAGGAAGTAACAAAGTACCATCTGATATACAGGAGACACGATGCTTTTGCTCAGGAGTTTTTGAAGAAGTAGACAGAAAGCCATTATTAGGACAGTTTGAAACAAATCTCCAATATGTAAGAAGTTCAGCAAGCTCATTTAATCGAATGCTTATCTAACCGATCTGCATAGCCTAATGCTCATCTGTTATTTTCCCCACTGTTATCTTCCTTCTGCTTATTTTCAATTCTGGTCCCTTCTATTCCCTCCTGGTCCCTCTACTGAGAACAGCCCTGGGGAGAAAGACCTGGAGGTGCTGGTTGATGAGAAGCTCTCCATGAGCCAGCAATGTGCACTTGCAGCCCAGAAAGCCAACCGTATCCTGGGCTGCATCAAAAGTAATGTGGCCAGCAGGTCAAGGGAGGCAATTCTCCCCCTCTGTTCTGCTCTCGTGAGACTCCACCTGGAGTGGTGTGTTCATCTCTGGGGCCCCCAGCACAAGAAGGACATGAACCTGTTGGAGTGAGTCCAGAGGAGGGCCAAAAGAATGATTAAAGGTCTGGAGCACCTCTCCTGTGAAGAGAAGCTGAGAGATTTGGGATTGTTCAGCCTGGAGAAAAGAAGTCTCCAGTACCTAAAGGGGTCCTACAGGAAAGCTGAGAAGGGACACTTTGTTAGAGAGTGGAGTGACAGGGCAAGGAGGAATAGCTTTAAACTAAAATAGAGTAGGTTTAGATTAGATATATGGAGGAAATTCTTCACTCAGAGGGTGGTGAGGCACTGGCACAGGTTGCCCAGAGAAACTGTGGATGCCCCATCCCTGGAGGTGTTCAAGGCCACGCTGGATGGGGCTTTGGGCAACCTGATCTAGTGGGAGGTGTCCCTGCCTATGGCAGGGTGGCTGGAACTGGATTGTCAGTAAGGTCCCTTCCTATTCAAACCATTCTGTGATTCTATGTTTCTATGATTCTATTCCCAGCTTTTCTGCTCTAGCCTTGTTTCTTTCTACTCCTTTCTGTTAATTTCTGCTTTGCTTTCTTCCTTCTTTCTTCTGAACACAAAGGAATTGAAGTAATTGTCTGTAATGACACAAACAAAAGCAGTATAACAAGAAAAAATCACTTTTGATAGATATGGAAGGTGATGGGCCAGATAAGCAAGAGATGTACATTAAGGGAACACAACTTTTCAAAGGCAGTTTTGTCTCCACACAGGTTTTGCTGTTGGGATAATATTTCCTTGGAGTTTAGGCCCATCAGTCTCTGTCCCTGTCTCTAACAAGGTTTTATTCGTCATGGGGGATTCTGTGGAGCTGCTCTTTTAAAAAGTTAGTGGCAAATGATTCAGGTAGAAGTATTTGATACAAGGCATGATATGAAAATGTCTTACTGACATTGTATTCTTCCCATATTGCTTCCACAGAACTTAATGATATCAATCAGCTGATGTGGGAAAGGTGGTCCCTCACATTGCATCTTTGGATTAGCATTGTGAAAAGTCACAGTCTGTTTGGATCTCTCAAATTTACAGAACAACATAATCCATAATTAAACTTTGTTTTATGATCTCACTAGGAAAGAAGTGAGATCAAACAAGTGTTCAGTCCTCTCTATACAAACTAGTCTAATGTGAATTCCCTAATTCATCACTTAATTCATAAGGGTTCTAATTTATAAGCTCTCTAGTTCATACCTTGCAACTCATAATTCATGCACCTATGAATAAAACAGTTACCTACCCAAGGATGAGAGTATTTGTTTTTTCTCCTCCATCAGAGTGTGGGCATCCCCTCTATCACACTGGCAAGCATGAAAGCTTCAACAGTCCAGATGCTGTTGGATCAAATTAATAGAATAAGGGCATGGTTTGGCTTGGAAGGGACCTTAAAGATCATACAGTTCCAACCCCCTGCCATAGGCAGGGACACCTCCCACCAGACCAGGTTGCCCTTGAACACCTCCAGGGATGGGGCATCCACAGCTTCTCTGGGCAACCTGTGACAGGGCCTCACCACCCCCTGAGTGAAGAATTTCTTCCATACAGCTAATATAAATCTACCCTCTTTTAGTTTGAAGCCCTTATCCCTTGCCCTACCACTCCACTCCCTGTCAAACAGTCCCTCCCCAGCTTTCCTGTAGGCCCCCCTTAGGGCCTATAAGGCCACTCTAAGGTCTCCTCGGAGCCTTCTCTTCTTCAGGCTGAACAACCCCAACTCCCTCAGCCTGTCTTCACAGCAGAGGTGCTCCAGCTCCTTGATCATCCTTGTGGTCCTCCTCTGGACTTGCTCTAATAAGTCACAGAATCACAGAATCACAGAATTGTAGGGGTTGGAAGGGACCTTGAGAGATCATCGGGTCCAACCCCCCTGCCAAAGCAGGTTCCTTAGAGCAGGCTGCCCAGGTAGGTGTCCAGATGGGCCTTGAATATCTCCAGAGAAGGAGACTCCACAACCTCCCTGGGCAGCCTGTTCAAGTGCTCCGTCAACCTCACCGTGAAGAAATTCTTTCGCATGCTGGTGTGGAACTTCCTGTGCTCCATCTTGTGGCCATTGTCCCTTGTTCTGTCTCAACAAACCACTGAAAAGAGATTGGCCAAATCCCTCTGTCTCCTACACTTCAGGTATTTATAAACATTGATGAGATCCCCTCTCAATCTTCTTTTCTCCAGGCTGAACAGACCCAGGTCTCTCAGCCTTTCCTCATAGGGAAGATGCTCCAGGCCCCGTATCATCTTTGTTGCCCTCCGCTGGACTCTTTCCAGGAGATCCCTGTCTTTTGTGTACCGGGGAGCCCAGAACTGGACACAGTACTCCAGGTGAGGCCTGACCAGGGCAGAGTAGAGGGGGAGGATCACCTCCCTTGACCTGCTGGCCACGCTCCTTTTAATGCACGCCAGGATGCCATTGGCCCTCTTGGTCACGAGAGCACACTACTGGCTCATGGTCAACCTGTCATCCACCAGGACCCCCAGGTCCTTCTCCTCAGAGCTCCTCTCCAGCAGGTCGCCCCCCCGCCTGTACTGATACATGTTGTTGTTCCTTCCCAGGTGCAGGACTCTACACTTGCTCTTATTAAACCTCATTTGGTTTCTTCCTGCCCATCTCTCCAGCCAGTCCAGGTCTCGCTGAATGGCAGCACAGCTTTCTGGCGTGTCAGCCACTCCTCCTAGCTTTGTGTCATCGGCGTACTTGCTGAGGGCAGACACTATTCCCTCATCAAGGTCATCGATGAAGATGTTGAACAGGACCGGACCCAGCACTGACCCCTGGGGAACACCGCTAGTCACAGGTCTCCAGCCGGACTCTGTGCCGCCGATCACCACCCTCTGTCCATGTCCTTCTTGTACTGGGGGCCCCAGAGTTCAATGCAGTGCTCCAGAGGGGGTCTCACGAGAACAGAGCAGAGAGGTAGAATCACCTCCCTCACCCTGCTGGCCACCCTGCTTTTGATGCAGCCCACCATACTGTTGGCTTTCTGGGCTGCAAGTGCACATTGACGACTCATGAAGAGCCTCTTGTCAACCAACACCCCCAGGTCCTGCTCCTCAGAGCTGCTCTCAATCCACTCCCCACCCAGCCTGTATTTGTGCTTGGGATTGCCCTGGCCCAGGTGCAGGACCTTTCACTTGGCCTTGTTGAACATCATGAGGTTCTCACAGGCCCACCTCTCAAGCCTGTCAAGGTCCCTCTGGATGGCATCCCCTCCCTCCTGCATGTCAGCCACACCGCACAGCTTGGTGTCATCAGCAAACTTGCTGAGGGTGCACTCAATCCCACTGTCCGTGTCACCAACAAAGATGTTAAACAGCACCGGTCCCAGTACTGACCCCTGAGGGACACCAGTCATTACTGATCTCCACTTGGACATTGAGTCAGTGACCCTTTGAGTACAACCATCCAACCAATTCCTTACCCACCGAGTGGTCCATCCATCAAATCCATGTCTCTCCAATTCAGAGACAAGGATATGATGGGGACAGTGTCAAATGCTTTGCACAAGTCCAGGTAGATGATGCCAGTTGTTCTTCCCCTATACTACCAATGCTGTAACCCCATTGTAGCCGGTCACCAGATTTGTCAGACAAAACCTTTTTGGTAAGCTGATGTATTTATACCTTCCATGTTAGAAGGTTGATCTATACTATTTGCATATGTTAGTGGATTCTGAATAAACTGACAACAATTAATATGCAAGGCAGGCTGCAAGAGACATTAAGCTGCAGGTGATAACAGCTGAATAATGACCTTCAGCACTTCCAGTCCTTTGTGTCCCGTGTTAAGTCTTACTCATGCTTTGACCTAACACTGCTGCTCCCGGCATACACCAGGCCTTAGCATGACCCGTGCTAGCCAAAACCCAAATAGGAGTTGAGGGAACAGTCACACCAAATTACTTTTGACCCAGAAGCAGTGTTCCCACAGTGAGCAACAGAAGTGTGGGGGTATGTTGCTCAGCAGAACAATGCCATATATTCACCATTTGCCTAAGTAAATTCTCTGTATGAAGAGCAGCATAATTTGCTTCTGATTCTTACTATTTTTGTTTTACTTTTCCCTACTGTTCTACTGTCTTAATTACAGTGGGAAAAACTATTCTGCTATTTTCACTCAAAGGCAATTTCCTTCCCATGTTTGCATTGGGTACATGCTTAAAAAATTTTAAGGTGTGTTTTGCCCTTACCTACCAAAACAAAATAACTTCAGCTAGCACTGTGGCAGATGCATTGTTTCACATTTCTTGGGCTTTCTACCACGTGAGAAGACATCTTGTGTGGTACTGTTAGGCCGATGTATCATTTTATGCAATTGACTTTCATGTTGTCATAAAATGTTTATGTTGTATCTGTTGTTTATCCAACTAAGTCCATTAGCTTACTCCTAGTATGGTAGCAAGGCCTTTTTCCTTCCCTAACACAAATTCACTGCAGATTAAAAATATGAACCAAGTTCTTGAAAGGGAAGTTTCAAGCATCAAGCCCTTCAGCCTCCCTGGAAGAGGGAACATCAGTTCAGGTGCTCCTTCAGGACCCATGACAAGCTCAGAGCCAAGAGTAGCTGGGCAGTCCCCAAAGCACGCACTGAAGATGGGGAGATGTTTTCTGCAACTCTGAAGTGCCCCAGGGCCCATGTCCCCCTCCTTTGGCTTACTATCCCAAATGCCTACCATTACTTGGGTCTCATCTGTCCCAGGTCCACACCAGCTTTGGGCTGTCCTCCCCTCTCTTCCGTCCCTCTCACCTCAATGCTCACAGATCATCTCTGTAGGTGTTTGCCATCCAAACTTGATTTCAGCGTCCTCCACCAAGCTGCAGTTTGGAAGGTTTGCTGAGAGGTGTACACTATGGTCTCTTCTCTTAGTAATACTTACCCCATGTTATCCTGCTACTGCAGCATTCAAAATGCTCTGCCTTCACCTGTTTCAGCCTTTCCCTCTTTTCTCAGCAACCTGGGGAAGCATGGTCTGTTTCTGCCTTATGAGCATGAATCACTACAATACAGCACAGATGGGTGAGAACCTGAGCCTCCGGCTATAGCCTCAGCCTGCTGTTGCTGGTGAGAAAGTTATATCTGTGTTTTATAATGCCCATGTCCTTCGTGTGACTTCCACAAAGATTTCCTTCCAGGTTCCCAGGCCAGACAGCATAAGCAGTTATCCAAAATAGTCCCCTGCCTTATGTGAAGTACTTGCATAAAATTGCTGATCCACTGTTTGTCCATGCCCACTCCCCTGCAAGACACTTTCCAGAGTCCCTAGAGGCCCAATGCCCACAGGCCTTTGGAACTGCAGTTAAATAAAAAAAAAAAAACACAGATTTTTCTTCAGGTTTTATCCTCCTGTTCTCCTTACATAGCACTTTCCAAAAGGAAGTAAATTGCATAGCTGTTTGTTCAGAAGGGTCCTGTTCTCACACCTCCCTGTGCACGAGGCACCATGCAGAGATGGAGCTGTGTCAGGAGGGCATTTTCCAGGCTGCCTTGCCCTGATGTTCTCTTCTTGTCACTAGCATCCTGTCTGTCACTTCCCACCATGGGCTCACTCATATGCTAGTAGCAGAGAAGGAAGTAACACAGGGTGCTGCCACCCCACCCTGATGACACCCTTACCATTGAGAAACTTTCCACAGATATTTTTCTACCCACAAAAACCATCATTAACAGGAAATGTTGCCTGCTGCAAGGTGCTTGAAGCAGCCCAGGAGCCGTGCATTTTCTGACACCCAACAGGGCACAACCACTTGGAGTCCCTCCATCATATATGTCCCTGTTGGTTCCCTCCTGTCTGGGAAGGAGCTGAGAGCTGACCCCTCATATCTCCACACCAGGAGATGCTCCCACCACTTTTTCCCCTGACCTTTGCAGGGAAAAAATATAGACTGATACTGTATTTTTTGTGCAGGTCATCCTGAAAACACAACATGGTATTGCAGCCTGCGCTGCCCTAGCAAGGCTGGCTGAGGGATGGAGACCCCCTCACCTTCAACAAAGGAAAAACACGTCCCAGCCCTGTGTCTCCACACAGCCCAGGGGATCCCCATTGCACTCTCAGTCCCTACACACCTTTGGGCTGACCACGTCCTGTAGGCAGCTAAACTTTGCCCAGAATCTTGTTGAAACTTTAATAATATGCAAGTGCTAATATGTAAGTTAGCACCCATTCACATTTGTGAACTTTCTATTTTTATATTTTTATTTGGGAGGAATAGCTGTAATACCGAAATACAGAGGTAGACCCTGAGATTTTGTACTATACATTTCTGCCGTACTCAATTTCAGGCAATTCAGAGAATTTGAAGTTGGAATCAAGTGATCTATTTCTCTCCTTGGCAGCATCAGTACTCATATTAATTCAGCTGCATGTGATTGTAAAAATACCCTATTTATGGAAACCCATTACGTTCTGGGTATGATGCTTTTGGAAAAAAAAATCTATAACTTGTAAAAAAAAACTTTTATAAGAAATATGGGAGTCAGATATAAAGTTATATGTACAAGGAAAATGAGAAAATGCGAAAATGTCTGTTTTGTTGATAACTCCCATTTCTGTCATTCAGAATTTGTTCTGATGGATTTCAAACATAAAGAAGCCTTAGTTTTCATATCATACATTGTAAACTATAAGATTCAAGCTTCAGCTGAGTTACTTAAACTAATCATGATTTTAGAAGATTTAGGGCTTCTTTCAATTTTCAGCAGGGAAGCTGTGACAGTTATGCTATGACATAAAGAAAAAAAGAACACCAGCAACAGCAACTGCCTAAGGTTATGTGAGAAACATATTATTCCCAGAGGAGCTACCACATGGCTGCCAAGCATAATTCCAAAGCTGATTTACAAATCTGCAAGAGAACACCAGAATAAGTAAGATACAACCACCTTCCCGTGAACTCACTCACTAGAGATCAAATCCAACAACAGATCCCCATGTTCTCCCATGGGCTACAAGAATAATATTTTAAAATATACTTTACTATTGTGCAAGATAGCCCCTACTACTATTTCTTAAGTAGACCAGTAAGATTTAAGCCAAAAAAGAGACAGGATGACCATAGCAATGATACCCATACCTAGACATGACATGTCCCAGAAGTCACTGCAACAGTATTAAACCATTGCAACAACAAGACCTATGTTAGGACTTGAAGATCTGTCATATCTTTGAAACAAACTAAATCTTTTTCACCCGTCCTCAGTGAATTCACCTTCAAATGCAGTACAATGGCCAGATTTTGGGCATACTTTTAGGCATCAAACTAAGCCCAGCATTTTCTCACCTATTCATAAGCAATGTTGAGGAAGGGATGTTAAAATGCATTAGGTCCTACATTTGCAACACAGATGGATTGAAAGTACTAACTGCTGCACTGATTCCCACCTCCTCTTACAACTGCCTGAGAATATACTTAAACGAACATCCTCTATCTGTGTACCACAGCCAGTGTAAAAACAGCAGCATACGAACTACTATGTGCACAGCACTCAGACCAACACAGTTCCCCTGCAAAGACAACTCCATCCAAGACACACAAGAAAAAAGCACACTCAACAATCAGCTTCCCAGGCAGGAATATATTTTGTTGTGGGAGAACATTTGCAACACCTACCACTGCTAACGACTTTGGGGATGTGACACAGTAGAGTCAGTTGCTGTTGCTGCAAGCAGGATGTGACAAACCAAATCAATTCCATCAGTTTTCAATACCTAAGCCAGCTTCCATACCTCCTCTGAGGTCTCATTGCGTTGGATCACCACAGAAGAGCAACCAACCAGGACCACATCTTAACCTGAAGGTTTGGTGGCCAGGAGAAACTCTATTCAGCTTCACCTGCATGAAGAGGTAAAAAATGACAGCTCCACTGATTATACTGGGTTCACAGGAAGAGAAAATTAAGTTTTCACCCTGAACTTCATGCAATCAGCTTTTTGACTCCTTTTCCAGGCAGCTTCCCTCATTTATCTCTAGAGTACATGCATATTAAATAGAAAATCCAACATTTCTGTCACATACAACCTGAAAATTTGCAGTACATTTATTTTCAAGTAGCAAAATCACAATCAAATACATTTATAACTCATCAGGCCACATCACAGAAGAGGAAAACATGGAAGCATGATAGTTTTAATTAATAATAATAATAATAATAATAATAAATCCTTAAATGAGAATCACTAACTTGAAGCATTATTAAAGGCTGATATGGGATTGCGATATTTAGGCATAAATTCAAGAACAACATTTCTCCTGAATTGATCGGTCCAAGAGCTAAACTTTTATATGTGAATTGATTGATAGATAGATAGATAGATGTAGATTAGATGTAGATATGTGGGTGTGGGTGTGGATGTAGATGTAGGTGTAGACGTAATTGTCCCTGCTTGTCCCTTCCAAATCTGAAAGTAATGTGCTGCAGCAACGGCTGCTTTAGGCTTGCAGGTACTCTGGTGTCAGATGAATTTTGAAGCTGAACTGTGAATCCTTCTTTCGTGATTTCCGTGAGGGTGAGAGCTGCCCACCATGAGAGCAGGAGGTTGGGCTGCCCCAAGATCTGCTGGTGCCTCTTGCCCTCATGCCCTTGGTGCTCAGGTGGCACCCACAGTTCGACAACACTTCAGTCCCACTCTTTCTATTTATTCGATTTCCAATTAAAAACTCTTTCTTCACTCAACAGATGAAGGAAGATTGTTTCTCACACTGTGTCAGTGAGCCTTGACAGATAGATTATGTCTGTTCTGGTTTGTAATTCATATTCCCTTACTGTATAAAACTAACTCATTTTTGAAAGCAGTTTTTATCTTTGCATAAACTTTGTATCTTTCTTTTGCCTTTTTTTCTTTTTCCTAACCCCAAAAGGAAAGAAAGAAAACATATCTTCAGACTTACAGTGAAAGAAAGCCTTGCATTTTTTCCCCTTTTCTGTGACTTGCTAACTGAATGTTTCAACTGAAAGACATGTTTCTCTTTCATTCTGTTCTTCATGCTGCTTCATGAATAACAAGAACTTCCAACATTAATTCAAAAATTGGAGGAGAGTTGGAACGTTTCTTTCATGAGGAATTCACAGATTTGAGGAAAGTTATTCTGAACAATATATAAAATAGAAAGATGTTCTAAATGTCTTATGAAATAAAATTACCATAAAAATTTTAAAAACATGAAAAACATTCCATGATTGCTTCAATTTTAAAACTTTTTAGCTAAGAAAGTGAAAAAAGTAAAATTCATTCTGAAGCAAAACTCAGAATGCCCAGACAAGGCAAAATCTGCCATATCTCATTCCTAAAAGCTCTGTATTTCAAGTTTTCCTGAAATGTTTATTTCAGGAAAATGGCTATTGTGGACAACCATTTCTTCCAGCAAACAACTGTTTCCTCATAAGAAACTTCCAACTGAATTTTCAAATCCTCCTAAAACCTGTACAGAGATTGTGAGTGAAGAGTGGCACTGGAACAGCCAGTTCTGTTCAATGAGGACACTCAGTATTTAAGAGGATATTGGAAAAGTATGAAGCCTTTAAAACAGATCATGCTATACATTGGAAACTATTCTCTTGATGTTCCCATGAAGTGAGGCAGTCCATCACACTCCAGGCAGTATACTTCGTAGGGTGTGCTGTCCTTTGAATGTGCTAGGGTCTGCAGCCCTCCCCTGGTGGCCATCTCCCATCCGGGCACATAAAGCATCCCCACAGCAGAGCCACCCTCTCTCCAGCTCCTCTGGTGTGTGCTCCTGTCCTGTAGCAGGGGATGGGAGATGGGAGCAAGGACAAACAGCAGGGGTGGAGGCAGTGTGTCTAATCCTGCATCTGTGAATTCTGTACAGCTTAGAGGAGTAGTGAGGGGACCAGCACAGAGCACTTCTGAGAACCCCCCTGTTGCAGCTCTGCTGCACCTCCCTGGTGACCTGATGTGTTAAGTGCTCTTCTCACACCACTGAGGACACTTATTCTCCCAGAAAGAGAGTCAAACACCATAAACTATTTTCCCCAGACAACATCCTAAATTGCTGCTAATGAAGGCTTTAATATCTTCTGAAGCACAGAACTTCACCAAATATTGGGCACCTTCTTGGTGGAGAGCTGACTGTTGTTGCTCTTTCCTGACACCTGGAGCCCATCAAACACTACCAGTGCACGAGGTTGCTCTTTGCAGGGCTGGGAACCCGACACAGAGCAGCACACAGCTGGAGAGACAGATCAAGAAAAAATGCCTTTCTTAACTGCTTTGTCCTGTGGCTTTGGAGAGTTAATCTTTAAATACAGTTTACTCCTGTTCATTTTTAGTAGTTACAAGGCATGTGATTGGATTATCCAAATACAACAGGTGCAAAGAGAGTGTAGTATACAAACCTGGAGAGAAAAGACCTCATGATAAAAGGATGCAACCCTACAAGACACACAGTCTACAAACCCATCTTGCACCCTGAACATACTAGATAAAGCCATGTACTCACTTAACAGCATCTTCACAAGATCATAACAATAAAAAATGATTAGGCAATAAAAGTGGCATTAAACACAATGATGACCATCTGTTATGACTTAGTTCCCCGGGGGATACCAGGGGAGGTTCTGCAGCACTGAAAAACAACAGGGAAACAGCCTCAGGGGCAGCAGCACTGCCAGGATGACATTAGAGCCATAATTGAGCACTGTGTCCTACAGTGCCTTGCGAGGGTGTCACAAGCAGTTACAGCCAGAGCTGTTTGCATGTAACCCTTCTGGAAAAAGAGAGATGCTAATTGCTCTGTGTTCACTGTCAGATGGGGCTCACAGAAAATTTACAGTAATTTACCAAATGGGCTGTAGGATCCTTTTACCTCCAGCACATTAAGCAGAGGTCAGGCTGAAGTAGCATTGCAGTGCAGGGTTTGTAATGAATACAGAGAGGTTTGGTTGGTTTGGGTTGAGAAAAGAGAGAAAGGTTTCTCAGTAGGGACCACTAATGAACTCCAGGGCTGCTAACCTTCACATCTCAGACAGACAGACTGTGGAGACAGTTGTCACACCCCTAGAGCAATGGCACGTACGATGCTATAGGACTGAGAAACTTTTGATAAGTATTTTGTTGCCAGGTTCCCTAGGAGTAGCTGGTGTGTCTGTGGGGAGCGTGGTCAAATCAGCAGAGGACAAACCAAGGGCTAGAGCTCCCCACTAGCTTTACCCACCAAATTACTGCACCCAGGTCACTCCTGGACCCCTCCCTGAGATCAGTGCAAAGCAAAAAACACCTGGCAAGATGGGAGATATGAAACTGATAAGGAAAGGCAAATAGGAGAGTTTGAATGCAGAATAGTATTAGAATTTATTTTATTGATTATAAGTTGTAAGAATTCATACAGCAAAGTTAAGAGTTTGTAAAGCAGAGGTGCATACTGTATGGAAAAGTAGAAGAGCAAAGTTTTAGTTTCTACTCAAAAAAACCTTCAAGACTTAAAGAAGTGGAAGCTTAGGAAGCAGAATCAAAGTGAGGGTAGGGAGAAAAAGATGATCTCCTTGGGAGACACTGTAACAGGAGAAAATTAGAATAAGAAGTTTTCCCTAACCAGTAAAGAAAAGTATTTGGAAAGATGTATCAGGGGTGAACGTGAAGAGCAAAAAGCCTGAAGTTGGATGGGTTTCCTGAGCTGATCCAGGAAGATATTCTGATTTATGCCTACTATAAGAACTAATGAGTGGAGGAAAATCGGGGTCAAAGTAGAGAATACCATTCACCTAGAATTAATGGCACTTTCAGTACTGCAAGAGACTATGAAAACCGTGAATTCTAAAGACTTTGAGACATTTATATGCTATTGCATGCCTTTGCTTTCATTCTGCAGTTCCACAGAACTGAGAGAAGATATGCTGGCACAAAATTTGGATAATGAGGCGATAAATTGGGCTGTTATTTTGAAGAGGGGAAGGAGAGTAAAGAAGTGACAGGCTTGATTCGTAACCACCAGTTTATAGCCACGGGAAAATGCCAATGGATATTAAATGGCTAATTATCATATCTAGAGCTAAGTTAATGTCTTAGACTCTGCATGGATTGCCTTTAAAAAGAGAGGGATCAGCTTAGTCAAAATATTCTGGAATGATAGCTACACTTCAAATCGTGACCTAAAAATAAAAATAATTTGGTCAAATTTGATGAACTAAAATTCAAACTGATTTATCAAATCATTAGTGAAGATTGCCCCCAGACGATGATTCGTTTAAGTCAGCCCTCAGGAGCAACGCATTTAGTTGCTCTGCAGGTGGTGGATCTTACACTGGCAGCAATGTGGGTCTCTAGAAGAAAGGTGGGCAGATGCTACTTAGCTAACATTGTTAAAGGCATTTTACGCTGTGTTGGGCTGTATTGCTTTCTCATGAATGCACAATGTTCTTCAGCTACTGTGCTGCAAGAACCGCATGATGCTGTTTCTCTTTCTCATACCTCTGGTACCATGGACATTTTGATACTATTTTTAAGGCAGGCTATTTTTAAAAGCCCAAGGCATCCTCTCCTACTTCTCTTGAACTCCATGGGAGCAGGAAAGTCTTTGATGATTAAATCCCTCCCAAACAGAGAGGAAAAGTGACTTTTTGTTACTCAGCTCCCAGTGCTGGCTGCTGTTAATCTACATATGTATGTGATAGCTGTCTTTTCCAGAGACATAGCATTCTGCTGGCTGGCTTCAACATAAACCTGGTTTAATCCTGATGGATGGGAGTGAAAGGCAGTTTCCTGAAAGTCATTACACAGAATATATACTTTATGAAACTCTTCTGGCACTCAAAGAGTTTTGAATGAGCCCAAGAAATGACAGTATTCTCTTGGTTGCACTTTAAGAGCACTTTTTCCCCTGTTGACTAAAGCTGACATATGAAGACAATAAAAATAGACAGTATACAAAAACAGAGCCTGAGACATCTGTTTTCCTCTCCCATAGCACATGATGAGGTACTCAGTTTTGTTACCATACTAAACCAAGGAATGACACCTCTGTGAACTACTTTAATAAAAGCAAATGCAGTGAGAAAATAAATGAAATTGTCATGAAATACAGAAGGCATAGTGGAGCTGTGTTCATGTTCACTTCTCACAGGAGGATACCAAAGCTTTGCAGTTGATACCAGTTACCTTTCCCTTATTCCCTCATCCTAGCTGAATGCCTGGCTGAAGCACAAGACAGGGTTCTGTTGTTTTGGAGCCTTCGGGGTGTTACCCAGGGTTGATGTCTGGCAAATCCCCCCAGATGGTTCTCAGTCAACAAGAGCACTCTGAGATTGCTCACTAGCAGTCAGAGTACTTGGATATTTGATGCACTCCAACAATTCAGCAGAAATACTCTAGAACATGACAAAGAATATTTGGACAAGTGTGGAAACATATTTTGAAGAAGACATTAGGCTGTAAGTCTACAACATGACTTTCCTGCATGGACCTAGGTAACGAAAAAAACAAGGCTCCAGAGTGGCATGGTCTCATCAGCATTTTGGCAGACACGCATGACACCGATTGGTCTAGCCAAGCTTGTCCATGGGGCCCCTGATGTTGCCTGGATTCTTCTCAGGTTGAGAACACCCAACACCTCAGCATCCCACCCAGCAAGCTACCAGCAGTGGGTTAACATTAAGGTTCACCACACTTCCGAATGAAGTAGACAAACCTGCAGAGACAGAGCTGTTGAACACATCCAAGAAAACCTCCACAACCCTTCTCTGAATGTTTCTAGGATTTTCCTTCACATTTGAAAAATAAATAAATAAATAAATAAATATTACAAAATATATGCTACATGTACTACATGTAGATAGCATGCACATACACTAAAAGACATGCTGCAAAAAATGACTGGAAAACAGCACCAGAGTTTCAGCCTCACTAGATGTTGGTAAAGGCCTCGTAAAAAATGAAGTTGTATTTTTTAAGTCATGAAAATGGCCACAGTCTGACATAATATGAGGGCATGTATTTTGGGAGCTATTTTTTGAAAATGTTTTTCAAAAGGAATAATATTTTGTCTGTATGCAGTACTTAGTACTTGTATGCATGGTTACCTGTAGATATAGAACTATTTTCTAATATACTTATTTGCATGTTTCAACAGTAGCAAGGAAGGACAGCAAAAACAGTTCAACAATATACGTGTTGTTTTGCTAATGGAGTGTTTCTCTCCTTTCTATCACCAAGTTTCTGTCATCTTAATTACAGCATCAGCTTCCCAATCACACCTCCCTAAGAAACCCACTGGTGGTCTCACCAGACGTAAATGCTTTAAATTTCATCAGTTTACATCTTTGTAAAATCACATTTTGGGGAAAAGTGATTAAGTGATATTAAAAAGTGAAAGGCAAATACCTGATACTGTTAACACAGACTCCACAATCAGCTTTTTAATCTGTGGGAAGACAGTCGAGACGTCTTTTCTTTAACACCTTTTAAGATTTAGATGCTTTAAACGAAATCAATCCTCTGTACAGCTCCACTGATGGTAACGGGAGTTCTTTCCAAAGCTGATTTTGGCCCACTGAGTCTTTGGAAGTAAATTTTTGTTACATAAATGCTGTTTTTATTTTTCGTCTTTCTTGCAGCAGGCAGAGTTTCTGCATGAACAATAAACGCCTTCATTATAGGAAGCACATGCCATGCAGTGGAGAGAATTATAGGGTGGTTTATCAATTATTTTGTAGACAAGTAGATTTTAAATATATCCTTTTGTTCCCATTTACATCCCAGCTTTAATGCCTATAGATGCTGAAAAGCCTCTGTCTTAAGCAGTCATTTACAGTGACAAAATTATCTTTCAGACTTCACTCCAATGAAAAATACACCAACTTAACACTGGTGTCTTTGCCCAATAGAGGAAATCAGTTCATCTCTCTTGAGAAACTCTGCTTCCCTCCAGCCTTCATTCACTTGCCAGCACAGACTTTTTTTTTCTGCAGACAGATGGGTGCGGCTGTCACTCACAGCATCATGTTTCCTGCCTGAGGCTGCCTCTGCCACAGCCCTACCATGCCATTCACCTTCCTTGGTGCGCAAGAAAAAGCTCAGTGTTGTGGTGGATTCTACTCTACTCTGCTGCCTGAATCCCTTGGCAGTTATTTGCACTCTCTATGAAGTCTTCTACTGAAGACAGTTTATTATTTCAGCCTATAAAATTAAAGGAACATAGGTAAACTGACCTAACATTTAATTTTTGGTGGTTTGAGCTTTGAAAACTCTGCTTTTGGGGCTGTTTCTTCCATTGGAGGATTAACGGAGAAAGTGAAGGCTATCTGAAACACATTATCAAATGTACGTAGCCATCCCAGACACAATTTAAATCAAGGAACAGACTTTACTCACCCTAATGAAGGCTTCTAAAAATTAGGTATTTCAGTCAAACCTAGTGGCTCATTTTATTCATAATGGGCAGAAAATGGGAACCCTATGGGGGATTTATGTATGTGTTTTATTCTAAAACAGGGTCCATGATGGCTCAGGTATATCACCTCACCAGAGACTACTTCTCTCCATTGACTGTAAAATTACCCAAATGTGACCAGCTCCAATTTAAATGTCTAATATTAAGTGACATATATCCCACTCTCAGGATCTGTGGGACCAAGGGATACTGATCTATGAAATAATAGGAACTCATCAGTACTCATCACTTTTTTTTCTGCTATCCATGTATTACATCATGGTCAAGTCCTCTTCAGCTAGAATGTAGAGGAAGATATGGTCCATTGAATGAATGTTGAATGAACGCTGTTATTTTTTCGATAAAAAAGCAAGCTTTAGAAAACATACAAGCAAGCAAACAAACTAGAAGCAGTTATGAAATCTCCAGAACTGCCTGGTAAGGCAATAAAAATGCTTGGATTTATCTGTGTGCTTGAAAGAAGGTGTTAGAAAGCTAATGCTAAACCACAGCTTCTTTGCACATGTGGTACTGTTATTGCTGTGCCGTGGGACTGAGATAAGCTTAGCGCATGAGGCCCCCACGGGTCTCTTCAGTCTAGGGAGCTGGAGCCCCGTTCTAGTTCCCTGGTCCATCCACACACCTTCACCATCTCAAATGCACATGTGTAGGTGAGACCTGGATGTACAGCAGTAGTGACCTCTGCTCTTCCCCCTTCTGCACATAAGTCCCTTCTCACACCTCAGTCCATTGATGTGGCATATCTATACAGTGTCCAGACAGGATGGTTAGGCAGATTATCAACCCAAAATGAGCTGCAGATGGCCCCAAGAGGAAAGTGTTATGCCTGTACAATCAAACCATTCTAAATAATGATCTTAAAGTTAAAGAAGAAACACTTTATTGGTGAAAGCATCTTAAAGACGAATGATTCTCTGGGCACAGAAAGCTATTCACCTTCATTTCACTTTTGTCAGAGGGTCTGATGAGATGAAAAGAGATTAGATAAAGCAGCTTTTCTTAAGCTTTGGTCCACAGGCACACCACCACATAAAATGTGCATCTTTTCAGGTTAGAGAGTGACCTGTAGGGACAGCATTGATTTGCATACATTGATTTCCTTTGGCAAATACTTACATTCAAAAGGTTTTGTGAGAAGTCAGACAAATCCTGACACACACACACACAAAAAAAAAAAAAAGTAATGGGAGGGTATTTGCATTATTAGGTCTCTTTGATTTTGTTTCTCTAGGGAGATCAGACTTTCAGAGAGCAAGAGAATGACATTTTTTAATTTTGTATCCCCATAAAAAAAAAAAAAAGCAACTTCAGACTTAAAGGAAGAAATCATTCATTGATTTATTTATTTATCTTTCCTTCTGGAATTGAATTCGATTCAAGTATAAGGAACAGAAATGTACAGTATATGTCTTGTGATTTATTTTGAAATATTTCCGTAGTTTTTATGAATTTCCATGACATTCTCTCTATCAGGCAGACAAGATAACTCTCAGAGCATCTTTGAAGAATTCTGTGCTCTCATTTTACTTTACAATGAATTTAAGGAAAAGCCAATATGCTTACCAAGATAGGAAATGCATTTATATATAGCTCTAAAATAAATGAATCTCATCAAAACACCTGTCCAGGGGCTAAACTAATCAGCTGTGAAGTTTCATTGAATTCATGAAGTTTTGATGACATGAATGAATTTGGTATATTTTTCTTCAAGAATAGTAGAGCACCTGTGGAGCTTAGCATTTAAAACCAGAGTATACTGGTAGAGTTGTGAATCCCCAGGCACTTTTAGAAAGCTAGACCTGGAAGTGACTCAGAGGATGAAGACAATCTAATTCTTGTAAATGTTCACATCTGACCCACTTCCTCGAGGTTCCCTGTATCGTCAGTGGAGAGAACAGAAACTTCTGCAGCAGGATGCACCTTATCATAATGCAAGTAGCTAGAACTGGTGAAGTGACGTACTGTGAACAAACTAATTCCTCCCAAAAGACCACAGAGCAGGCCTTGAGTGTCTGACCCACGTTAAGGTGTCTATCCCTTGTAGAATCTCCAGGCTAAGTGAGGCCAGAAGGATCTGTTGGATCACCCACTCCTGAAAACCACAGGCCGTGTTACTTCATCCTTTTGCCTCTAAATTGTGCCTGCTTATAGCACACATGACTAGGTGCACTGAAGCATCAGTTTTTGAAGACCTCAACTGATGGGTTTGTTCCAACGGCTAATCCCCTTCCTGAGGCTCAGACTTTTAACGTATCTGATCTGCTGAAAGTTAGGGAACAATATAAGTCATTTATCACCACATGCAGATAGATGCTATATACAAAGAAAAAAAGAATTTGTGCTTTAAATGTCACTCACCAGCATAAGCAAAGCATCCCAAGGAATACCTAATATTTCATTTAACTTTTCTTTACACATAACACTTGGGTGCATATAAAAGAAAAGACCATCTTAATGCATCAGACAAAATGTCTATCTAGCCCAATATCAGGTCTCTTGGTGTGTCCAAGCTGAATGCCTAGGGAAATGAATAAGACCAGGACAAGCATATGTGATGTTTTCCCTCACATACTCTCCCTGCCTCAAGCTCCTTTAGGTTCACAGACTTCCCAAGCCAGGCCTTTTTTCTGTCATTGCTCTAATCTCAACGGACCGGATGATATTTTTAATCTCAGAGCCACTTCTTCACTGAGCTCTCTTCATGTCCAGGACTTTCAGTGTCTGTAACATCTCAGTCTGAGGTGTTCCAGAGATGACCAACATGCTGGGTAAAAAGTCGGTTGCTGCTTTACTACTGTTGAATGTGGCACCCATCAGTTTCATTTGATGCCTCTTCCTCCTTGATTTGAGGAAAACTGGAAAGTTGGTCCTAATTTAACCACCCAGCTCTGCTCATAACTTTAAAGACCTTTGCCCTGTCCTCCATCAATCACCTACTTTTCAGATTGAAAGAGACCCTATTTTGCTCAGTAGTTCTTCGTAAGAAAGTCCTTCCGTACCTTTGACCACCTTTGCTGTCTCTGAACCTCTCCTAGCTCTGCCCCATCAAAGCACAGTCAGCAGTTCCTCTGTGGCACCCCTCTCTAATGTGGCAATCATATTGTGCACTGAGCAGTCAGTACTGCAGAATCCTACCCTGAATGTCACCAGGAAGATGAGAGAGGGAAAGGAAGGGAGCAACCTTTCCAAGCATCCTCAAAAGAATATAACTTTCTGTGCATGGTCATGTTCCAAAGACATGCTGTGCCCAGGTTAGCCTGAGCTGTAACACAGACCTAGTCTTGGGCAGAGAAATACGTCATTTTTACAGGTGTCAATTTTGCTATAACAAAACCTCAGAAAGTTGCTCCTTTTTTTTTTTTTTTCTTCTTCAGTGTAATTAATAGTTCCCTGGCTCCTGCCACAGGTGTGGCACTGATAGCCATGTTATTCAAGTGGACAGAATCACTGTTCACATCTAACCTGTTCTAGTTTGGTTGCCAGCAGCTAAAAATCTTGTTTCATTTCTGTTTGAACTCTTGTGAACATACCTTTATAATTTCTATTTTGCCAATGCTTAGGTCTGCTCTGTCAGCCACATGAATTTGGTCACACCATGGCAGTAACTTTGGCTTTGGTGTCATGACAAAGAGAGTGACAAAATCCATCCTGCAAACCTGGTGAAGACTACAGACTCAACAACAACAAAAAATAAATAAATGAAAGATAGTGACAGCATCAAGGGCTTAACTCTGGCATCCTAGCATGCTTTATCTGCAGAAACTGTCTTGGGCTCGGATCAATCTGCCCACTGCCTTTGCAGCAGGAGCAATTATAGGCCTATATATTTATTTTGCTCTCTTCACACTGTACAATCATTTAATGAAGCCTTCATAGACCTGGGCGAATATTATAAGTGACTTTTCCATGGCTGTTTATTTGATTTCCCCTGCCTCAGTGTTGTTCCCTTCCCTTTCTGTAAGTAGGCTAATGTATTTGATGCCTTCTGGCTGGAATGCTCACCACAGCTGGGAGCTCTGGCTGAACAGGAGCAGAATCCTGAATGCCTAATTACTTTCATCACAAGAAAGGGGACTCCTGGAGGTTTTCATAAATGGCTCTGGTCTATGTGACCCAGAGAATGGGTCATTAGGAGGCTAACACTTCAGTCCTAAAGAGCTAACAACCTAATTCAAAATAAGACTTGACAAGTTACTGCAGCAAACCACATGGGATTAAGGATGCCAGGGCTCGCTGTGATAAAAGCCATGTATTTCCAGAAAAAGTTTGTAAAGCCAGAAATCATTCTAAATTCTGTACGATTGATTTCAAATATAAATAAACAGAAGAATGTTCCTCTGGCTAGGAGAAAGTGGTAGTTTTCTTCAGTAACCCAGTCAACATGGATCCTGAAGACAGTCAGGAAGAAACACAGGGGGTGAGGTCAGAGATTAACAGGGGGACAGACTTTAATTTAAAGAGAGCAGAAACAGGAGAGAAGAGATTTCTACTTTGCTGGCAGAACAAAGAGCAAATATAGTATTTGAGCATAGGTGCATGTGGAACAGGAGTGCAAAAAGGCAGCAATTTTTTAAGCAAACAAAATGATTAAATGCAGGAAATTCTGCATAATTTTCCTAATCCTTCGCTGAGTTTTCTTTTTTTTTTTTTTTTTTTTTTTTTTTTGCCACAATGAAGCTATGCTTTTCCCTCCATCATTTGTTACTGCTGAAGTTGCTGTGATGAGCTGTCAGCTTCCCTCCATCTTGGTGCCAGTCACAGCCTGGGCTGATGATCTCAGGAGTTGCTCAGCACAGATCTGGATCTCCAAGGCAGGACAGGGCTACACATGTTATCCAGTCCATGACTTTCTTTACGTTGAATTGATACACTGAAAAAAAATCAAGCTTCAGTCAAGTATAATATCCTAAAGCCCTAAGTCCTAGCAGAGAGGCACTGAGGCTTCTGTGTTTGTTGTTAGTAAGTACAGAAAGCTGTCTCAGCTCTGAGCAAGACATCCTTGCAATGAAAACTGGGTAAGGGCAGGTTTAGATTCAGAGAGAATGCTGGCTGGAGGGCCTGGAAGTTGGCAGAAAAGAGAGCTCATCATCGGCCATTTATGCATTCCTCCACCAGGGAAGGAATTGCCTTTATATTAATATTTATGAAGAGGCTAGTGTACACAGAGGTATCTGGCAGGTGAAACATGACAAATAAATAATAAGTTACATCAAATTTAAACATGAAACCTCTTTTTCTTTCTTTCTTTCTTTCTTTCTTTAACAATAGTGGATTTAAAAAAAAAATATTGGATAAGACAACTACTTAATAGGAGGCTGGCATTTTGATGACAGAACAGAACTCAGGAAAGAGAACTCATCTGAACACACAAGAGAAGAAATCCTGGTGAAGCTGCCATAAGGCAAGACCTTTTTTTTTTTTTTTTTCTTTTTTTTTTGGGGGGGGGGGTCTCTTCTCACCTGTGATCACTTTTCCACAAGCATCTCTGCATGTGCTGTATTATTAGATACCATGCTAAAAACACAGAATCCCAGAATCCCAGAATGGCTGAGGTTGGCAGGGCCCTCTGGAGGCCACCTGCTCCAACCCCTGCCCAAGCAGGGACACCCAGAGCAGGCTGCCCAGCACCACGTCCAGGTGGCTTTTGAAGGTTTCCAAAGAGGTGACTCCACCATATCTCTCAGCAACCTGTGCCAGTGCCCAGACACCTGCACTGCAGAGCACTTCCAGATTAATTTAGACAGAGCCTCCTGTGTTCCAGTCTGTGCCCATTGCCTCTTGTCCTGATGGGCACCAGCTACTCATAGAATCATAGAATATCCTTAGTTGGAAGGGACCCACAAGGATCATCGAGTCCAACTCCTGGCACCAGACAGGTCTACCCAAAAATTCAGACCATGTGACTAAGAGCACAGTTCAAACGCTTCTTAAACTCTGACAGGCTTGGTGCCATGATTATGTCCCTGGGGAGCCTGTTCCAGTGTGCGACAACCCTCTCAGTGAAGAACCTCTTCCTGATATCCAGCCTGAACCTCCCCTGTCACAGCTTGACACCATTCCCTTGGTCCTATCACTGGTCACTAAAGAGAACAGACCGGTGCCTGCCCCTCCACTCCCCCTCTTGAGGAAGCTGTAGGCCACGTTGAGGTCTCCCCTCAGCCTCCTCTTCTCCAGACTGAACAGGCCAAGTGACCTCAGCCACTTCTCGTACGACTTCCCCTCTAGGCCCTTCACCATCTTCGTCGCCCTCCTCTGGACACTCTCCAACAGTTTAATGTCCTTTTTGTACTGTGGTGCCCAGAACTGCACACACTACTCAAGGTGAGGCCGCAGCAGCACAGAGTAGAGCGGGACAATCACCTCCCTCGACCGACTAGCAGTGCTGTGCCTGATGCACCCCAGGGTACGGTTGGCCCTCCTGGCTGCCAGGGCACACTGCTGGATCATGTTCAACTTGCTGTCAACCACAACCCCCAGATCCCTCTCTGCAGGGCTGCTCTCCAGTGCCTTGTCCCCCATTCTGTATGTATAGCCAGTGCCAGTACGTGTACTCCCAGTGCCAGAGACTACCAGTACAATACCTGCTTTCATTGTGACCTTTCAGAGTGATGGGGAGGTTGTAAACATGACAAAGAGTTTAAGAAAACAAACAAACATATTTTCTTACTAGATCCATTACTGTTATTTTCTCTCTCCCTTTTAAAAATTTTCCAGTAGAAAGTTAAGTTATGACTAACACTTGTGGGATTTTATTTTTTTCAAATAAATCATTTCTTTGGGTACATCATTAAAGGATGTGTTACTGTCAGGTCTGGTGAAACTGTAATTACAGTGAGTGTAATAAATAAAAGCATAATGGCTCCACTGCATAAATAATGGCTCATTATCCCAGTTTTATTGGCGTTTAGTTTGCTGAGCCAATAACTCCTCCCGCATACCCAAAGAAACTGTATACTTCTAATCTGAACAATTTATGCTAGGTTAAGTGAAAGAAGCAAAGGAAGATCATTCACAAGATAAAGGACATACGGTCACTTTGGTAGCCCTGCTTCACGGGCTTGCACCATCGCCTCACAGATGAAGAGATGGGGGAGCATCCCACATTGCCATGATGCTTACCATGGGACATAGCAGCACAGCAATCCATTCCCTTGACAGGGTGCACCCAGCTGTTGGGTTCAGCCTGTGGGGATAAAGCTTTGGGCCTGGTCACATCACTTTGTGCCATGAGTGTTGGTGGGAGAGTAGCTCCAACCTCAGTGCTCTGCCACAGCCACCCCTCCAGGCCTTGCACTCATAGCCTCTCTGGGACCCTTTTACATTTCCATCTGCAGATTCTTTCTCTTGAATGCTTGTTTCTGTTTCAGTACCCTTGAGTGAGATTATTAGGACATCAACGCTAGTGTGAACCCTGCCAGCCTCCTCAGGACACCTCATTTCCACCTGCCTGCTGAGGGTAGGATGTTAGCTACTGATTTTGCACCTTCATATGTGTTGACACACACGAAACCAGTAAGTAACAATAAAGCTGACAGCAAAGCCAACAGTCCGCATGCAGGCATGTGGAATTGAGGTTTTCTCATGCCTCCTGCTCACCTGACGTGCTCTCCAGGGTAGGAATGATTTAGACCTGCAAGGCAGGCAGGACCTGTGTATTGTATTTTTGTCCCACTGCCTTCATGGCATGGCATCAGACTCTGGAAGGGCTAGCGGTCACTCTGCCTTCTGTCTCTTGAATAGTAATAAGTGAAGTAGAAAATCCAGGATCACTGCAAAGTGTTGGTAATATAGGCCTGATTCTGGTATCCAGATTTGGGCTGAATACTTCTTCCCCATTGTAAACACACTTATGGAAAGCCATGGGACTGCTCACACTAACAGCAGACAAAACTGTGCACCAGACAATTATTCACATGGAAATGCCTGCCTGGCAGGGACATGTCCTTCAGATAATCACAAATACAAAAATACAAAACAATAAGTGGTAACAGATACATCTTCAGGCTAGGCATGTAATCAAATTACCATGGCACAGCAAGTTGTCACATGTCACCTGGTCTTGGTAACAGCCTGTGCCTGTGCTCCTTCCCCTTGGCACATGAAGTACTTTGTGTTTGCCATGAGCCACAAGTGCCTGTGGATATTTTCTCTGGCCCCATTGAGCACAGGGACTTGGAGGCTGTGATGCCTCCACTGAGACCAAGCCATCCACTGGCAGGAGGAGATTTTAACTTCACCATAAGGGTGTAGCAGCTCCCTGAGGTGAGATGCTGGCCTGGGAGCCACCAGCTGGGCAGGAGGGACAGAGACTTGAATCATAGAATCAGTAAGGTTGGAAAAGACCTCCAAGGTCATCTGGTCCAACCATCCCCCTACCACCAGTACCATCCATTAGACCATGTTCCTAAGCACCACATCCAACTTTTCCTTAAACACCCCCAGGGACGGTGACTCCACCACCTCCCTGGGCAACCCGTTCCAATGCCTGACTGCTCCTTCTGAGAAGAAATGTCTCCTCATTTCCAACCTGAACCTCCCCTGGTGCAACTTGAGGCCATTCCCTCTAGCCCTATCACTAGTTATCTGTGAGAAGAGACTGACCCCCAGCTCCCCACACCTCCCTTTCAGGTACTTGTAGAGAGCAATGAGGTCTCCCCTGAGCCTCCTCTTTTCCAGACTAAACTGCCCCAGTTCCCTCAGCCACTCCTCACAGGACTTGAGCTCCAAGCCCCTCATCAGCTTCATAGCCCCGCTCTGGACACACGCCAGGGCCTCGATGTCCTTCTTGTAGTGAGGGGCCCAAAG
This sequence comes from Cygnus atratus, assembly GCF_013377495.2. NCBI lineage: Eukaryota > Metazoa > Chordata > Aves > Anseriformes > Anatidae > Cygnus > Cygnus atratus. The sequence goes on from NC_066364.1 coordinate 38,053,635, forward strand.
CTGAACACAGCACTTGAGGTGTGACCTCACCAGAGCTGAGTACAGGGGGACGATCACCTCCCTGCTCCTGCTGGCTGCACTATTCCTGATACAAGCCAGGATGCCGTTGGACTTCTTGGCCACCTGGGCACACTGCTGGCTCATGTTCAGGTGAGCATCGGCCAACACCCCCAGATCCTTTTCCTCTGCACAGCTGTCATTCATGCAAATATTGCCATTCTTGTGAGCAAATACTATCATGAAAGCATTATCACCAAATACCCAGTACCTGTTTCATCTGTTCCAATGACATCATAGTCTTCCTCACTTAGCATGAACCCTAATATCTTCCAACACTATGCTTCTAAATGTTTTTATTCCTTGCTGGAACCCTTTTAATTGAGTCACCATCCACATGGACTAACCTGCAGCCTTGTAGATGCTGACTGTCACCCACAATGAAACAATCTCCTTTGACAACCGACACTTTGCTGGAGTTGGTGCCACTTCTTCTACCAACATGCTCACCTGTCTTGGTGACCCTGGCTGATCTGGGTCTGCTCAGGGTGCTCTGAAATCAAGTCATCTACAGGATGATCCAGACTCACCCAGAAGATTGGCAAATAATATGAAATTTTCTACCAGTGTTAGGACCTTCTGATATTTTCTTCAGTTTAAATTGTGTTTGATAGTGCTATAAAAGTAACACAGAAACCTGTTGAAAAAAGCTAGTCTTTGCCTTGCGTATTTATAGCCTTGAATGAACTAGTACTTTTAAGCCAAACATCAGCTCAATATAGCCTGCCTTGTGCTAGGTTTAGTGCTCAAGACGTTTTAATGTAAAGTTCTTCATGGTGCTGTTTGCAGTATGCTCCTCATCTCAAGTGACTTTTGGGACATTTATAAGACCCAAATTTTCAGCACAGACCTGCTCTCACTCTTCCCAGGGCAGTAGTCCCATCTCCAGCCATCCTGGACTCCTGCCCATTACTTCTTTCTGGAGCTTGGCAGGTTGGCTCAATTCAGCATGCCCAGCTCTCCTGCCCTGAGCAATTCTGTTAAAGCTACGGATGTCACTTCCACCACTGACTCCCTGAGTCTCGTACATTGCCACTGTGAGTGGCACAAAGCCCTTTCTGGCTCTCTTTCAGTGCATAATCTGGGTCCTACCTGCTGTCTTGCATCTTGGAGAAGCTGCACAGGAACCATCACACTTCACCGTGTTCCCTCTTTCTTTCCTCCCATTACATCCAGTTTCTTTTATTTTCATCCTATCTGTCTCATTGTGGATTCACTTTCTGGAGCTGACTTTAGCTCAATGGTACTTGTTTTCAGTCATGATTGATGTTTTGCACTCAGGAGGTGCCAGTCTTTGTTGGTGCAAAACAATTGGGTTTAATACGTTGCATTCAGTTGCTTGCCAAGTGGCTAGATTTGCTATAATTGCTTAAATCCCCTCTGTATGACCTTCATTTGGGGCTTTAATGCACAATTGCTGAAATTATGCTTTTCTGAATTCTGTGCACTTTCTTTCATGTATGCTCCCATATTTATTGCAAAAATAATCATCATCAGTATTTTATAGGGAAGTTGAAACATGAAATTACCCCAGACTTATCTGTTACTGGGAACATTTAATTTATTTTGTGTTATGACATATCTTGGTAAGCTTTTCACTGAAGGCTATAAATTATGGTGTAGCAAAAACTTAACCTCTATCTTTCTATTTTAGTCCATCTCAGAGTTAGAAACACCATTTTAACAGTCTGGGCACATCATCAGTATGCTGCAAATAATTATATATAAACCAATAATAAACATTAGAATACAATCATTTCTGTTGGAAGTGAATGCAATCTTGGGCAATGCTGTGTTTCACTGGAGTTTTCAGTATTATTCACCTCAGTATTTTTTCAAAAGGAGATGAAGATCTTGCTGATCTATTTATTCTAGATGCTGAGTGGCAATTTCTTAAGGGATTTTTTTTTTTTTAAGGGAAATACATGTAGGGAAAGAATGAGATTTCTGTTGTCATTAAAGATTTAAAATATCAGTGCTTATTTAACTGCCATTATATAGTTCCATTACCATTTTCTGAATACTGCATTACCACTAATTGGTTTAAACTTTACAGCCATATCTATATCACATCCATTATCTAAGCAGATTCAAAGGATGCTAGTACTGTACAAAGACAAACAGAGTTAATTGAAAACATACAGTCTCATGAACCAGGTTTGCAAAAATTTATCCAGTGGAAAACCCTATTTAATTTTTTGAATTAATTGTGAATTGAACAACCTTTCTGGGACTTAGGTGTCCTAGTATAGCAGCACAAGAAGCCCACTTTCTGTTTGCAAGAGTGATCACTTAATCAAAACTAAATAAAAACATAAGCAAGACCCCAGGCATACTATGTAATGAGTTAATATTTCTTACTGTAAAATGATTTTGTGACCAATTGTAATTGTCTTCAAATAGATTCAAGTTCAGTTTGCTGCTTGTTGATGGGAAAGTATGGGGGGGGGGGGAGGGGAGATAAACTCAGAGACTTCCAATCAGCTTATAAAATCTCATGCAGACTGGCAGGGACCAATAGAGACAAATAAACCATTCCTACTGTTTTCAGGGACAAACATCAGATGATATCTGGATTCCTTTATGAAGACGTCATTACACGTAAATATTAGTCATGGATTTCTCTGGGGTTTTCTTAGTGCAGCACACCTAGAAGAGATGAGCTTTCTTCTCAGGAAGTAATTTTAATTACAGTAGATTTAAACTAATTTTATAAAATGAGTTTTTAAAGCTTTGTGGGAATTGTTCTTCCCTTCCAACTGAGGATCCTTTAGATCTACTGCTGCATTTGCTGGTGGAACAGACACAGACCCCTGTAGCTGGAGTTCTCTGCAGCAGCGGGGCTCCAGCACTTCTCACAGGTAAGGCAATATGAACACACGGACAGAGTCCAAGAGATCCTAACATGGATGTCATGCTCTGTTCTAACTAGATGAAACAACACTGCTAAAACTATCACCTCTGTGAAACAGCTGAAACAGTTAATGTGTAGTAGAGGTCTGCATGCACTACGACCTTCTTCCAATACACCTCTTGAAGTCAGGGCTCACACTTTAAAGCCCAGACAAAATACCGCCTGCAAGGTGGGGATACACCAAGAAAGGGTAGGGGCAATCCCATCACTGTTCCTTTCCTCCACTGACTCTCACAGACCCGAACATCACCTGCACAGGAGTAAGGGGACCCATCTCTTTGATTTGCATAGCTCATTCAGGGCACCAGTCATGGTATAAGCCTTTCAGCACCTCACCCTTAAAGTAATGATCTGGTCAACAAAGAGGACTAATTTGTGCTGTTTGAAAAGAGATGTTGCCTCCATTGTCAAAGGAAATTTGAAATGACCAGTTTAGTTAAGGCATCTAGCTCTGGTACTACTAAAAGCAGGTAAGAGGAACCCACAGCTGTTATGACTTGTTATTTCTTGGTAATACTACTAATTAGAAAAGACAAACACACACAAAAAATAAATTTTCGCTTATGACAGTGATGCAGCTCAGAAAGAAGGCACAAACCTACATGGCTCCCCATCATTACCATCCTCTGCTGCAATGGTCTCCACCAGGCACGGTGCTTTCTCTAGGAAGTCAGTACACACCCAGACCGACTGCCCGTCCAAACATGCGGCGGTTCAGGTCTCCGGGTGCGGGGAGTGTCTGAGCCTCTTGCTGCCATCGGCGGGAGGCAGAGGGACTGCTTGCGTGAGGTGCGAGCAGGTGGACGACCTGGTCCGCATGGTGGCGGAACTCAAGGAGGAGGTGCAGAGGTTGAGGGATATCAGGGAGTGCGAGCGGGAGATAGACTGGTGGAGTGACTCCCTGCAGGACCGGAGGGAGAGGGACCGGGGTGAGACGCCCCAAAGGGGGGTGGACCCCCTGCCCTGTTGCCATCGGGCAGAGGGAGGGGACCTGCGAGTTGAGGAGGAATGGAGACGGGTCCCCTCTCGACCTCGCAGGAGATGCCCTCCCCTTCCGGCGCTGCCTTCCCAGGTGCCCTTGAACAATAGGTTTGAGGCCCTGGAGCTTGAGAGACCGGTGGGTGAGGACGAGGTAGGAAGCCTGCCCAGGAGGATGCCTGAGGTGAGGAAGTTGACTCCATGCCTCAGGACTGCCTCCACCAAGAAAGAAAGAAGGGTGATTGTTGTGGGCGACTCCCTCCTCAGGGGAACGGAGGGCCCTATTTGTCGGCCTGACCCCACGCATAGGGAAGTCTGCTGCCTCCCTGGGGCCAGGGTCAGAGACGTTACCAGGAAGCTTCCAAACCTGGTTCGCCCCTCTGACTATTACCCGCTTTTGATAGTCCAGGCTGGCAGTGATGATCTTGAAAAGAGAAGCCTCAAGGCTATAAAACAGGTCTATAGGGGGCTGGGACGATTGGTGGAGGGAGCGGGAGTGCAGGTGGTGTTTTCGTCTATCCCTACGGGGGGAGGGAGAGGCACGGAGAGGACATGGAAAGCTCACGTGGTTAATAGGTGGCTCAGAGGCTGGTGCCAGCACAGAAATTTTGGGTTTTTTCACCATGGGGAGCTTTACTCGGCACCCGGCCTGATGGCCTCAGATGGGTCCCTATCTCCAAGGGGAAAACGGATCCTAGGCCAGGAGCTGGCGGGGCTCATAGAGAGAGCTTTAAACTAGGCGAGAAGGGGGACGGGGCTCAAACAAGGCTTGTTGGAGCCGTGCCGGGGGAAACAATGGCTAGGCTGGGGAAGAAGGCGATGGCCCAGCTGAAGTGCATCTACACTAATGCACGCAGCATGGGTAACAAACAGGAGGAGCTGGAAGCCATCGTCCAGCAGGAAGGCTACGACTTGGTTGCCATCACGGAGACGTGGTGGGACCGCTCCCATGACTGGAGTGCTGCAATGCCTGGCTATCGGCTCTTCAGGAGGGACAGGCAGCACAGAGGGGGTGGTGGCGTGGCTCTCTACATTAGAGAATCTTTTGATGTTGTGGAACTCCAGGCTGGGAATGATAAGGTTGAATCCCTGTGGGTTAGGATCCGCGGGAAGGCCGGCAAGGCTAGCGTCCTGGTCGGGGTCTGTTATAGACCGCCGAACCAGGATGAGGAGACAGATGAGGAGTTTTATAGGCAACTGACAGAAGTTGCAAAATCGTCGGCGCTTGTCCTCGTGGGGGACTTCAACTTCCCGGATATATCCTGGAAACACAACACGGCACGGAGAAAGCAGTCTAAGAGGTTTCTGGAGAGCGTGGGAGATAGCTTCCTGACGCAGCTGGTCAGTGAACCCACCAGGGGTGGTGCCCCGCTAGACCTTCTCTTCACAAACAGAGAAGGACTGGTGGGAGATGTGGTGGTCGGAAACTGTCTTGGACAGAGTGACCACGAAATGGTAAAGTTCTCTATTCTTGGCGAGGCCAGGAAGGGGACCAGTAAAACTGCTGTATTGGACTTCCGGAGGGCTGACTTTGAGCTGCTCAGGACGCTGGTTGGCCGAGTCCCTTGGGAGGCGGTTCTGAAGGGCAGAGGAGTCCAGGAAGGCTGGGCGCTCCTCAAGAAGGAAATCTTAACGGCACAGGAGCGGTCCGTCCCCACGTGCCCAAAGACGAGCCGGCGTGGAAGAAGACCGGCCTGGCTCAACAGAGAGTTGCGGCTTGTGCTTAGCAGAAAAAAGAGGGTTTATAATCTTTGGAAAAAAGGGCGGGCCGCTGAGGAGGACTACAAGGATGTAGCGAGGCTGTGCAGGGAGAAAATTAGAAAGGCCAAAGCTCATCTGGAGCTCAACCTGGCTACTGCCGTTAAAGACAACAAAAAATCCTTTTACAAATATATCAATGCGAAACGGAGGACTAAGGAGAATCTCCATCCTTTACTGGATGCGAGGGGAAACCTAGTTACTAAGGATGAAGAAAAGGCTGAGGTGCTTAATGCCGCCTTTGCCTCAGTCTTTAGCGGCAATACCGGTTGTTCTCTGGATACCCAGTGCCCTGAGCTGGCGGAAGGGGATGGGGAGCAGGATGTGGCCTTTGCTATTCATGAGGAAATGGTTGGCGACCTGCTAAGAAGCTTGGATGTGCGCAAGTCGATGGGGCCGGATGGGATGCACCCGAGGGTACTGAAAGAACTGGCGGAGGAGCTGGCCGAGCCGCTTTCCATCATTTATGGGCAGTCCTGGCTATCGGGGGAGGTCCCAGTTGACTGGCGGCTAGCCAATGTGACGCCCATCTATAAGAAGGGCCGGAGGGCAGACCCGGGGAACTATAGGCCTGTCAGTTTGACCTCAGTGCCAGGAAAGCTCATGGAGCAGATTATCTTGAGGGTCATCACGCGGCACTTGCAGGGCGAGCAGGCGATCAGGCCCAGTCAGCATGGGTTTATGAAAGGCAGGTCCTGCTTGACGAACCTGATCTCCTTCTATGACAAAGTGACACGCTTGGTGGATGAGGGAAGGGCTGTGGATGTGGTTTACCTTGACCTCAGTAAGGCTTTTGACACCGTTCCCCACAACATTCTCCTCAAGAAACTGGCTGCTCGGGGCTTGGACTGGCGTACGCTTCGCTGGGTTAGAAACTGGCTGGATAGCCGGGCCCAGAGAGTTGTGGTGAATGGAGTCAAATCTGGTTGGAGGCTGGTCACAAGTGGTGTCCCCCAGGGCTCGGTACTGGGGCCGGTCCTCTTTAATATCTTTATCGATGACCTGGATGAGGGCGTCCAGTGCACCCTCAGTAAGTTTGCAGATGACACCAAGCTAAGTGCGTGTGTCGATCTGCTCGAGGGCAGGAAGGCTCTGCAGGAGGATCTGGATAGGCTGGAGCGATGGGCTGAGGTCAACTGTATGAAGTTCAACAAGGCCAAGTGCCGGGTCCTGCACCTGGGGCGCAACAACCCCAAGCAGAGCTACAGGCTGGGAGATGAGTGGTTGGAAAGCTGCCTGGCCGAGAAGGACCTGGGAGTATTGGTTGATAGTCGGCTGAATATGAGCCAGCAGTGTGCTCAGGTGGCCAAGAAGGCCAACAGCATCCTGGCCTGTATAAGAAACAGCGTGGCCAGCAGGTCTAGGGAGGTGATTGTCCCCCTGTACTCGGCTCTGGTGAGGCCGCACCTCGAGTACTGTGTTCAGTTTTGGGCCCCTCGCTACAGGAAGGACATGGACGTGCTCGAGCGAGTCCAGAGAAGGGCGACCAAGCTGGTGAGGGGTCTGGAGAACAAGTCTTACGAGGAGCGGCTGAGGGAGCTGGGCTTGTTCAGCCTGGAGAAGAGGAGGCTCAGGGGCGACCTTATCGCTCTCTACAGTTACCTTAAAGGAAGCTGTAGTGAGGTGGGGGTTGGTCTGTTCTCCCACGTGCGTGGTGACAGGACGAGGGGGAATGGGCGAAAGTTGCGACAGGGGAGTTTTAGGTTGGATGTTAGGAAGTACTTCTTTACCGAAAGGGTTATTAAGCATTGGAATGGGCTGCCCAGGGAGGTGGTGGAGTCACCATCCCTGGAGGTCTTTAAAAGACGTTTAGATGTAGAGCTTAGTGATATGGTTTAGTGGAGTACTTAGTGTTAGGTCGGAGGTTGGACTCGATGATCTTGAGGTCTCTTCCAACCTAGAAATCTGTGTCTGTGTCTGTGTCTGCTGTTTCCACAGGATATCCAGCTTCCCTCAGCGTAACTGCACCTTTCCTGCAGGAAGGTTTGTTGTACCAGGAGGTAGCAGAGAGGGGAATAAGAATGTAAAGGGCTGCTGGGAGGTAGTGGCCACCAGATACTTAGCCACCATTTAGTAGTAGAGATAAGTTCAGTACTATAACAAGGAGAAGTTACTCAGATTCAACAGCAGTGAGAGAATTAGACCTTTTCCTTCCTGGGCTCCTCCAGGATAAAAGGTCATTTGTAGAAATATGGCTCTGCATTCTAAAAATTATTGTTTATTAAATAATCCCTGTGTCACAAATGGGAAGAGATTTGAAAAGAACATTAAAAATGCCTCTTCTCTCGCTGAAATCCCCTGAAAATTACCTTGATATAACTCACTAGTCTGGAGTACTCTTAGCATTACACATTTCTGTCCAAAATATGTCTTGCCTTTATTTTTAACTGTAATGATATGTAAACATAGATATTTTTAGTATAAAGACTCTGTGCTACTTATTAGTAGAGCTGTACTGATATCACATTTTTTTCTTACTCATTTTTTCTTTATTCCAGGAAAACACAATCCTTCCCTGAGAACATGGCCTTATTCATGACATTTGTTCTTCTGACTGATTAGGTCAATTGTGCTTTTTAGAGATGAGGAACAACAACCTGAAACCAGCTATTTGTGAAACTGTTAGAGATACTCCTCAGGTAAATTTCCCAGGGGAAAGTGTCTCAGCATAACCCTGGCACCAGGACAGTTTCATCTAAAGGACCAGCAAGACAGCCGAGCCATGGCCTCTTCTTACCCCAGAGACAGCTAAAGGAATGTTTAATAGGTATCAATAAGTTTTTTGACCTTATGTTTCCTCTCTGCATGCTCTTTGTTTCAATGAGTAGTTTCAAAAGATTAAGGAATGAGAGGAGAGAGAAGGAGAAAATAAGACTAAAATCACTCTTAATTTCTTTATAAAAACACATACACCAAGATCAGGAAGGGATCTGGTTCAGGCTGCCTGTCACAACTGTAGTAAAAGAACTGATTCAGTGTACACTATCACAAAATATAAAACCAATGTCTTGAAAACAGTACTCCTTTCTACTGCCTTGAAGAACATTTTGAGTAAATTCAGATTTTTAGTAATGCTTTGCACATAATCAGAGCTGTCTAATCTTGTCAAACATTTGCCCTCTGGCAAACATGCATTTCCATCTGACAGCCAGATGCTTTTGAGAAACCTACAGCAGAAATACCCGGTAAGAATTCCACCGGGAGCTTCCTTCCAGCTACAGCAGCATTTAAGCAGTTTTTATTCCTCAGGCAATTTTAGTTTCCAAGCAGACAATTATTTTTTTTCTCCTTCTATTATGAAAGTAATAATTTGTACTCATTTGTACTTTGGCCCCAGGAGGGCCAACTGTATCCTGGGGTGCATCAAGCACGGCATTGCTAGTCGGTCGAGGGAAGTGATTGTCCCGCTCTACTCTGCGCTGGTGCGGCCTCACCTCGAGTACTGTGTGCAGTTCTGGGCACCACAGTACAAAAAGGACATTAAACTGTTGGAGAGTGTCCAGAGGAGGGCGACGAAGATGGTGAAGGGCCTAGAGGGTAAGACGTATGAGGAGTGGCTGAGGTCACTGGGCCTGTTCAGCCTGGAGAAGAGGAGGCTGAGGGAGGACCTCATCGCAGTCTACAACTTCCTCGCGAGAGGGAGTGGAGAGGCAGATGACCTATTCTCTGTTATCACCAGTGACAGGACCCATCGGAACGGTGTGAAGCTGAGGCAGGGGAGGTTTAGGCTGGACATCAGGAAGAGGTTCTTCACCGAGAGGGTGGTCGCACACTGGAACAGGCTCCCCAGTGAAGTAGTCACTGCACCAAGCCTGTCTGAATTTAAGAAGAGATTGGACTGTGCACTTAGTCACATGGTCTAAACTTTTGGGCAGACCTGTGCAGTGCCAGGAGTTGGACTTGATGATCCTTATGGGTCCCTTCCAACTTGGGATATTCTATGATTCTATGATTCTATACTCCCCTAGTTCTGCAAAGCCCCAACAAAGTTCATGTCCCACTGGGCTAGGTCTTCTAACGCCCCAGGAGAAAGCAGCACAGAGATTACTTTGAACACCATGAACTTCTTTGTCCCAGTGGGCACCAGCTCCATAGCCTGACAGTCATGGTTCATGAAGTGAATCTGGCCTTTGTGCTGCTGGTAGATGTAGGTTCTGCAGTGTTCCTCCATGTGCATTTGTGACGGGCCCCATGGATGTATAAAACTGACGTCTGTGTCCATATTCCTCAAGAGGACAGTCCAAACTTCCTCAGCAGTTGCAATGTCCATTAGCCACTGGCCCGTGTAAGCAGAGTGAGGTGTTTAAAGGCAAGCATGTAGCAGTGTGCCTCTGTGTTGCAGCTGACTGAAAATTGCCCAGCGAAGCACTTTCTAAGTCTATAGTGAAAACTGTGTGCCTTTGAAAATTGCCTCCAGATACCTATATCCATCTCTAGACATCCAGTTTTCTTGATAAATTTTCATCCATGCCCACGAGGGACATCACTTGAAGACATTTCCAGGCACACATGATCTAGAGATGCCTAAGGCATATGCAATATAGTCCCGGGAGGATGCTGTCAGGAAAGAGACAGGTCAGGAAACAACCCGGTCCCCTGCTTACCAGAACAATAAAGGACACGTTGTGGTCTACTACAGGCTGCCTGATCATGGAAAGCCTGTTGATGTGGCCTTCCTGCTTCAACTAAAAGAAGCATTGTGCTTGTAGGCTGTCATCCTGATGGGGGATTTCAACCCCCCAGATGTCTGCTGGGAAAGTAACTCACCAGGCTGTAAGCAATCCAGGAGACTCCTGGACTGCATCAAGGACAAATTCCTGGTCCAACCTCTTTAAAGATGTTAAGATCAGAGGCAGCCTGGGCTGCAGTGACCATGCCCTGGTTGAGTTTGTGATCTCAACGTATACGGGCCTGGCAAAGAGCAAAGTCAGGACCCTGAACTTTTGAAAAGTGAAATTCCAGCTGTTTAAAGACCTATTGAACAAGATCCCCTGGGACACTCCTTAAAGACAAAGGAGCTGAACAGAGATGGCCACTCTTTAAGGATGTTTTTCTTACAGTGCAAGAACTCTCCATCCCCATGTGTAAGAAAGCAAGCAGGAAAGGCAGAAAAACATGATGGCTGGGCAAGGACCTGCTGGTCAAACGGAGGTGTTTATATGTTGGAGAGACAGGGATATGAAAAGGGGACTATTCAGTAAAGAATTAGCTGGATGACCACAGCCAGGATTTGCAGGCTCTATGTCCAGGTGGAGGCTGGTAAGTGGTGGCCCTCAGGGGTCTGTCTTGGGACTATTTGATATCTTTATCAATTACATAGACAGTGGGTTTTGTTGCACCTTCAACAAATTTGCAGATGATATCAAACTGAGTGGTGCAGTCAGTACAACAGAAGGAAGGATGCCATCCATAAAGGGACCTGGGCAAGCTTGAGGAGTGGGCTCACATGAACCTAATGAGGTTCAACAAGTCCAAGTGCAAGGTGGTGCAGCTGTGTTGGGGCAATCCCAGACACAAGGATAGACTGGGAGAACTCACTGAGAGCAGCACTGCAGAGAAGGAACTGGGGGTTCTGGTGGACAAAAATCTCAACGTGAGCCGGCAGTGTGTGCTTGCAGCCCAGAAGCCAACTGCTCCTGGGCTGCATCAACAGAGGAGTGGCCAGCAGGTGGAGGGAGGTGATTGTGCCTCTCTGCTCAGCCCTTGTGAGGCCCCACCTGGAGTGCTGCGTCTAGGTCTGGGGCCTCCAGCACAAGGAGGGTGTGGGGCTGTTAGAGCAGGTCCAGGGGAGGGCTACAAAGATGGTCAGAGGGCTGGAGCACCTCTCCTGTGAAGAAAGGCTGAGAGAGCTGGGGGTGTTCAGCCTGGAGAAGGGAAGGCTTTGGGGAGATATCACTGTGGCCCTTCAATACTTAAACGGGGCTTAATAAATATATGGAGAGCAACTTTTTACATGGGCAGATAGTGATAAAACAAGAAGGAATTGTTTTAAACTAAAAGAGAAGAGATTTAGATTAGATATTAGGAGGAAATTCTTCACTCAGAGGGTGGTGAGGCACTGGCACAGGTTGCCCAGAGAAGCTGTGGATGCCCCATCCCTGGAGCTGTTGAAGGCCAGGTTGGATGGGGCCCTGGGCAAGACGGTCTGGTGGGAGGTGTCCCTACCCACGGCAGGGAGGTTGGAATTGGATGGTCTGTAAGTTCCCTTCCAACCCAAGCTGTTCTATGATTCTATGATTCTATGTTTTGTGTCTTGTCTGGTGTCCTTTAGTGAATGTGGTGTGTGTTTTTTTGCTTTCCCTTAATAACCAATGTGAAATTACTTTTCTATGAGTCATTTTCTTTGCAGCTTCCAAAAATTATCTCACCTTAGTGAGCTACAGTTCCTGATCCTATTGTTGCCAAGATCTTCCATTTACCCGCCAGGAAGTTCCCTGTGCTGAGGTTTGGAAAGATCTGCAGTAAAAAGGAGAGCGACCTGAGACGATGGCAGTGTCTTTCACAGCTGGAAATGTTATATATCTTTCACTAATGCCAGTGTGTGCAGACTCTAAAGTCTACTGTGGAAAGTCAGAAGAAAGCACACAGTGAACCATCTGAAGCCAGCCCACAGTTCGCTTGGACTATTCAATTCTTTTTATGGGTTAGCAAATTTACAGTTATAGAAATCAGAATAGTTTCATAATAAACTTGAGACAAGAAAAGGGGAGACCTATCAAACCAGTTATTCACATATTCATATCTGGTCACCTCTAAAAATGGGAATTTAATCCAGAAACTTTACATAAAATGCATAATAGATGCAACTTAAAATTAGTACTCATTAATAGATGTGAGTTAAAATTGTCCACTGCCTTTCTTCTCATGTTACACCTCTTCTGATATTTTACTTCTAGGAACTCAGAAATGTTGCTCAAAGATTTACTAGTGAAAATCATCTTTCTGGGAGGTGGAAGCTGCAGTTTGCCAATGTGCTGTAACAGCTTATGAATGAATGATGCCTCATGCAAGGTCTACAGTGAAGACCTTACCTAAATTTTGCCAAAATCTCCCCAGACTTAATCTGGCACTCAAATTTGATAGGATAACATGAAGAAGTGTAGCAGATTGTCTGCATTTGTGAAGAGTTTGTTCAGAAGAGATTCAGAAGAGTTCAGGAGAGTTTGGTTCTGACCTGCAGACCGAGTATTCCTCCTTTGGAATATGTTGTGCAGGGACATGACCACCGTGACTTCTCTGTGCCATGTCCTTTATGTTCATCCTGGATGACTTTCACTGAGTCATCCTCTTCCTCACAGTCTGTTTCTCAGGAATGCATCTTTCTTTTGACCAAAGGGCTATAAAAACCGTAACTGGCTGAAAAAGAGAAATCATAGGAGCTGGGCTTCATTTTTCTTTCTTTCTTTCTTCCAAGACAGAATGGTCTGTTTTGATTTTTACACAAGAATTCATATTTACGTTTGGCAATAAATAAATAAATAAAATAATTAAAAGAAAGCTCTGAGAAATACGTATTTAATAAATGAGTGCCACTGTAACTGCACCTGTTTTATCATATTGCTGTTCATTTGGTGTATCTGTAGACAGGTAAGAACAAGATGCACTTCAAAGCAGTGAAATCTCAGTAAATTGTGGGTGAATTCCAATGTATAAATATGGATAAGACCCAGAATACTGCAGTGCTATGATCTCTGTGACACACCAGCCATCAGTTACAGAGGTCAAGGGAGGCCACTTTTTGTGGCTCTACAACTAATTCAAGTCCCTTGTCAGCATCAGTGCAGGAGATGCACTTTTGCCCTTCCCTTCCCCAGCAATGATTTGCTCCTGTTAGAGCTGGTAGTCCAGACATTGTTCAGCCTTTTCTGCTCATGGGCCTCCCAATAGCAATGGAGAGATTTATTCCCTAGCTCAGCCATCAGGACAGGACTTGGTCATAGAGGTAGTGGAGTTATGTGGGGTCAGTCACCGCCAAGAAAGTTCTGTAGCTGAGCAGCCACCGGTACTTTGTAGAGTTGGAGCTTTTTATGTCTGTGACTTCCTCCCTAGGTGAAATGAAACTTCAGTAACAAAGTCCACAGAAAATGACATGTGAAATGGTCTGAGGTGAATAAATAAATAAATAAATAAATATTTTTTTTTCATTTGAATGATTTTGTTGTGTTTTCTCAGCTTCCTGGTGAGCCACCAGTGGATGGGTGCCTGCCTCTGCCATAGCAATTTCGTGAATTGAATTTGGATGGTGTCCAAAATCCTTGTTCACTTGAGCCCCCTGATGTCAAAGGCAGCTGCTGAAGAAGGATGCTTCCATGTGTCTAACAGCAGCACCCCAATCCACCACCCCAATCCACCACTCTCACTGGCTTCACCTTGTCCTGGAGATTCCTGAATAGTGCTGCTGGTCCCTGAATGTCATTGAGCCTGGTGCTTCAGCCTGCTTATCTTGCCAGACTCCACCAAACGAAGCTGATGGGAATGAGAAAGGGCCTCCCTCTGGGACCTGCAGAGGGGTGCTCCTTCCTCTCACTCCACAGCCTGCTGGGTTAGAAGGAGTGAAGCCAAGGTCTCAGCATCTTCCTGCAAGTCTCAGCCAAGCATTACACTGCATGTGATCTTGTGACCACCACAGTATTCAAATCCTCCCCAGGGGCTTCTTTCCTCCCTTGTCTCCCCAAGTCCTCTGTGTAAGCCAGGTAACATCTTTCACTGAGTCACAACATACAAACAAGCAAAAGTGAGATTTGGAGTGAAATGATCCTGAAAGCTTTAGGAAGAATGACTTCAGCCCCAAAATCCCTCCAGATGCAGGAAGCTGTCATTTCTGTTCACCAAGTGTTTTCTCATCAGAAAGAAGCTGTCCAGCTAAAAGTACTTTCAAACACTGTTCACATTTATTACGGACTTAAACGCAAACTACAAAACTCAGAGACTCAAGGTGTTTGAAAATGAGGGATAAGTACTTTGATCTGCGAAGGAAAATCTGTCCCAAGTGTTTAAGTGAAATGTTTAACGAATGTTTAAATAAAAATATTTAAAACAAAATGTTACTTATCCACATTTAAAATGAAAAAAAAAAAAAAAAAGAATGCTTTTCATTATGAAGTGATGTCATAGCTGTGTGATGATAACTGACGATTCAGTTTTCCTTGCATAAACAAAGAAGAATCCATTGAGCCATGTGGTAGGTGTTTCTAGAAGTCAGCCTGTCTTTGGAGACAGCTGTATCCCAGAGGTCTAGGCTTATATATTAATCTTATAGAACAGTAAAGATGATTCTTTAGCTTTGCTGGCTTTGTATTTCTCTCATATAGCCTCCTTACTCCTCCTAAGTAGGTTCCTTATCACTGGTTTGGTTTTGCAACATCACTTCTGACCTCCTCATGCGTCCTGCCGTCCTGCCTTCCCTGTTCCATCACCACCACCAGCCTCTGTGAGAAGCAATAACGCTCTCTTCCCCTGCATTGGCAGGGTGGGGGCTGCTTCCTCGGGCTCATTTGCAGCACAGCAGTTCATCCCCCAGAGCCCATCACTCCTCTGAAGCTGCCAATTGCTAATGGCCAGGCAGCGGGCTCGCCAGGAGTGAAGGCGTCATTAAACCAGCGTTTGCTGGCTTACGGCCTTAAAATGAAAATCTCAGTCCTGCCTGTTCCCTTGCACTCCACAGCCACACAAAGTAAATAATTCCCACTGTAACAGTTCTTTGAATAATGTGAAAAAAATACCAGTGCTTGATGCCTGCAGGCCATCACTTTTTGGCAATGTATTAAAAATGGAACAGATAAAAGAGATGAGCACTTATAAAAATCAGTGATGCTTTCCTTTAGATCAGCCTTGTGATTTTGTAGCCAGCTGTAAAAGAGACACAGGGGAAAGGACAAAGTGGGGCGGGACTGGGTGAAGTGTGGTTCCCACTCCTGTCCTTCCCGTGCTTCGTAAAATGAAATAATGACACAGTAAAGTACAGAGCACTTCTGAAGTTGCAGCCTCACTAGGGGATGTCATCGCTGTGATAGCTTAATGAGCTTGAAGTGACTGAAGAGTGTCAATAGAAAAAATCTATTGTGGGAAGATTTCTAATCCTCAGCACAGCAGGGAACCACTTTCTGAAATCCCAGCACATTTGTCAGTGACAGTTAAGACTGAAATTTCACGCAGTATAAAGATATACTCAGTACTCTACTAAAACACATTTTCAGTTTTACAAATCCAGGATATTGATTAAATAAAAACAGATCTAAAAAAGAATCTGAATATGGAGTGTTGCAAAGTGAAATACACATTAGAAACCTGAATTTTGGAACATTTATTAAAGATTTTTTCATTGTAATGTAGGATATAAGTCCTCAGAACTACACCAAACTTCTTCTGTTTTAAGAGACACAAAGTTGAGCTTTATACCTTAAAGCAAATGGTGTCAAATCAATTAAATTATCTCCTACAACTTAGTAACTGTTCTTGTGAATAGGGGTGGAGATGGAGATGTCACAATGTGATTTTATTAAAGTTTCTTGGTGCTGTTTCAATTATGTTCTCATAAAAAAAAAAAAAAAAGGAAAAATGGTTACGAGATAAATGCCAAATAGGGTGTATGCCTTGATCCAGAGAGCTTCCAAAATTCACTGTTAAAATGAAGGGGTGGGAATTTACCAGGTGTGGTACTGATCCTTGTCTCCATTAGGCACCATGCAACGGTTGTGAATCCAAAGGACATGATGCACAGCTGGTGCTGCTGGTGAAAAAATGAGCATTGGGGAAGAAATGAGCTACTGAGAGGTGGACATTAGGCAAGAGATGGACATACAAGCCCAATGTGACTCCTTGTTGCAAAAAAAAAAAAAAGGCAACCGCACCACTGAATGTACAAACTGGAGTTCAGCACGTGAGATAATCCTTCAGCTCTGCTTCGCACTGGTAATGCCTCATCTGAAGTATCACACCTGCTCTGGGGCCCTGTGCTTCAGGAAAGGCACAGAATCAAAGAATGGCTTGGGTTGGAAGGGACCTCAAAGCCCATCCAGTTCCAACCCCCTGCCATGGGCAGGGACACCCCCCACCAGCCCAGGTTGCCCAAAGCCCCATCCAGCCTGGCCTTGAACACCTCCAGGGATGGGGCATCCACAGCTTCTCTGGGCAGCCTGTGCCAGTGCCTCACCACCCCCTGAGTGAAGAACTTCTTCCATATAGCTAATCAGAATCTACCCTTGCTCACAACTCTTTGTGTGTGACCATCCAGCCAATTCCTTACCCACCGAGTGGTCCACCCATCAAACCCATGTCTCTCCAATTTAGAGATAAGGATATCACAGGGGACAGTGTCAAATGCTTTGCACAAGCCCAAGTAGATGATGTCAGTTCTTCTTCCCCTATCAACTAATGCTGTAAAGCCATTGTAGAAGACCGCCAGATTTGTCAGCCACTCGGAGAAAGACCAGAAGATAACTGTGAGCATGACAGGACGTCCAAAAACGCTGCCTATCAAGAAAGATTTAGAACAAACAACTGAATAATAAGGGAAAATGTGATACCAAGCACATTTCTAATCCCAAGGTGAAAAGGAAAGGAATGATCTGTCTGTTGTGTCATGTGAAGGGGACCAAGATATGAAAGCCCTAAATGGCAGGCTAGACTTTAGGAAAAACTTTATAATGATAAGGTCAGAGGAGTAATAGAGTAATCTTTAGAGACCCCCTAAGAGGAGGCTAAGAAAGCTTCTCCAAGGACTGGCATGGGTGTAGCTAAACCAGTCTGGAGGCAGGAGAAGGGACCAAGAAGCCCTGAAGGTTCCCTCCAACCTTCTCCCTCTAATGCACATGGAAGTGATACAGTCTGCACAACAGCTCAAAATTGGATCAGAATAGGTGACATAAGATCTGACTATTCACAAACCCACTGGCCAAAAGGCCAGACCAGACACTGGCCAGACCCTTCCTCTGAGCAGGCTCTCCCTGAAATCTGGGAGAAGGCATAAAACAGCAGCAACTTACAAACACCAATTCTACCATTCAGTGTATTGTCTACCTGGGAGATGATAAGAAGGATTTGCCACTTGATTTTATTAAGTCTGAAAGCACGGTACTAAGAAATTACTAAAAACCCATCACTGCTGCATCTATGCAAGTGAGGAGGAAAAAACCAAATTTTTCTTGAGTTTGAGAAGCGGGTTTCCTTAAGTTTCACAAATGCACATACTTTTCTGTTGTATTATTCCTTCACTTTCAAAGCTTCATCTGACAAAAAGCCAATCTCCTTGACAACCAAGCTCAGCCTCCTGCACAGAGGGATCGTGCTGTATGGCTCGTCACAACTTCCACAGCACTGCCACTGGGCAAAGGACACTCGCCCAAAAGAGGCAAACTCCGTGCTGCATTGTCCGTGGCCTTAACAGCCTTCACAGCCCTTCACAGGCAGTGATATGGATTAGAAAGCAGAGTAACCAGTAGAAAGTCAGGATAGTAAGTTAAATACTTTTTTTCGGGATCAAATAGGGCACTGCAGTGCATTGATACTTTATCTTTTTTTCTTTTTTAACCTTAGATCCTGCTGTTTTTTTCACATCTAACACAATCTTACCTGTTCCTTGTTCTATTTCTGTCCAGGAGAGACGAGTCATAGAAATACATTGGAAAGGTTCTTTCACATTCATCTATTCACTTTATACCAGCAATGGACTGTGTGCAACAGAGCATCTTGTGAGATTCAGTGGCTGGCTCTTGGCTCTTTTTCAGGCTGTTAACTTTTTTCCTGGATTTTCACTCTGGTGTAAAGAATAACCATGAATGTTGGCAAGTGGAAATTCAGAAAACTAGTGGTGGCTATTATCTGAGTCCTTTCGTTTCTCTCGTTCAGTCTCACTGTTTGTGTATTACAAATATAATAATATTAGCATGGGATAGTGGAAGTAGGATAAATTAATTAACATTTTAATAGTGTTTTGAATGAGAAAAGTTCTGCAAAGGTATCCTGTCATTTGTGAATTTAATCACATTATTCAAGTTCAATAATGTGACACAGTACTTGGGCTCAGTAAAATAGGTAATCAACTGTTTCCATGTTTTCCAGCTTTTTCTGAAATGTAATTTTATCAGCATAAAACAGGAGATAACAAAAAATCAGTAATTTCGCTGGATTTGCTCTGAGAAGAAATAAACCTTATTAACCACAAGTAATTAGAGCATGTTTTTAATAGCACATTAAATTCACTTCAATCATTGGAATTTTTGTCCAATCCCAAAAACTGCGTTTATCATCAGAAGTCAAGACATTTCAGAGGCAAGGGCTGGTGAGCAGCAGCAGCCAGCTTGGCACAGGCACGCACAGCACTTGGCCCCATGGCCTGAGGCTGAGATGTTTATTGAAGGCTGCAGAAGCTTTGCACCAATTTTTGGTACCTTGTTTTGTTGCTGAAGGGCTTGGGTCCTTCTTCTGTTGCCTGTGGTCACTCAGCAAATGAAGGGAGAGGACACAGAATATGCAGGACAGAAAATTTATTATTAAAATAACACGTGTGTTGTGCATCCTTGTTGTAGCAGCTCAGTCAGGACCTAACACATTGCATTAGAGCCAGAATCAGGGCAACTGCTTGTTCTTCAGTTACTGCATTTATGACCCAAATGTTACTACAAAAACAGAATGAGGTCAATGAAGTAACAGAACTGACCAGTGGAATAATTTAACGTATTGGGAAATACATGCAAATAAGGATATAAAATTAAACGGTTTCTACAAGAAATGGCATGTTTAAGAAATGAGTATTTGAAGATTGCTCCAGGTCATGTCTTCTATGTCAACTGGTCATTTTTTTCTCCCAGTCCAAGAAGGTGATGAATACGAAGAGAATAAGAAACTGCTTGCAAGTCTTTGCTTCAAAATAATTCATCTTTCATGTGAGCAGTAAAGAATTTAACCACTGACCTTCAATTTCTGCTTTCAAGAGATTGCCAAGTTCTATTCTGTTAACGATAGTCAAATGCAGCAAAAGTAACAATTAAATATGATCTAGTCTCAGTCCAGCCTCACAGTCAACATTGACAAGGACCAGCTGCTGACAAACACACTCTGAGGTACAAAGTCCCTCCCAGGTTTCCATGCCCAGACCAGTTTGAAGCCAGCACGAAGCAGCACAACCAAGCCAAACTATCAGCCTATATTGCAGGAGCTCTGTTAAACGCAGATTTGGTAAAGTGTTTCTTTGCCTTTGTCTCAGCCACTACTGCTCACTCCTTTCCCTCCACCTGAAGGCTCTGTTTGCCCAGCAGATTGGCTCTCAGGTCTTTTCCTCTGCAGACGTGTGTGAATGCATGTGGGTGCTTCACAAGTAGCCAAGGGCTCTTTGAGTGGAGAATAGACAATGGTGCTTGAAAATGTCAGCAGTGATGGCTGGAAGTTCGTCTGCTTCAGGTCATTGTGAAGGTGCACTCATATAATGTTCAGATACATTGAGAAAAACTCATAACCTGAACAAAGGGGAGAAATAGCGTGATGCATATGATGACAGACTCTGGCATATGCAGATGAAAACCCAGAGAAGCAAAGTACATCCAAGGGACAGCATCCTGTCCTGCCCCTCCTCTTCCCCAAGGGCGATGGTTTGGATGTGCTCCTGCCTTTGGTCTGAAAAGCGTAGATGTAGTAAGGAGCACAGTGCATTTCCATCCTCGCTGTATCCCACTGTTTCCGCTGTCACATCTATTCCTGTATCCTTGCCTGGAACTGATACCACGCTGAATTCACTGCAGCCATCACAACTGTTACCTTACTCTGAAAACTGCATCTGTCGTCAAGAGCTGAGGCGTTTCACAGACAAACGTTCCTGTGTGGCAGCAATCAGTTTTGCATAGGCAAATAAACCATTTGGTCTGTTTCCATGCTTCTAGATTAAAGCTCCTGATAACAGGCACAGAGAACCTTCGCGGTAATTTTCTCAACCTTGTTTTGCTGCTAAAGGAGCTAGGATTGTCTTCTGCTGCCTGTGGTCACTGGCTTTTCAGAGGGAAGAGGACTGTGATGGTAGAGGTCCCATGCGTTACTTAGGGGATCAGGGCCCTCCAAGCAGAGACCTGGGGAACTCAGTGTCAGCAGTTTTCAAACACCAGACAGTGTCCCTCTGTACCCACACTCTCTAATCTGCAAGAGAAATCAAGTCAAAACGGTACTGAGGATTATTTCCTGTCCCTTTTTGTGCACCACGAACCAGAGCTTGGAGTCTATCCTCTAAAAGACAAAACAAAAAAAAAGGTCTGAAAGACTGGAGACAAGGTGTCTAAGCGCAGCTTCTCCATGTAGGTGATATGAGGTCTTCAGCAAATAAATCAAGCCTGTTATTTTTTCATTTCTCAGGATGCAAGCGGAATTACTCACAGGACATCAGGCACATGAGCCAGGGTGACAAGCCAGATAGTTGCTCGAGAAGGTGGGATGCAGAAGATGGTGGGCACCACTCCATGCACCAGGACATGAACAGGCAAAAACTGTGTGGCTGTTGGGAAGATGAAGATCCCTTCACTGACTCCTGTAGGCTGAAGATACAGGATCAGACATGAAGATGGAAACTGGTGGATGCTTCTACATATGCTGGAGTCTTTCTTCCTTTCCACTGCATCATTCTGTTTCTCCCTGTAGCCTGAAGTATGTGTTTCTGCTCAGTATTCTTATTTCCTGGCACCTTTCTCATCTGCTATCTTTCTTATTTTCTCTGTCCTACATGGCACAGCTTTCATTTGTTTCACCATCTTCTACCATTTTTTTTTCCCCAGCTTTGTTCCCTGTCTGTTCCTGCATTAATCTATCCTGTTGGCTGGCCATTATGTAAAATATTGTGGGAACAGGATGTTCCTTTGATACTTAATTAAGGATAGAGTGCGAACAGCTGATCTCCTGGCATTTTTACCAGGGAGAAAAAAAAAAGGAGTGGGAAAATATCTTCCATATCCATTGCATGTCTATTTTAAATTAAAATTGTTCTTGACGGAAGCCAGGTGCCAGTGGCAGGTTGAGTATCCCCCAAAATTTTCATTCTTCTTAGGCTAGGATGAGGAGCATTGTCATAGTCAGCATCACGCAGTGGTATATTCATGATTCTCTCAAAATTAACACATGCAAGTAAGAGGAGTGAGTGAGGATAGAAACCAGTCTGCTTTGCAGTGGAGAGTCAAGGAATCTTTCAGTGGAAAAGGACACACAATGATGGAGACCTGGCTTCTTGTAGGGTTTGAGCTTCTTCTCCAAGCAAACCTATTGCCTCCAGGGGTACCTATGGTGCGGAGAGGGGTAGATATATGTTCAGAGAAAACCTGTTTTGGATGTGACTTTGAGAAAGTTGTGTGGATGGATGGTGGTGACCAACAGCTGAACCTAGCTCTCGGGATCAGGCAAAGACAAATGTGTGACATTTGGATCTACAAATGGAAGAGAAGGATGAAAAATTGGACCAGGTCCACAGTGAAGTGTGTGTTAGCAGTTTGGAAAATGTCAAGACGCTCTGGGAGTCCTCAGGTCGTTAAACTGAGGTTAAGCACTGACTTCCTCACCAGCTTTCCTCACTTAATCAGAGAAAGGACACTCAAAATAAACACCTATTTTTAGTCTAAATACAGCCAGATAGAGCATAAAAATGTACAAAATTACTGCTAAGAGGAGTTAAGCACTGTAGCATGTTAATAGTGCTGATGGCACCTGCTCCATGATCGGAATTTTTAAAGAAAATACTAAGTGCCTGTCTCAGTCCTGCCGAACAATTTAGACAATGATGCATTTAGCATGACAGACGAGATGATCACAGTGATCCTTCCAGGCCTTGCACCCCATCACACACACTAAGTGTGTTATGGGACTGCCTGGCATCGGGCAGCGTGTGGTGGATGTGTATTTACAGCGTACCAAAAAATGTGTGTGCTTTTCAGTGGGTGGGATCTGAATCAGAAACAATCTGCTGCAAGTTTCATAGGACTAAGGAGAATGCCGAAAGCCCACGCAGGAGCGAGGATGCAAAACATGGGAAAAGGCACATGGTAAGAGGGCTTCAGGCTGGACTGTGTTGCTTGGCTGCTTCCTCGTGCTGTGCCCCACTCAGCATCCAGCCCGGCGCAGCACCCAGACCTTGCCGCAGGGCACCATCACTGCTCTGCACAAGTGATTGACCTGCTCAGCTGAACAGCTGCCAAAAAGCAATCAGAAAAGACTGAGAAGTAAATCAGGCTTTATTCTTTATTTAAGGATTTGCAGCCTTTGCTATATTTCCTCCGATTTGTTAAATATTTCATAGCACGTTAAACAGGGATTTTAGGAGCCAGCTATGACACTAGACAATGTACTGATCACAAGGGACACAAGCTATTGTTATCATCCCCTCTACTCTTGGAAGTTCATCCATTGTGAAAATGTCAGAGTAGGCTAATTTTGTGCTGTATAATGTATTTGACCTACCGCTCTCACTCAGATGCATTTGAAATTATTCAGATGATCCAAAGTAAATCTTGCAGTGAACACTAAATTCCCAATGTTGTTGATTTATGTTTTTATTGCGCTAAATGATTATAACTGCAGAACACTGCTCAATAGTTCAAGCATTCTCTTTGCTTAATTAGTATTTGTCACAGCCAGTAACCTGAAGGTGCCTCAGTGAATTAAACTAGAAATATGCAGCCTGTAAGCTTCATGGAGCTAGAGCTATATTCAGATTTCCTTTGCATCCTGCATTAATCTTCCATCACATCCTGAGACAAACTCAGTTAGTGTTTTATGTTGGGTAGTTTGGAGAAAAGCACAGAATTTGAATCTTACTAAAAATTCTCCGGTGCTGTGTCACCTACAAATAACCAGATGCTTAGTCATAAATATACGCATGGTGCTGTCCCCTCACTGCAACCCTTTCACCTCCCAGCAGCTCCGTTTTGCCCATGATGCAGGTTGGTGCATGCTTTAAGAACTGCAGCATCAGGCTTTAATTTCAGGGAGAAAGAGCTAAGGGATTTAAAGGTTGGACCTGGCACTTAGGGACATGGTTTAGTGTGTGACGTTGGTAGTAGGGTGATGTTTGGACCAGATGATCTTGGAAATCTTTTCCAACCCTAATGATTCTATGATTCTATGATTTTTTCCATATAGCTAACAACACACTTGGGCTTTCCATTATTTTTCACAAATATTGTGGCTTCAACGCTGTGGACACCCAACGGCAGTGCTTCACTGCTGGGAGGTCCCAGGTGTCTCCAAGAACAGTGGTCTCAGTCCCGAAGTCCAGCATCTCTGACGGGTCTCGGCAGGTTTCTATCAGTTCCAGTGAAGCTCCTCATGCATCATGAGATGCCTCATCCTAATGACAACACCCTTTGGGCAGGCCTGGGTGAGCGGATTACTGTACAGACACATATTTCAGTGTGCTGGTGGTTATTGGCATCTCACTGTTATCCAGTCCTACCAGCCAGGCTGGCCTTGTGCCCGTAGAGCTACTCCATGCAGACACAGCTCCATCAGTAGGGAAAGCTCATCTGTGCCAACCCACGTACAGCAAACTGTTGAGTGTTGCCTGCCTCTTGGTGGGGACAGGACAATTTTCATGCACTAGCCCCTGAACAGACGTGTTAATTGTGAACTTACTGGTCTGTGACCTTGCAGAAGACCTCAAGCATGATTTTTAGACTTTTTGGTCTTCAAGGCTTCAGGGTTTTAGCATGTGTTGAAATTTCTCCATCAGTGGAAGCCTTAATAACATCTTCATCACACCATGCATCAGAATATACCTTGCCACCTCATTTTGCTCCTCTGCTTCCCTTTATTTATTTTCATAGATAAATTCTGTCTTTTCTATCTCTCAGGAACTATTTCTTACAACATTTAACTCTTCTCCCACCATGTTTCCAGTCACCCAGAAAATTCTAATGCTTTCTTTTCACATTTATTCTTGCTTAGTTTCCCCTTGAATGAATTCTTTGTGTTTGGCCCCTAAGGGAATATCTGTTTTCTCACTTTCTTCCAGGAAGGGAACAGGGAGATGGACTGTGTAGGAGGAAGGAGAAAAGTGCAGAAGTGTTTTTTGTCTTTTTTTTTTTTTTTCCTGCAGACAAGGAGGTCACTGTGACATTATGAGATTTGCCTGTTGTTCTCCATCCCTCCTCAACAGACACTTCTTGCAAATACCCCACATTGATCCAGTCAATCTGCAACTTTTCATCACATTCAGATGGCAATATCTGGATTTCCAGCGCCAGGCCCTCCACATCCTGATTTCCAATAAGCCCTAGTCTTCAGTCAGTCAACGTTTTTCTATGAATGCTCAGTATTATCTCTGAACTCATCTCTTTACATCAACTTTATCCTGACAAATTTCTTAAGGGAATTTTCCTTAAGTAAAACATTGTCATGTGTCATATCTACTCCTAGACAATTGCTCAGACAATTTACATTCAGTGAAATTGCATTTCTCAGCAGGTCATCAGGCTTTCTTTCCCCTTCATATTTCTACCAAATTGGTATTGTTGATTGTGCGAACCCAAAAATGACCGTCAAAAACCCTCCTGGAGTAATTAATGTGCAACAAGATCCTCCTTGCTGTGAGAAAAGTTTGTTGTAATGCCTGCATCTCTCTCCAGCCTGCTGCAAAATGCAAGTATTTAAAAGATTTTCTAATGAACACAAACATATTTTTTTAACTTCATACCAAACATGTTTTTCTTCTGCAGTTCTTGCTCTTCTTTTACCGAGGCCTCTGTTCCTGTGAGTGACTGCGAGCCTTCATCTCCCACTAACTTCAATGGGCATGTTGTGAAAATGCATCAACACGTCCCTAATAAGGCTGGGAACAGGAGGAGGTATTTATCCCTGCACTTTTTAACAAACCCAGAACTCTATCTTCAAAAAAACCATCATATCAGGGGAAAAGAAAATAATTTTCCTAGCAGCATTGTTGGTTAAAGTATTTCAGCAAAAGGAGCAGCTGTAACAGTCAGATGGAGACTTTTGAAAAAGTGATAGAAACAAACTTAATTAAAGTCAAATTAAAAACTTCATGAAATATCTTTATTTTTTCAAGACTTTGGAATCAGTACTGTTTACCAGGATAAGTTTACTTTCAGAAAGAAAAAGGATATTAGTAGCATGGCTAAAATAAAGTTGTTTAATAGAATATGCACTGCTTAGCAAATACAGAATAAGCTACAGGAAAAATTCATCACACTCAGGAAAACATTCAGATAGAACACAATATTTTTCCTATGGCAACATAGCATATACAGAAAGTCTTCAGAAGCTGACCGAAATGGGTAACTTCATTTAAGAGTTTACTAAATGCAGGGGTAGAGCAAGTGGAACATGATGTTTCTTGGGAAATAAATCATATTATGGGAAAGGAAAAAAAAATCTCTTTATTACTTCTATTGCTCTGGACACAGATTTACTCTGCTTTTCTGCTCTTCTGAGTGTTATGAGAAAGGGGCTTTTTGCAGTGAGTCTGTGTTCCTTTGCAAGTACCACTTGTGAAGAACAAGCCAGATAGAGATCAGGCTAAACCCTCCAGCCAGGCCATGAAGAACACTAGAGTGTCTGGTCTGTGGAGCCCATAAGCCTGACTGAGTGCTGTCAAGAACAGATGCAAACAGAGCAGGAGAGGGGTGAGCAGTACGGCAACACCGAGCTCCAGTCTGCAGCTCGGAGATTTTCTGACACTGAACCTTTACGTTGGTGTGTGTAATGAGGTAAAATGACTTATGCAAAGATTTGAATGAGTACTTCCCCAAATAATGGCCCTGATGAATCTAGAGACACAGTTAAATATTATTTCAAATTTTAAAAAAACTAAGGTGTTAACACAGTTCTGCACTAAGCTAGCAACTCCTTTCCTTCTGACATCTATATAATTGCTATCTTTGCTGCATATACTGTGGAGCTGTCATTCTAGTGATGTCTTGTGGCCCCAGAAGGAATCAGGATCCCGGTCTTTTCACAAACACAATTAGAAGATAACACTTTCCACCTGTCAATCCACACATCATCTCTTTCACTGAAACCATAGACCACATAGCATGAAATAAAGCAAGTACCAGGATCAGTTGTGAAGGGAAGCTGTCCAATTTGCTGAGACATGATCTGCTAGAAGTCCTTGTTTTATAGCAGAATCAACAAAGCATCTTTCTTTGAACATCAGTTAAGACTTTTCAGCGCAGATGAATAAAGCTGACTGTGAGTTGAAAACAACAACCTGCTGTCAGTGGGGGAGGTTGAACCTTGGCCAGTTCGTACTGAGCCTTTGAAGGTCTGATCCCAGTTTTCCTCAATCTGCCTTGTTTTACTCCGAAGGTACTGCAGCTCCCACCGAGGCCCAGCCTGGAGCACCACCCATGAGACGTTATCATCCCCCTTGGTCACAAGGACATTAGGCATTAGGAGGCAAACTGGGACATGCCTCATCAGAGAAGGATGCCCAGAAGAGAGCCTGGGAGCTGGGCTGGCCCCACGCCAAGGTGCTGCTTGGCCACCCAGCACCATGCAGGATGGTCTCTATGTGGGTGATGGCAGGTACCACCATGGCTGTTTGCAGTGCTGGGATGATGGAGTATTGCAATGCCAGCGAGCCTGTGGAGATCAGAAACAGTGTATCAGAAATAGCTTGTATCAGAAACAGTGTGGCCAGCAGGACTGGGGAAGTGAGTGTCCCTCTGTACTCAGTATTGGTGAGACCGCACCTTGATTATGGTGTTCAGTTCTGGCCCCTCACCACAAGAAGGATATTGAGTTGCTCAAGCATGTCCAGAGAAGAGCAACAGATCTGGTGAAGGGACTAGAAAACAAAAGCTATGAGGAAAGAACTCATGATGTATAGTCATATATATCTTATATATATATATTCTTTCTCACGGAGAAAGAATCGTAGTGCACAATGGCACTGGTTTCCTCTTGGAGCACCTGGAAACATGGGCTGCTGCATGTCCCAGATCACAAGGGATACTCTCTCTGCTTTGCTTTCTATCAGTATTAGCAGCAGAAGAGGGATGTTATTTTCCGGCATGTGAGTTCTACAAAAACATCACTGATCAGAATATTAAACCTAGCAAGAAGAGGGAGGGCTATGAAGTCTGACATTATTCAACTATTCTGAGGGGCTTATCTAGAAACAAAACACTGAGTGAAAATGGGAACTTGTATGCCCCAACAAATCCCAGTATTTTAAACTCCAGGTATTACATCGAGTCAGAGCTGAACAAGAGAAAGGTCAAGATTTTTGCAAAAGAAATTTCAGAAATGTGACTACGGACCGTTATGGGGAGCTCCCTCATCTACCGTGGCAATCCGTGCCCAATGTCCAGCCTATGGATGAAGAGGCACTGCCAAAGGGTGAACCCTCTGACCCTGAGGCAGGTGTCCCAGACAGCTGAAATACCCCCTTGTGGGGTCCATGCCTTCCCTCCACTGACAGAAAAGGGCATAGGGCTGGCTGGCATAAACCCAGCAATGACAGCAGTCAAGGAAAGCCTTGTCCACAGGTTTTCTGTAGTTCTCCCATCTGATTTTTCCTCCATCTCCCTTCAGCTGGCCTCCTATTCAAAGGCAACCACGTAGTGCAGAGCAGTTCCCTCTCTTGCTCTTCTTTTATTTCTGGGAGAGGACAGGTCATTTCCATGCTGTGATGACAAAAAAAAATTTGTTCCACCTAATCACAGTTCTGGAAGCACCTCGTTGCTTTCCTTAATTAGGTACACTCAGGATGTCTTGCCATTGTAGCTAAACCCCTGCAAAACACGAACTGCCCAGTCCAGCTGGTGGATGCTCATAACTACCTAACATTTATTCAGCCCACCTCCCTATGTGAAACCAACTTTGCAGTTAGAGCAGCTCTCCACCAGCTTGCTTATGCAGAATAGCTCATCTAAGTGCTGATAGAAGAAGTCTTTGATTACCAGTGTATTCATGGGGATTTAAATTCCAATTGAAGTAATTAATTCCTTGTCCACTACAGACAAAATGCAGTGCTACTAGAGATTGGCAGTGCATGGAAGAATATTTTCATTAAAAACTGAATATACCCATTAACCAATTTTAATTAGAGTGGCGTCATTTGCATTGCTACAGTTAAAGGCCTATTGGTATTTCTGGTATAAATAGACTTTTATCATAACTTCTCAGTACGCATTTGCACTGAGATAGAACATGAAAGGATGTATTAGGTTGTTTTTAAAATGTGTTTTTAAATGTTAATTTAATACATTTTCAGTGTAAGCACAAATTTGAGCCCAGCTCTGAGAGGAATTAAGTGTCCCTACTGTAGAGTTGTGTTGTATTAGAAAACCCTTTTAGCATTAACCAAATGAGTTTCCTGCCCTGAAAAACATTTTCTGAGTTTTCAGGTTTTTTTTTTTCTTTTTATCCTTACCCTTAGTATCCGGATGAGGCCAAGACCCTGCCAAAGTTATTAACATCAACAAATACCAGGAGAAAAATAAGCCTCGCCTTAAAGCAGCTAGTGAATGCCAGCATTTGAGGCCCAGCTTTTGGCAGATTCAGGCAAAAAAAGCAACAACCCTTACTTCTGATCTTTTGCTCACTCAGTTCACAGCTCACTAAGCTGTTTTGGGCTCACTTCGCTGCTTCTTGTGCTGGTGCATCCTGATGTTACCCTTGATGTCCTCCCTCAAGATCCTCCTCACCTAGGGTCTCAGCTCTAGCTTTATACAGAAATTTCACCTGTGAACTGAGTTTCCCCAGCACCTCAGCATTTACAGCCAGCCAGAGCCCCACGATCCCCTGTGCACACCTTGGGAAGCTTATGTATGCACACCTCTCTGCAAGTGACCTTCCAAAGAGATAAGAAATCCTATGGAGCTGTCATTTCTGCTCCTTTTCTTCCGCACAAACCCACTACCCCATTATCTATTCAATTTGTATGAGCAGTAAAGAGAGGCCATAATTATTCATGAGCCCTGTTATGCCAGATCCTGTGAGAGAGTGTCCCAGCCCTCAGCGTGCTTGTGAGCAGAGGCTGTAAAGCTTCGCTTACGACTTAAATGCCTCGGTTTTGCTCACGCATGCTGATGAGTATCCCTGTCTCCACTGCACTGAAATACCAGCTGTAAAGGAGCAGTCAGCTCCAGGTGGACAGCAGAAAACTGGCCTCCTTGCAGCACAGGGGTGTGTTGTGCCATGTCCCTGCCTAGGTTTGTGCAGAAAGAGAGCTCACAGTCACAGCCCCAGCACGAAACCACCCCTGAGCTGAGGGGGTGAAGTCCGAGCAGGGCGGCAGAGAGATGCTGAGGAAAGACAAACTGGTCAGGAAAATTGTCTTTCTTCCCTTCACACATCTCCTTGGCAAACATGGTCACTCAGCGTGTCATTTAAAGGATGCCTTGTTTGGGACTTTTCAAACATATTTATTAGACAAAAAAAAAAAAAGCCGTAGCATTGCACCACTCCCAGCAACATCGGTGCCTTTTAAAAAAAGAAATAGCAAATGCCTCTGTTTACTAAGTGATAAACATGCAAATTGAATTTCAGGGGTTCTTCTCAGGCTTGCTAGAAGTTGTGAGATATTTTTCTCACTCCAGATCTAACTGTAACACACTGCTAATGCAAAGCAACTGCCTGCTACCCATGCTGATTGTCAGATGCACACCAAGCCTTCATTATCCCCACCGTGCTACACTGACAAATCCCAGTGCTAAGAACTGGGAGACAGGAGGGACATATCTTGGATTCCAATGAGCTACAAAAGCACGGATCAGTTGAGGAACGGACTGAGAGATCCCTGTGGGACAACTTCTCTTCCATTACCAGCTTCTACATGTAAGTTATCTTTGGCTGACACTGTCCCCAGCTTTGTCAGCACGGACACTGCTCAGCTGGTGTGCTCCTGTGGTGGCAGCTGAGGCAGCATGATTTTAGGGATCCACCACTAGCTGGCAAGGGTGGCAACCACCAAGCACATACCCTGAGGGCACCCCAAGGGCACAGCACCACGAAAGATGGCTGCATAGCACGATACACAAGTAATGGCTTTGTCACACCTCTGGCTCCATTCCCGCTGTTAAATGAAGGGTCTGATTTGACACCAGCAATCGGCTGAGTGAATGGGAGCAAAATGGTGCTGGTATTTGGGTTTTCCTGCTGGAGTAGCCAAAACCCCATGGCTTGTCATATTCATGTCATATATCAACCACAAAGATCACCTTCTAGCCAAGTTCCTGATCTCAAGAAGCTCATCTTAAACTTGGCAGAGGAAAGCTTGGTTGGCAGCATGGAGCTGAAAGGGCTGTACTGGCATTTCACAGCAATTTGTGAGTAACATGAAGAGTGAAATGCAAAAAAAAATAAATCACATTATTAAGTGGATTCACCTTCTGAACAAAAGGGGATGACAGAGTTGGAGATGGTCACAAAGGTACAGAACATGGATATCTTGTTCAAGTCCAGTAAAAGTTGCAGAAAAGAACAAATTGTAGTCGAGCAAGGAAGTAGCGGCAGCACGCACCTGAAAGCTACGTGGAGTCTGCTGAAAACATACATGAGAAATGGAGAGTGGGTGACAGAGTGGCATGAAGAAGTAAACAAAACCAGCTTGCATGAGAGACAAACCCTCCCCATCCCTCCCGACTTGTGCCCCATATATTTTACTCGAGGGGCAAGATCCCCCTGCACGTTAATAGGGAAGATATCCTCTCTGCTTTAATTGAGATTGCTAAATGATCAGCAACACCTTTGTAGTATCTCATTAAAGCAAAGGCAAGTGATGATCTTGCTTAAATATGAATGAATAAATAAATAAGTGGCTAGGTAGGCACAAAAAATAAATATTAACCTCTAAGAATCTGTTTGTTTTGTTTATTTGTTTTCTGATTACAATTTAGGCAACTGTAAAATACTAATTGGTGCAGCCTTTAAAGCAAACGCTTCTGCTAGGAACCTATGAATGCTACTAAGGTTGCTTATGCATCTATCCCCTTGTCTGTATAGGTACATCAGTCTTTGCAGAGGAGGTTGTGTCATTGACTGTGCCATGTGAAAGAGCTGGCTGTGGGTGAATTTAGGAGGTATTTAAAAAGGAAAAAAGAAAAAAAAATCCTCAGGGAACATAACGAGCAAGCTCCAGTTTAGCTCACAATGGACTTCCATGGCTATTTGCTAAATACGTGGCAATGCCTTGCGTGGGCATCTTAAGCCCACTTGCTAAGCATCTTAACTGCTTACCAGTACCCCTGCAAAGGCATGAAGAAGAAAAAAAATACTGATTTGCTTGAACTTTTGTCTTCGATTTTCTTTTGTTTCTATGTGAGATGGTTTGTGCCACGCCAACGAAGCTGAAATGGATGGAGTGAAAATACCTAATTTTTAACCACTTTCCCACATAAAAGCTCAAGAGATCCAGAACTTGGTTGGTAACACTAAAGAAAACTACTCACATTAGCTCTGCAATTTCTTTACTCACCAGCTGAGCTTGTGTTCATGGATGGAAACAACATATTTTGGGAGTAATAAAAAATAAATAAAAATAAAAACCACATCCAGGTAGGAAGATGAAGCCTGAAGTGCAGGTATATAATCGTAAATCACTGTGTTGGCACTACTCCTATTGTTTGCTAGCCATGATGGGCACATAGCTACGGGCCTCCTTCAGAGACCTCTCCTTGGCCTGCAATTCTCATCCTGAGAGCATCCCTCTTCCCCTGCTCTTTGTTCTCCCACTAGCAGCAGATCCTTTCAGAGCCTGCAGAAGGAGGCATCCGTGGGTGGATCTGAAGGCTGAGCGCATCCGCATCGGAGTGGCCCAAAATGGCCGTGAAGGCACGCTCACTTCTCCCTCTGTTCTGCAACACTACTCCTTAAAATGTTCTGTTACTCACACACAGGGATTTACCACATTTTAATGTGTGCCTTCAAGATGTGCCACAGCAGCTGACATCTTTGCCTATGTTGTGAGAAACCATTTTCTTACCATTCCTCCCCAAAGGAGGGCTGAGCTGACTCCCTAGGCCATTCCCACCCAGTGGAGCAGGGAGAGAAGGTAAACCTGGGTATGAAATGCCTCCATCAGCAAAAGAGAAGATGAGGAGAGACTCGTCCTGGGTGAAGCTGTGCTCACACAGCATGAATGCAGGCACTGCAGGGACTCAAAGCCAGTCTGTGCCTCCATTCCAGCGAGGCAGCCAGGCCCACATGAAAAGTCCAACCCCAGGGCCTTTACCCTTCCCACTTAGGCATCATCAAATCAAAGTGAGTAACTGGCTAACAAATCCTCCCAAAGTAGCAGGTGATATTAAATGAGGTAAAGACTGTGAATTTGGGTTAGCCATCATGCAAAGCTAACTGGAAGTGCTGTTTCTATAGCCAAAATCTGAACAATGTGCATGTAACTTTTATTTATTTAGTATTTTTTAAGTTAAAAATGCTGCTGTAAGTTAAAAGGAAGTAACTGGTTGCTGTGCTTTGCGCAGTGCTGTTAGCAGCATCATTAAATGTCCCCTGAAACCTCACTATGGGAAAGTGGATTTAGCCAAGGCCCATTCTGAGCCCAAACTGCTGTACAAAATTGTTTGCTTTATTCGTACAATGGTGCTTAAAATATTCGGACCTCAGTGCTTCAAAGCAGGCATCCCTCTATTTACATTCCTAAATTAGAGTACATTTTTATTCATGACTTGCTTACCTGCAGCAGACAGATTGTGGTGTTCGTATGACCCATCCCATCCTGTCTCGAGGGAGTTTGCTGTAATTAAATATTCCCCATTTCCAGCAGCACACAAAACCCTCTGTAATGTAATCCTGGCCAGAGGTTTTGGCACTTCGACTCAGCTATCTCAGCTGGCATCTAACCATCAGACAGTCAGGAGCAGGAGGGGGGGCTTTAAAAATCCTCCTAAATATTTATACAAATTTAAGCAATTGCTCTTCTTGTTTGTTTGTTTGTTTTACAAAAACTAAACATTGGAGTCAGTTGGGGGGTTAGCACAGGGTTAAGTTATATGATTATGCTGAGGGATTATACCACTCTGCAAACAAAGGAGAATATAAAGTAGTGAAAGTATCTAAAACATATTTCAGAGATAAGGGGAGATTATTTCTCTTGCGAATTTACCCTATTAGAGTCATTCACCATTGCGCACTTGGTGCCCATTGCAGAAATTTTCCCACTTAGGCCCCTGTGTAGGTAGAGATGTAGGTAGATGTTTTTGCAGTTCACTGAAGAAGTAGGCATCTTTGAGATATGATCGCTTGAGATAAGAAGCGGTGGCCTCCTCCATCTCCTCCATCTCCTCCATCTTCCTGGGGCTCCCCCCTCTCCTGTGGGCCCCAGCGAGATCTGAGCTGTGGAGGTGCTCACTGGGATGCGTTTCTGCCCTGCCAGCTCCTGCACACCTCTGCTCATGCTCTCCCTTCTGGACTGAGATGTCAACGTCTTCTGCTGCAGCTGGGCTGTGGCCAAGGCTTTTCCCTCTTCTAATGTTCATGCTGTTTTCAGGCTGGTGTTTGGACCACGGCAGACAAATACATTAAAAGCTGACAGCCCTGAGCTGCTCCTGCTTCTGCAGAGCACTTCCAACACATTCTGCTGCTCAAGTTTTAAGTATTGCCACACTGCATTTGGCCACTGGCATTGAAATCACTCTTACTATCTCCTGATGCTGACTTTGTGTTTTAGGACGCAGGTCTCAGGACCATTTTAGGCCATTTGTGATTGCACCTGAGATGGAGTTAGGACCTTCTGGTGACATGTAAAAGCCAGAGACTGATGGGAAACTCATGTGGTCCATGAATGCAGAACGCTGGCTGCTGAGGACATCTGACAGTGCTCGCCACAAATGTGTAACAGCATCTGAAGCTGGGACCAGGGTCCTGGGTTCCTCCACCCCCAGGTCCCCTAGCTGGCCAGGGAAAGCACCCAGCCACAGAGGCAGATTTGACTCGCATGCTCTGGTCTGAGCAACAAGTGGGCTTATTGCCCTGATTTCAGCTGTGGGCAAGTGATGAGTACCCCTTTGTCCTTGTTATCACTTCTCCCATTTCTTGTCCCTCCTTTTCACCAGTCTTGAACCTCCATTCATCTCCTCCCAGATGGGCAACCCTGCCTGAATTACCTCTTGCCCCTTGGTCCCAGTTTGGCAGCATCCATACCCAAATCTGTTGTATCTGATACAGTACAGTAGGCAAGCTCAGCTCTGTATTCTGTTACTAATATGGTGATCAAGGTGCTGTGGATTTTGCAAGGTTGTGCTCCCAGCAGCGTTCACATCAGAAGCAACTTTGGTCTCTGACACAAAAATTAACACACAGGGCAGTCCTTTCTCTCCTTGGTTGGGAAAGTGCTACTGCTAATGAGCTACTGGGTGCCCCATGGAGGCAATTGTAAGGGAAGAGGTTTATTCTTCCTTCTTTGCAGCTGCGCACCCCTGAAACAGAAGGTATGGAACTATAAATATTGTGTAATTGAATCTTACTTGATGTACTGTATCCTGCCGGTGGCACTGCCTTTTCCCCTGGCCACATATCTTTCAGCACTTGCTGCCGTGATTCCACATTAATACCCTGCCTGCTGCTGGAATGTGCTCTCGCATCAGCAGGTCCTTCCAGCAATAACACTATTAAAAATAATGAAATGTCAGGTTGCGCTACTGTGCATCTAGATCCATTATGGAAAAGTGCTTCAGGACCATAGCAGCCTGAGCCAGTCCTCCATTGAGCTTTTGGAGGCGTAAGGTGCAGACAAAGACATTTATGTTTTTAAAAAGCACCTCAGTTCCTTCCACGGCTCACCTCTGTCTGAGCAGTGCTTTTCCAGAAGGATGTGTGGGGCAACCTTTTAGTGAAAGAGGCACTGAACAAATCCTGTTTTACTGA
The DNA here is from genome assembly GCF_013377495.2 of Cygnus atratus. Classification (NCBI taxonomy): domain Eukaryota; kingdom Metazoa; phylum Chordata; class Aves; order Anseriformes; family Anatidae; genus Cygnus; species Cygnus atratus. The sequence goes on from NC_066364.1 coordinate 38,089,153, forward strand.
TGACCCTCATGTCAGCAGACTGAACCTTTGTTATTTTTATCCATCAGAAGTGTGTGAATTTAAACAAAAATTAAGGAAGTTGGAGGCTGTAGAAGGAACGGACCAGCACAGGATTTCAGAAGATTGGGGTAAACAGATCTAATCATGTAGGAAAGAAAAAAACTAGTGGACACTACACAGTACGTTTCAAGTACTGTTAGCTACATTGTCAGAGAGACTGCAAATGTTCTGTCATTACAAATTGCCACTAGAAATAGAGGCAGGTCTTGGGGAAAAAGAACAAAATGATGCGTAAGATAAGGAAAATGTGGAGAGCTGGGTAGTACATACTGGTACCTGGAACTTCTCAAGCAACAAATGTGTTTGGATTATATCCAGATGGTTTAGCTTGATTGCACAGAGAAGTTTATTTCCATTTATATTATTCCTCTCTCTGGGAATTCTCCACCTGCCTCCTCTATAAAATAACAGACCAAATGAGATGAGCCTAAAGAAATACAGACTAGAAGAAAATACTGCTTGGTAGTGATGGGGCGTGCAATAGCTGCAGGATGCCATGCATAAATGTCCTACCCATGTCATTAGATTTTAGCCTGGGCTGGTATGATGAAGAAGGCATGTCTGCTTCTCCTTCTGTGATCCCATAGCACCACAGCACCTCTTGTCATGAGGATGCCTGGGTTTTATCATTCATCCGTGTGTTGTATTGAACAATCCCACAAGCACATAAATTGTAATTGTAAATTACACACTCTGTTTTCTCTAGGAATAGAGGGGAGTAAGACCAAGGGACCAAATGAGGGCCCTGAGAAGGAGACAAAGCTGTCATCTTGTCAGCGATTCGACTGAGCAGCCACCCTCAGCAGCTGGGATGCACCCGACAGCTCCTGCAGGGAATTGGGTGACCACCACCAACAAGTGCTGTGCAAAACAAACGTGCCATGCACGCTTGAGAAAGACACGACCCATAAAAAACACCGTTCCTAACAGCAGCATATCCAAAATAGGCTCTGCCGTGTCAAATAGTTTACAGAGAGAGGGTGTCAGCTTCACTGGCTGGGGCGGTGCCATCAAATGGGACAGCAGTGGCTTCTTGTGTGACCCAGCAGTGGTGAAGTTACCTATCTGGCTAGCCAGAGCTATAAGGATGTGAAGGATTTATTCACTTAATTGCTTGCAGCTGTTGTCCTAAAACACATTCTCTAAAACTCTGCGTACCTCCTTGGCCCATAAACTTTCCTGCATGTTTAGATCCTAATGCATCTTTGATCAGTAGTAATAAAATCCTGTTATTTAGTGAACCTGTCACTGGGCATTGACACCTTTACTGTGTTCCAGGTAGATAATGGAAAATGCTATTAAGTATTTGCTAAAGGAAGGGTAGGAATAGAAGAGAGCATGTCTGACCAGAGATGCTCTGCACAGGGGTGTGGTGCAGCACACGTCAGGAAAGTTTTTTCATCAACTTCAGCAAGCTTTGGGTGCAACTGAAAATCATGCTATAAAAATGTCTGAAAAGACTTAAAACAAATCAAGTTGAGGTGACTGAATAGAATGTCAGACCAAAACAAAATTGTGGCTGCTGAGTATCATCTTCTTTTCATCTTCTCGTAAACTCATGCTGAGATACATCCCTATTAAGGGATCACACTGTCCCCACCTCCATTTATCACCCAGTTCAACATCAGTGTTTAACCATTCAGTGTTGGCAATGGGAGAGTTCTCAAAACGCATCCTGAGTCAGTGATGTATCCCCGTTACAGCCAGGCTAAGAACCATACAACATGCCCAAATAGCATCTGAAGTAACTATTTAATCCATGATAACAGGGCACGCTACAGTGTGAAATTTACAGTCATCACAGGCGTGCCCTCAGTAGCTGGGATAGATACAAAAGATAAGCTGCAGGGTGTTGCCAAAAGATACAAAAGATAAGCTGCAGGGTGTTGCCAAAATGAGTCAAAGTTCTGGGGCAGTTTTTTGAAAGAAAGAAAAAAATATCAATTACATAAAGCTTTTATCCTGGAAGATTTTATAAGCTATATCTATTGCCTGCAATCAGCTTTACACATGCCAAGTTTTGTGTGTTCAGTGTGAAACTGATGTGTTTTTTCACCATTTCAACCACATTTTTTTTCTTTTCTACGTAACTTCTGTGCATTCAAATTTTGAATTATAGCAGACTACAACCATTTGCTCAGTGTCTTCGCATTTCATTTCATTTTTTAATCAGGCTGATAAAATATAGACTTTCAAGACTTTAAGATGCTGTTTGGAGTATTCCATATCTTGTAGTATGAAAGTCACCTAGAAGAATTTCTTTGTAGTGGTTTGTCAGAATACTAGTAATTTTCAGAAAAATAATAGATAAAAAGAAATTATTCCATCATTGTACAATATGACTAAATACCATACTTAGGTACACTCCTACTTTAACAGAGTTCTGAGTTTGCTCAGATACAGTGACCGCTATGCTGGAATTTTCCATACATACAAAGCCATTGAAGAAATTTGGTATGAAATCTGAACAAATTTATGACAAGCCTGGAGTTTATTGACTGTTTTCAGTTTAAGAGAAAAAAATATTCCAGAAATGGGCAGTCATCATAAAACAAGCGTTTATAAGAGAGATCCTGCCCCATTTAAATTATTGCCATAAAAATTTGGGCTAAATTTAAGCTTTCCTTTTCATCCTCAGGTTATCTGTAGCAAAATAAAAATATAACTTTATAGTTAAAGTAATTCACAGATGTGTGGTCGGGCACTGGGACAGGCTCCCCAGGGCAGTGGTCACGGCACCGAGCCTGCCGGAGTTCAAGAAGCATTTGGACAACGCTCTCAGACACATGGCCTGGTTTTTTGGTGGTCCTTCAGGGACCCAGGAGTTAGACTTGATGGTCCTTGTGGGTCCCTTCCAACTCGGGATATTCTGTGATTCTAGGATTCTATGAATTAATTTTAGATGTCAGTTAAATAAGAAATATTTAGTCTTCTGGCAGGAGCACTCTGTGTTGTGTGCTTGATCACATTTTAATCAACATAAGGGGCTTTTATCAATTTCAGAAAAGTGTCCACAAAAACTTCTTCTGTGATAACAACACTCATGCTATTGAAAATCCAAATTTCAAGTGGATTCTTGTGGAGTTTAGAAGACCCTTAACTACAAGTATATATTTTTCACATCTTTTTCCAAATCCAAGTGCCGGGAAAATATGTATCGTGGTCCATCAACTTCCCATCTCTTCTAGAAAGCCCTCCACGCTCCCAGCATGGAGGTGTGAATCCCAAAGGTGTGATTCAGAGGAGTTGGAGCTTGTGTACAGTAGAGTGCAATGCAACCAGGTTGGCTGCAACCAAGTCAAAAGCCTGTGACGAGTCAGCCTTGGTGAAGCATCGGCTGGGATATATCATACTAAGACGTTGTGAAAGCATTAACCAGAGCAGATCCCCTACCAGCCATGAGCAGTAAATGAACTGCCTGCACAAGCATGAGCTGCTGAGGCTGGGAGGAGGCTACGAGATAGACGAGCCTGCAAAGCAGCAGAGCGACAGCGACGGAGTAAGGGCGACATTTGCTGAGCATTTACCAGTGCCGCTGATGGAGATGGAAAGGATGCACCCATCGCAGGGCACACGTGTAAGCTGATACATAATTATTTCGACCACTGTGCAAATGAACAAGTCGCAGAGAGGCTTTGCCCCAGCCCAGCAGAGCCAGAAGGCTGTGCCGGTGCCATGTCACTGTCATTTTGTTCAAAGAAAGATGACACTGATGGCACCAAGGCACCGCAGGGTGCAGCACCAATGCAGGGACAAGTGAGGACCCCAAAGCCACAGCATGGTAGTGACCCATTGCTGCCTTCTTCTTGCTGAGGAATAAGAGACTGCCAAGCTTTGAATTTCATCAGCTTTTATTAGGACGGTATTTTTGAAAGGGGCAGCTATGCCTCTCCCTGCAAAAGTATCATCTGTTTATCCTTCAGGGCCCTAGCACTACTTCTGACCAGGGACCACCCATGGCAAACATCGGCCTGGCGGCAATTCTGAGAAGCTCAAACATAAAAATAAACAGCATTTATACAGGCATTTTTGGTATCTTCTATCAGCTCTTAACTGCAGAGTTTAATCCAAATTAAATGAGGATGCTGTTGTGTGTTTTTTTTTTTTAATTTGCTTTTGAAGAGTAATTGCAGGGCAATTACTGGGCACAAATAGATCACTTTTTCATAGAAGACAAAAAAGGATTATGTCCTTAGGAGGATGGACTGTGTCCTGAGCTGGGGAAAGACGTAACTTTGAGAGGACTCCAGTAAGCCCAGTGGTCACCTCCTACCGCACCTCGTCATTTGCCTGTAGCCAGCACAAGGTGCTTCAGAGAGCTGCAAGAGCCCTGAAAGTGAGTTTTTGGATCCCTCTTCTGCTGAAGAACTTGCTTCAGTGTAAGCAAAAGTCTACCTGGGGTCACCTGTTTGTGAGTGATGCAGAGACATGGTGTAGAGATGGGTGGCTGGGTGGGAGCAGCCCAGAGAGAAATGGCACCTCTGGAACCTGCTTCTACAACATTTCTTTGCCCCTTCCTCAACAAAATCAATCTGACTGATCAGCAGTGCTTTTCTTTGCTAGAAAACGGCAAAGCAGCTCAGATTTGCCCCTAGCTAGGATTTGATAGGGTATGCAGAAAAGAGGTTCTCAATCACAGCTAGGTCATGACTAGGAGAATTACTCAAAAGGGCTGAGATTCATTTCACCTCAACTGTACGCATCCAAACGTTAATCACCTCCATCTAAGCCAGTCACCCTGGGCTCGCATCAGACTCGCTGGAGAGAAATGTGCACCTCCAAAAGGCAGCTCATTTCATCTCCACGTAGATGTCCAAGATGGATGAGATGAGTTGCCTTCTGGAGGTGTCTATTTCTCTCCATTAACTATATGGAGAGCCTTAGGCGACAAGTTTGCATGCAGATGATTAACTTACAATGTCAAAAGCTCAAGGCAGACAAATCCCACATGCAGGGCATTAGCATTTGAGCACTCAGCCCTGCAGACTGAAGGGAGGGGATTATGGAGCACGCTGCCAACAGGCACTCCAGTGGCTCCTTCCAGCTCTGCAGAGATGTACCTGGTGACATTTCCAATGATCTCCTAGGAAAGAAGCAGCAACCTGCCTGCAAAGAAAGGATTGGGAAAGGGCAATACGTCAAAGAAAGGTATGTGTGCAGGTAGCAACCAGCCAGCGATTCCCTGCTGGATTTTTCCTGTCCAAAGTGGCATGGTTCGATATGACCAGTTACATCTGAATGGTCCTGAAGTGAAGTAAGGGAGACTGTGACAAACCCCAAAAAAGATTTCATCATACTGCCTCTCCTCCTGTGTCTGCAGCTTTGTTGTGGTGGAAGTGTGGCTGTCTGAGCAAGCGCATGCAAGTAAAAGCTCATCAGAAACGCAGCTCCCTTTTCATGGCAACACATTCATGACTATCCAAAAGGAAGCAACTCAGTGTGCTCTCTGTCATGCACTTACAGGTATGCCCAGGAAACCACAGACCAGGTCTGAGGAGCACTGCAAGAGATGGTCTGGTTGTGGTGACACCTCCCTGCCCTGCATGCCTCTGGGGGCATGCAGAGCCCTTTTATTGCCGTTCAGAGCTGGGCAGCTGAGGCACAGAGAGCTTACAGGACTCAAACTGGGCCACGCATGCCGAAAAGCAGAACCCACCTCTCCCAAGCACCAGCCTGGTGCCATAATTACTGACTAATCCTGCCTCTGTAGCCTGTGACAAGAACGGTTTTTGGCAGTCATTCCAGCTCCCTTCACAGTCACATGAAATTAATTTAATTATTAAAAAAAAATAATTTAAGAATAATGGGATTTAATTGGCTTAATATGAAGCTTTCTGGGCTGTCACTCCACTCAGCTTCGGATCAACTTGTACTCATTCAGCTGTGAGTGACTGATGTTTGTGCCTTTCATTAAGGGACCATTGTCTTCCTTTAAATCCTTCTTTCCATGCTTCGTATTTGCATAATGTTGCTTTTAATTTTCACATCTACATTTATACTGCCAGGCACCCTGGCCGGACGGCTCTCCACGTGAACATGATGGATGCAGCCACCTCCTGCTGCTGGAGGTTTGTCCTACCTGTGGCTGTGGTGTGGTCAGGGGGACGGGTGGGATATGGGGTCACTGCCTGGGCCATGGACCAGAACGGAGCTGTGCCGTAACTTGTTTTATTCAGTCGTGCATGTGTCAGAATAAATACTACAGCTAACAGGTTTTGTTTGTCTTACCATCGTGATGATGGCCCCACTGAGGTTTATGGCCCTGTTATGGCTGGTACTGCAAGAACTCACAGCAGCCTTCCCCTAAACATAAGTAGGAGACCTTGGGAACTCTAGAGGAGGTCCTGGGCAGAAATTCTCTCCAGAACTGATGACCATAAAAAATGTCTGAGAATTTCATTCCCCTGTTGTTCAAAATTTGAGGAGGATATGAAAGCCATGATTAAAGAGACCTGGAGATTTTTGCTCCGTGTCATCTTCCACTCCCATTTCAGACCACGGAGCCCTCCAGCAGCCTCGGACACGTTTCACCAGAAAGCAGCAGAGCAGAAGACCTCCTTCTTCCTGAGGTAAAGCAGGAGAGACGGGAGCAGAGGCTTTGTGAACGGGTTTTAAATCAGCGCCACTCCACATTCAAAATATTTATATAAATATTTCTAAAGCTGTGGGAAATGACATGATCCCTGGATAGAGACAACTTCCTCAGACAAAGCAGAGGTGCTTTCACCTCCGCTCTCCACTCCTTATTTTCCTGGCACCCGGCTCACCCATCCTCGCATAGAAAACCGGCAGCCTTTCAGGACTCCCGTCTCAACCTCACCCCGACCCCTCGCGCTGCGGGGAACCCTCGCCAAAACCCCACGGCACCCAAGCCTCTCTCCGCCCCCGGCGGCTGCGATCACCGCTCGCCCCGGTGCCCGGCGAGCTCCCCGCGACCCCGGCCCCGGCAGCGGGCGGCGGTGCCCCCTGGCGGGCGCGGAGGGGCTCGGGGGCGGCGCCGTGCCCCCGGCGGAGCTGAGAGGGTGCGGAGCGGGTGCGGAGCGGGTGCGGAGCCGCCGCAGGCTCCCCGCAGCCCGGCCCCCTCCCCGCGTCCCCCCGCCCCGAAGCGGCCGGCGCGGCGTGCCGGCCCCCTCCTCCGCCCGCCGATAAATCCCCACTGCCGGGGGGGCTGCGCCGCACTCGCGGCTGCCGGGCTGAGGGCAAGCGGGGGGACATCCCCCCCCCCCCCGTTCCCCCAAAATATCCCCCCTCCCCTCCGGGAGAGACCCCCGACCAGGGGGTGGAGAGGAGCTGCTGCCGCCGGAGCGCAGGTGAGTGCCCGGGGTTGTTGGGGTGGGAGGTTGTGGGGTGCCCGGGGGTGTTGGGGTGGGAGGTTGTGGGGTGTCCGGGGGGCACCGCAGGGGAACAGCCCCCTCCTGACAGCGTACTTATTGCCGAGTTTTCCTCCGTGGGCTTGAGACGGTTCCCATTGGGGTCCTGGCATGGGGCAGGTGGCGGTGAGCAACCCGCAGAGCATCCTCGGTACCCAGCGCTGCTGCGGGGCTCTGTTGGGCTGTCCGAGTGACCCTGCTCGTTGTCTGTGGTGCTCTGAGTCCCTCTCTGAGACGCATCACCCTTTTCTTTCAGTGCATGGAAAGGGCAGCTCCCTGCCCTCGCGTCCGCGGCTGGGGGCTGAGTGTCTGGGAGATGCGCAGGGCATGGGAAGTGTTGGTGATTCCCGGCGCTGAGCAAGGGGCATCGTGCTCCTCACTTCAGGGCTGGAGCTCCGGGAAAGTGAAATACAGCTGCTGGGCTGTCTGCCTACCTGTTAGTTCCCGTGGCCCCAAATGTGCAGCAGGTGGAGCAGGGATCTTCCCTTGGTCACAGACCGGGTGGAGGGTCCTTGAGTGTATGTAGAGAGAGACTGCATGGGGCAGAGAACAGAGCTCATTTGTTTTAGTGTTTGCCATTAACCTCATGCTCAAAATCCTTGATTCAGGCCCACACCCCCTCTAAATAATCAGCTACTGAAAGCACAGGGCATTTCATCTGCATTTTTATATTTACTGATGGTTGGTAATCCTATTTTCAGAAATTTTCAGTTTTAAAAGAACAAAGCTGGAATGGGTATACACTCATACACTCCAAAACCCAGGGCTCCAGGTGAAAGAAAAAACAAAAAACACCAAATATTGCAACTCTGATGGTATGAGAACTGCACTACTTTCCCTTAGAGAAACACGTACGTATGGCTTCTGGCCAGCAAAGCCCGTGTTTAATGCTGGTGAGGGCTTAGGTGCCGTTGGCTTCAGTGGAATTACTCAGTGGCTCAAGGCGAACATGTGCTTTCGTGCTTTCCCGAACCAGGGCTTAAGTCCTGTTTGAAAAACATTCACTCAGATGAATCAAGCTCATTCAGGAGTTCAATGCAGACTGAATCAGGGAAGCATGGACTGAACGGCATCACCAGCTCCCCTGTGCAAAAGCTAGGAAATCACCAGTGCCTTGGGTTTTTCCTGGAAATGCAGACAACAACCTCATAGGAGCCAGCAGCCCTCTGTGATCATGAGCTGGCTGTAGTCTATCTTTGCATTTCAGTCTTCTCTCAAACTTTGGGACCTAGAAGAGCAATTCTTACATGAACCATCCAACTTAAAAAAAAAAAAAAAACACCCAGAGAATCTCTTATTCGGTAAAATGATGATCTGCAATTATTTTACAATCACCGAACACACAGGTGATTGTCAGGAACCAAAGCACTTTCAAGCATTAAAAAAAGAGAACGTTACATAATTATGATGTCCAAAGAGTTACTCTAAATAGCTTGATTCTTCTGCAAGGAACTCTTTGATTCCTTTAAAAATTAGAGAAAATTGTGCTTAACTGTTCCCTGTTTTTCCCCTCCTGAGGAAGTCCTGCGCATGCTGAAATCACCTGTACCCTCAAGTAGCTTTCTTTTTTTCTGTTTTTTCAGAAAGTAGATAAACATGCCTGCATTTGTACTTAAGAGCTCCAAGAAAAGTTCCAAAGCACTTCTGCTTGTACTGCTATTATAACAGCTTTGGGAGCGATCAGGCACAGCAGAGGCAGTGTTGGTTCAGCAGCTCTGAGCTTGAGCCTGGTGCTGTTGAAGCCTTGAAGCTTTGGGTTTTTCTCCTCTAAAAACCACCAGCTTCACCAAGTGGCCACCTAAGGGCAGTGGATATTTGTTTTAAATCTCATGTTTCCCTGATCCTAGACTTTTGCTGAAACCAGATACCCAGGCATTTCCATGAGGATGTAGAAGGGGAACCTGGCAATTGCAGCTCTCCTGGCTGAGGGGTTTGGATTCAGCATAACCTCCCTGCAAGACTGATATGTTTAAGACATGAGGGTCCCTTCCAGAACAAAAAGGGAGCAGTCTTGTTTATTAAAAATGGAGAACAAGATCTCAAAGCAAACAGTGAGGAAAGCCTTAAATCAGTTCAAAGCTATTTGAAGTCATTGATCAAACACTGGGAAGACACGATGGTAAAGATAAAGGTCACCGGGCCAAACTCATCTCCATGTAATTACATTAAGTCTGTCAAACTAATCCCTGGCCTATCTTGATGGAAAATATTATGCCAGTTCTTTTTAATCGAGTGATCAGTATATTAAACAGCCTGGCACCTATTGTCCACACACTAAAGTATGTAAATATGCCTGCTTGGGAGCAGCCCTCATGAATTCAGTGGGTTTGGCCTGTGCGAGGTTGACCACCTGCCCAGGGTTTTAGTTGTGCAAGCAGCCAGTAAATTAGCCCTTCTGAACTTCTTCTCATAGCTGATTTGGTGCTCTTGACAGTCATGGCTGTAAGAAGTGTAGGGTCTCTGGGGGATGTTGGGGTGGGAAATTTGGCAGAGGCAGGTGAGGTCGGAATTTAAACGCAGCTGAGATGAACTGGAGATGTGATCTGCAGAAGGCCAGGTAGGAAGCACTGCTCTGAGCTGAGAATAATCAACTGCACAGCTATAGGAGGGGAAGCAGCTCACCTGGTAGCACTCTTTTGATGTCTCACAGGGCTGCACAAGAGAGCTTGTAGGATTTGACCCTACAAAGCATGCGAAGGGCTTAGGTCCTGCAGCTCAGCGCTGTCGAGGTCTTGGCAGGAGCACTTGGCCATGGGGTCCGGGCTGGGGCACTCAGCAGCCCTGAGAGCGTCACAGGAGGCTGTAAGACATCCTGGCCTTGGGTGGGACTGGGCACAGGTGACAAGAAGCTGCTGTGACAAAGGGAGATTTTTCCTTAGTCCCACAGTCAGCAAAGTCAGGTTGAGCAGAACTGTTTGGGGCTGTGAATCGCTTGGAAACCCCAGAAGCACATTGATCAGCCCCAACATCTAACGTCTGCTTGTGGGGAATTAACAGTTTTCTTTGATGTTCCTTCACAGCCAGCATGAGAACAGGGGACCAAAATGCCAAAAGTAAGGCCATCCTCTAAAAGGCAAGCCGTGGTCTGACACATGGCAGTCACAAAGGCTGTGGCTGTCGCCTGGGGCTTTCTGAGCTCCAGTTCCCCCTCTGTTGCCTCTGCTGGGTGGACCCTTTCTCCCAGCTGGCAGCTTCTTGGCCTGCACCACGTCTGCCTGCTCCCCTAGGTCCGCAGGAAAAGCTCCTCCTGGCCCCACCACCCGTCCACCACCCACAAGCTCCCACCCATCACCAGGCACTCTCCAGGATGATGCAGTTCTCCTTCTGTGCCTGTAAGACTTCCCAGGTTTGAATTTCCCGAAGGGATATCGTGTTGACTGCTTCTAATTACTCCATTAGTTGATTTATCAATTTATGCTGATTTAAGAGCTGAAAGTCACAGAAGCCCAGCAAGGCCCTTGTTCCTGAATGCGCATCTCAAATGAGCTGGGCTCTGGGGGGGATGAGCAGCAACTACCTGGTCCCCTGGGTTGGACAGCTGCTCTCCCCACCATGGCCACCTGAGCCCTCTGACTCTCTCCCATCCATTCAGACACCCTCTTTGTGTCTTTGGGCTCCTTGACATTCCCCATGTGGTGTCAGTTCTGCACTCCAGTCGTGTCCAAACACACTGCCCAGCTCCACATCTGCCTTTTTTCTCTGTTTGGGAAGCAGGTTTTGTTTTATATTTACAATACAAGCAGCAAAAGAAAAAAAAAAATACATTTATGGAACTAACAACCTACACATTTGTTTATTTTCAGCTAAGCTTACTCCTCTCCACAAGCTAAATTAGATAGCTTTTCCCATTAAGTTACTATTGGTTCTGATGTACTTTTTTTTTTCCAAGCAGGCCAGGCTATCTGCTATCACAGACAGCGATTGTTACATTACATATTCTTTCTCTTTTCTTCACATTTTGAAATATCGAAGGATCAGTTCAGACTAGCTTTTAATAAAGAAAAGCATGCAAGTGGGGGCTAACGTAGCAAAATACTCTTGAAACGTGCTCTGTGGGTTGGGTCCCGTTCTTATTCTGTCTCTGAGTGTTTTTCCTGTAGGAGAAGAGATTGAAGCCGAGCACATCAGCTGAAAGATACCATTCAGAAAGAGATTTATGATCCTGTTTCATCAGGGATGCTTATGTGGAATTACTGCCTGCCTGAAAGCACTGACTCAGAGCTCACATGTAAATTGCCAGTATAATTCCACTATTCTGTGTTTCACAGAATTGAATGTTTTGTGCCTTGCTTCAAGTGTTTTCTTGATGAAAATCTTTCAGTTTTCTCCTAAAGAGAGCTTTGTAGACAGCCTAACTGTAACCACGTCTCCCTGAGTTGCAAACATGCAGCAACTGCCAGTCAAACGTGTGATATCTTAATTTTGAAATGGACAGCTTCATATCAACACCACTGTGTTCTTGCAGGAGTGCTTTTGAGTGATATCATTTCTCCTCATAAGCGTGAAGTTTTGCATGAAACTTAATATCTATGCTGTGCCTTAACTTCACGTCCTTGGTCCTTTGCACAAAACCAGAGGTGAATGTCCAGCAAGACCCAATCATGGGAATGGGTGACGGTAATACACGGGCATGATTCACACATATTTATACAGCCAATAAATTAATCTTGATCCATACACTGAGACACTTCATTATAGCACTGAAATAGCATAACAAAGAGCTTCTCATACTGTTGAAATAGGGCAGGTTCAGTAATTAGCACCCAAGTTGGAAACTAAGAGCAAGGTCTGAAAAGGGTCGCACAAACAGGCGCACGCACTGTTTCTTTACCAGGTATTTTCCAGCCAATGATTCCAAACTTCTGGGGGTCAGAGCAGCACGTGCCTGCCCTTACCAGGATGAAGTGGTCCAGCTGGGTGCATCCTCTCTGCTCGAGGCAGCTCGCTGCGATGCTCAGGCAGGCATCCGTGCGATTCACGCCTTCATGAGTTGAGCGAGTCAAGTGTCCACCTTTCTCTTTTTGCCCCGACTAATGGTTTTGTTGCTGTTGCATTTCATAGGAGAGCATGGACTAGTCAAGAGGCCTCATGGAGCTGTAAATATTTGATGAAGCTGCTGGCTGGGGCTTTGTGCAGCACGAGCGTGAATTCCACGCTGTAAGAGACAGCTAAAAATCAAATTATGCTGAGCATTATCTTGCTGAATTGAAAGCATGAATTGACACTGGTTTTGATCCCTGAGCTGAAACAAAAATCAGAAACTCCTGAATAGTTTGACATGTTATGCAGCAGGGCCTGGTAGGAATGTACTGCTCACCTGAGGGGCGACAAGTGCACATCCTCGCGGTGCATGTACCAGCCTTTGTCTGGGCTGCATCTCCCACAGCGCCTGCTGTTTGAGCTTTAGGAGGGCTTTCAGGGCCATTAAAACACACAGTGTTCCTCTGAAAAACAGCAATAGTCATGCCCATGCTTGCATGCCTCCCGTGGGCCCTCAGCAGACACAGGGAGGAGGGCTGTTATCCAGTTGTGTCAGGTAATGCGTGGCCACAAAAGGAAAAGCCCCCCTCTTACAGAGAAGAAAACCACATGAAAGGAAGAAATAGGAAATTCTTACTGTAGCACAAGAAATCCCAAAACCACTATAATTTGGGACTGGAGTCCACTGTGAGAAGGTCTCCCGTGGTCGGCCTGCACTGCCTGGCTGAGCAGAGGTGGGCCGGGGAGGGTCCGAAATGCTGCGACCACAGCTGGGGGTGTGGGGATGGGGTAGAGCCCTAACTGCTCCCACTTGTGGAGACGTTTGGAGCCAGACTTCAGGGAGTGTAATTTTCACATTATTGTTAAAGAAGTGGAACAGGCCCTGCGTTTCACCTGTTGGTTGTGAAGGTCCTCCTGAAGAGCCTGAGGTGAACTTTCTCTTCTGTAGGCACAGCAGCGTTAGCAAAACAGGGGGAAATCTTCCACTGATAGCAACGGGTGCTGGATTTAACACTTTTTAATGACAGCATAGCTCAATTGTCACTTTGAAAAAGATACAGTATTTAGCATAAATAGTTCTTTATAGGCTCAGGCTTATGATTTAACATATATACTAAGCTGTTAAAGGGAAACGCATGCTAAAAAAATAAAGCATGCATATTTTCGCAACTATCTGATGAAAGAAGAACTATTTTCGAACACTGCTAAAAAAAAAAAAAAGCGAAAAAGGAAAATATTTGAAGTATCTGATACAGGAGGAAAAATTAAATCATAAATAAAACCAGATCAGCCATACACAAAGGGTTTGTGCACAGCCACCTTTGAAGCAAATTGTGGCTGGGCGAGAGATAGGTATATTAGGATTTACTGGTGGAGGTGTTTGCAACTTTTTCAGCTCAGCATTGTGCTGTCAAAGAGCACCTCATGGGTGTTTGGAAACTTACTATGTTGCCTTTTCTGCTAAGTGTTCCTGTTAATAAGTGCTAGCAGAGAACCCTGCCTAACACTGCTGGTGTGCAGCCAAATGAAGGAGTGCAGAAATGAGGTGAGAAAGTCCTGGCCAAGCCATAGGGACAGCCAAGCTCAGAGAGGGAGCTGAGGCTGAGGTTCTTGTGTTATAATATCTTGCTACTATAACAGCACTGCTTTGCATTACTGGGAAAGCTGAAATCTAGAGTGTGGGCAAGTCCAGACGCCAGGTCCAGGGGAGAAGTAAGGACTTGGTCCAATCACTGCATGTGCTTTGGGGTTTTGTGCACATCCCTTAGGCGCCATAGACTTCACTGGAGCCAATCGATGTCTGGGAACTGCTAAGAACATAAATAAATTATTAATATGCTGTCAGATAAGGGATAAAATATTACTTCAATGTCTTCCTTGCCTTGTGTAAGAGTTGGCTTTTCTGAAGTCCAAATTCTTTTGTTTGCTGAGGGAGTTTTCTTAAGGAACCCATTACTTATGCTATTATCCTTGTTTCTCTGTACTTTGGGGAATTCAGCAGATGTGAATATAGCCAAGACAAGCTCCTTCCTAACCTATTCATATGTGAAGGAGATTTTCCAGGGTTGTATCTGTCCTGGCTGCCCCTTGCTGGTACTTCTGTCCAGGCACCAGAGGAGGACTGGAAAAGTGTGGGGATTGCAAGGGTGGTTCCTGAGCAGCCAGAGCCAGATGATGGGGATCAAACTGAGGGTTTGCATCCTTGACTAAAACAGCTTCCCAAAATGAATGAAATCAAGTTGCATCCTCCTTCCTTGCTTTCTGGGCACCCTGGGCTGTGACCAGCTCCCGTGCCACAAGCATGGAGCACAACAGCAAGGAGCAAGCAGTAGAGTTGCTACCGTACAGCCTTTGGCGCTTGGACTTCAAATATAAACATAAAAGTAAGATAAAAATACAGATACTGGCATTTACCTCTTCTCTTCGTTTAATTTTTGCAGCGCGGCTTAATTTGATCTTCTCTTTTTTTCTGTTTGATAGTGTACAGCACATTCTAAACAATCATTTAATAAGATGTTCCTGTGAGGTTAACAGCCATAGCAAAACAGTCCCTGTTTATTGCTAGCTTTATACCTGTGAAGCTTGCAGGTAGCAGACTGTGAGCTGTGTGATGATTTTAATGTGAGGGTGGCATTTACATGGATAAAATTTCCATTATTTCATAACCAAGCTATTGTTTTCTACCCAGGCATGCAGTGGGAATGGTTCAAGAGAAAAAATATATATTATAGTTCTTTCATAAATTATACTTTGGCTGCATGTAATATCGCTCTTACTTCTGTATTTATTTCCTGGTATTGTTGATATTATAGTCTATTTTCAGAAAAATATGCTTTCTCTCTGGAACTGTTTTTTAAAAGTATCTTCTTCAACAGGCAAAGCTTGCAAGTAATTTTATTTTGACTATTTTAAGCATAATGATTTTACATTGTTCATTCAACAATAAATATCTTAATGGACCTTCTTAAGTAACAGCATTTAAATAATTTCACTATCTAGTACAGCAGTACCAACACTGATCTAATTTGGGGCCATATTAGATAGAACATTTTAAGATGTTCCATGAGGCAAGAATTCTTGCGTATGGGGTTGAAACTGTGTGCAGCACAAGGCTGAGCAATACTGCGTGATCTTGAAAATGATCCTGAAAATCAATCATTCTGAATTTTCAATTATGCTGGAATGTTTTTTGGCAGATAGACATATATTTAAAAAAAAAAAAAAAAAGATGTTAGGGTGTCAAAACAGATTGAAATGTGCAATACGTGTAAAAGCCTGCCTTGGACAGTGAAGCCAGAAGATGGGAAGAAATTTGTCAACAAGCTATGCCCACCGATAGGTCCTGCATCCCGTCCATCTACCCATTCCTAATATGGTGGAATTAGATTGCCAACCATTCCTTGATGATTCGTTGCATCTGACTCTGTACTGAAGCACACAGAGATCTAGTCTTTGTTTCTTGTTCAACCAGCTTTGTCTTTAGAAACATCCCTGGACAGCTGACTACTAGTGGATCTCAGAAATGGTGTCTCTTAAGCCCGTTTCTTTGTCCTCTCAAAATTTGTATTAAATTTCTGTTTTGTACCTGTCAGGTGTGCTACAAAAAAAACATCCCAAATTGCTTATTTTGACAGCTTGTTTAGTCACAAATTTCCCTTGAAGGCATTTCCAAGGCACTTTCAGTCCTTCCTTATCTATTTGGGCAGGTATGTTGAAACAGTTGCCTACCTCTAGTGTTAACCTTCTTGTGCCAACACTTGTCCCCAGGTGCATTACCCTTTGCACTGAATTCACAAGTAGGTGTGGATGTAGCCAGCAACTCTGGAAAGAATCGAAGCACCTCTGATCATGTAGAGACCTCCAGAGAGTCATTTGTAGGCTCTTTTGCCAAACCAATGTCATCCAGGCAAATAAACATGCTTCCTATGACACCAAAAAAGTTGCATTTTCCTGACATCTCATTCCAAACATAACCTTGCTGAGGAGAAAGCCTTTCTGATAGGGCTCAATTGTGGGCTGTGTTGTCCAGAGCACCTCTTTTCTCTAGTTACTATAAAGTGTTTCTCTTGTTAAAATTGCTTCTGGGTCTACACCCAAGGAAAGGGTCCGGGTTTGGTAGGAGCTCTTGCTGGTGACCTTCAGCTGGACCAGCCCTCTTCTACTCCCTAGGTGCCTCAGAGCAATGAGTCTTTCCAGGATGCCAAGGCAGAGTATAAATCTAAATCTGTTCTGGTTTTCCACCCCCTTTACAGATTTCTAACTTTGGTGGGACTTTGAATGACCCCAGTATTGGTAAAGTGGGATCTTTCTCATTTTCCCCTAGTCCTGTGGTGCCTGGTCACTCTTTGCAGACAAGCACGAGGGCCACTCATCCCCACTGCAGTGGACCTGAAAGCCCAGCCCTGGATAAGAAAAGACAGGCTAACACAGCACTGCGCTCCCAGATTAGAGCTGTTTTGGCAAACCCTGTCTCATGGAGGAGCCAGGTCACATCATCTCCTGAGCTCACTTCCAGCATGGTACTTCTAATGTGATTTAGCTCCTGGATTTTTAAAGCATCACGTAAGTGGCATCTTCATGCTCTTCAAGGAGGCTAGCAAAACTCTCACTCTATTTTGGAGAATAATGAAATGTTGTTTAATGTCCCTCCTCCAAGCTCTTAGCAATTAAACTTATTTCATCTTGCTGATTTTAAACAGTCTGGCAGAATTCTCGCAGAGTGGCATGTTGTCTGAAAACTGTTCATCCAACTTCTCTCTCATTCTTTGCAAGATAATCAGGGAAGGCACACACCGTGCAGGAGCCTGGGGGTAGGATCCATGCTCCCCATCCCAGCCGTGCGTACCCAAACCAGCACCCATGGGGAGACACCCTGCTCCTGGGGAGGAGGGATGCACTGTGCGCTGCTGTCTCCAGCTGGTGTGCCAACCCACTGGGGCATTGGACTGCTGACACTAAGAGGAGATGTTAGCCATGGAAGTGCTCATAGGCAGGGGATGGAGAAGTACCAGGAATGGTTTGCTATGAGCAAGACAAGGCTGGACTCACCATCTTCTACCTGCATGCTCCCTAAAAATGAATTTAAAGCGATTGTCCAGAGTGCTTTGACACCTTCTTCTGATTTAAGGACATCAAATTCAGTTACTGTAAGCTCTGGCATGGCTGTTTTTGTGATTTCCCTCAATTCCCAGTAGAAATTAAGCACGGGAGCTGGAATTCAGACGTCTGAGATTAATGGAATTGCTCAGGTATCGAAGCAGTGACAAAATGGAAAGTTCTTCCTAGCAGAAAAAGTAATTAGTCCCTTTCAGATCTTCAATTTGACACTAGCTTAGCATCAATTATTCTCCAGTGGGAATATTACATCTTAACAAGGTTCATTGTAATATCATCCTTTCTCAGTAGTAATCGGAAGAGAGAAGGCCTCTTCAAATCGTTGTCTTGCTGCATTGAGATTTTTAACATTTCAGCCTCCCACTTATCAGATGATACTGCTTGCATTGACTTCAGCCTGTGAACAATTCCAGTACCCTCAAGCGTCTGGAAATCAGCTCTTCCTCCTTCACCACCCCCCCACCCAACCTCCACCCCCCGAATTTTTGGCAAGAGTCTGCAGAGAAAAGCAGCAATGTTTCCAAATTAAAAGGTAGTGTTACAATTGAAGTTAAAATCCTCAGGGTGGAGAAAACATGTCAAAATAATCTGAGAGGCTGGGTTTTGGGGGAGAAAGGATAGCTCCACTGTGTGGATTTCACCTTAATAAGGAAATTGTGTCAGCCCTGGGTCTCTGTTCCTTTAGGTCAAGGCAATTCTTCCAAAAGCAGAGTGTGCCATCCTCAGGTGCGTCCAATAGTGTAAAATGGGCAAATACAAAAGTGCCCAGGTGAAAAATATGCTGTATCTTTAAGAGCTGAGCTGCTGTCCTGGCACACGCTTCTTTGAGAGTTTAATAAAGCCTGGTACAGCCTATGCTATTTGGTTTTCTCAGGCCAAGGAGATCCTTTCTCCATGCCACCATTCATAGTACAACCCCAGCCCTGAGTTGCCCTGCGCAAGTCATACCTGTGTTTAATTCCTCGCTCTTCCATTTCCCCATCTATCACCCAAAGTCCCATCTCCAATTTAACATCATATATTTGAGGCTGTTGAAACACAGTTGAGACGACTTAGATGTACAGCTGGGTGACTGCATCTCCTAGATAGGTTTGATAATCAGTCTCTATGCACAGCTCCAAGTTATTTTGAATAGAGAACTGCTGAAAATAAACAGAAAAAGAATTAAATAAATTGTAAGTGACCTCCTTTCCTGCACCGCCAGATTGGGACATTCTGTGGGTAAACATCTCTGAATAAAGCTGTTCTAAATTAAATAAATCGCTGGCTGCGGTGGGTATAATATGAGGCTTGCAACAAAAGCTATTTAAAATCCCATCAAGATGTTGAAGCCCTCATCCAGAATGCAACGGGGCAAGCATGTGCTGTTGCCAGCAGACCTGACCGCAGTAGCTGTCTCGAACCAGCATCCCCCAGTGTGACTTCCAGCTTCAGAGCAGGGGATGTTCAGAAAGGCTAGGGCGTTGGGCATCTCCGAGGGACTCACAAGAACTGTTGAGCTCAGCAGGGAAGCTGTGCAAGCTGTGCAAAAGCAGAGGGCTCCCGCAGAGACTTTTGCTGCTGGCTGCTAGCACCCAGCCAGTGCAGTTGTCACAGGGCCTTAGCTGGAAATGAAAAGGCATATTTGAAGTCAGTTGTGCTGAGTACTTTCACTTGATTATTTGAAGCATTTGTAATAATAGCATTGTAAACCTCATCTTCATTTATGTGGTTCTCTTTGCAAATTGTTAACAATTACAGGTCACCATTGAGATGGAAGCATCTTAGCATTTGTTGCAAAAGCTTTTTAACAGTAATTCAAGTCTTATTTACCCTGTCACCAGATCATTTCATGTGCTAATGCACTGGGAATATCAAACTGTGCTGATGATAGTGGAGTTTTCATTCTGCTCGATTTTATTCCTGTGCAAATACAATTAAAGCAAGAAGTGTCTTAGAGGTGCCTGATCAAATGCATTAAGTTAACTCCCCTTTTGCTCCTAAGGCAAGCGCACCCAGAACTGTAAGGTCTCAGGGAAAGGGCCAGGTCTTGTACCTGTTACGGCAGCACCTTGCGGGCTTGGCTCATGGCCCTAGCCCCTGCCCACCTCACCCATGCTGACTGTTGGCTGATGGTTGTGGAGGGTGATTCACGGGGAACTAAACAGGACAACCCTAGGGCAGAACTATATCTTAAGAGTAAATTTTACATTGCAGAGTCACAAGGAACTAGCAGCATCTGATGGAGCTCTGATCAGACCTGAGGCACCCAAAGGATAATTTCACCCATCCGCTGAAGTCTGTGGTGTGTCAGAGACCAGGCACTCCACTAAAGGGTGACTTGATCCCAGACCACCTAACAAGCAGTCATATCAGTTATTAACACCACACAGAGGGAGTAATTTAGGCAATGACCCATGCATGCTGACCACCCCTGCAAACCAGACTGGTTTTGATTAAGTACCTGAGAGTGGTTTCAGATGCCTAAAACAGGATCTATTCAGATAACAAGCCTACAGTGACATGGCCAAACCACTCCATCACTACATCAGTGTCAGGCACAGGCATATAATTTGACCCTGCATGATCCATCAGAGTTCATCTATCTCAACTAACAATGACCTTGTACATGAATATATGAAACTTTAATGCTGTCCCGTTTTCTGGTCCCTCGGTTTCCATAAAATAAATGTGTTCAGTGGAAGGCTGGGAATATATAAGTGAAAGGAATCAGCTCTCTGACCTTTTAGACTGACAAAAAATCATAGTAGACTACAACTAAAAAGTAATAATAACTTGTGAGTCACAAAAGACCCTTTGGTGAACACAATTAGAAAAAGAGAATTAGTGGTATATTGTCTGTGTATGCCTGAACTGCAGGCAGACATTGAAGTGCCAATAACTTGAAGCAAGAGAGTTTGCTGTTGTTGCTCAGTTTTTTTTCAGACTGCTTCAACATCCCATGCAAAAATAATTTCAACAGCTTCCAGTTGTGAGGAAATATGTAGCCAAAATTTGTTGCTATAAACATATATTCAAGAGGAGGACAGAGTAATGCTCTGTGCTAATCACTGTCAGCATCCTGTTGAATTATTAGTGTCACCGGATGGTGTGCATAATGTCTAAAAAAAAACTATTTTTCTGTTGTTTTTTACATGGTGTTTTTTACACTAGTTTCACCATTATAGCAGAATATCAGATACAGTTGTCTCATACCAGTTTCAGTGGAGATCTGGATTGGAATAAACAGCTAACATAATAATGCTGCACGAGGATACACCATGAAGATATGACAAGCCATAGTACAATCAGTAGTATAGCAGCATCATTAACCTTTTTTTCTTTTTTTCTTTTTTTTCTTTTTTTTTTTGTAGCTGCACTAAATTTTCCACAGACAAGAGCATTAGTAATTTTAGCTTTGATTGAGAACTGCTGTTATCTACTCACAGCATGTGGGAGCAAACAGGCACTTGGATAAATCACAAAAAAGAAAACCACTTAGCAAGCTGCCTTCCTCAATAACACCTTTTTCTGAAGGTACAAGGCTGAGTGCTGTAGGGAGAGTGTGTGTGAAGAGAAAAGCAAGGCTGCAACAGCGCACTGAAGCACGCTCAAGGTCAGCCCCCCTCGTGGAAGACCAAGAGGTCACGTTTTGCTTGGAAGGTATTCTGAAATGTTTAAAAAATTTAAGTAATTAAATAATTCAGCAAGTGAAAGCCATCAGGATTCTAATGCAGTGTTAATGGGGTCTTTCAGGAATCGCAAAGATCAGCTTCAAGAATGACAAAACTGGAGCCATTAGCAAGCTCATCCAGCAGAAATCATCCATCAGAGGTGAGTGTCTCCATATCCTGATGCAGAGGAGCGTGAGGAGCAGCACAGCATTCCTGCCTGCAGCCGCTGCGAGAGGCATGGGACACGTGCAGATAATCTCCTGAATTCCCTCATTTTCCTGCTGCAGACTGTCAGCCCAGGGGTGTTTGCCACCACTCAGCAGTGGATAAAGCTGGCAGTGACTCTACCAGGCTGAGTATGTGCAACAGTCAGTGGGAGGTCATCTTCTCCTCAACCAGTGCTAGGTGAGAAGCAGTTCGACCTGGTTTGTAATTTGGAATATCTCTCACATGGTCACTGAGATGAAGAGTTGATGGACAGTGTCCAGGGAACTGCAACACCATTTTGGATCGGGTATTTCCCACCGAGAGCGCAGGCAGTGCCAGCGTGGCAGAAGAGAACAAGAGTAAGGGCTCCAGCTGCTCCTCCACTGCTCATCGGCTTCTGCAGGCCTCACCTCCGTGAGGCAGCCTGGTGGTACCGGGCAGGATTCGAACTGGGCACAGTGTGGTGAGAAACAGACAATTTCATTCTCCTTGTTCAAGGCTGGGATAGCCTCCAGATGAAATTTCACCTCCTGGTAACTCCTACTGGATGCATCTGCTACCAAAGGCCTTTGGAAAGGACCTGAACCAGAGGAGGTTTGGCCCTTCACATCTGTGGTGCAGAATCCAGCGGTACATTATTCTGATTAGAAGGTCTAATACAGCTAATAGAGCATATAAAACTGTCTACTGTGTTTCATCATATATCATTTGCTGCAGCAACCTACAGCCATCCAAGCTGTTTCAGCCTCCCTCTCACAACCCTGAGAGATGTTGTCCCAGCAGAGGGATCCCTGCGTCACCAGCACCTCAGCACTGACAGAGCAGTATGATGCCTTCAGAGCATTCAGCAGGTCCCTCACCTTTTACTGGGCATCTGAAACTGCCGTGGGGAGAGGCAGGAGGCACCCCGGGGCCTGGCTGTCCCCACGAAGAGTGGGTGACCGCCTCTGGGGCAAGAACTTCGGGAGCGCTTGGGCTGCTCAGCAGGTTGGTGCATCTCAGTGGGCTTTCTCCAGACACAACCTCCTGTCCTGTTTTGTGGTTTGGGAGGGATGTGATTCACTAGCACGCTGTGCCATCTGTGCCCCGTGATGGTGCTTAGTGCAAGGGCAGGGGTTCACTGGTCCCCCCAGGATGGTGAGAGGTGGCTTCTTGCGGGGCTGGGGAGTCACAGGGCCTGGGTCTTGCTCAGAGGGACAGGGCATCATGTGCCTCAGCACTTGGCAAGTGGCTGCAGCAGAGCAGGGGATGAAAGATGAAAGGAACAGACCTACCTGAGAAATGCAGCATCGGGCACTGCAGTGTGGGCACAGCAAGGGGCTGGCAGGACTGTGGAGGCAGCAGTTGGAAACATCTACTGTGTCCCGAGCTCTAGAACAAGAAGAGCATTTTTGCTGCAGTAAAATTCAACGTTAGCTGCTGTGAGAGTGTGTTGGCTCACTCACAGGCTTGGTTACTGGCTGCCAGTACAGGACATGGTACGACCTTGATTGCTGCTGTACAGGTAGGGATGGCATGGAAAATGTAAACTGAGAACGATATATTAGAGAGCTTAAGTTAGATTTTATCTAAATATATTTAAGAAGCCCAGGAACAAGAGGGGAACGAATGAAGATTTCAATCTGCTTTCCAGAGTCTGATCTTTAGCTGACTGTCCATGATCGTTATATGGACAACTGTGGGATACTATGTATTGGTAGTGAGTTTATGGAGCTACTATACCCTGAGAACTAGATAGTCTTGCAAATTAACTTTTCCTATTCATAGTAGCGGCCAGAATAATGCACTCCTGTGCATTATCTGCATTATCTGGCAGATAATGCAGAGTGAGAATGAATGAAAGCGGCATGTCTGAGGGTATCTGGAAATTTAGTTAATCTGTACTCAGAAGTCATAGAGGAAAGATGTTTTATGTTCCATAACTGTAGACATACATTTGTTTGTGTGCCACTGATCTTCAGCACCAAAGATGACAAAAGTGGTGGCACTAAAATAAAATAAAAGGTTTTCCTTGGAAGTCAGATTTTCATAGAGCTCTTTCTTGTAAGGTCACAACACAGCAGTACGCACAAGCAGCATTTTTAGGTTGTATTTCATAAATGCAGTCTACTTATACACAGAGCAAAGAAATAGATATATGAAGTTCGTGGTAAAAAAAAAAAAAAAAGAAAGAAAAGAAAAGAAAGGGAAAAGAAAAGCAATGCTAAAATGATGCTAAAAGATTACTCCTTTTGGATGCTTCCATTATAAATCTTTCACTGTGTACATCAGTACTGGGATTTGGGGCCAAAGGTGACTGTTGTGGCATGTTGACAGAGAGCAGGTGTGTAGGATGAAAAATGTTCCATTTTTGCTTTTTCCACCCATTGACTCCTTAGCACTTCTGCACTGTGCTGTCCAAAGCAATGGTGCCGTTAAGGGGCAAGAGTCAACACCTGATTATGAAGATTATTGCTGTGGACAAGGTCTGACCTCCTGTCAGTCAGCCCTCACCCTCTGCAGCTACTCATATTTCCCCTGTGGGCTGAGAAATCCCATGTTTCAGTCTCCATGTGACTTTTTGCAAGTCTGAGCAAGAACATCAGCTCCTGCTGTTTTGCTAGTAGGAAAGAAGTTTAATTTCTCCCACATGGTGCAAGCACTTGCACAGCTCAGAAGTGACAGAAGGCAGGAAGGATAAATTGCCCTACAGAGAGATCTGTCTTGTTTATAGAAGGAGCTTTGGTGGCAAGCTTAGACTAGAAGCTTAATATAGAGCTTGCTAAAGCCTGGTAGGAGGTAATGGTGGGAACTACTTTATGTGCCCATCAATAAAGTTTGCTTTGTCTTGAGCCCAGTAACTTTAATATTGAGAGTAAAATTGTACATTGCATACTTGACGATGTAGCTCTCACTGGCCAAACTTCCTGGGTGTACATGATTGTGAGGATCAGGTAGAGCAATGGAAGCAGAAAACCTGGCCTTCCAGCCCAGCTGTTCCAGGAGCTCTTTGTGTGACTGTAGAAGCACTTCTCTGACACTCAGCTTGTCCATCTATAAAGAGAAATGTTGGTCCTGTTCTACACCCAGTCATAACCCTCAGAGCAGTCATTCACCTCAATGATGCTGTTGAGTGTTGAGGAACACTCAACATTTCTGCTCCTTGCTAGGTACCAGAAGATGTTTATCTCCACCTCCTCCAGAACCTGTGTGTACAGCTTATTGGTAGTTTGTACATCCTAGGAAATCATATTAAATTGGCGGACCCTGTCCAACTTATATATTACCCTAGCCTGAACATGTAGAGGCCCAGAAAGACAAGCTGCTTGTTCTTGACTGGTAACCAGAAAACATTCCTAGACCAAGCCAGACCAAGTCCTCTCCTTATCTGAAGAGTCCAAGTGCAGACCATCCACCAGACCACTACAGGTAAACAGGTAGGAGGGAAAATCATGTCTTAGCTACCTAGCCCTATATTTTCTGCAAAGGTTTCTGTCACTACCCTTCTGATTATTAATTTAGAAAATAAACTCACCCATACATTTCGGGAATCTGGTTCTTCTATACCTGTAATTATGCTACCATCAAAGAGGATTTCTGTTTGGGAACAGGTATTTCTTTTTATTTCCTAAACCATGCCTTTGGATCTATTCTGTTTCATGATTACTGAGCTCTGAATTCCTCATGATGATTAGTATCACATCAGCCCAGAAATAAACTTGTATAACAGTGACACAGAACGACAGCAGCCCCTTCTCCTACCCCAAGTTCTGCTCTTTTACATTGTTAGTATCTTACAGTCTCCACTAAAGGGAAAAGGAATATTTACCTTGCACAACTTCTGACAGAGAAAAATTTACTTGGTCTGGTAGGTTTTCAGGATAGTCCCTCAGAAACTAACTCTCCTTCCAGTTGATGTCCCTTAGTCTGTATGAGCTCGCTTTGGAGACAGATAAGTGTTTCCTGGTGAGAAATGTCCACGTTTAAGAGAACAGGAGGGTTTCAGGCCTAGCAGCCTGTCTGAAAAGAATCGGTATTGTACAGCTGGATGCTGCCCATCATCTCTCACTGCAAGCAACGCTGGGCTGGGTTTCAGCTGCAAAGCTGACATGACCCAGAAGGGGAGCCAGCAAGTCTTAACCATGTGAGATGAGGAAGCCTCAAACATCAAGAAAGTGTCGTTCAGCTCCCGCTGGGGGATACAAGAGTCGCGCAGTGTCGGCTCCTTTGCTTTTATCACTTCAGAGGCAGGTGAGTCAGTGCAGCGGTGGCATTTCTCAAAACTCCTCAAACTTTCAACAAGATTTTAAGGAATAGCATACTGTTTTATACAGTCTCATGGTATTTGTGTATGCACATGCACATACACATTTTCAGCCCATGTATGACTTAGAGAATATATGCTGTTTGAATTTTATAGAACTGATGAATTTTAAAACACTTTGCTTCGTTAGAGTCACCTCTGATGCCACAGTGAGTTCTACCCAAGCAAGCATCTGTAGCTTGCTGAAGTAGACGTCTGGTAAAGTGAATGAGGCATATGCTTTTCATCTTCTACCCCCTCATCATCTCCTTCATTTTCTGAGGCAGTGTAAATCAAGGCTTTGCTTATGGTGATGATTAAAGCACTCTGGTTTATTCCAGAATTTAATATTGTTCTTAATGAGAAAAACATATTTGAAATGCACACAGTAGGTATGAAATCTATCTTGCCTTTAAAATCAGTCTTCTGCCACTGAGACAGGCACCTGGGGGGAGCAATAGAGGAGATTATGGTTGATTTATTTTTTTTTGTCATTGTTTTTTCTGTGTATGTGTCTATATGTTTGTGACATTTCCTTTGTTAGCACAATATTAAGACTTCTTATTTATTATGACTATTAGCTGCTGCAGCAAAACCCAACCAAGGACAGGACAAATATCCACATTAGGAGTCTTCTGTTTAATAGAGGGATGTGATGTACCAGTAGTCATAGAATGTTTTGGGTGTGACCCACAGTCTTCTGTACTCATTATAACCAATCTACTACAAACAGGGAAAATGGAAATATGGTATATATGGTACATAGATGAAAAATGCATGTCTTCCCATGGCACTTCATAGAGAATGACAGCCAAATACTGTCCTCCTTTCTGTCTCTCCAACACACGCACAAACACCTGCTGTCAAAATATACATTACTTCCAGCAGAGTTTGGTTCATCACATTTCATTACACCTGTTAAAAGACAGCTCAGTCTTTATAGTGGATGAACTTTCATAATTACTATGTATTTATGTTGTATTTGTGGGTTAATTATACAGCGCTTATGGGTTTTGACAGCTAATTACCACTAATTCATATAATGACATGTCTGATATTGAATTAGTTTCATAATGCTATATGTTACTTATCTTGTATCTACATGGTAATTGATCCAGACATGTAGTTACAGTGCCAGTTATGTGAGCTTAGACAAAGTTAAAAGTTTCCAAAAACAAAGATATGGATTATCCCAGGCAATGGACAAAATTAAGCATGTTCGTTTGGTTGTAGGTATTGAAGGGTCTTCGTATCAAAGCTACAGCTAGAACTAGTTACTGCTAGGACTCCAAAGAACATAACTGCAGTATCACAATAGTCACTGTATCACACTGGTAACCAAAAAATTGTCCATATGTGCTGTCAGCTCCGTGAGTATCTGACATTGATCTATTGGTTCCCAACAAGAACAAAGTTTGGAAACAAAAGCAGCAATTCTCTTTTTCATGTGATTTTTCTGGTGCTATTGACCGGGTTTAGTTTGTGATTTCTGTTCTTAGCTAGGCATATTGCTAGGGACACCGCTATGAACACTTCCCCACTCTGTCTAACTCCACTCAGTGAATACGCAGACTTCACCGTGATGCTCCAGCACAGGAAACCTGGCCCTGCTGACCCGCACTTGGCAAATACGATAAAAAACTGGCTCCTCCCGAGGTTCCAGGGCCATCGCCAGCAATTTTGCTGCAGCAGTGTCATACTAAGCAGGAGCCCGTCCTTGGCCTGCTGGGTGTTGTACACCACGTGGGCTGTCAGTAATTCACTTCTCCTGCACTTGCAGCGAGCGTGCCGGCCAGATGGAAATCCCACACTGGCAGCCCCCAGCAGCAGTCTCGTGCCACTAGCACAAAGCTCTCACTGTCACGAGACATTATTCAACGTTAGGAAGGACTCACAGTTGCCTTCTGCTATGATAAAACTATTTGTTCTGTCACAAAATTTTCCTTCCAAAGCAAGTCTGGAGCCATTGTGTGAGTCGTTTGCTTTTTTTTTTTTTTTTTTTAATCAGCTAGAAATTGGACATATATTCACTAAGGCTTAATCTGAAATCTTTTGCTCACAGCAGAAACATTTCCATTGATTTCAAAGGGCCTTGGATCAATCTTCA
Source organism: Cygnus atratus (assembly GCF_013377495.2). NCBI lineage: Eukaryota > Metazoa > Chordata > Aves > Anseriformes > Anatidae > Cygnus > Cygnus atratus. Next base: position 38,116,927 of record NC_066364.1, read on the forward strand.
ACGTCTTTAATACACCATTAAGTTTTAGTCTGCCAGATTTCTTCATTTGGGCCATTATGAACTGCAGAACAGCTGTGTACAGAACCAAGTCACGTGGAGATCAAATAAACCCCATTGACATCAGTCTCCTGACAGGGAATAGCAGCAAGAAGCAAATAATGACTTGAAAAACAATGCATGTACAGTGACATTTAGCTTGAATAAAGTGATTGTCTCCATATAAATACAAATAGCACCATTTCCCCAGAGCTGAATAAATGATATTCATCAGCAAATATTTGTGTGTCTCTGACATATCTCTAAGCAGCAAGATGAGAAATTGAGATGGAAAATGCATTTGCAGGTGAGAATTCAGTGTAGATTTTTTTTTTCTCACAGTTTTTCTCAACGCATTTGGGAGACCTCGACAAGCAGATGCTTCTTTTCCTAGATATTGGTTGAAATGTGAAATAACAAAATTATAACAGACCATGGCATAATAGGCTCCTGCCAAAAGTTTCCTGATCCCACCACTCATGCTGTGTTATACTGCAAGCTGCAAGCTTGGAAACACTCCTCAGCTTTAAAAACTAAAGCATCCAAGTAATTCAGAGGCTTCGTTCCTGTTTTCAGAAAGGATTTATGCACCCATCAGCCAGTGCTTCACAATCTTTCTATGAGAGTTAGGGTTTTTATGGACCAGGGTTTCTTCTCAATTGGAGTTAAGTGACTTAGGCATCTTTAATAATGTAACTCCTGTATAATGGGCTTGTTCCTCTGTATGGGGAACTTCTGTATGAGGCAAAGCATTGCCAACAGGTCGACGGAGGTGGTCCTTTCAATCTACTCAGCACTGGTGAGGCCACAACTGAAGTACTGCATCCAGTTCTGGGCCCCTCAGTACAAGAGAGACCTGGACAGACTGGAAAGAGTCTCCAGCAGAAGGCCACCGAGATGATGAAGGGACTGGAGCACCTTTACCATGAGGAGACGCTGAGAGAGCTGGAACTGCTCAGCCTGGAGAAGAGGAGGCTTTGAGGGATCTTATCAATGTCTATAAATACCTGAGGGGAGGATGCAGAGGATGGAGCCAGGCTCTTTACAGTGTTGCCCAGCGCCAGGACAAGAGGCAATGGGCACAAACTGGAGCACAGGAGGTTCCCTCTGAACATCAGGAAACATTCCTCGACTGTGAGGGTGACAGAGTGCTGGCACACGTTGCCCAGAGAGGTGGTGGAGTCTCCTCCTTGGAGACCTTCAAAAGCCACCTGGACGTGGTCCTGGGCAGCCTGCTCTGGGTGGCCCTGCTGGAGCAGAGGTTGGGGCAGGTGGCCTCCAGAGGGCCCTGCCAACCTCAACTATTCTGGGAGTCTGTGTTTTTGTGAATGAGTGCACCGACTCAGACCCTTTAGGTAGGAGAAAGAAGACTGAAGATTCAGCTGATGGCAACAGAGATTTTAAAACGACAGGTGACACAGGGAAGGCGGCTAGGTGACAACTGACAACTGTTCACCATAGCCAGCAACTGTTCCCTAAGAGATGCAGTCTCAGGACCGTGTTTAGGTTCTCTTTAAGAAAGGCTATAAACCACTGAGGATGAAGTAGGATTTCAGACAGGGGCCAAGAGCCAAGCACAGTTCATCAAGGGGCTACACTGCAGCTGAATTTCCAGTGCTCACTCAGTATTCATGCATTGGGGGCTGCAGGACGGGTCAGTCCCCTTGTCCTTACAACTGCCTGCATGCAGTAAGTGAAACATTAGGCTTGCAACCCTCATTGGGAACTTCAACTCAAAGAGTAACAGTAAGGATTGCCATCTGGGGAGAAAACCCAGCTGTAGATGCTTCAGTGACTTTTCCTAGCTACATTAGATGTAGTTCTCTTATGCCTCAGGGGACTTTTTTAAGATGCTCCAGTGTGGTGCTTTAATAGTTTGCAAATGAAACAGGCTTCTTTATAATGCAGGATTTTTTTAAAAAAATACTTTTTCCCTCACAGGATTTTTCCCTAGCAAAACTGGCTTTATTTACAACAATTTTACAATGCATGACTTTTGTTCCAAAAGGACTATGGGAGGAGAGTCACAGCTAGGCCGTTCTGCTTCTAGTAACAAAACAAACAAAAGATTGTATTAGTTCAAAGGATACTAACTTTCAAAATCACTCATTATTTAAAAAGTTGTGGTTCCTGAAGCTCTACGAATGAACTTCCATTCTCTGGAAAAAAGAGTAAGTCATTAATCAAAAGGTTTTAAATACTGGATTTTCTTTTTGTAAGTCCACTTGAAAGGGAGAAAAAGATTTCTTGCTTATAGAGATTAATCTGCTAGTGACCAAGGGGACACTGAAATTTTTTGTCCCTGGGTCTATTTTTTGAAGTTTTTGTGTTTGTTTTTTTTTCTCCAGAAAATAATAAAGTGAACTCCTCTCCTCCCAAGTCCTCCAGCTCCTTGATGATACTCAATTTCCTCAAAACACCAAGACATTATCTAGCCTCTTCCCAGCTAGGAAATGGGGATCTCTTCCTGTGGCCTTCCAGTTTCATGACAGCATAGCCCCGACAGTTAGAATCCCTGGCTATGGTTTTTGAAGGCATATGTGATTGCATTTCATTTGTCTTTGGGAAAATGTTGCTGGGACTTGTGGATGGAGCTGCATCTTAGCTGCTGCCTCCCTAAGGAGGGCTGTAGGTGCTGGAAACAGCATGGTCCTCTTCCCTCCCTTCTACGAATTACACTTAGCTGGCAATGTCTAACGTGGCATCTCGTTATCTGAGCTGTCCTCCCACCTGTATTTTATCTGATTGCTGATCTTAGTCATGCAGTCAATGAATAAACAGTCTGAATGGAAGTTGGAGCAGTAGGAGGAAGGGTAGTGGAGGGCCCCACGGATCCACCAAAGCTCAGCATGGGCGCTCTTTCCTTCTGCACGTGTGTGTGTGCTTCTAAACCATTCAGTAAAACCACTCAGAGATCAGTGCCATGGTCAGTCTTATAAAATAACATAAGGGAAAAAAAATTAAAGTGTTAAAAAATTAATTAAAAAACACAGGAGAAGGAATGTTGGCAACCCAACATCTTTTAAAGATGCATGCACAGAGGTAAAACAGAAAATTCAGAGAAAAGGGCTTCTTTAGTGATGAAAAACATTTAGAAATGTAGAGTTGGGTAAGATGGTCTGAACCACAGGCTTTCTAAAAATAAATAAATAAATAAATCAGAGAACAACCTGTCTGTGTGAGAGTAACAGCTAGGCGTGAACATTGCAGGAGTCAGCAACCTGCGCAGACCATATTTTTCTTTCCCAGACAAGAGGTTAAGTGTGCAGGTTACATGTCTCCTGGCTATAGCTACCTACTAAATTAGGAAGTCAGCAAGGATCAAGAGCCCCTTCCCTGTACTGAGGCAAGATCTGCTGATAAGCACAGCTCTGAAGGTTGTTGCCTCAGGGCAATCAAAACAAGCTGGTGTGCTTCTGCTAACAGATGCCCTATGTACCAGGGAAGGGCTTGTCAGCTAGCTTTCATCAGGTTAGCTCACATGACAAGGCTGTTTCTCATCATTTACATCAATTTTTACTTCCTCAGTCCTGCTCGTCATGCCAAATAGCAGCTCCAAATATCCATAACTCATCTTTCAAGAAAGCAGAGACAAAAGGAGGTCTCTCTGCCACAGCTTAATGTGAAAGGCAGCACTTGAAAGTTTTAGCAGCATATGGTTATACAACTGATTATTAAAAATTCTGTCCAAAAAGTTTGCAGGATCCAGCTACTCATGTCTCCTGGCTCCTGCATATGGCGAGATATAGCCTGCAGTGTTCATAGGGTTAAACAGTTCAGGATTTAAGTTAGTGCAGGAAAAAGGGAACGTGAAGTCAGCTGCAATGAATGAGCTGAAACTTAAACGAGTATTTTGTGTACTATAAAACAAAAGAGACTTTTTAAATGTACAGTGTTAAGAGTCTAAAGTGTTATAACAAGTGGTAATGAGTTTGAAAGTTAGTTTTTTTAATTTGATAGTGTCTCTAAAGCAAATTATTACAAATGAGGCATCTCCTCGAGTTGTTCATGAGAAATCTGGGTATTTTACCTGCACAGAGGATTTTACATGTATTTAACTAAAGACAGGATGAAATCCACATTGAGTCCTAGTTTGTATCAGATTGCAGCTCAGCACCGTCTTATGAGCTTGCACTGCCTAAGATTGAGTAATTTTTGTATTAAAAGCAGATAAAAATGAGTAGTCATCTGTGAATGATAATTATACCACTGCTTGTGGGAGGAAGCATGGTTTGAAGATCGTCACTAATTGTTGTTTCTCATTTGCATGTGCCAAGATCTACACCAGAAAACCTTAGCTCTGAAGTGTGATCCTGAAAGGATTTCTTTAAAATTTGCTTTGCAGAGCTCTCTGCTTGGGGTCTTTCATTGACTACAGATCAGATTGATTCAGGCCCCGATTTGCAATGATTAGGCAAAAGGGTGCATTTTCAAACGTCACTGTAAAACTCATCCTGGAGATTCATGAATGAGCTTAAAACTGGTGTACATCAATTTGACTTAAGTAGGTTTATGACCTGTTGAAAACAAATGAATAAGCCCACCCTAAGGTATTTGACTAACAGTTTCATATAATCCGTATTTCAGATTAGAGTGTAATTGTTTTCAAATATAATGATCTTGAGCATTGCCAACATGACAGAAGCATTTATGATGTGGATGGGAAGAGCCTGTAGAAAGCTGAATATCTTTCCCCTGGAGAAAGCACGCGCACCTGGCGTGTGCCAAAACCAAGTGCTCATACTTACATACAGGCCAAAAATGGCCTGAATGAGCACTTGGTTTTTGCCCTTTGACAGGCAGGAGGCCATGGTCGGCACCTTGTCACTCCGAGGAGGTGGTGGGTAGCTGCCAGTGTCACCAGGTCTGGTGAAGCCACTGACGCCATGGCACCAGGGTGCCGGGTTCCTCCACCCCCAGGTCCCCAAGCTGGCCCATAGAGGTGGGTTTGACTCACATGCTCTGGTCTGAGCAACAGGTTGGTTCATTGACTGACTGTGGGCAAGCAATATGTGCCCCTTTTATACTTGTTATATCTTCTCCCATTTCCCGTCCCTCCTTTTCACCAGCCTTGAACGTCCCTTCCTCCATCCCAGTCCCCTCCCAGATGGACAAACCTGCCTGAATTACCTTCTGTGCCTTGGTCCCAGTTTGGTAACATGCATACCCAAATCTGGTATTTCTGACACAATTTTGTAGGCAAGCTCAGCAATACGTTCAGTTACCGATGTGGTGACCAAGGTGCTGTGGCTATTGCAAGGTTGTGGACTCCTAAGGGTCCCCACAGCCCTGGCAATCTTTGCTACACAGGCATGCTGGAGAGCAGGCTGCAGGCCATTATAGCCTTGATTGTAACATACTGCACTCTGGCTATTTATGTCAGGGTGAGTATATATATCAGCATTAGTCAGACAGAGATACAAATAGACAAATAGCCAAGCCTCCACATACCTTGCTTGGTGCCGAGCCCCTCTGATGAAGCTGCACGCTGATCAGGTCACCGCTGCAGAGTGAAAATCTGACTTGAAGGTCAGATTTGTACCTCAGTTCATACAAATGTTATAGTAATTTTGTTCTGGGCCTCATTCAGTCTGCGTTGAAGAAGGCTGCATCCCTAAACCTGAGGCCCATAATGCAGCTAGGAACTTCCCACAGACAGGCTGAAAATTTCTGATCTAGCACAAAAATAGCCACTTCATTTATTCTCCTGTCTATCTCAGTTTACTCTGTTGTGAGGCAGTCTCAGCCCACCTTCTGATAGTTTGCCTTCAATACAGTCAGCATCAAAAATCTCATGCTGTGAGTGTGAATACGAGCTGTTGGTGACTGCAGAATTTTATCTTGCTGGCAATCCTTCCACGGGTTGGTGTGATTCTGACCACCTCCATTTGGTCAGCTCTTGGGTACCACTTTTTGCAATATGATGTTGTAAACAGCACCAAGTGGCTATATAAATTGTAGTTAATTAAGACTGCTGATGTAACATTACCTCTGCAGCACTGAGGTCCTCAGAAACCCAGAGAAACACCAGCATGCCAGAATACAATACAAGGTACTTGGCACCTGTAATCCTCAATTAAAATCAGCTCTCTCAGTTGGCTATGAAGGAGTCCAGAAAGTCTTGACGTTACAAGAGTAAAGTACAAGGATGATCCGGAAAGTTGCAAAATCTTGCAATCTATCTTCAAACTGAAATGCTTGAATTTCAGTGCTTTTTGTGTTGAACTTGGAAGAGCCAACCTCTTTGAGATAATAAGGAGGAGTATTGGAAGTTTAACATCTTTCCATAGCTTGAAATATCAACATTATCATAAATGTGCTAAGTAATATTTTCCATTAACTAACCACCTGTTTCACAAAGCACATTGCAGTTCTTGCTCTTCACAACTATGAAGATGGAAATACTGAAAGTGAAAAGCGCTCAGACCAATTCAGAGTGTAACAAAGTCATATTGATCTATTGCTGCCAAAAGCATGAAGTACCATAACTGCACAGTGTCTTAATTGCTTAAAGGCAATGTAACATTGTGGATATAAAGGACCTAACCCTTCTGCACACATATGTGCATGCACATGCACACAGGCACATGCACACATGCAGTGCTAGCTGTCCTTGTTCTCTGCAAGTTATATTATTCTATTTCTTATGAAGCAGTGAAAAGTCCAGTGGTCAAGGAGTTGGAGTCATCCCATCCACTTGTCTATTAGAAATTCAGAGTATTCTGCCATGTGGCAAAATATTCTTCTTCTATTGAGACAATGGAGAGATTTCCTGGCAAGAGCAGACATGGACATTGCCATCTCATAGCTTAAACCTGTCCTGTTGTTTTTAGGGAACAATTAATCATCCTTTTCTCCCCTTCTCCTTCCCAGACAGCACTCAGTGCCATTACCAATAATCAGCTAATATGCAATGTGATTGATTCTCATTTGGAGGAACTCACACAGGCTTCTCCCACCAAACCAGTAAAATCAGTCTCTGTGTGAGATGACTGACAGCCTGAGGGGATACAAGCACAAGCCATAAGCATGGCAGTGCTTTTAGTGAGAGTACTTTAAATAAGATAACTATGTTATTAATGACGCTTCCCAGAAGTGACTTATAAAACGACAGTCGATCACTGTAGTGATAGTAATACTATATATAGCAACTATGTGGTCCCTGGCACTGGTCAGGGGTTGACAGGTACCTCAAAAGACAGCAAACAAAGAATTAAAATACAAGATCTACAAAATGTGTGACGACAATCACACCTGCATTTTTAAAGATTAATGATAAGTAGCATTTAAATCCTGCCCTATATTAATAAGCAAGGTCAGTCACTGCCATCCAGTAAAGTCACTTCCCATTTTTAGAACCCCACCTCTTTTCTGGTCCAAGATATTTTGTATAGGGTGCCTTCTAATTCAAAAGCAAAGAGATGAAAGCTGCACAAGCGAGGACAGTGAGGGATGGGGCATGCACACTGAACCTGGCTGAGCTACTGGAGGTAGAGACTGAGGTTGGAGCAGAAGGTCAGGGGAGTCTCAAGATGGTCTGGCACAGGGAGGTAAGGGCTAAGGGACTGCACGTGCTCTGGGAGGCAGGAATTATGATTAGATCCTATAGGATGCTTGGATCCTACCGGATGGCTTGGAAAATGGGGAGCAGCAAGGGGCCAAGCAGCAAGACAAAGAAAATCTCTGTTGTACCATCCCACTGGGAGTGTGGTGGGAAGCACTAGGTCTAAGCAAGGTAGTGCTGGTCTGTCCTGAGGATGGGAGCTCACCAGAGCTGCCAGCTTTGCCACCACCTTGAGCAACCTGTGCAACAGCTCCAAACACTCTGACTCAGCCAAAAAACTGTCTGCTGTGTCCTCACCTTGGTGAAAACTGGCTGGTAGTGCCAGGACCTGTCTGCACCAGGCCAGAACCTCTCTGATGCGCCTCTGCCATGAGTAGGAGAAGTGCCCATACCGTAAGAATGCCTCATAATGTGTGAAAGGGATGAGAAGAGGGGCAGGCTTAAGCCATAGAGGAAATCTTCGGCCTGACATCTCCAGATTTTTCAGCATTTAAATATACTTCCCTAATAACTTCGGTTTAATACAGTTCTTGCATGTGGCATTTATATTGTCTGAATTGCTAAGGGCTCATTTCCTATAAAGAATGTGGGAATTAAAATCAAATAACTCTTCTGTGTTGGTCTTTGACATGACACTCTGTGTCCGCCTGGTCTGAGGTACCTGCAAGCTTGTCTTCTGCAGGGAGGATGCTTTGTTTATATTTCTACCCTGACTTTAATTATTGCAGTGATTTTCCAAAGAAAAAAATCATACCTGCTGAGCAGTGAGCAGACTTAACAAACTCCACCATGTGATCAGCAGCATCCTTTTTTCTAATGGAAACCACGGCACTTGGGCCTGACAAAGTGCGATGGGTTTTGTTTAAAGACAAGTTCATTAAGGAAGTAAACAATTTATTTTTTTCAGAGTATCTTTGTGGTGGTGCAAAGAGGGAGGGCAGAGCTCAGAAAGGTTATGTTGGTATGAAAGGCCATCTGGGGATTTAAAACTCACGTTCTGTTTGCTTACAGTCTGCAATGATGCAATGAAACAGATCTTCTTTCCTAGGGCTGATCTGCAAAGCACAGCGCTTTTTTTTTTTTTTTACGTTTCTATTTTTGATTGTTCCTCATTTGGCTCATTCAGAAGATGGCACTCCAATTTCTGAATAAGAGTGTATGTACAGACCGAAGCAGCTGACTAACTTTACATTCAAAATTTCTCATTCAGACTCTTAATTACTCATTAGCTTGCATATGCAAACTCTCTCTCAGAGCCTAACCCAAGTCCCACTGGTGTCAATGAGAATGGGTTTTACCTATCAAATTTAGCCATCTAAAAATCAGGCATGTATTCTAAGAGCAAGTATGGAACAGCCACTTGTAGTCAAAATTGAGGAAGATCAATGTTTCCAGGGGGTGATTCATACCATCTGCCTTATAGACTTATCTCGAGAGGGGACAAATATGTTTCTGGCAGCAGCTATCTCAATCTACTCCTCACCAAGGGAGCCTACACAACTAGCCTAGAGGACTCCTTACTTTTGGATAAGTGAAGCCAGGGAAAGGAATCTTTTGGTTTATTTTAATGGCAAACGATTCAGGCTTTCAGTCTACTACACCTTTTATGAGGAGATTTTACAAACAAGAACGCAAGGCCCTGGAGGGTATCTCAAGTTGCATCCCACAGGTTGCTAACTCTGGCCTCAGTCAGCATTTGGGTTGCATGGAAAGGACCTACATGTTTTCACAAAATAAACACCTGAAACAAAATTAAACTTTTTGTTTAAGGTATATACATATATGTTTATATATATATATAATTTGTACATTGCACTGCAATGGACTGCCTGACAGGCATCACAATTTGATAGAAATCTCAAAGCAAATGCAAAAGCTTTTTGTCTGTCTCCTCCAAAGACACACACAGTGGGATATGTGAAATGTCAGGAATAATTAGCCAAAACTATATAAGCTCCTAGCAACGCTAATGTGCTGTGTAAAACTAAGTGTTCACCATAAAGCTTTAAACATTGTTTGAAAGCTGCATGTTAAAGGTAACCTGAGTAATTTTTAAGTACTCTTTCTGAGATATTAATAAAGTCATGGATATGAAAAAGCAGGATAGAAAACTATGAAATTCTGGCATGTCTATGCTGATGTAGGCTGCTCCGTTTCTTTTTTCAAAGATGATATATAGAAGTAATTGATCCCTTTCCTACAGCAATTAAAGTGAAAAGGCAGATTTCCTGAACTTTTCATCTGCTGGAGCCTATTTAACAAGCAGGCAAAGACTAGCTGCCAGTATCCATAATTAACAGAGATCACAGAAATGTTTGTTGGAAGGGATCTCTGGAGGTCTTCTAGTCTAACTTCCCACTTTAAGTGAGATCTTCAAAGTCAAAGGAGAAATAAACACTTCACGCCAGCAGAAAAACCTGGCCCAAAATGCCCTTTAGAAATGAGAAAGAAATGAATGCAGAGGAAAAGGGGAAGAAAAGGAAGGAGAGAAGAAAAGAAGGAAAAATGAACAAAATTTTTATTTGAGGTGCTAATATTAGAAGTGCGGGATTTTTGCCAAAAAATTGGATTTCCCTAAATTTGCTAAAAGATGTATTTTTATCTTCTAGGAAAACAATGAGCAGGAGAAACCCTGGAAGCTTTTTGCTGCACTGTTGAATATGGAGATATAAAAACTTTTGTACCTGGAGCATCTCTGTCCCTCTTTCCAATGGGTGACTTCTGAAGCTGGAACCACCCCGCTACCTGAAGCAGCCACTTCTTTCACTGTGCATCTTGCAGGGGGAAAATGAATTTCACAAATTGCACCACTGAAGCCAATGTGGCTGCAAAGCCAAAAACTGTAACTGAAAAGATGCTTGTTACCCTGACCTTGGCCACAATCACAACCCTGACTATGCTGCTGAATTCTGCTGTGATTGCGGCAATCTCCACAACCAAGAAGCTCCACCAGCCAGCAAATTATTTAATATGTTCGCTAGCTGTGACAGATCTCCTTGTTGCTGTCCTTGTCATGCCCTTGAGTATCACTTACATAATGATAGACAAATGGACTTTGGGATACTTCATCTGTGAGATCTGGCTTAGCGTCGACATGACCTGTTGCACGTGTTCGATTCTTCACCTGTGTGTCATTGCTCTGGACAGGTACTGGGCAATCACAGATGCCATCGAATATGCCAGGAAAAGAACGGCCAAAAGGGCTGGGCTGATGATAGTCACCGTGTGGACTATCTCCATTTTCATATCCATGCCCCCTTTGTTTTGGAGAAATCACCACAGCGTCAATATTCCCAGTGAGTGCCGCATTCAGCATGATCACGTCATCTACACTATTTATTCCACATTCGGGGCATTTTATATACCTTTGACTTTGATCCTGATTCTGTACTACAGGATCTACCATGCTGCAAAGAGCCTTTACCAGAAGCGGGGTTCGAGCCGCCACCTCAGCAACAGGAGCACCGACAGCCAAAACTCTTTCGCCAGCTGTAAGCTCACACAGACGTTCTGCGTCTCGGACTTCTCCACCTCCGACCCAACCACAGAGTTTGATAAAATCAACGCGTCCGTGAGGATCCCTCCTTTCGAGAATGACCTGGACCTGGCTGGTGACCGGCAGCAGATTTCCACCACACGGGAGCGAAAGGCTGCTCGCATTTTGGGACTGATCTTGGGTGCTTTCATTTTGTCCTGGTTGCCCTTTTTTATCAAGGAGCTGCTGGTGGGCCTCCACGTTTGCACTGTGTCTCCAGAAGTAGCAGATTTCTTGACCTGGCTTGGATATGTCAACTCCCTTATCAACCCTTTGCTGTACACTAGCTTTAATGAAGATTTCAAACTGGCCTTCAGAAAGCTCATCAGGTGTCGAGAACATTCTTAAAAGTACTGGGAGATGATGATGATGACATGACTCCTGGCCTTAAGAATGAGAAAAATAATTTGACTATTGTCATTTCCTTTGACAAAGGGAAAAAGGGATTTTTGTGTTTGCCTCTTTGCTCGACTTCTCTCTAGCCTGTAAATTTGTTTTGCTGTTTTTTTACCTCTGGTGTTATTCATGGTAAAGAATTTGAAATAAATTTATTCTACAAAGAAACAGATTTTTTAGCAATGAAACAAACAAACAAACATTAGATAGTCATGTTTACGGCATTCTGTGTAATCAATGATTTGAGAAGAAAACAACAATATTCACATTTCTTTTATACTTTTTTAATTTAAGAAGCGAATGTCTAACTTAACATGCACTGTAGTAATATGAAGACTTATAAACTGAATCCCATATATATGCATTCAAAAATTAATAAACACTTCATGGTCATAACATCTAAACAGAAAATCTTTACTGTGGCATTTTGAAAAAACTGTAACAATTTTTTAGGATAGTAGCCACCATTTCCAGCGTAGGTTACAGCAAAATAAACAATTTATTCTTCTTACCCCCACAGAAATACACTGCCAGAACAGAAAACAAAGTTCAGTTCATGTCTTCTAAAAGCAGATCCCACTTTGTAGTCCAAAATAATCATGTAAGTGGCTCTTTTTTTGTGCAAATTTCCTGATTTATGTTAAAAGTGTTGGACAGAGTCTGAAGTTTGTTTAACAACTGAGAAAACGCAGCTATCAAGTGTCGTGCTTGTACGACCAGCTGCACATCTGACTGGTCACCTTTTAATACCACTGTTTATTATCGTATTTCTTCAGGGCTCAAGCCTTGTGCCTCGGTCGGCTGTGGGGTGGCATTAATTCAGTTTTTCCCCACTTCCTGTGGACCTTGCAGTGCACAACCCCATGGATCGAGCAACCTTACCCCGCAGACTCAGAGAGTCACGTGTCTTCTCAGAAGGCCAGTAATGTATGGTGTTCAGAAATATCATCTAAAAAACAAGTTACTTTCTATTTGAACAGCATCAGCAGAAAAAGAAATAAAGAAAAAAAAAGATAGGGAAAAGAACTTTTTAAAATAGCAGTCTATTGTATGCATGTCTGTCTTATCTTCATCTTACAATTCACAATGGCATTCTTGAAACTTAACCTATGATCAAGTCCTCTAGCAGGATTTCTTGTTTTGGCAGTCCACCAAGGAGTTACTTCCCTTGTCCAGACAGCGACAGAGTCCTTCGTATGCTGTCTTCTGTGATTATGGAAGTTGAAATGCCCTGGTTCAAACATTTTGGAAATCAGGCTGGGAAGAGACAAAATCAAAACTAAGAATCTGGTACTGTCCATTAGTAAATCCTAAACACTGCTTAGATATTGATTACTTATCTTGCACCATAATCTTCTCCCCGTCCGTTTTTCTGGACAAATTCTTTTTGAATTAAACCAATATACCATACAGAAAATATCACATATATCAAGCTGACATGCAATAACAGTGAACTACAGCATGGCAGCTCCAAATCCATCAAAACAAATATTAGAGGTAGCAGAAATGTTGTAACAGCACTGGAAGCCAGCCCTGAAAAATGTTTTGAAAATTTACAGCACAACGATCATTTTTCTTATCAAGAGTCAAGGAAGTGTAAGTAACATGAGTAATAAACTCCAGATGGAGCTGAGAAATTACATCCTTATTTCTGAAGGAAAGCGTTCAGTTGGAAAGATGCAGTTCTGCAAGCTGAGTGTAAATCAAATCTGAAGGTGACAAAAGTGTGACCTGCTGCTTACCCACATTCAGTGGGACTCTGCTTCAAGGACTACAAGTTTCCCATGCCTATATTTAGGAGACTTATCTCCAGCTGCCCTTCTGAAGCTCTCATCTCTGCTGCCTGCACCATCTGCCTTTGGGTTCCCTACTAGTTAATATCTAAAAAGAGGGAAAAAACAATCATCCCAACCACTGAGAATGTCTTCCAGTGTGGAAGCCCAGAGATCCATAATGGTTTTTCCCTTTCTCAACTTGTTGGAGATGGAAACTGTCAGCTGAAGCTGGGAACAGTGGCCTGACCCTGCTCATCCGTAAAATTCCCAAAGCAGCTTCACAGAGTACTTACACTGTCAGGGAAAAAATGGCTGAAGGACCAGAAGTGATGAGCATGATCTCCATAGTAGCTACTGCAGGTAGGTAGACATATTTCAGACAGGTATGAAAGCTGTAAAATAGAGGGGCTGCATTATCTTCATTTCTAGCAGTCCTTCTAGTATCTGATCTGCACTATTATCACTCAAACCACCAATCAGTGTCAGGTTGAAGACTGTGTTTAGATTTAATATTTAGAGGTAATTAACAGGAAAAAACAGATGGCTGGCTAATTTTCGTGCTTCCCTGTTAAATAAAGACTCACCATTCACTGCCAGCTGACTACTGCTTTTCTAATTAAGTCATTAGCTAAACACAGAGCTATGTTTTCTAACAAATGCCACTAGACTGATGAAGATGTCCTGTACATTTTCCACATGCACAAAGTCAGGAACAGTTTAAAGTACTGTTTACTTATAACAATTTAACTTGACCAGAAATTACCTGTTATCTGACGGAAATAAAAACCTTTGCTAGTCTGGCACCATTATTTGGCAAGCTTTTTTATTTTTCTTTGTATTAAGTACTTGCTGATTTTACAAAAGGTTTGGAGACATCTCCTGAGCTTAGACTTCTTGTCTGTGGCAACTCCCCATTCATCCCTGTCCTGGACTGGGCCCTGCCGCACCATGCCATGCAATGCAAGCTCTTCCCAGCAAGCTCTTAATGAAACATCCAAGACCTTCACCCAACATCCACCTTAGCCTCTCTGAAATGTTTCTCCTCTCTGAAATGTTTCTCCTTTTCTCCTCAAAGTCTTATTTTCCCTGATTTTCCTTGCTCAGATCTCTTCCTACCTTTCTTCCTGTCTGTCTTGAAAGGTTTCTCTCCACATCAATCCCCACTCTCTACAGCAGGCTACATACTTTTGGTGGGTACTGTTTCCTACTATATTTACACCCCCAATTCACCATCCCACCTTTGGATTTCTGACTCCCTCTAACCCCAAATTTAATGTGGTCCTGCTGGAACAAGGCTCCACGCTCTCCTCCCATCTCAGCCCGGGTCTCAGTGCTGTTAGCAAGATTCTCATGGTCATGGGTGTTCAAGTCTGACAGTTTTTACTCTCTCTTGCATGTGCTCCACATCTTCAGGGAATATTCTCTCTTTGTAAGCAGACAGTGCTTTGCAGTGAGTTTGTATATCCTTAGCCCTGAAGAACTCACCCATCAACCAGCTGGCCTGCTCAGAAGACATACTCTTCAAATGCTATTTTACCTGCTATATTTATTTTGTCAACCTTCTTCTGTACCCTACATCTGTTGTTGCTTTTCTACCACATTAAAATCAACCTTCCTATCTTCACTTTTAGGGTTCCGTACCCATACCTGCAGCGGGAACTCATGTTGCACTCAGCCCTTCTGTTCTGCCTGTGTCAGTCTCAGCTCTCTTCTCTACAAGCTTTCTCTTCACCACATGGTGCCACATCCCTCCTTGCAGCTGGTGCTTTGTTCCTTCTCAAACCCACTTCTGACATGACTCTTCGTGGTGGTTTCACCCTCATGGACAGCTCAACTCCACCACAACCGCCCTCTCACTCCCCTTCCTCAAAGGAAAAGGGGAAAATATGATGGAAAAGGACTCAAGGATTGACATAAGGACAGGGAGATCACTCAACAATTATCATCATGGGCAAAACAAACTTGGCATAGGGAAATTCATATAATTTATTGGGGTCCCTCCCACGAGATGCCGTCCTTCCCAAACTGATCCTGAGGGGGCTGCCCACAGGCAGCAGCTCTTCGAGAACTGCTCCCACACGGCTCCGTGCCACGGGGTCCATCCCCCAGGAGCAAACTGCTCCAGCACGGGTCCCCCACGGGCGGCAGCTCCCCCCAGACCCCCTGCTCCTGCGTGGGCTCCTCTCCACGGGCTGCAGCTCCGGCCCGGGGCCTGCTCCTGCGGGGGCTCTCCATGGGCCGCAGCCTCCTCCAGGCCACATCCACCTGCTCCACCGGGGGCTCCTCCACCGGGGGGCTGCAGCGTGGAGATCTGCTCCATGTGGGACCCGTGGGCTGCAGGGGGACAGCCTGCTCCACCAGGGGCCTCTCCACAGGCCGCAGGGGAACTGCTGCTGCCCGCCTGGAGCAC
Source organism: Cygnus atratus (assembly GCF_013377495.2). Taxonomy (NCBI): domain Eukaryota; kingdom Metazoa; phylum Chordata; class Aves; order Anseriformes; family Anatidae; genus Cygnus; species Cygnus atratus. Next base: position 38,132,643 of record NC_066364.1, read on the forward strand.
CTCCTGCCCTCCTGCTGCACTGACCTGGGGTCTGCAGGGCTGCTTCTCTCGCATTTCTCACTCCTCTCTCCCAGCTGCTGTCATGCAGCAGGTTTTTTCCCTTCCTTCAAGCTGCTCTCCCAGAGGCCCAACCAGCGTCTCTTCCCTGGCCCAGCTCTGGCCAGCAGCAGGTCCCTTTTGGAGCCAGCTGGAGCTGTCCCTTATCTAACATGGGGCAGCCGCTGGGCTCTGCTCACAGAGGCCACCCCTGCAGCCACCCACTACCAAAACCTTGCCATGTAAACTCAATACAATGTTGAAAGAAAAAGAGTATATGTGGGCATGATCACATAGGTCACATCATCTCCCAAGGAGTGTTATGTCTCTCTAGTGCATAACACATCCTAGGCACAGCAAAAGCACATTAAGGGCTACTGAGACGCTCAGATGTGACCCATCTACATCACTGAGCCCCTTTGAAGATAGGAGCTCTCCACCACAACAATGCACTGATCTGTTTGCAGCATGTCAGATTTATGTTGATGATCTTCCTGAATGGAAATGGATGACGGAACTGAACTTTCCAAAAGACTTTAAAACAAAGTCCCTGTTTCACCAAGTTTATGCTGTAAAGGGCTGTCACTATTTGGACATCACTGCTGTATGTCTGAGCTGTGCAGTTTTCTGTAGTTGTCACTCCTTATTTTTCTGTACTGCCAGCGGACTCTGTCCTTTGCCTGTACCAGAAGGGAACCAAAAAAAGCGGCTTTATTTGGCGCAAGATGCTAAAAGAACAAAGGAATCTTTTCTAAGGACTCTATTTATGCTCCTCTGTTTTCAACCCCAGTTATCAAAAAGTAAACAGCATTGCAGAGTTGAGGAGAAATACAGGTTTCCAGCACAAATAGAGAGATTGTTCTTGTGCCTTGTGTACTCTGTGTAACCACTGCAAATATCAGTGACAGACAGGCTGTTCTACAGTCATCTTTTACACAGCCAAATGATTTGTATGAAGAATTATCTTAAATTGCTTTATTGTCTAAGTGGGCACAGATACTGTGATATCTTTTATTGGTCTAGCGAATATATTACAAGTTGTATTTCATAAGAGTCCCATACAACACACATGCTCCCTTTGTAATTGCTATCTGTTTACTCTTGAGACCAAAAGGAATACAGTTTTTTTAAAAAAATTACCTGAGTTTGGATAAATGCCAGCTTCATCAGCTGTAAAAATATTCTTTACCAGTTTCTGTTTTATACTATGTATGTAATATCGCCAGTGTTTCTCACTTCTGCCCCTGGCACTGCCAGGGGATTTTTACTTTTTCATGAATCCCATGTAGGTGTTCGCATGTAGATAATTTTATGTGTATTGTCTGCAATATGATAAAATTATTTCTTCTTACCCAGTCTAAACTAACCGCTTGCTACATTCAAATTGAAATAAACTGGAAATTATACCCTGCCATGCCTATCAGCCGTGGAGTACAATTTACAACATTTCTCGTGGTTTAATGTGGCCCTGCCCATGTGTACAGTAATTGCACTACAGATCCCTGTTCAGTAAACATGCCTGGGAAGAATTCCACTAAGTTCTATGAGCACTGAATCAGCCCTTAAAGGTAAACTTTTAGTGTTGCTACTGGAAGTAGAAGATGCAACCATGAGTGAGCCATGGAAAAAAACATATGCTAGCAATGCTATGAGCCTCTGCTCAAAGACCTAAGGAAGAATGATTTGTTTCACTTTTTTTCCTTCTTAATCACTTTGCTTTCCTCCTCATCTCACCATTTCCTGGTCATTCATTTTTCCCCATGTTTATCTCTCTCTCCTTCCTTTCCACTGCAGCCTTCCTCTGCGTTACAGTGGCATCTAGTAATCTGCAGCAAGCAGCAAGGCTACCTTGGGCTATGCTAACACATTCACCTAAGCATCACTCTGCTCTTGATTTCAGGAAATCGGGCTGCAGACGTGGCTGTTCCATGGTACTGCTCTGCAGCCTCTGCCACTGTTTCATTGCAGTTTCACTACAAATCAGATTCCTAACATGCATCAAGAGTCTTCGAAATGAAAGATGCTGTATAATACACCACGATAGCTTCCCATGCACTATGATTTCTAAGATCTCTTTTTAATAAATCCCTCTCTTCTCCTCCCTCATGGGGTTTCTATGCATAGAAACTACTGCCATGGCTAGTATGGTCCCCAGATGCAAAAAGCAGTGATGGAAATGCTCCCCCCCGCCCCATATTTTACCCTTTTCCAATTGCTTGCACTGCACTCTTAAAATACATTAGCATATAGATCAGCTTTCTGACGTTTTCATGGATTAATTTCCTGCATGACAAATTCTCACCCTCATTTCTGTCTGGTACAAGGTCCCATGTCATTGGGGTACTCAACTCTTCTGAAGTAGTGTGTCTGCAATACCCATTTCATATACCACATGACTGCAGATGGACACGTTTCTATGAGACGAGACATAAAGCAGTCTTCTTCCAACTATCCTTTATAAAAGATACACATTTTGTCAATTAAGAAACAAAACACAACTTCTGGGAAGAGGGAGGACAGAATTTGTACTCCTTTGTAAACTGTTGTTTTGCATGTAATGTGAAGTGACTCAACTTCTGGCTATTAATTTTAAAGGAGTACTAAGAAACAAAACATGAAATCACACGTGCGTGCCTGAATTACCTGCAACAAGCAGAGTGACCTTCCCGTGGATTTAACAACAACACAAAAGATTGTTTCTTTCCAACGCCTTCCACAACAACCTTTTCAGAGAAATAGAAAGTCACAAATGACTACCACTTCTGTGATGCCACTAGAAAAAAATATCTCAGTTGTTTTTAGGAGGTACAGCCTGACAAGCTGCTAAAGCACTGGGATAAGCTCCAACAAGCATATTTCTCTAATAAGTACAAAACCAGGTTAACACCTCCAGCTTGCGAGTTTTTGAATTGGAGGATTGGACCACTGAAATCAAGCCTACCAGCTAGAGCTTTATTTTTATTTATACATATTCCAGTGCAATTTCTCATTCTTTTATTGCTAAATTTGCATTTAAGAAATAAAAGGGATCACTTCTTAAATATAGAATAACAAGAAAATATTCTCTCTTATTTTTGCAATTTCAGCAGAACTTTTCCATATTATGACTGGTCATTCATTCTGAAGCAGGCAGAAAGAAAGGAATTTAATCCAATTAGGTCACAGAAGTTAATCTAGGATTGCAAAATTAAGCTTGTTTGTCTTGGTCCAATGTTTGCATACACACACAAGTCACAGATCGTAATCAGATTCATGAGGAGTAGTTTTGCTCCTTGCTAGAGAAGAGTATATTTGTGTTTTTAATAGAGGTCAGTAAGAGGCTGTACTCGTTCTTCTCCAGCAAGAGGAATAAAAGAGCAAACAGGCAATGGCCTTTAGTGGAAGAAAGCTAGAGAAACTGCGGGTGGCAGAGCAGGAGAGGCAGACAGACAGGTGACAGACAGGGAACAAGCCATTGCACCAGCACTGCACACAGAGGACGTCTCAGTGAGGCACTGTTCGTTCCCTATGGCCCAGCACACCCAAATGTACTCCATGTCCAGCGACCTCCCTCCAACCTGCAGCAGAAACCCCCAGGAAAGCAGACTTGTGAGAACCAAGCACGTGCTACTATATCCCTGCAAGTGTCACCCAGCCATACAGCAAACCGTAGCAAGGAAGACATGGTGGCAAGGTGGACAGCAGGAGGGGCTGAGTGTTTCCTCTTTGGAAAATCAATTGTTATCAGTGGATCCTGATGGAGCCAGCAGAGTCACCGCAAGTCAATGGTGATGACTAACAGCATGCAAAGGCTGGAAGCCCACCGGGCCACTTGCATTCCCTTCAAACATTACAGTTATCTCTATATTGAAGGAACAGCCTGCAGGGTATCTTCTAAAGGGGATCGTTTTCAAAGAACAAACTTTTAAGCAGTTCTGGATCAGCTGGTCGTGTTAATTTTTTTAAATATTGCACACCCGTAACATTTTTTTGGACTTCACCCAAGGGTACACAAGACAGTGGTAGACCTGGTACTGTGTTCAACTGCCTTTGAATCAGTCCCTTGATGAACAAAATTTGGAGCTATTTTTGAAGGTTGACTGAAAATTTGACTTGTAAGCTGGCTTTCAGAGTTACAGTAACCAACGTTGCCTGAATGCTGATTATTTTACTTTTTCTTAATTCTCTCTCTCTGTTTCCTCCCTCTTCCACATATTCCCTCATTATCCTGTTGGACTAATTTTAGTGAGCTATTTCTTTTAGATTTAATGGGTCAGTTTGACTTCATCAGCAGCACATAGGTTAGAATGTGCATTTCTCAAGCAGTTAAACAAAAGCCACAGCAAACATGAGCAGCAGGATGTGGAACACCAGCTTAGCTAGAACATATGCAGGATGAAGGTTGATTTGCCCTCTTGATTTGCTCCCTACCAATTTTCACTGTATTTCTCATCAATTCTGTATATCTGCAAGAGCTCTCTGCACTTTGTGGTACTCTGAGATCAACAATCCTGGCACTGAAATGACAGGAAAAAAGCTAGGCAAGCTAAAGAAGTGACAGGTTAAATGTATTATGCTTCTACTTATACATGTGCACCGTTAGGGACAGAACTACCATAACTGGTACAAAAAACACTGCCTGCTGTCATCTGAGCCAGAAAGCACACTGTTCTTCTAGTAAGCCTTGCCTCCTTACCAGGCCAGCAGTTGGAGGCAGAGAAGATTTCATGCCTCTACACGGACCCCTGGCACAGGAGACAGAGGTGGGCTGCTCGTCCCCTGCCCATGCCCAGTACTGGAGTGTCACAGCAGACACGCTGTGCACCGTCATCCCACTTGTCTGGGAAGCTCCTTTAACGCCGACACAGCTCGAGTCTGTATTTAATTCACAGTTGTCAAGTATTGCCTTCCTTTGCACAGGAGTGTGACTGCAGGCTGGAGATGACACATCGCAGGGAAAACAGAGGTACGGAAGTGAACCTCCTGGCAAAGCCTGTTCCTTACTTGCCCAGGTGCCATGGGCTTTGCCATGGGGCTGGAGAGCCCAAGAAAACTGGGTGCACGGCTGAGAGTGTTGCTCCTGTGTGCCATAAGATGGAGAAACAGCTCTACACCAAGTTCAACCTTTTGTTTTCTGTAACATTGCTAAATAGTTTGATTTGAAGCATCTGACCCACCAGGCTCATCCCGCTGGGCTCACAGGCCACAGAGCCCAGGAGCACACCGGTGCCGTGGATGTCAGCACCCCGCGGGAGGGCAGGCAGCAGGAAGGCAGAAGTGCCACCAAGCAGAAACCTTCCATTTCTCGGGATGAACGTGAAACTGTCCCCTTCAGAAACACACCTAAATGCTCAGATTTGCCTTGTAGTGCCAGACAAGTGCCTGCATCAGATCTACAGTACCACATGGGCAGTTTGGGCTGGAAAAGGAAAGCTAATGTTTAAGTTAACTTACTAAGTTCTGTTTATTAGCAGAGTTTATTTCACAAGCAAGTTTCAAACACCACTTGTTGGACATATTTGCCAAAACATGATAAAAAATTAACATGCACAAGCCTAAAACTCAAGCACTTCCCATTTAAAATGTTCTTTGAAAGCAGCAGAAAAACATTTTTAAGGACATTTTGAGCTAAGCAGTAGCAAACAGCCAGGGGTTGCTCTGGACACAAATCTCTTCCAATAGGCTTCTGCTTGCACTGATGAATTTTCTCTGTGCCCTAACTTTCCCCAATTACTTTACACTGAACATTTTCTGATGGTAGTTTTCAGGGTTTTGTGGTGGTTTTATCCTCATGGACAGCTAAACTCTACCATAGCGACTCTCTCATTCCCCTTCCTCAAAGGAAAAGGGGAAGAAAATATGATGAAAAGAAAAAAAAAAAAGGCGGGGGGGGGGGGCTCAAGGGTTGAGATAAGTCAGGGAGATCACTCACCAATTATCAACATGGGCAAAACAAACTCAGCATAGAGAAATTAATGTAATTTATTGCCTATCACTAGCAGACTAGAACAGTGAGAAGCTAAAAGCAAACTCAAAACACCTTCCCCCCATCCACCCTCTTCGACCTCTTCCCCCCAAGCAGCACATGGGAACAGGGAATGGGGGCTGCAGTCAGTCCCTGATGCTTCCTCTCCACCGCTCCTTCACGGTCCTTCTCTGCCCCTGCTCCCCGTGGGGTCCCTCCCACGGGATGCCGTCCTGCCCGAAATGAGCCTGTGGGGGCTGCCCACAGGCAGCAGCTCTTCGAGAACTGCTCCCACACGGCTCCGTACCACGGGGTCCATCCCCCAGGAGCAAACTGCTCCAGCACGGGTCCCCCACGGGCGGCAGCTCCCCCCAGACCCCCTGCTCCTGCGTGGGCTCCTCTCCACGGGCTGCAGCTCCGGCCCGGGGCCTGCTCCTGCGGGGGCTCTCCATGGGCCGCAGCCTCCTCCAGGCCACATCCACCTGCTCCACCGGGGGCTCCTCCACGGGGGGGCTGCAGCGTGGAGATCTGCTCCATGTGGGACCCGTGGGCTGCAGGGGGACAGCCTGCTCCACCAGGGGCCTCTCCACAGGCCGCAGGGGAACTGCTGCTGCGTGCCTGGAGCACCTCCTGCCCTCCTGCAGTGACCTGGGGTCTGCAGGGCTGGTGCTCACTCCTCTCTCCCAGCTGCTGTCACGCAGCAGGTTTTTTCCCTTCCTTCAAGCTGCTCTCCCAGAGGCCCACTCAGTGTTGCTCCCTGGCCCAGCTCTGGCAAGCAGAGGGTCCCTTTTGGAGCCGTCTGGAGCTGGCTCCACTCTGACATGGGGCAGCTGCTGGGCTCTGCTCACAGAGGCCACCCCTGCAGCCCCCCACTACCAAAACCTTGCCTTGTAAACCCAGTACAGCTTTTTACCAGCTTCACACACACATTGTTTTCACTGCTCATCAGGTGTGTTAAGCACTCTGTTCTTCAAGTCAATCTTTTCATTTTTTCCTGGTAACTCACAATTTCATGATCTTTTTTAACCAATCTACCACTTTATGTATAGTGAATGACAAGTGAGTATCTTAAATATTTAAATCAATTAAAGAGCAAAACTCAAAAGCTTTCATAGCTACAAGACCTCTCACTGGCTCAAAAGCAATTTTGCCACTTATTTCTCTAATTCCTGCCAAAATAACTGCTACTTTATGTCTTACATGAAGGTCATTAAAAAAAAGTAGTACTTGGCTTTGAGCGTACAGAATTTTCAGTGGTCCAAAGCTTTTTGGTGCCCAATTCTTAAGTACATTGTTTTCTAAAGCCAAAAATGAAAGCCCTGATTATTTCATGTAATCCCTTACTTAAAAAGGAGAGAGTGTAGAGTTCAGCTGCTCTTTGCCAGCAGAGATGCAAAATGAATTGAAATCCCAAATGGTCAAGGTTGCGTCATATCCCTTGCCTAATGAGGCTGAGATTGGGGTACAAGAAGGGCATCAAGGAGTGCATGGAGTGGTGACAGACAGGATGGGGTCTGGCTGCAGAAGAAGACAGTGAAATTTATATATGCGCTGGGAAGTTTCTGTGTGTGTGCTGGGTCTGTCAGCTCCTGCATGTGTCAGCACAGGCAGAGAGCAGGAATAACCACAGACCCACAACTGAAAACAAGTACCTTTATTTTTATTACCTTGCCAACCAGGGGATCCACAAAACAGCACCCGGGTAGAAGCACACAAGTGCTTCACAGGCACCACTGAGCTCAGTCCATGCTGGAGGATCAGTCACCAACCTGCTGTTTGTCTGTTTACTGAGAGTTCACACGCATGTCATTTACTGCCATGTTGCGATCCTCACTGTGCTTTGATCTTCTCCATACCAAGGCAGGGAGCTCAAGTATGTCTGATGGGGCACCTCCAAGTCTACCAAATACCTATGCTATGTATACACAGATGTTTTACTTGTCAAACACACAGAGGATAATCAACAATAGGTATGATATATGTGTTTTCCTACATTACTACTGTCCAGGCTTTATGTATTCCCAGCTGCAAGGTCACTTGAATGTATTTACAGTCCTCCTCGCCATTCTTCTGCTTTTAACCCATTTGCCCCAACAGCTCCTGTTACTGTCAAGAGAGATCTGCTCAACTCAGCCTTTGGAGTCAGGGTTTGTGATTCATTTTGTCCTGGAACAGACACCTATGCCCAGGCACAACAGAGGCCTCACAGATCTGTGCCTTTCCGAAGCAAGAGCTTTGCTGCAAGCCACCCCAGGTATCCCCAGATGCCTACCTGTAGGACGCCCAAATTAAGCACTAGATTGTCACTGCTTCCAGCAGCGGTTTGGACCCCTGCCTTATCTGTAGGTAGCTGCATGTACACTTCAGTGCTGAAACAGTCATCCAAGAATGATTTTTTTTAATTTGACCTTTTAAAAACAGTCTTCAAAAAAACACCCTCTGTGTGAATAGCACATCTTCTAGAGAGATAGTTTTCTTCTTTTTCCCGCAAAGCACTTGCTTTGGTCTTTCTTTGAATCACATAAAAGTATTTTCTACCTCACTTCTTCAAAATAGTCATGTGTAACCTACAGACTGCTGGAAACAGCAAGGCTAACCAAGGAAATAAAGGTGGGAATACATGTTCAGATGAAGGAAAGGGCTAACTTTTTGTAGTGAATATATGAGCACACAGGGAAAAAGGAATGCAAACAAAGCCAGTCTTATGGGTCAACGAAAGAAGAAAAAGAAAGAAAGAAAGAAAGAAAGAAAGAAAGAAAGAAAGAAAGAAAGAAAGAAAGAAAGAAAGAAAAAGAAAGAAAGAGAAAGAAAGAAAGAAAGAAAGAGGGAGGGAGGGAGGAAGGAGGGAAGAAAAAGAAAAGAAAGAGAGAAAGAGAGAGAGAGAGAGAGAGAGAGAGAAATCCCCATCGTTGTAACCAGGGCAGTACAGCTTCTCTGCGGGGCAGTGTTAATTCAATTTTCCTTGACAGTATTTTTTTTCTAACTGATGAAATAGCTGTGTTGTTGAAATATTTAGTAATGTCCTGTGTAAAAACATCCTTGGTCTACAGGTGGAAGAAAGAAATACAACCATGATGGAAACTCGTTGCCTTGGCAATAGCCGTGAATCCGTGTGTGACCTGCACCCTTGTGCAGCAACTCTCCAGGACAGCCTGGTTTGCACGGCTATGCAAGTGAGAGGCACAAGTGCTTTGAGGAACATAATGGTTATGGGATCAGTTTCCAGGACCATAGCTTCATTAAAACTAGGCCCTTAGACCACTAATCTGAGAATGCGGGTGGATCTTCATGGTCCTGGGCCCAGAGCAGCCACCGCTTTGTAGCGGCAGCTCACCAAAATGCAGCCCTCAGTCCCAGTACTGACACAGGTAATTGCTCCCTTCTGTAGGCTGGTCACATCGGTTTCCTGATTAGGAGCACACCATCAGCAAGTTCATGGTGGCCATCCTTACCATGGAGGCCTACGAGCCCTACTGTCATCTGCTGTCTCCCCAGCTCATTCCCCTTTCCCAGACCAGGCCTCACCACCTCCTCCCCTATCAGAAGTATGCCCAGCTATTTTGGAGCCATTCGCTGGGCACCTATCCCTTAAAGCCAGGCAATTGTTATTGCAATCACAGGAGGAGCCATTTCTTCATACAGAGAGGCCCCACCAGTCACTGCCACAATTCACGTGCACCAACATCATGCTGGCATACTCCGGAGCCCTGTTTTTTCTCTAAGACGTACTTATACTGACACCTAGGGTGTGACGATGATGACACTTGCTGATTTGGGCTGAAATGGCACTAACCCGGACCACCACCATTTCTGCCACCATTCTGTCATCCCAGCATTCCTAGTGGTCACTAGGACATTGACCGTGTTGTCATTTACCAACAGACACCTGTCAAGCACAGATTTTGGAGTTTGAAGGCCTGCTACTACTAGCTACAAAATCAGGCAGAGACAAGGAGGCTGGCTAGACTACTTGGGTCTTACCTGAATTGAGAATAACTTGTATATCAAAAAACAAACAAACAAACAAAACACCAACAAAAAATCACTCCTTAGAAAGTGTAGTGCTGTGTGACCCAGTTTGCAATATTAGAAGCAGTAAGTGTTACACTCACACCTTTCAAAACAAGCTTCCTATATAAATTCCTGAATCCCTCGCTTCATTTTAGGAAATAAACCACTTAGGAAATAAACCCAACCATTAAACTTGCAGCTGTTAGGCTTATTGTGTGCCCTTGCAAGGATCTAAACAGTCTGACAGATACATTGCTTTGGTGTTGATGCCAACGGACTTGTCTGCAGTAAATAATTCATCTCAGACAGCCAAGGGATCTTGGGGCTGGAAGGGTCTCATCCATTCCCCAGCCTTAAGGCAGGGTCACCTAGAGGCATGTCACTTCTGACATATGTTCGTTCAATCTGTTCTTAAAGCCCTCCAGTGATGGAGATGCCTCACTTCCCTCAGACAGCCTATTTCCCAGCTTCATTTCTTTCAGCAACAGTAAGCTTTATTCACTATCTAATCTGAATCTCTCTTGCTGCAATTGGAGAATGTTGCTTTTCATCCTGTCTACCACAAAGAGAAAAAAAATTAAAAATGCACTGTCCTTGCAGCAGCCTCTGAACACTAATCACCTGACAAATCTTCCTTCCTTTTCTGCTTATGTCTTGCCTGTAAACAGATTGCAGCTATTCGGATGCTGTAGTCAGAAAAGTTTACCTCAAATATCATGTATTTTTAAGGCTGAAGACTGCTGCATTGCTGCAATTGCTGACAGACACACACACACACACCCCGCCACCTCTTCTGCTCAGTTCAGCTGTGGAAGAAAGTATTAATTCTTATACTCCAGCTTCCACTGAGAACATTTGTTGATAGCGAATCACAAATTTGCGTAATACTAACATTTGCTGAGTGAATTTTAGCTCCACAAAAATACATGGGAAGAAAGCAAAAACGTTTGGCTGATGACAGACATTCTGTGTTCCATACTAGAAACCACGCTCTGCAAAAGGAGGTCTTTGATGACAGTCTTCACCATCACCTCCTACCTGTGTCCAGCCTCATGGGCTCCCCAGTGCTCTGCTTCTCCCAAGCCAGTGGCCTCCTCCTCTGGGCACCACCAACCACCTTGTGTTCCTTGGTGTCCTCCTCTTGGCCTCAAGCCCCAGCAGTGCTACTGTAGAGCTCAAACTAGCAAGCTGAGCGCAACTCAACAGGGTGATTGCTGCTCTACTGTCTCAGCGGCAGTGTTTTTGAGGTTCATCTCACCAGTTAGCAACTGGTGCTGTCGGAAACACACAGCTGGGGTTTGTTTCACCCAGTTCTGGCCATCCAGAAATGAGACACCTGAGCAGCTCGTGTAGTCTTCATCACGATGCAACAAGGAGACAAATGAGCCCCAACCAGGGACCTGTCTCTCTGCGTTGGTTATAGAGGTAGCCCCGGTATCTAGGCATGTTAAACAAATTTCACTCCCAGTGAACAGAAATAGTTTCCATCATCAGTGTCAAAGCCATTTGATTCCACATGGTTTCCAACAAAACTCCAGCAAGGACCAGGGTTTAAATAAAATACGGCTATCTCACACCTAGTAGTGAAGAGGTCAAGGTCAGTACCAAAACCTCACTGCACAGACCTTTTCTTAAGATGCTTGTTTTTCTGCAGATTTCAGTCCATGAGGAGGCTGAGACCACTGAGTCATAAGCCTCTCTTAAGTGAAAAAGAGAACCAATCAGCATCCCTTGAAGTCAACAGGAGCAGAAGATGGCAAGAAACAAGCCTTTATTCAATCTACAATTCAGATCTTTTACTCCTCTTTAGCTAAGTGCCTATTACAAAAAGTACTTGTAAGTATGAAATGATCCATACAGTGTACATTTAACTATCAGAATACTCTTCAGCAACTCTTATCTCAGGAGCAAAGTATTGCAGGAAACACATCACTTAAACAAGTGCGTGTTTACCAGAAAGAAAAAAAAAAATGACCTTTAGCAGCAAGAGAAATCTCTAAAGTGCATCTCTGAGCTACAGGCTTTACAGCTGATTGCTTTTCATATGGCTCACATACATGCATGAAAAAAGTTGCTTTTCAAAGAAGTACATCATCCTTGTAAATAAAATAACCTTTTATCCTCATGTGGCATTCTCAAATATCCCTGGCAGGCACTGACTATGGAAGGAGAGCACAAGTGGTTCCCTGCTCATCTAGCAGATGGGATGACAAACCCCATCTAGCAGGTCTAGGACATGCCCATACAATGGCACCAGCCCTTCTCACGGGGATCTGTCTCCCTCCTCGCTCCAGATAGACTGAGTAGCAGAGCCAGTTTGATGCAAAAGGGAGCGTTTCCACACACCTCAGGCTGGGTGGGACGTCCACGTCTGTCCCCTGATGTTGTCCACCAAGTGCTGTGTCATGCCATCTCTTTTACAGACAGACAACATGCCACTTTGTTCTAGCTTCCCTACTTCTTCACCCACCTCAGAATAGGAGTTTCTTCCAACGCCTCACTGTTTTGACAGTGGGAGCTGGTGAGAGTTTGATGCTCAGAGCTCCTCAACTCATACGCTGGGATGGTGCTCCTCCTCAGCAGTCATCTGGTGGCACTGTGGACCTTGACTTAGCTTTACATTATGGATTTCTGATCTACAAAAACCTTGGTGAATGGAAAAATGAGGCAGTTTATTCCAATTCTTCCAGGGGCTCCAAGTACAGCAGCACTTGCTTAAGCATAGCCTGGGCTACTACAGCTGCAGAGGGCATGTGTCTACACGGTGCTGTAGCTTTTAACTCTACCATAAGATACCAGTGTGACAAACAAAATCTCAGCCTGAATGAACCAGCTCCACTCATCTTCTAAACCTCTTACCAGAGTTCGCTGGCCAATTTTGGGTGGTGAGTTCAGGTGGCACAGCTGTGGCCCCTATATGTGTTCCTCACCTCTCATCCACGGGTTACTACTCCTGATGCGGGGACGTCTTAAGAGGACAATTTTCTGCTCTTGAGAAGTTGTGGCTTACAGTTAGTGAATTAATAAAGCGTGTAACGTAGCATTAATGCACCTATATAAATTTCCCTCTGCCTCTTACATGACAGCACAGTGCGGTGGCAGCTGCAATGAGTGGGAATTTAAAAGGATATCAAAGACAGCCGAGAACAGCCACATTTCCTAACATCCGTTTTCAAATATTTAATCTCTTCCTTGAAGAAAAAAAAAAAAACAAAAAGGAATGTATTTCAGGAGATTTTCAAAACAAACCGGCAGTATGGCCCTCAGCCACTTGTGCTTTAAGCATCTTGAAACAGCAGTATTCCCAATTAACCTCAGTGATAAATCACTGATGTTTATTTGTCAGATCTTAGCAGTTCCTTGAAAAGAGTTTCTGCGAAACAAATGGTAGAAACACTGTGAAAATATGCTTTCCAAACTGGCAGAGTCCCCAGAAAATCAAAGTCCAGGCTTCGTTTGTGGCAACAGGAAAACAAATGACTTAATGAAGTGTCACCTAAAGTTTGGATTCATGTGCACTGCAGTGGAGCACTGACAAGCAGCACTTGCTGGGAAAGTTTCGCAGATGTTTTCTAGGCAAGGCTATTGATGCACTTTCTAGCAAGGTCACAGAGAAGGTTTCCGAGTTAAAATTCTATCAGGCAGCCACAAAACAGTAACTTCTCATGCAAGTTCTCCCATTCATCCTCGATGGACTGAGTAGTGTCCATCTCTAGTCACCAGGAACATTTCGAGCTAGGCCCTCATCAGCCTTTTCCTCCTCAGCTCTGCCCTGTCTGAGGCCTGCTGGATTTCTCTGTCCTGCCAGGTATGTATGTTTTTAATCTGTTATCGAGCCACCTCAGCCATGTAGTCAGATAATTCATTATGGTTCCATTAGGATAACACAAAGCCAAACAAACAAACAAACCAACCCTGTTCAGCCCAGAGAAAAGCAACAAAACCTCTAAACCTCTTCAGCTGACTGCATAGGGCAGGTTGGGCTCACGTGAATGGCACATAAATAGAACTCAGGTGCAACTGAAGCAAACCCAGTGAATTCGGTAACCACTTCTGGGAATATAGGTGGGACAGGGCTGAGCAGCTCCCAGCTGGCACAGGGTCGCCTCTATTCATGCATCTTTGCTGGCAAGGAGATGCTCTTCTCACTGAGTCCTGTCCAGCTGATTCAGCAGCACAAGGTGTCATTTGCCTTTTTTTTTTTTTTTTTTGAGTTAGCAGTGCTTGTTTTACTTCTGTGCAGCTTGTGACAACAGGCTTTTATTCTGCTTCTGCAATGCTTTTTGTAGATAGTTATTTTTAAATACGTGCTTCACTGTTGGACTTCCTGAGTGTTGCACTTTCACTTGCATTTGTTTTTATTTCACTTCCTTGACTTTGGAACATTTGCCCAATTTATCAAAATCAGCTTGAATTCTTATCCCCCAGGGTACATAAAAGCACTGACTGCTTAACGTTATCCACAAACTTTGCAAGCACTCCATCTAGTTTATCCTCCGAGTCATTAATAAAAACAATGATTAGAGCTGCCCTCAGGTCTGGTCCCACAGGACTGCATTTGCAAGGTCCTCCTTATTTGACAGTGAACCCCTGATAATTATTTATGAGTGTCGCCTTTCATCTAGTTGCACACTGCTCTAGGAAGGAAAAAATTCTCTAGCCCCTGCCATGGTTTGCAAATAATATATCAAATAGCTGTGCCAGAAGTTTGACTAAAATGCAAGGTAAATTATATTTCTCGCTTCCCCTTATACAGTAGGCCATTACCCTGTCAAAGAATGAAACTTGTTTTCTTTGACATGATTTATTTTCAGCAAATCCATGCTGACTATTTCTTGTGAACTGAGAAGTTCTATACACATTGGTTGCTTAAAAGCGTGTCCTGCATCTTCTCGGGTGCTAGAGTTAGTCTGGCCAGTCTTGCAGAAGGCTTTTCTTTTCCAGGAATTATATTATTCAAGCACACTAAGTGCAAAGACACATTAAACCTCCCCATACTCTTTTAATTCACTGTGATAGTTGCTAATTATGCAGAGGTGGCTTCGACTTGTTCTTTTGGTACTTGTTTAAGCAGATGTGGTCCGCCTGAAGACATCAAACTTACGTGCTCTTTAACCTGTTCTTTGAATTATTTTTAGACTGTTCTTTAACATTTCTTTCCCTTCTCTGGCCTTGCTGTGGTGAACAAAGGAGAAAGCAGAAAAGCAGCAGGGCTGTCCTCCCCTGTGAACCTGTAGCTTCTTGCTTTTTGTTACTTTTGATGGCATCTGCTGGCGGATATGGGATATGCCACCGCAAGGGAGAGAGAAATTAGTTCACGGGCTGTCAGCAGGAATATTTGCACCCTCAATGGCGGAAAGCAAAGTAAGAAATAACTCTAAGGACAGGGACTGCTTCCTCTGTCCCCCCACCAGGAATAAGCAGGCTAACCCCAAAACAGAGAGATGCTGAACCCACTGGGTAGTTTGGAGAAAAGGCAGCAGGACCAGGAGGCAGAGGTTGGGTTCAGGAAGCCCTGCCTGCCTCCACTTTCCTCTCTCTGCTTGGATGTCTTCCTCCAAGATGTAGGGGCATGAGGAAGGCAGGGAAACTCGAAAACATGGTACCCCTAAGAGGCGATGGATGCTAATATTTTCATTATTTTTATGCTAAGCTCTTAATATTTAAGGTTTGGTCATCTGTACTTATTTTTCAACACTTGGAGAAAAAGCACTGCTACGAACATTGGCTGCTAAGAGCACTTTGTTCCTTGAATTATGTGGCAGATAAAAGAGAGATGTGATTTGCCTCATCAAGTGAAGAGTATGTAGGCACATTATAAAAAAGGCATTGGGAATATGCCTGTCAAAGCAAAGGGTATGGAAAAGCAACACCAACAGAAGCGAATGATATTTGTTTCCAGGAATCGGTGTTCAGAGACAGAGAGACTTGGAGTGTCAGTCCCAAAACGTATGCCACTGTTCTTGCAAAAACTTCCCTGAAAATTATACCTGGAGAAACCACTGGCAATGCTTATGCTGTATTCCCCATCCCACATCAGTCCTCCCAAAGACACAAATTATTTAAACACTCGGGATGAAATGAAAGCAAGTGTAGGTACCATTCTGTGCCTCACCACAAAGGCTAAGGACTGAGGGGCTGTTAATGCTAATGCCAAACATAACTATAAGCCATCTCTGGGATACAAGAGATATCTGAGTATTAAAGTCTGCCCAGGACTTGTACACGAAAGGTGGAGACACTCAGCCAGCTGACAGTAAAAACCCCTGCTCCCTGCTCCTGAGGCTGGCTGGCACGGTATGTCCTTGCCCAAACTTGTCCTCCAAAACTGGGACCATAGTGGAATAGTCTCTGATGTTCATGATTGAACCAGGTTTGGGATTTGTGCTAGGTGTCATAAACCAGCTCAGTGCCATGGACCGTGCTGATGGGTCACCAGTATGAATGACCAAGCAGCTGGGATGTCCCCCGGCACTGTCTGATAGCAGCCAGGGGGAAAGGAGCTCTTAGGTGGAGGCAGCATGGGCATCTCTCCATCTCTGCACTCCACATTTCTAGATTCAAATTTTTTTAGAAACTCCAAGTTTCTAAAATACACAGTTATTCCGAAGCCCTGCATGGAAATGATCAATGAAGCGGTTTCCCTTTCCTCACTTTTTAGCTCTCCTGAACTACCTGGCAAATCCCAATAGAAAATTCTGCCTTAAAAAATCGTGAAGATGTAAAAGTTAGTCCCTGCAGTTGTACTTATGAATGCTGAGCTTTAAAGCTAGACAAATTCAAATGATAAATAGGATGTATTTTTGCCTTAGACTTTATAAAACTGTAAAACACCAGATGGCTTTTCTGTTGGTGTGACCTGCCATGTAAAATATATTTTTAACACTTTCTGATTTCACCACAAATAGGGCACAAAAATGATCTGCAGCTAATTTCAAAGTAATTTTACATGTGAACTTGGCCAGGCTGGACAGAGTTACCAGCAGGCTGGAAGATGCCTTCCCACCACTGGATGGCATTCAAGGGCCATAAATACACTCACATCAGGGTCCGCAGCAAAAGAAAATGCCTCTTAGAAAATTAAATCATAAAACGCCCGAAGCCTTTGGATCCTCAGCAATGCTTCCATAATATATATTCATATTTTCAAAATCCCAAGAAAATAAATCTGGAAAAATGAAAAAAAAAAATATCTGAGGAGAAAGGAGCTTTTCTCTGAGAAACAACTGAATATACATGTAGGACACAGGACTGGAGAGCTGAGGGATCAGCTCTGAAAGCAGTATTTCATTTAGCAGGATTTATGTGGTGAATTCTCCTGACTCCACCTATGTCAGCATCAGTAGGGGTTGGCAGGAGGTAACTGGACAGGGCTTTTCTTCTCTCTTCCAGATATGGACACAACTGGGAGAGAAAAGATGAGATGTTAACCCGATCTCACATGAGCCTGCTGAGAGCAGGAGCCTGAGCTGGGGGCCTCCTGGGGTCCTTCCCACACGAACCACATAGCTCTTCCATGGCTTCATTAAGAATAAAGACACTGTAATTTTTTATAAAACAGCAGAGCACCCACCGAGGTAACAGCATTTGTGCATCTGAGACCATGAGCAAGATCATAACCAGGAGAGAGGGGTAAGTTTGGGAATAGATAAACATTTAGATCCATCACTAACCCATGTCCCTTACTGCCACAGCCACAGGTCTCTGAAATACCTCCAGGCATGGGAACCCCACCACCTCCCCGGGCAGCCTGTTGCAATGCTGGCCACCCTCTCCATGTGGAAATTCTTCCTGATATCCCATCCAGACCTCCTATGGTGCAACTTCAGGCCATTGTTGCCTTGCGTCCTGTCACTTGTCACTTGAGAATAGAGACAGACACCCTCCTTCCTACAACCTCCTTTCAGGTAATTGTAGAGAGCAATGAGGTCTCCCCTCAGCCTCCTCTTCTCCAGACTAAACAACCCCAGTTCCCTCAGCCACTCCTCATAACTCTTGTTTTCTAGTCCCTTCACCAGCTTTGTTGCTCCTTCTCTCCACACACTCGAGCAACAAAATATCCTTCTTGTAGCCAGGGGCCCAAACTGAACACAGTACTCAAGGTGTGGTCTCGCCAGGGCCGAGTACAGGGGGACAATCACCTCCCTCGTCCTGCTGGCCACTCTATTTCTGATGCAGGCCAGGATGCCATTGGCCTTCTTGCCCACCTGGGCACACTGCTGGCTCATGTTCAGCCAGCCGTTGACCAGCACCCCCAGGTCCTTTCCTGCTGGGCAGCTTTCCAGCCACTGTTCCCCAGGCCCGTACCCAGCATGGGGTTGTTATGACCCAAGTGCAGGACCCGGCCCTTAGCCTTGTTGAATGTGGTGCGATTGGCCTCGGCCCATCGGTCCAGGCTATCCAGATCCCTCTGCAGAGCCCTCCTACCCTCAAGGCAGATGGGCAGTCCTGCCTAACTTGGTATCTTCTGCAAACTTACCGAGGGCACACTCGATCCCCTCATCAAGAGCACTGATAAAAATGCTAAACAAAACTGGCCCCAAGACTGAGCCCTAGGGAACACCATGGGTCACCAAGACTTTATGTCTGAAAGAGCACAGCAAACTACACGCTAACCACAGGCAAGGAGTGTTTGCTGAGTTTCATCAAATTAAAGACTGTTAAATAAGAGGATATTTTGCACCTCTGTTAGTACAAAGAAAGGCTCGAATGAGGAGAGGTGACAGTCACAGCTTCTGTGGTGTAAAGACAGGGTCGCAGCAATGAAGTCTCACCAGGGAAAGCCGTGGTATTCTAGGAAAACAGTGTCTCTGCCAAGTCTGTCATTTCTGCTACAGAGCCTAGCTATGAACTTCAGTTCCCACTTCAATTTTTGCAAATCTGCCTTGTCATGGCCCAGGGGATAGCTGCCTCAGGATAAAAAGGGGGAATATGAGGATAAGTAAGTTAAAATGGGATCTTCTCCAGTTATAATATAGGGCACTTTGTAACAAAGAGAAGTGTACAATTGATGGGGCTTCATATTTGCACTGCACTAAATGTGTGGTCAGGCAGTTCATCCATCCCTCTATCTACTTACCTATCTATATTCATGTCCCTGGACATGTCCTTTGCTCAGAGAAGATCCCCAGTGGTGCATGGCATGCTCCCCTCACAACACGCTGATGCTACCTCAAAGCCCAGCAATACACAGCTTTCAGGGGTGTCTGGTTGCTGGTTTTCTGGAGAGGATCATGTTGGTCTTTGATATATGATAGCAAGTAGTTACCTCTCTGATACAGATTATGATGTCTAAAAAGAAGGTGATGGAGTTACAACAGTCCTGCACGTAGTACCTTGTTCTTCTAGCCTTTCCCCTTTTTTTTTTTTTCCACAACAGGGCTTAAGGGTAGGGAAATGACTGCAGGGTACAATCTTTTGGGATTTTACACCATCTGATAAGAGGACTCTATCAGATACAGAACTTGTCCAACCCTCTGTCCCCTAAGGCCGGTTTTATGTCACCTGAAGAGGTAGAAGTGGGTGCTGTAGTTTCTAGCCTTAAGCTACAATCTACCATGCACAAGATTTTTTACCCAGCCCATTGAAATGATGTTTTAAAATAGCAAAAGCAGAAAAACATGCTTATTTCCTGGAAGAAAACAGTAACTATTTTACTTGATATTTTATACTACAGTGTAATATAAAACAGAAGAAATGGGAAATATCAAGGGCAGAGTTTCAACTGTAAGTATCAAAACAATGACTGCAAATTGGGTTTTAGAATCTACAAAGCACAGTCCAAATATACGATTGTTTCCCAACAGACATTATGTATACAACAAAGGCATTATAGTTTAACACATTCCTCATTTAAGATTCCTGGTGTTTTCTTCGCCCCTTAGCCACTCTGTAATCAAGCAGCCCAAAAGGAAAAAAACTTTGTTATTACCTGTGCTGTGTTCATGGCTACATGGACATAGTGAGTCACGTCAGCCACTAGGAAGTGTTGTCCCACGGTCATCAGCTTCTGCCTGCAGCACCCAAACACCCAGTCCAAAAGTCAGGAGCACCAACTCCTTCCTGAGCTGATCCACAACACAACCACGGGCCGACCCATAACATCACCACCCTTCCTGTTTCCAAGCCCTTCAGAGAAATCTATTAGACTCATGACACCAACAAAAATCCAACAGGCTGATGGTGCCCAAGGATGAGGAGCCATCCCGAAGAGCACAGAAAGGCCAGTCATCATGATAAAGCTTAACACTGTCCCCCAGGCTACCTTATTATTGTGAGCGCTCAGCTTTTTTTCCAGTCTCATTTTGCTCCCCGCTACCTGACAATATATCCAGAGTAAGATCATGTTTTCTGCTGTGTTTGGGACAGAAAATATTCAGTAAGACTAAGAAACTAGAAAAGATCCTTGTTAGGAACCCTGTATCACTAGGAACCACTGTATCATCACCCCAGGAATGGATAATATCTCCAAGGAAAGGTAAATAAATAAATAAGTAAATGGCAAAATGAAGAAAAAATGGCCATGAAATAGCATTTGAGCTGACCAAAAAACACACAAAGGAAAACATTGTCGCTAATGCCTACAGGGCCAACTTCCTTCTTGAAGTGCTGGATTTGTTTATGCTTGCCATTATCTTTGCATTCATAGCTGCAAATGTTACTAATGGCCATGCAATTACACATTTCTTTTAAACGTTAAATTAGAGCAGTTTCAGACACCCACCTCCAGCCCTCCACTGTGAGGCCCTGTCAGCTGGAACCCCTTCCCCTGGGCTCCTAAGCTCCCTTTATGTCTTTTCAAAAATACACAGTCCAATGTTTTGCACTTTAATTTATTTGGTGACTTTTTGGAATTGCTTTGTTGTTATATCCTCCTCTGGGAGGATATTTGCATGAAAAGAACACTATGAACCGCTTAGGATAAAGATATAAAACAACTGAAATGACAAACACATGTTAAAACATAACTATTCCAAATCAAGCTAAAGCAAAAGCTTTCAGGGAAAAAAAATAATAATAATTCTCCCTTCGTTCCCTTGCCTGGCCTTATCTTACTTGGCAAATTACTGACTGTACACTCTTGTAAAGGAGTGAGAACAAGGAAGAACAACCTCGAGCCTTGTCTGCTGAGCATGAGAGCTGATGGGCCTCTGCACTCACCAAAGTATCACTATGGAAAAGATGGGCAGAGAATGACAAAAGGGAAAAAATGGAAAAGAAAAAAAAAAAGAGAGAGAGAAAGAGCATGCTGGCTCTTCCTCTTTCAGCACTAGTTAGCTGCGACTGTGCAGTGGAAGTTCTTGTGTTGATATAGGCTAGCAGTAACTTACTATAATCATTTCTGGAAGGAGGAGAAGCAGGGACAGGAGCTGTGGTCGGAGCAGTGGTTTTGTTTCTGGCCCCATTCTTCTCTGGGCTCGCTCCATGCAGAGGTGTTGGAAGTGGAGATGCAGCCAGGAAACTTGGATCCTGCTTTCCCCAAGCCTAATTACAGCTAGGCTTGGTCCAAAAGAACATACCCACACCGATTTTTCAGGAAAGAAAAACGTGCTCCACTGCGAGCAAACCTGACCCCAAACCCAATGGCAGAGTAAAGGCAGCTGTTCAGACTGTATCAAATAGCACTTTGAGGCAGCTTGACCTGGATGCTAAGATGTGGGGTGTTTTACAATCATAACAACACAGAGAATGGAGACATGCCAAAATAATGCTGGAAGAGCATTGTTAAAGAAACTTAGGTTGCCACAGGGTTGGAAGAAAGGCTTCTCTTATGATGTGAAAGCTGGCTAAAGGATGGAAAATGAAGGATAGGGCTTAATGTGGCTTTTCACTTTTCAAGTAAAACGCTGGAACCAGTTTTGTTCAACGTATTCATAGGAGATCTGGTGAAGGAAACCCACAGTCAAATTTCCAGATTATACTAAAGTCTTTCAGGCGGCCAAATGTTATGCTGATGAAAAACTGCAGAAAGACCACACACAGCTAAATGGGCAACCATACAGCAGATTAGCTTTGGAGGAGATAAATGTAAGGTAATGCAAGCAGGGAAAAATAATCAAGGCCACAACTATGTGATGCTGGATATGAAACTAGCAGCAGTATGTCAAAAAAGAAAAAGATCTTAAAAGTCATCGTTAACAGGTCCCTGATCATCAATAAAAGCCAAAACAGTATCAAGAAAAACAGTCGCAAGAACAGGTCTGAGGGCATCATTTTGCTGCTACTTATAACTCTGGATTAACCACCCTCGAGCACAGTTCATGGTCTGCTCTCTGCACTTGAGCAAGGATGCAAGAGAGTTAAAACAGGTACAGAGAAAAACAACTAAAATGATCAAGCAGCTGCCTGACAGCGGAGAACCTAGAAATGCTGGGCTCTCTGTCATGGAGAGGAAAATGCTAAGCAAAGAAACATTTGAGGATTACAAAATCATGAAGGCAATATCTAGGAGATAGTTTAAAACAGATTAAAGTGTGTTTTTGTTTTGCTTTTTACAATTCTGTAACTTGTGACAGGAGGTTATGGAGGCAGATAATAGCAGCAGCTTCAAACAGGACTAGATAAATTCATAGAAAAGAAGTCCACAGGTAGCTACAAAAAGGACAAGGAAGAGAAGTAACCTGTAACACCCCCATAAGACAAATGTGGACACTGGGGGTGACACAAGGGGAACTGACTACAAGAAGTGGCCAGCCTCATGTGCGCCCTTAAGCAGCATCTGATATGGCCAGAGTCAGAAACAGAGTCCTTGGGCTTGATGGATGAAAGCTTTGACTGGAAAGGCATTTCTTATGCTTTTAGAACAACCAAACTGTGGAGAGAGACAGATGTTTTCAAGAACAAATTATCAAATAAATAAAAAACAAATTCCCAAGAAACTGCACTGAGCTGAAACCCTCTCACAAAGTGAATTTGCTGGCTTTTTTTGTTTCCCTCAACCAAATGAAAACTGGTTTCTATCATACCTCAACACGCTGAATGGTCTGGCAAGACAGTGACTGTGACATTTACTGCTCACATGTGTACATATAATGCATAAGCAGAGAAGGAATCTTATTGCAACCTGACTGCGGGCCACTTGGTGGGTTAGCGTGTGCCAGAGACATGGGAAACTGCAGAGCTACAGGGAACCCCTTAGAGGAGGAAATCCTCCAGACACTAATGAATTGTTACTTTTATTCCATCACAAAATGTGTTTACACATTTACTAAAGTTATTTTCAAATCTCTCTTTGTTCACGGCGATGCTCTTTGACATAGCCAAACAGCCTTCTCCCCACTGCAGGAGGCTCCTGCTATATATAAATATATTCAGCTATCTTCCAAACTAGAAAGAGCAGCCTTCTTTCACCCAGCTTGTAGTCTGTACTTAGCCAGCCCAGGTCCTGGGATAAGCTTCTCTTTCCCCCTCACGACTGTTTAAAATCATTGTTTAGACAGGGTGACAGGATGAGGAATGGAAGGCTACTGCTAATTTGCAGCCTCTCAGACTTCCTAAGAGTAAGAACGCCTGTCAGAAATTTCATTTCATTAAAATCCCTACAGCTCGAGAGCTTTATCTTCCTACTGAGAGCTCACCCTTCCTGATCTTGCCAGCTGGGGACTGGAAATTGCAATCTCTCTGAATCATTGGGAGGATTTTTCGCCTGGCACTTTACAGCACGGAGGCACTCACGCCGTCTGTCCATCCACACATCTGCTTCTCAGCAATTGTGTAACCCTTTGCTCAGTTTTGAGCATTTTTCGGTGATGGGTAAATACCTCAGACCTCTGCAGGGAGGCAGGCTTGCTGGAGGACATGACAAAATGGGTCTTCAGTGAGTCTGGGCACAAACCCTCAGGAAACAGAGCTTGGCTGGTTTGCTTCTCTCCACACAGAATGAATTTGTTATTAGGGCGTTGGTGATGTAGGTTTATGTAGGTCACTGTGACAGTAAAAATGTATCATTTATATCTTCAGCCAGTTTGATCTTCAGCATTTTTAATCTGCAGTATTAGCCTGACTGATTTATTGCTACTTATAAACCACACTGACAAGGACTTCATTTTATCTCCATCCTCAAACACCCTGTGCCTGAAATACAGAAATGCACATTGGCTATTGGCGTAAACGAGAGATTAGTCTCTCTTCTGATCTTGTGATGTTGTCTCTCAGCGCCCTCTTGAATATATATGAGTGATCTAGCCTCTGCCCCAGCCATCTTCTAATGTAAGGAAGCTGTATTATACTTTTCCATTCCTCCTGTAAATCTGGTATTTAATCTCTACATGTATGAGTCTAGACTGCCTTCCAGCCTACATTCCTACTCACATCCCAAGCAGCTTCTCAACCACTTATTCTCTATTACAGTCAGCCACATTAGCTTTCTTATGACATGTAGCGTTGTATTTCCTAGCCTGGACTGTGTACGAGTTCACTGACTGAACACAACCACTTTCCTGGCTACGGCCTTGGTTTTCACACTCACATGCGCACATAAACAATTTAATTCTGACCTGATTTGAACAGCTTCAATGTCGAAAAATGTATTTGGATAGGGGGATGTTCAGGGTTGGCTGCTGAATCCTGTGAACCCCAGGATCCCTCCGTGCTGAGCGCTGTGGCCTAGCCGGAGTACCTGGGGACTCAGGGGTCCCTCTGTCCCGGGCAGAGGCACGGACATCCATACACACAGAGGGCACTAACAGACGGCCACACAGAATACCAGCTGGAGCACTGCCATGAAAGCCAACAAACTCACTTGAACCTAGGTACAGACAGCCCAGTCCTGCTCCCCTCTGGCTGATCAGGACAGAAATTTGGGGGGGGGGCGGCGAGGAATAAACACAGCTGGGTATTGACAGGTGCTGGTGTTTAGACCTCTCCCACATAAACACCCACCATGGTCCCTCCAGCTGCTGCCACCCTCACCTCTTGCATTATCGATCTCTCCAGTTGCTGGCACCAAGGCCTGCTTTCTATGGGTCCTTCCTCCAATTGCTAGCACTTAGGCCTTGGAGCACTGACACACAGGACAGTGAGTGAGATTACACAGAAAAAAAAATAGCTAAGTAAAGGATCTAATAGGATAGACTGCAGTGATAAAGCAGAGGGCTCAGTCAGACAAGCATAGTGACTGGCAGCTTGCTTACAGATGACCTGCCCTTTGATACTGCTCTCCTTTCTGTTTTCCCATGCTTGCTCCTCCCCAGTCCACCCTGGACTGACCACCACCCTTCTTCACCTCTAGTCCTTCCTATAAACACCCCACAATAAATTTTGCGCAGTCCCACAAGCCCCTCCTGACACCCCATAGACAGCTTTTCGCCATCAAGCCTCCCTCAGATACCTCCCCGTGCTTAGGTCAGGCTTGTTCCCTCCTCAGCAGTCACAAAGCTCAGACAGCCACCACCACCACCGCCACCACCACCACCCCCTCCACGGCAGAGGCAATGGTCCATCAGTCAGTGGCTGAAAGAGGTCTGGTTTCTGTTATTGTCTCCGTTATCACCTGCTGTTAGGTTTGTGTATCTGCATGTTTAATTTATCACCCTCCTTGTTATGCGGGGTTTCTTTTAAACTGCAGGGCTTTAACCAGATAATGAAGTGGATGCTCGCACATTCCACACGCCCCCACAATAAACACTTTGCCAGCCCTTGATGCATGAGGTCCCTGTAGAGGGGAGAGGGACCCATGAGTTGAGAAGTTCACGAGTAAGTAGTTTTGTACAAGCAGGAGAGAAAGGCCGCCGAGAGTGAAAAATAGAGCAGGCATCCTAGAATGAGACAGGGCTACACCATCTTTTCAGGGCTACATCATCCCGTGTCTTCTCTAAAGTATGGGTCTCACTCTAATTTGTTGCTGTTTCTGAATATTTCTATGGTTTTACAACGAAAAATACGAAAGCTTTTTCAGAACATGCAAACAGAAGTTTATCACATCACCAACCTGCTGTCGTGGACAGCACAGGAATGGATAGACAAGCTAAAAGATGCTGCCAGAGGAGCTCACTTGAGCAAGAGGCCATCCAAGGAGAAGTTTGGCAGGGCAAAAAGGCACATCTCCACCGTGACTTCAGAGAACGTGTTTCCCTGCTCTGCATCTCACTCCTGTCAAAGTTATGAGAAAACGCAATACCATTCCCAAAGGCAGTTGGCTTGCAGCTTCAGATGACTCCTCTCTCGTTGCCTGGAAATCCCAGGCAGGACCTGGCTCCCCTGCAGAAGTATCTGCATCAATCACATTTAATAAAATCGCACAACAGGTTGGAATTGTGAGTCAGCTTTAGCAGCTGCTTGACATGTATTCCCGTAATGTCTTGAGCGATGATCCAGAATGAGAAATTAGACTACTCCATATGAAAACGTATTCTGCTGATGTTATTAAACTCATCCTAAAGACCACCCTACTGGACTACCTCCCCTTTGACCAAAAGTAATATTGAAGCAAACAAGTCATAGATAAAACATTACCAAAAAAAAAAAAAAACTTTCCAGGAGAGGGATATTTTCTGGCATAGCAACAACAGTGAAGCAACAGGGTCAGTTCCTTTGGCAGTTTCAGGAATAACCACTGGAAGTTTGCTCAAGAGCAAGTTAGGCAAAACAGTTCCCAAGAACAGCTCAGTACAGCTGATTCTGTGCTAAGACATGGGACTGGATCAAACTGGTAGTTCTGGGGGTGAGGCTGAATCAGAAGGGGTAAGGCATGGGGATCAGGCTGATGAGATTTACTGAACATAAGCTAAATAATTTTTCTTTGAGATTCAGATCTCCTCGTTCTATGAGAAATCTTCTTTGCCACGAAGCCCTATGATCGTATTAGAAAACAGCAGTGAATTTACACCCTGGTAGACAGACAGGGTGGGTGTATAGTGGATGTAAACCATCATTAGATTCTGCCAGTCCTGGGCTGTTCCAGGGCCCCGTCACAACTCAGCCCTGGAGGTCTGCCTAAATCACTGCAGTCACTTAGGACTGCAGCAGACATCAGCCATGACCATACCCCAGGACAGAGCAGCCACCCTCACAGCCTCACCCCAAGGCAACCTCCCCTTTCTCCATCAGAAACTCTGCGATGGATCCTTACTGCTACCCTCACAGCACCTGCTGCAGGGAAATACCCCACAAATTGATCTGAGGCTTTTTGGGAGAGCATATTTAAATCCTTGCATCCAGCAATCACTGCAGGACTGATGTTCTCATCCCAGATATTTAGTCTAAGAGAAGTGGAATTCATTTACTTCAGTTCCTATGGGCAAGCACCAGACTTGAAAGCAGACGCCCTGCTCCAATCCACTGCAACTGAACAAATGCTATCTCTAAAATCCCTGTCTACGATTTTAAGGTCATGTGTTCTGAATACATATTCTGTGGTCCACTTCTGACCTAACACAGCCTCTTGCCTTCCTATTTGTATATCTCGGTCTGACACATTGCATTTGGGAATTACTAAAGCCCAATACCATGGTGCTCAGCCACACATTAAATAGCTAATACAGTTGCACTATGCCTCTCTTCCACCGTTGCTAAACCAAACTGCACAGTTCTTTCTGACATATCATTCTGCATCTATTTATCTATACAGGAGGAGATTCATTCAAAGAAAAATCAAACATGGCACAGAAAGACAGGGCAAGATACACAGATGAACTACTGTTAAGCTTTCTACCCACAAGGTAAAGAACAAAAACAGAAGAGATACAGCAAAAACAAAATGTTGAGTCTTCCAAAAAAATCCAAACATCACTAAATGAATAAGGGGAAATTACTGTTTCTTTTTCTGCCCACTATTCCATCCCTCTCTTTTCTTCCTTCCTTCCCTCTCCCACAAAAATAAAAAAAAAAAAAATCTAGAAGTTAACTCCAGCAATTCAGCATTTTTTTTTGTTTTAAGCTATTAAATCATCATTTTTCCTCAAGAAACATTGATAATTTAACTGACAGTTTATTTTAAAAATAAATCAAGCCTTTTGTTGTCATGCAAGTGCCATATTTTATCCCTAATAGAAATAGTTAAACTTACTTAAATGCATGAAGAAGCAAAGAGGAAATAAAACAGCCATCCATCTTATTCGAGGGCCTACTCAGTGTCTTGACCAGAAAATATAAGATTTTACACAGCAGTGCTATAAAAGCTGAAAAACAAATATTCCATTCACCGTTGTCCTTGATCATTAACAAAGAGACAGGCTTTAGGATTTATGATAGTAGCAGGTACTGCAGTGACAGTCTGTGTGGTTCTCTATCTTCACATTGTCCTTAAGGGTAATCTTAAAAAAAGAAAACACACACATATGAAAAAATAATTAGGATTAGCTACACAGTTAAAACCACATTCACAAGCAAAAGATTTCTGAAGCCTTTTTCTTAACCCCAAGCAGTACGGAGGCTCTTTGGAGCACATGAATTAGAAGGGCCTCAGAATGCCAATGTGTGAAGCTGCATCATCAGTGGCTTTCGGAGCCGTAATGAGTTGGTTTTCAGTAGCAGCATGCAGCCTGATGTCCTTAATTTGGCACTTCTTCATGTGCCTATTTTTCAAAAAATGTCGAGTAACCAATCTATGAAAAATCAGGAAGTGCCCTTAGAATACTTCACATGGAGAATATAAAAACAGAGACCATAAAACACTGTGAGTTATTTTTAATCTCAACCAAATTCTGCCTGCTGCTTCAGGGCAGGTGTAATGTTGGTGGCCTAGAAAAACATCTGTGCTCTACTCAGATGATGAGGCAGGATGGGTTCAGCTGTAGGGGTGTATAGGTAAGTCAGGTATTTAGCTCTCATTGCAGACAGTGAAGACTTTATCCAGCTGCACACACCAAGAGGTTGATTGACATTTGACATGGGAGAGAGGGTCCCACCAAGCCTCCAGCTGCCACTCCAGAAGGTCTTTTAAGGGTCCTGTGTCTGTCAGCCATACACAGACGTCTCAGGTACCCCAGGGTATCTCAAATAGCACCAAATCTGTGAGTGGGTAACTGGACTGAGCGTCTAGTCAGCACACTCATTGATCCTGAGTCAGATCACCACAATGATAGATACCTTAGCTTCTATCAACTAGCTCACCATCGATTACATCAAATTTAAGGTTTCTTCACCTGGAGCTGAATCACTCCCAAAACAATCAACTTTAGCAGAACCTTCCAGATGGGACTGTTAGATGCTCAAAGTAGTTGCACATGTTTACAGTTCCTGCCTGGTTATACTATTAAAAGTAAACACAATCTCAATTAATCTAATGAGTACAGATGGTTTTGGTCCCTCATTCCCATATATGCAATTGATAGTATTGACCAGCCACCTTCCCAGAGGACTCCTGCCTATGCAGGAAAGAAGCAAGGAAAATGACTAATTAAAATAAAATCCACACTGTATGACATTTAAGGATGGGGTACACATCCAGTAGAGTTAAAAATGAGGGGACAACAAATCTACCACCAGACCTTCACACGTTTTAAGTCACAGTAGTTTCACTTAAGTCAATGGCACTGCACCAGTTTCCACATCCCAGCTGAATATCAGACTTGGTCAACACTTTAATTTCCTCTGTAGAAAAAAAGCATGAACCCAGGCACAAATGATATAAATGCTAAGGATGTTTCCTTCAAATAGCTGTTCAATGTCCTCCAGCAAAAACATATTTATTTCTATTCACTGCTTCAGCTAAACATTGCATCCTAAAACGAGTTTAAATGGTCTCATCTACATCCTCACCTTGGTGAAAGCCTTTGCTACACAGCATGTGGCTTCTGATGTAATGTTCTTTGGCACGAGCATGGTCTTCTTGGACCTCATTGGAGTGGGATAGGCCCGGGAGAAACAGCACCCAGTGCACTGGTAAATGGGTGCTCCTGGTTTTGAAAAGAATCTGTTCTCCCCTAGCTTGCACTCTGGACAACCTGCCATAAAAATATACAGAAAAGACTTTTACTTGATGGCCAGCTGTATTTTCATTTTCAAAAAGAAAGGGAAAGTGCAAGCATTAAGTGGAATTACTGGCTGCATTCTGCGGTTTGATGTGTGCAGAACAGAAAGGCACAGAAACAAAAGCTCTCCTCTTCAGGGTCCTTCAACTCTGCAACATCCACTATTTGTAAAACGAGAGGGTGGCTTTCCAGGTAAGGCACAAGCATTGCTTTTTTTCTATTCTTCTGATTTAATTTTGTTGACAACTCTTTTTTTGGCATTTCTACTACACTAGCTCTCCCTAAAAAAAACTACTAGCTAAGGGTAGTTAGCTAGCAACAGCAGTATTTGTAGTGCTTCTTTAGACATCACTTGTTTTCAGACAAGGCTCTATTATCAAGAATGTTTAAAATACCCAGTGATTCTAAGATTTTTTTAGCTTGCACTTTTCTATATTCAGTTCAAGGCTAATTAAAGAAACCCAACTGGCAGAAGGCAAATGCTCAACACTATTACAAAATTAAATCATTTTAAGTGTGAAAATGTTTTTTATCAAAGTACTTGTATGTTAAATTATGAGACTAAAGGTTGAATACAGAGACTTGGTGATGGAGAGGAACAGGCAGAGGATGGCAGGCAGAGGAACCCCTCCTAACCTAATCATTGAAAATTGAGCACTCAGTTCTCAATACCAGCAAATGAAAAGTCTTAGTCTGATGGCCCTGGTGGGAAGTAGGTTCAGGTGCAACTGGAGGAGACCAAGATCTTGAGACCTGCTACTAGACGGAGGTGAGCTTAGAGCAAGGGTCTAAGCCCAGCTACTGGAGGGACCCATACCGTGTTCATGTGTATGAACACTACAAACCTCAGTCCTGGTCAGCCAGAGAGGATGATCAGGACCAAATTGTGTTGTTTATGTTTGTGTGAGGATTGTTTGTTTCTGAGAGGGTGCTAGTAAAAGCACTCTCTCTCTGTGTTGATCTACAGCACTGGCCTTGTTAGTGAGGAGTGTGCACGTGTCCCTACTGGGAAGAGGCGCTCAGCATATTGTGTGAATTGGAGGCTAGACTGAAGCCTCCATACTGCTGGGAATCTCTGTGGTATACTATTGTACACAATAGCTTTGTCCCAGTAAACCCATCTGGGTCTTTCAGAGCCAAATCTCCTTGCAGCTACAGTCTGTACTAGGTGACTTCTATGACACAGAAGTTTCTGTGGTTGCACCACAGTGTTCCTAACCCTTGAATCCAGTGTGAGGTTCTAGAGAGGGATAAGGGTCATACTTCAATGGTATTTATAAGCTTGAGATCAATTTCACAGAATCATAGAATAATTTGGGTTGGAAGGGATCTTAAAGATCATCTACTTCCAACCACCCATCCATAGGCAGGGACACTTCCCACCAGCCCAGGTTGCCCAAAGCCCCATCCAGCCTGGCCTTGAACACCTCCAGGAATGGGGCACCCACGGCTTCTCTGGGCAGCCTGTGCCAGGGCCTCACCACCCTCTGAGTGAGGAATTTCTTCCTAATGTCTAATCTAAACCCACCTTTTTTTTAGATTAAACCCATTCCCCCTTATCCTACCACTACACCCCCCTGACAAGGAGCCCCTCCCCACCTTTCCTGTAGGCCCCCTTTAGGCACTGGCAGGCCACTATAAGGCCTCCCCAGAGCCTTCTCTTCTCCAGGCTGAACAGCCCCAACTCCCTCAGCCTCTCTTCACAGGAGAGGTGCTCCAGCCCCTTGATCATCTTCCTGGACCTCCTCTGGATTCATTTTAATAGGTCCACATCCTTCTTGTGCTGGGGGCCCCAGAGCTGGACAGAGTGCTATGTGCATTAGCATAGAGCATACAAAGGAAGTGGAAAAAAAAAAACCCTCAGACACTCCAAAATCTTCCTAATATGCCTCTTTTACAGAATGCTACTGTCCCAACACCACATATCCTGGGATCTACTGAGGAAATATATTCCTCTACTGAGGAAATATATGATGAGGAGCTATTGTTTTGCTATTCCTGGTGTTATGTTGCCACTTTGATGTCAGAAGTACAACAAAATGAAACATTCCTATTTACTAATGTTTCAAGGATTAAGATCACACACATCGACATGAGGAAACTCATTTGGGAGACTTGTGACCTGGAGAAGGAAGAGGAAGGATACTTACAGCAAAACTATTTTGATTAATTAAATCTTTGTACCTCAGCATCAATAAATGCAACAGAATGATAAGATTTATGATCACATCTATAAAACAAATTTAATTACTACTCTTCATAATTGTCCTATTTCTGAACACTGAGAGCAGCTTACCATGCATGAGAAACTCTCCATCTGGGAAAGAATGAAGAAGATGCAGAAATACAGATAAAATGGTCAAAGTGACAGCTGCATACTTCCCGTAGCAATCCATGATCTTCCTGGAAATACAAATAAACACATTTTTGAAGGACTGTTTCACACTGGGTATGGTACCAGGATCTAGGCTATGCACTAATACAGCATTCAGTGCAAGTCACAGAGACAATTTAGAAGCAAGATCAGAAACTGAAAACGTACTATACTGATGTGCATTTTATAGCCTCAGAAAATTGATTTCATCACCACCATCATAATAAAAATGTGCCTTTCCTTCTGGCCTTAACAATATTTTCTGAATATTAACATAAACCATATCACATAAACTTCAAATATCACAACTGCCTAATATTTATGGTAGAGTGGAGAAAGACATCAAACACTTATGGAGAAGACAACAGAATCTGCAGCATCTGGGCCATGGAAAGACTAATTTCAGGGAAAATAATTTCACATTAGGTCATAATTTCCTGAGCCAAGAGTCAGATTATTTGTCCAAATACTGACCTCTTCAGTGCCCAAGTCCTCACGAACAGATTTACGGAGTCCTGTCCCTTGGTGGAAGAAAGCTCCTGTGACCTCTGCAATTACAGAAAACTGGAGAGCCCAAGGGGACGTGGTGCCCAGGGAGAGCTCAGAAGGGCTTTCAGTAGCTCCAAGGCCACTTCTGTGGTATAGTGGCCTTGTCAGGAGAGTCTCAGGGAGTTCAGAGTCACCCTCATCTTTGGGACTGAGATTTCTGTCAGGCTTTGTTTTACTGACACGCCAAATTGGGTTTTGAGTTCTGAACAACAGATCAAAAGTACAGAAAGCTAGTTTGGTATAAACACACCCTGCTTGGCTCAAACTTTAAAAAAATTTTTTTCAGTAGATTGATTTTGTGCAAGATGGCAATATATCCTGCACAGCACATCTGTTCTTGTACAGCTAGCACATGAGATGAAGTGTGCATACATATTGTATCACATGTTCTCTAGGTTATTCAAACAGACATGCAGTTGTGTGGCTGTATTTTATTCAGACCAAAGTTATGCCACAGTTATGCATATCTCTGGTATGAATAAATGGGGGAAAATAACATTAAAGATGTAGTGCATATAAGCTATGGCCATATGAATATCACCTCAATTTCTCTGCTCCATTTTTTAAAATGAATTTTTTTGCTTTTTTTTTTTATTATTATTCCCAGTAAGATTTCATGGAGGAGAACACAAAACCTCAGTTCTCTCCCTAACCATACTTCAGGTGCATTACCTAAGTAAAGGTTACACATAGATCAGCAGGATGCTTTTTGCTAACTGCCACAGGACCTTTCTAGTCATTCTCAAATATTTTGTAACAGCCTGGCCAGAGACAAAAAAATAGTTGTAAAGGACAGTGTTTCTTTTCAGCCAGACAAGTGTTATGCGCCTACAGCATGACCTGGGAGGACCTCCCTTACTGAAAGACAGGCAAGATGTGAGTTGGCCTAAAACAAGTGTAAAGATACCATGTGTGTTTTCAAAGCTTCATGTTATAAACATCTGGTCAAGTAACGCCACTTTCAAGAATCGTGCATTCATCTGAACTATGAATACAGAACCTTACTTCTGCTCTCACCAGTATTAAAAAAATAGTATTTTAGGCATGAAGTCTGCAAACTTCCTTCTCAAGCACTAAACCTCCTTATTGTACTGGCAATTTCAGCGTCCAATCAGACTGTTTTTCCCCAGTCTCTCGTTCAGAAAACAGAACTTCCCACTTAAAAATTACTTTTCTTCCAAACCACAGACCTGAGCTCTTCCTGCAGAAATGAGCGGGCATTACTCACATCCCATGATGAAGCAATTGGGTGCACAGAGAAAAGCGCCACAGAAAGGATGCTGCAGTACTCAGTTGCACAGCAGAGAGCAGAGCCAGGCAGCACCCCTTTGTCCAACCAGCCTGCCCTGGGACAGCTTTCTCCTGGAGGATTTAGTTACAGGGTCTTTCAATTGCTGAGACAGAGTGCCTTTCGACAGATCCTGCCCTTGCAGATTATCCCCTGAGGGTCTCTGGGCTCGTCACTCTTTTCATCCACCCTAAAGAGAGGGTGTTCTGCTGTGACCACGCAGCAGTGCGTGCACTTGCTCCTACCTGGCTTCAGCAACGCGCCCCAGGCAGTGATCCCAAGCCTCCTGCAGCACCACGGAGCCCACGGCTCCCAGCCACCGGCCTGTTCACCTGCCTCCTCAGAAATCTTATCTGATCGCGCAGGTCTCTCCGCTCCTGCAGTCACAGCCCCAGGCCGTGCTGGAAGCTAACTGAGTGCTTGTTTGGGCTGTGTCTGAATGGCAGGCTCCGCAGCACCCCGAAAATGAAAAGGACAATAATGCCAGCAACAAAGACATTAATCTTGAGATTTGGTGTAGAGGCTATTTACGCACACCATGCTATTGGAGAAGGCACTGACATCCCTAAGAAGTAAAGAGAGTAGAAAGTCAGGAAGGGAAAGTGTAATTCAAATAATGCCAGCTCATATCTGGAGGGAGATGCAAACCTGAGGTGGTCCAAGGAGTGAAGCTACTTACCTGGTGTGATCACCTAACTGAGTAAGCCTGGAGCACTGGGGTGTGTTCAAAGAGCATATGGATTAACAGGGGGATGCCCCATCACCCCACAAATCCCCAGAGATATATGGCGATGTGAGGCTGCTAGGCACAGGTCAGCATGTCTTGGTTTGTTGAGCAAACAGACTGCAAGATAGTCATCAAAGGAAGCAGTCAGCCTGCAGTGGAGCACTGGTCATAAAATGTAGCTTTGAAGTGAGGACAATGAAGGAAACAAAATCAAGGAGAGCGTCATGTTTCCAGCAGTCAGAGAGAGCTCATGCCCAGGCAGATGAGGCTGAGACCAAAGGCAGGAGGAGAACACAGCCCTTGCCTGACCGGGCTCAGCAAAGTGGTAGGAAACAAAGAAGTTTCCATGGGAAACTGGGAATGCATGTTTAAAAAATAAAAAAAAAAAAAAAAGCCTGCATGACACAGCATTGTATCCCAAGGGCAGGCTAGGGTAAGTGCTCACCAAATCTGTGAGGCAAGAATCTCTGCTTCAGCCTTCCCTCAGGCTCAGCTTTTAATTTAACATATCCAGCACTTGTCCTGCCTTTTGTCCAGGTTTTCTGATGAGACAAGCTTTCCGCTCCCCTTCTTCCTTTCAGTTCCTTAAGGCAGACCCAAACCAGCTTGACCTGACCGTGTTCACCCAACGAATATGAGGTGGCCATGCTGAGAATGTGCAGGACAGTCAAGGGTGGATGATAGGATAGCCTCACAGGAGCTTTCAGCAGCGCTCTCAGGTTTCTGAAAGGCAGCTGCCAGCTCTCTGTGCTTTCCTCCCTGGACAAAAGTCACCTGTGCCCAGACCATAAAGGTGGACCTTCATGCCATTTACATCAACAGACTTGTAGGATCCTGCCAAACATTTTGGGAACTGAACTGAGCTCAGTTGTATTTATGAAGTTGTGCTGAATAAATTGACTGGAGCCTTCCCTCCAGCAAATAGGACCTTTTGTTGAAAGTCATTTACTGTATATGCTCTTTTCAGCACCATAGAGGGGTCATGCCTTCGTGCTCTTTGCTGAAGGCATGGTGGCATTCTTCATCCGCATTTTTCTAAGAATGCATAGCATTATGATTTGGTACATTATAAGGGTTTGAGGCCATCCCAGAGGGAAGTTGTTTAAATTACATTAACCAAAAAGGGAATTGAAATTGCAGTTTTGCACTTCCTCTATTGAGTTAGACTGTCAGGCTCACACTAAAACCAACAAAGATACATGTCAATAAAACCCAGACATGATCTTCTCTGCTCTTCCAATGTAACAGCAATTTTGCCTGATGGTCTTATTCTGCTCTGTGGAATACACTCTTCAACCCATTTGCTTTCCTGACTGTGCCCATGCTGCGAACCCAGTTAACATCCACACCATTTCACCATCAAATCAAAGCAAGCTTTTACTTTGCTCTATTAATTGTCTTTCTTAAGCTATTGGAACGCTATGTAAGGTGTGAATTCTAGCAGCCCTTTGGAAAGATGGTAATTTTAAATGTTTCCCAGCAGTTAGTCTCACCTCACCTTACAATAGCTTGTATTCTTCTGTAAAAAAAGTTATCAAACTGCCATTTATCACAACAAGGACAGCTGATCATCAGTGACTGCAAAGAGGTCTTCTTGTCAAGTGCACTTGGGACTCTGTGGATGTCTTTACAGTTATGTCATGCTCCATATTACCAGAATTCCTACTCAAATTCTGTGGTCCGCATCCTTGCACAAACATGCCAGAGAGCTTTGTTACAAGGGCTTGCTTCGTACTGACTGTATGAAATAATCTCCTCTATGTTTTTCTATATGCTGACTGTGGTGATGTTGTGCCCAACAAGACCTAAACACTCTGCACGTTGTGTTCATTTCTTTCCAAAGTGCTCAGCAGTGACATATTGGTGTGTCACGGCAACACCAAACTATGAAGTGCCAGTGCTTCACTTGTGGCT
Source organism: Cygnus atratus (assembly GCF_013377495.2). NCBI lineage: Eukaryota > Metazoa > Chordata > Aves > Anseriformes > Anatidae > Cygnus > Cygnus atratus. The sequence continues at coordinate 38,169,396 of NC_066364.1, forward strand.
GCATCTTGTATGCAGCAACCTGCCAGCAAACCACTGAAGACTAAGAAATCTTGACTAACATTTTTTTCTCCATAATGTTTAGTCATGACTAGAAATTCAAAGACTCTAAAAGATGCGTTAGTACCAGAAACTGTATAACATTTGACAGCAATACTGTTGACCAGGGGAAAAACAGGTTATTAATCAAGCATTACCAGACACAATCAGAAATCACAAAAGATCACCATTTAGCTGTCATGCAATCTTACAATCTTGTTTTCTGTTACTTACAAAGTTAGTTTAACCCTAAGTACTGATGTCTTAGCTCCAATACAACCTTTTAAGTTAGTTTTCAGAGCAAAAATATTGACGGAATGGAAGGAGAAGAACAGTTTTGTAGAGAGAGGGAAGAGAATGTCAAAAACATGTAATTGTTCCTCTTTAGCAGAAAATTAAAAATATATTACCTCCCTTGTTCAAAAAGAATAAATCAGCTGAGAAACTGCAGGATGGTGTTCGATGTAAGCTGTCCTTGATATGTGGATGTACCTTCCTGAAACTGATGCATGAAAAAGATGCATCTTTCTTTTATACCAGCGAAGTTAGATCATATTCCTCGCCCACATCTAAGCCATAGGATCAACTGTACATTTTGTCTAATGACTGAACATCACTTTATGTAATTACCAGCCCACCACACTGATCTTATCTTCTACTTGACTTTCATAAAGATCATTATTTCCTTATATAATGAAAGAAAGGCCAGCTTGCAAGCACAAACTCAATGCCACGTAAGTTTCCTGGGGAACACAAATATCCAGCATCTAGGTATTTGCTGCAGTGTTCAGTGAACAGAATCTCATTTTAAAAGAAGGAAGAGTTACTAAGGTTTCCCAATGCTTCTTAAAACAAAGGGGAAAAAATCCACAGTAATGGCATTGTTTTAGCAGAGAATAACAAAGAACAGCAGAGATCCATACAAACATTTAAAAGTATAATCTCTGTTTGAATTTAATGCCCAGAGAACAACTTCATGGATAGATACAGAAAGATTACTTCTTTTAAAGATCAGATGTCAGGCAAGATCTCATCTTGTTTTCAGAGTCAAGCTAGAGCAAAGGAGGCACTTTTGAAGATGGCATCCGGATGCAGATTTTTAAGGCTTAGGGACTCGCAAGTCCCCTTTCCCAAGTGACAGAGCCTATGTCGACGCTGGCTAAACAAGACAGGTCCCACTCTGCCTCCTGGCACCGAGGCCAAGAGGAATGGCAAGCCTTCACCCTCCGACCTCTTCTCTTCCCCATCCCAAAGAGGTGTACATCCAAGCAGCTCCTGGGAACACGTCCCGGCAATGCAGACAGCCCCGGGTCGCATCTCCAAGCCGTTCCTGCAGCCCTATTTTACCTGCTAGTCACGGAGGCTTGAGGCAGATTCACTTCAGATGTCTAAACGTTATCTGCCTAAATCTGAGTTACTCACTCTAGGCTGCCCCTGTAGTCAATGGAGAGAAATAGGCCTTTCCATACACAACTAAGCAGACAGAATAGCCACACCGTGGCCTCTGGAGGCAGCCCAAGTCATGCCAGAAGCAAGGGTCCATGGGGCTGCTGCCTTAGGGTCACCAACCCCATGCTGGGCCTGTTCCTCAGCCTCTGCTTGTCGTAAAACCCTGTGCTGTTTTCATCCCCAGCAACACATCTCCTTCCCCATCCCAAAGGGACTCACCACCTCTACCTCCACTAACATCCTCATCTGCCTCAAGGGGCCTTTTTCCCTTACATTTCCTCAACTGATCACTGTAACAAAGTTAAAGCCAAAACAATTGTCCCCAGCCTATACTTGGCTTGAAATCGGCTTCTGATTCAAAACTGAAGATGGATTACCTGAAAGTTTGCCTGTTTTTATCCAAAAGTGTGAGCTGGTCTAATAAAAGATGGTCTCTCTCCCTACAACCTTGCCTCATTTAATAAAAAAAAGCATAAGGCTGAAATCTGAAAGCTACTGGTAAACATAGTTTACTGAGAAATATTCCCCTGGAAGACAGAAGCTTAATATTTCTTGTCATTCAAAGCAAATTTGATGAAAATTGCTGAAGGTTATAGAGTACCTCTGACTCGGCTCTAACCTGCCCATTTCATACTCCAACTCAGCTTGTAGTCCTATGGGAAGCCCAGCTTTACATGTGATGCTTCAGAAAAAAAGCATAAAACTATCCTTGTCATCAAGAAAATAAATAGTTATTGCATATATTTGGTACTTATTTACCTATGTATTGCAGTATATCATCAAAGTAGGAAAAAAGAAATGTGGTACAAAATAGTGCTTTCATTAGAATGATTTAAGAACACTGATGACGTTACCCTCAAAGCATAAAGAAAAATAAAAGTGCCCACAACCCGGTACTCCTTTCATATCAGAATGTATTAGAAATAAATCTTGTGGAGTCAATGGAATTACACTGGTATAAAAGATAGTTTTAAAAAAGCTCCTATTTTTATTAAGAGGATTTCTTACTTTAGCCGCTCCAAATCTCCAACTAAAAATACTTGGTCAAATCTGTCTTAATGTGCAACTGAATGAGAAATGAGAGAATGTCGCTCATTATTTTAAATGTGTGAGGAAAAGAAACTTTAGTTTATTAAAGAGGGTATTCTTAAATCACTTCGCAATATCATTACAGGTTTTGCTACACTCTGATATTACCATCTTATGGCCTATATAAGTCTATGGATGAAAAGACAGCTAAGTCTATCTGCCAAACTGACCGTCAAATGTGCTTTGCCAAGATCAGTATTTTGTTTTCTATTTTTAGGCGCAGAAAAAGTAATTCTGAGGTGGAAAAAGGCAGCAAACTGCTTAAATTTCCAAGCTTCTTCGAGGCCACTATACTCCTAAATTACACTGGGACTATATTAAAGAGCGTAAGTTAAACTAAACTTAGCACTCGTTAAGACTGAAATCAGTGTGAGCTCAGCACTTAAGTGTTACGGAGTTTCAGAACTTCAGGCTCTTTTTAGGAGCTGGATCCCCACAGCTCCTTCTCGGGCTTTCTCTGGAAAGGAGGGTTCACGTCTCCTCCCTGTCTCTGCCAGATGCTGTCTCAGGGTATCTGTCCTACTTCCCTACTTAGCGATATCTGCTTATCTAGAGGCTGCTTCCTGATGCTGCATTTTCCCCGCTAGAGGAAAGCTTTTCTTCTCTGCCACTCTGTGGAGTTGCAGGGCATCCCCCTGCTCTGTCAGTAAAAGGATGGGAAAGGGCTCCTTTGCTTCACTACAAAAATTATTCCACTCAACAATGACAATCCAGATTATCAATAAATAGACCCTACTCAGCCAAAAAAGTGCGATCAAAGATAAACACTGTTAAACAGAATTGATTTAGTAAGGGCAATACAGGGTTTGCTATACCTTACCCCCAAGCAGAAAGGATGAGGAAAGGAAAGGTCTCTCTTCCAAGAGACCCTGGAGGACAGAAGCTGAAGATGCCCCAAGGCAATGGAAAACACAGATATATGGCATTCTAACACAAAGACCTCCTGTCCGCTGAAATATATCATATAATATTATGCAGAGAGTCAAAGCCAAGTTTTCTGCCATTTTACAGATGTCTTCAGTTGATTATCTAAAATTACCTCTCAAAGCAACATTTTTTCTCTTCTTCCTCCTTCCTTTAAAATCAATAAGAGTTCTGCCATTTTTTCAAATGAAACTGGATCTGGACTTTTAAGATTAGCTATTACTGTTCTCAAGCTTCAGCCAAACATTGATTATTCTGAGATAATAAGGCTTTTAGTATTTATTCCACGTAAATTATTGACTTCAGAGCCTCCTCTATTCTGAAACCATAGTGTAAAGAGTCTTCACTAATATGCATCTTTTTTGTTTTTTAAAGGAATTAATATTGCAGGTGATGGATTTCACCAAAGCTAACTAAGAATTCTGTCTCTGAAGAAAACTGGTAAGATTATAAGGAATACCTACATTTTTTTCTCCTTTCTTCTGTAACTTGTCAAGGTCAAAATGTTTATTCATGTCACCTTATTAGACAACTTATGGTACTAATAGGATGATGGCTTCTGTTTAGCTCTTTTTTCATGCTTCTTTTTGGAATAGGTTTATTTGAAATCCAACTCCTCTGAGCAAAATTAAAATGGATAATATTACAACTGTCACAGTATTGTGGAACAGCAAACAAAATGTCATTAACATGCAGGTTTGACTTCAAGGCCTTTAAAGATTGTATTTCAATATTCTTTTTCTCTACCTTTAATTAATAAAAGTAACTACACCTCATATAATGACTAAACCAGCTTACAAGGTCAGAAAGAACTATTGCTTTTACGTATAATGTTGCTCAGTTGAAGTAACTAGGTTTGTTAGACTTCTGAAACATTAAGTGCTCACTATTAGACAGAGGTAAAACACTAAACTTGACAGACTACTGATCTGATTGTGTCAGTGACTATGCTCCTGCAAAACAAGGGAAGTCCATGAGAGACAGATAATGCAATTTTATTTTAAACACACTTCAGTATTTAGCTTTTTTAAATGAAAACAAAACCAAAACCCTAAACATATGAATGAATCATTGCATGTCAGGTTTAGATCAGATAAGTAGCCGTGTAAAAGGGAAATGTATACTTCCAGTCCAATTAAAAGAAGCCTGATCAATAATGCAGGATGTCTCATTTACACAACTAGTAATTTCAGCAACTCACATCATCTAATACAAAAAATAATTGTTCATACGATTATCTAGTAGCTCTCTGTAGTCCAAAATCTGAACACTCCCAAATGCTCACTGCATCACTTCTTCTACTAGGAGAAATTTCTATTACAAATTGCTTTCCCATTTCATAGAGCTGTATTTCTTGCTTTTTACAGATGAAAGCAAAAAAATGCTTAAGTCCACCAAATTCCAATCAAATTGTGGCAAGCAAGAAGTAGCCTACAGCACTGATAATAATATTAAAAAAAAATGCACTGACATAGAAAACGTAACTTGAAAATAGACTGAAGAAAACAGCTTATTTCTATCACATTACTGAGAGACTTGTTACCAGGTTGCTTAGATCCCTATTCCAGCAGCACTTAAGAAACCCACACCAAGATCTAGCAGTCATGGGCCTGCCCAGCACTGCCTGAGATGGCAGCAGACTGGTCCCAATGATCCAGCCAATCTCATGATGCTCCAGTGCACAAAAGTCAGGAAAAGATGGGCTCCTCCTGGAGAATTCACCACCTCGTTTTATGTTTGGAGGAATAACAGCCATTTCCTCCAACTCCTGTTCCACCCAGGTGCAGGTGATACCTGGGTATTTGCTGAAGACAACAGATCTCAAACATCCTGAAGTCCTGGGCTTCACCAAAATTTCCAGATGAGATTCTAGGTCTACGTAGTGCAGAAAGTCAGTTTCTATACCCACAGTGGTCTCTTCAACATGTCTAAGCAATCCCTTTCTGCAGCCACCAACCCCTCCGGAGGAACTCTGCATTGCATATGTTTCATATTTGTGACAGACTTTCAGAGCAACAAATGAAAGGAATTATATTGGTTATCGGTGTTAGTGATTTAGTGCATGGAAAATGGTCTAGTGCGTTATAATTAAAGCCATACTGGAAAGCAAAGCAGGCCAATATTGCCTGTCTCCATACAGCTACCTTTCAGAAATAAAAAGGGTTTACATTTATATAATAACACTGCAGCAGAGACCTTAAGGTGCATTAATGGTGGATACTTGGCTGTATCTTCAGAAAGCTGCTTTGAAAGTTGATTTTCCATATTGTTGAAATTTAGCTGCTATTAAGAGGCAGAACAGCAGCCATTCTCTGCCTGCAACATTACATGGCTGTCATTGGAGGGACAGCAATGAACCATAGCAATGTCTCATATGTAAACTAAATTTCTATCTAAGTAGACTGGACAGGTCTAAGCTGTACATGTGGGGGGAGAGAGAGGCCAGGGAAGGAGGTCCAAAACCCAGCAAAAAATGTAAAAGATACTATTTTGTGGTCCATCCTATTTCTTAAGCTAAGCTTAGATTATAAATGAAAGAACTGACAAAGGACTAAATAAAATCTCGTAGTTCAAATGGTCTAGATGGTGCAGGTGTCCTCCTTCCAGACACACACAAAAAAAAACAAAACAGTGCAAAATGTTTCAGGAGACCACTCGCTGCTTCAGCACTCAAGAATTATTTCATTCATGCAAACTTCTGTATGTGCTTCAGTAATAAATTTGGTGGTTAGGAAAGCCCAAAACAGACTCTGACTTGAAATAGCCATTTTACTGGGCTAAGGCAGAGCCATGACAAGATTATACCAATGCCCAGCCAGATTCAGCTTTTCAGCTGTTCATCTCTCTCCCAAAAAGGGCTGTTATCATGTGTTTCATTGCATGCAGGTTCAATACGTGCTATCTGTCAAGAAGTAGAGGTCATTTATATTTGATGCTTGCAAAGGTGTGCAGAAGGAGAAAGGATAACACCGTCAGATTCAATTCCTCCAACTTTAGACATCTGTGGTATAGACGGTGAATGTCCAAGCTGGTTGCTCTGACTACCTCCACAGTCAATGGAAAGAAACCGGCATTTTCAGGGTGCAGTTCATCTAATTTATCTTAGCATGAAATGAGTGGTGCCTTACAACTGCCCACAGGGTCAAGAAAACTGGCTTAGATAGTCATACCCACTTTTTAGATGTCCGCGCTTGACCAGATGAATCCATCCCAAGGATTCTTTCATTTTATCGCTAATATACAAGGAATAGAGATAATCATGCTTTTTTCACACTTAGACAATTTGGGGTCCATGCTGTTTCCCAAGTTCTCTGAAACTTCCAACAGCCCAGCCAGGAGGCTAGGAAGGGGAGGAAGTTGAGAATTGATCTTTATCTATTAATTGCTTCCTATGTTCTTTCCCTTTGCCTGTGTTCACTTGTCATCTCTTGTCTTATTTGGCATTTGGTCTGAAAATTCTCTGAAGCAAACGCTATCTTCTCATTCAAACTATCTTCCTCCATAACTACAGCTCCTAGACAATTTAACTATTAAATACCAACACTCAGCTTTTCCTGATACCAAGAAGAGAATGCACCATATGCTTTTAAAGGATGGTGCTGCAAGGGCAGCTTCTGTGATGACAGTAGGCAGACTTTCAGGAGCATAATAGCCTTCCCAGAGCTATTGCTATGTAGGGTTGACTTCCCAGAGACCCAGTAGGCATACAGAAGCCCACAAACACAAAATGCAGTTAACAGTACTTGTTTTAATGTCACAGAAATATGTATTGAGCTCCTTCAGCTTTTAGAGCATTTGGTACAGGCAGATATACTCAGTGACTGGTGAAAACCTAGTCTGCTAAGTGCCACAAAAGCCTCTGCAAACAAACCCTCAGTTCCAGATTCAGGGTGTTGATTCCTTTCTCAGGAGTGTGCTGCACACTATTCCAAGCATGTAGCCAGAGCTTTTGGATTGCAAGCTAATGAAAACATCTTAGTATTTTAACCACCATTCATTAGCTGACTGTATTTTTTCCTGGGATGCCCTTTAGAGTTTTTTCCGTACTTTTTAAACATTTAAAATGCCGTATCTAAATGTTAGATAGGAAATTCAGAGAGAGCATAAGTTTGTCACTCCCACTAGCTATTAACAAGCATTACCAAGTAAAGTATCAGTAGGTAACAAATGTTAATATTTGATATTCCTTACCAAGCTAAAAGTAAAAAAAACATTATTTTTTTTTTACTTTAAATAGAGCTTTACTGCAACACTAAAGCAGGCTGAGCGCACTGGCCATTTAAACCAGATTTGCTGCTCTTTGATATGGTGCATAACATGGCAATACAACTGATTCATTACCGCAAATAAGGTGACAAGTTTGCCATTGATTTATTGGTTTAAAGGGTTGCATGTGTGAAATCAGCTCACTCTGACAGGGAAAAGTAAAGGTCGGTGCCCACGTCTTTGTGTTTTAACAGTTTCCGAACTGCTGTAGCTCTTCCTCCAATGTTGCTTTAATGCGTGGGGAAACAGAGGAAGCAGTGTCCTTGGGAACTTCTCAGCCCTGATACCCATAACAGAGTGCTTTACAAAGCACCAGCGGCTGTACTGAGCAAACTGTGAATTAGGACTCACACGCATAGATACGACCAGTACTCCTCAGAGCACAGCTTACGGAATTGCTCTGCACAGCCTGGCTGGACAGGGAATGTAGCAAACAATGGGTTCAATTTCCTGGGCTGTACCAATGGCCCTGCAAAAGAGCCCTCTGAGCCTGCCTTCAATTTACATCAGAGTTACTTACCCTGCCGTCTGTGAACCACCGGTGGGCCACAAGGCATCTGGATGGTGGTCTAGAAAATGTTTGCAAGAAGTTTCAATGCTGTGCATACGCTTCCCAGCACTCAACCAAATCCTACATACAAAGCTGCAATCAGCACCATCTACAAATGAGGAATGAGCAAGCACTAACCACTGAGAAAGTGATTCATCAGTCTAGCAAATTAAAGCCTAACAAAATCAAATTGGATGCAGATGAAAGAGTAGGGCTCAGAAATGAGAGGGAAAAAAATAAAAAGCAGCCATAGATATGAACAGATACTTTCATGTTTACCATATTTGAGATATATCCTTGAGGGTATGGCTACACATTCTGCAAAACTGACTTGAATGAGGCTGGGATTTGTCTGATCAAATGAGGGCAACTGCAATGTCATAGAGACACCTGAGCTAGCTTTCCAGACTCCCTCGGAATCAAATGAGAAAAAAAAAGGCATTTTTAAACCTCTTTTTGACAGCTCTGTCAGGAAAAGATGAATTGACCACTCTCTTTGGTTATAAGGGGAAACTAGACAAGTAGCTCAGATGTAGGTATCTACAGCTGCACTGCAGATTCTTACATCTGGTCAGACAGAGCTCACAGCAAACCCCAGGAGCCCCCAAACTCATTTTTTAACATCCTGCCTGAATCTTCTTTGTCTATTCCCTCTTTCAACCATAACAACTTTTCTCAGTAAACATACTGAGATTCTGAAAGCAGGTTAAAAAAGGCCAAGGAGTGCATCAGCCCAGGATCTAGACACATCCGGCTAGCACTGAACTGCATCAGTACATCCACTGGAGTGGTGTGCCCATACGAACATGACAGTTTGGTCCCAAAAGAAGCAGGCACAGCAGCATGATGCCCACCTGGAATTACTAAGCTCAGCTGAGACGCAAGGCTTATCATCAGAGGCACAGAGATGTCCTGGTGCACCTATGCTGTGTCTGTACGTGGAGCCAGCGCCATGTCGGTTCCTCTGCACATGCTTCCCCACGCGGCATGGAGCTCGTCACATCCATCTGCACAAGGCCTGAAACACAGATGCAGTGTTTGAGGGTAGGCAGATGCACATCCTAATTTAACACCTCTGCACACAACTGGCTTGCACTCAGCAGGGACTGTGCTCACCTCTGCTCTCTTTGCCCACTGACACACTCTTTCCTTTCATCCGGGCAAGCAGAGAAATAATTTCCAACAAGAAGACATTCAAACATGACCTAGGGCATGGGATCACACCAGGTCCCTAGTTTAGCAGTCTGTGATTGTTTGCAGAGCAGTTACTGGTGTGAAGTCTCATTAACTTCACTAATGTAGTAAGTCCCAGGGATTTCAGCAGCACTTAATCACGTACTTACAAGCCGGCTGAGCAGGGGTGTACATAAGCACACATTACCACAATTTTTTTGACACTAACCGCACACACTCAAGAATCAGGCCAATGGCATCAGAATTGTCAAGTATAAACTTAGGCAGCCCAGCCTTGATCCCATGATGCTGGGTGCTGGAAAAAAAAGGAAAAAAAAAAAAGAAAAAAAAAAAAGTTAGCGGTGTTTAAGTTAGTGGGCTGTGACAAAATTCCCCATAAGTGTTCAGAGAACTATCTGCAGTAATCTTTGCATCGTTAATGATCATTTTCAAGAAATAAGAGTAAGCAAGAAAGGTTCAAACTCTAGAAAAGTATAAAAGCAATACTTACTTTTAAAAGAGAGGATAGAGGACTTCAAGCATTTTATACCTGTCAACCTGACTTTTACCACTTGACACAAAACGAAGTATTAAAAAATTTGTAAATACCTGGAAGATGATGATAATCATTAAAAAAAAAAAAAACTTGAGATGGGTTTGTCAAGAAAAGAATTATATCAGTTGAAGCTAATCTCTTTCTCTGACAGGATAATTGCCCTAGCAAATAAGTGGGAAATAGCAGATATGATGCATCTTGATAATGACGAGCTTTTGACGCTGTTCCACACGGCATCTTCCTAAGTCTGCTAAGGCAGCATATTCAGAGGCAATCAGCAACCTAGTAGGTGCAACATTTAAAAAATCTTCTCCAAGTGCAGTAACAGACAGTTTCCTGTCAATCTGGGAAGGTTTCTCCAGAGGACAACCCCAGGAGTTTGTCCTGGGGCCAGTTTTATTCACCACTTCCATGTACACCTTGGATGACGGAACATGGGTGTGCTTCCGCAGTTTGGTGATGACATCAGGATGGGAAAAGGTGAAAGTGCTTTGAAGGATGGAAAGAGCATTGAAAACAAGCCTCAGAAATTCAAGAAGCAGCTTAAAACCAACCAGACAAGATACAAACCAGGCAATTACGAAGTGGTCCACTCTGCAAAGAGAAATCTAACGAGGAACAAAATTTAAATATAGAATAGGAAATGTCTGTGTAGGCAGAAAACAACGTGGGAGATCACAGACTAAAGCATCGACAATGTAATGTATGACACAAAAAGTAATTACTCCACTTTACTCAGCTCTGGCAAAGTCCCAGCAGGAGTAGTACTTTGTCCAGAACTGGTCACTGCACCCTGAGGAGGATAACGACAACCCACAGGGGGACAACCCACTTCCAAGGAGGGCGTACAACAGCCAGGAAAGTTTAGGAAATACAAACTGCAGGGACAGCTGAAGGAATGAGGTTTAGCTGGCTTAGGAATAAAGCAGTAAACTTAGCAATGATGAGATCAAGGTGGAGCATTGTAGAAGCACTTCAAAGTGTAGATAGCAGCCATAAAAGATTTGGCAGCCATTGTTCCACCATGACAACTAAAGGAAGGACAAATATCAGATCAATTTGCAGCCGAGGTTTAAGTTGGGTATTATGAACACATTCAAACAGAATTGCTAAGCACTAAACCAGGCTACTTCAGAGACTGTGAAAACTTCCTTCCCGAAGTCCTGATCCTAAATCTTCCGAAAGAGCACGTAGCAACCTCGTATGTATGACTACTAAAAATACTAAAGGTGTATTTGTGTACATGGTCATCACTGAGTTTGAAAGATAATTGTTTGGCCTCCGTAAGTAAGTTACTTAACTCCCAATAAGCTCATGTCCCAATCATTCAATGTTTCTGTAAGCATGGGCTTGAGCGGCAACGGGATCAGACCTACATTTTTCCTTCTGCGACTGTGCCTAAGTAATGGAATGCATGTCTCAGATCTTTTAATGTAACATAATTTAATGCAGTTTTTGTATTTGAATAGTATGCATAAATCACTGCAAAAGAACTGCTATCTCCCCGTAAGAAGAGAGCTACTAAACTGTGTGTCCTAGACAAAGGAAATATTTTTCAAGTGGTTTGCCTCAGGGGGGATTTAAAGGAGGAAGTTAATGCATTCCAGCAAGAATCTCCATCACTATAATACCAGTGGATTAATTGTAAGTAAAGCTAAGGCTGTGAGAGGAAAATTTGCAGCATAAGGAATGTTGATGAAAAGTGTGGGATGGCTGTTGAAGATAAATAAATAGTTTGAAATGAATTTTATTTTAAAATGGCTATATTCTTTCAGCATTTTGTTATTCCCATGACTACCTCTCAGCTCTAAGAATGACTTTTTCATTTTATTCCAATAAATCATTTCTGAATCTAGAATTCATTACATTTCCATCTTTTCATTTTCACTGCAGTGGTTTCTTTCTCTGTGCAATGGTTTTATCATCTGATTGCAATCAATATTGCTGTAACAGGCAGTACATGTACTTCATCATCCATAAGAGAATGGTAAGGGATTACAGGGCATTTATACTACCCTTGTTTAAAATCTATCCCTCTGCCTCCTCTTCCTGCCCTTTGCAGGCTGTACCTCTTTTTTCCTTCTGTTGACATTTGGATCTGTATTACACCAGAGACTTTCACTTATTAATTTGCTGGGAAAAAAAAATCAAAGAAATATTCTTCTTTAAAACACAAACGTTGCTGTAAAATGCTCTTTCGAGAAGCGTTTTTATGCTTTATGACAGCAAAGAGCTGTGCGCCACTGCTAGGTAATAAGCTGATTATAAAAGAGCTAAATTGCAAAGTCAGGAATACAGAAAGCAGACCAAAATAAAAAGAAATAAACCTTCTTGTAATTGACCTCACACCTGTTACACCTTTTAATTGACCTCACACCTGCCAGCAAAGGCTTCCTTTACCTTTAGCAGGATATTGGCAGTCATTATTTTAAACTCCCCATTCACTCCTCCTCCCCAAAGTTTTTCACAAGAGCTGCCGCATCCTGATGCTCAGCGAAGCTTTTGTTCCTGTGCTCATGAAAAAGATCCAGTTCTAACAGACAACGATTAAAAAGAAAGAGAAAAAAAAAAAAAAAGCGTTTCTGCGGAGCCCTCCTAATTTAAATGTTTATTTTGCAAAACAAGGAAGGGAACGAAGGAGTGTGCAATGATGGGAGAACACATCAGTCTCCAGGACACGGTTTCTTTCTTTCAGTAATTTCTTCAAGTACAGCTAGAACTCTGTTAGATTCACTAGATCAGCAAGAACCTACTCAGCATGCAGGCAGTGTGCATCGGTTAGTGAACAATGATAAACAGAAAAGACAATGGAAAGCTAGAAAGGCACCATTAATTACAGGTAACAGTACTGCGGTTTCTATTACATTACTTAAAATGAGAACATAACCACTCCCTTTCTTCTCAGACAGCTCCGAAACTATTTTGAGAGGTTCCCTTTTGAGAAAACAGCTCAGTCCAGCTGTGCTTTTACACGCACTGTCCTCTCTCATCAATAATTTGCTCCCTCTGGAAAGTTGGATTCTCCATGCAATCTGAAAGGTTTTGCAACATCCTTTCTCCTTTCTCAGCTCATGCTGGAGACAACCTACAGACCAGACTCTGCACACATTTATTTTCTTCCTCCTGAGGGACTTTTAGACTGCTTTGATCACTGAGAAATACACAAACCTTCACAGGTGATTTTGAATACAGGTGAAAACAGCCCCAGCCAGCAGCAGTAAGGAAGATGTGAATATAAGGGATGAGTTTTGTTCCCCTTTTGGAATTTATTTGCAATCGATTTTCATCATCAGATCCTTTACATTGCTGCCTCGCGCAAATCTGCCTTTTGACTCTTTCACAAAGTTTCTTTTATAACACTGTGGAGGATCACATTAAGCTCCTTGGAAACAGCAGTGTGTATTGTCTAACATGATAGTTATGTCTGTTCCAATGTATTCAGAACTTAACGACAAGTTTTCCTCACCCAGTACCATCCTTTGCTTGAAAAGCCTTTGTCCTAATGGCTTAGTATTCCTAGACTAAAATCATACTTTTCACCTTTTATTTCAGTGATCTAAAAGAACTGTTTTTGTTCTCCTCTCATAAAACATATTCTCCATTCTACTTGTCATGCTTAGAGTCCTTCTCTGCACCTCCTGCAGTGCAACCTAATCTTTTCTGAACAATATTGACCAGAATTCACAAACTGTTTCACATGAGATGAGACCAATGTTTTTGTTTTATTTTTATCTGCACTATCTAATGGAAATATCTGGCCTGTCATCTCGTATGATTTTAGTTTTGGTGGAGGTTTTTTTTTGAGGGGGATTGTTTTCGTTTTCAGATGGATTGTATCTATGACTTAGTCATTCTCAGCTAACACAATGAGCACTTTCTATCCAGTCATTCCCAACTGATGAGTTTCCCCCCATAGCAGAAAGTATTGCTATCAGCCTCCTTGTACTTTGTGTTATTAAAATTAATCCCATACTATTATTTAGGTTTTCAAGGTCATCCAGTCTTGATCGCTCTCTTATTCAAAGTCTCACTATTTCGCGTCATCAGCAAATTTCATTATTACAGCTCGTATTTTTGTACCTACATCATTAATGGAAGTTTCTGGCTGAATAAATATCTTCTGATGTTTCAGATGGGTATGCGATAGGTTTTTTGCTTAAATCTCAAATATGGAAACATTCATTTCCATATCTTCTTTCTCATTAGCTCCTGCTTTAATTTCCTTTGTAAGAAGGGAATTCTGGGCTTCTGACAATTCTCACTTTATTCTTGCCCTTCTTAATATTTTTAAGCAATCATTTTGTTCCATTCCCTTCAAGCTTTTGATTGTTTCCAATAACTCTTTTGAAGTGGCTATTTATCCAGCTGGGACCGGCCATCCCTCTTGTTTGAGATATGAATTGCAGATACTGCTTTGCAGAGACTTGACAGATACCAAGCCTTCTCCACACGCAAGTCCTCAACCACCTAAATGCAGTTGTCATCATTAACTCATTCCCTTAATTTCTCAAAGTCTGACCTTTGAAATTAAGAACTTTAGTTATCAACCTACTTTTGCTCCAGGTAGGTATTTTTCCTAATAATCTTATGAAAACTATTCATCTCCAGACTTGAACCGAAACATCTCTAGCACATCTTCATGCTAACGGAAGGTCTTTGCCATCTTCCCCCAACAGTGACTCAAACAAGTTTATCTTTTTTTTATCACAGCTTCTTTTTTTAACATCTATCACACTGCAAATTCTCACCCCTATCAATTTATTCTACCTCCAAAACATCATGTCTTCTTATTTGTGCTCCTGTCCTAATTTCTATTCTGTCCTATCTTCTGGTATCCCTAAAGGACAAGGTTAGGAATCAGTTTTAATCACTCCGATGTTGTTTCCTGGGCTCCAATGACATACAAACATCATAGTTGTTCCTTGCTAATATGACATTCTCCTTAGAAAAGTTGACAGTCCTCCTCTCAAGTGTCAGCTAAATACAATCTAAGAAGCACTCTCATTGCTATTTTGTATAAAACATTTTCTCTCCTTGCTGTCCATTGTCTTCACCTCTGGTACTCCTGTTCACTTGACTTTCCTCTTCTAGCATCTTAAAACCAATAGTGGGACATTCAGGTTGGAAATTAGGAGACATTTCTTCTCAGGAAGAGCAGTCAGGCATTGGAACGGGTTGCCCAGGGAGGTGGTGGCATCACTGTCCCTGGGGGTGTTCAAGGAAGGTTGGATGTGGTGCTTAGGGACATGGTTCAGTGGGTGACATTGCTGGAAGGGGGATGGTCGGACCAGATGAGCTTGGAGGTCTGTTTCAACCTTAATGATTCTATGATATTACACAACTTGATTCCTTTTTTAAAGCTATTTCAAAACACTGATCAGTAAATAATCCACTCGCAGGAGAGCTTAGATCAGGAGTCCCAAAACATACAACCGAAGTACCTGAAAAGCCATAAGGCATGCCTCCTCTTAATGACGGGTTTATCTGAGACACAATAACTGAAACATGGAGCAAGGAAAACACCACATTGTGCATATATTGACACAGTCAAGGAAGTGGCAAGAGTGGGGAAGAGCGTATCTGAATCCTAAATGAATTTTTGATGATGAAGAATCTTTACAAGTCCTTATTTTAAATCTTTAGTTCTGGCACACCCACGTAATAAGCCTGTCGATTCCTCTTAACAAGAAATTCCATCTTTGTACCGGTGCAAAACTGAGGTCTTTCCCTTTTCAGTATTCCGTCTTTATTCTGTTCTTTCCAACAGTCTCCATCCCTTTTTTCTTCCTTGGACTCTTCTCAACCCACTCCCACATGGGAGTTCATTGTACTTTCCCCCTCCACGGTCTTCTGCCTCTTCCGTTTGTCTCTTCTCTATATTTTAAAGTGTAACAAGTGCCTTCGTTGACCACACTTCCCCTGCAATAGCCAGTCTCCTATGTCTTATATTCCCTCTTTTGTTACTGTCTTGTAGTCTACCCCCCAAGTCTGTGGAGAAAACGAGTACCTGAAAAGCCATTCTTCCCTGTAGAGTCTCTGTCGCTCCTGTCATCTTGAGGCAGCTGCTATTCTCTTCCACAAGCTCTACTTACCACACTGTAGCTTCTGTCAGGATTCAAAGACTGGATGAGTATCACAGCTCTGTACCTGGTCTTTGTACCTCTTCTTCAGGCCACTGCTACACTTGCCTCAGTAGCTGTCATCATATTCTTATTGTTGTCAAACAGCAAAAAAAGAGAATCCCTCCTTTATTCACTGCTGCTTGGGGTCTTTCCTTCTAGTAACTCCTCCTTTGGTCCCTTAGGTGTAAGCTTAGCAATCAACAGCCTCTGAACCATAACTCAAGACAGGAGTCCTCCCTTACATAAGGCCCCTGGAGGCCTTTACGCAAGTCCTCTTCAGAGTAGGACAGCTGAAGGACATGCTCAATTCCACTTGATCCTGATGAGAACAAAACAAACGATGCTTACTCTACCCTCTCTGAGCGCTAATCTTTTGTATAAGCAAGAAACTCATGTTCTCTGTTTCTCCTTCCATCCTGGCCTGGGCTCAATTCAGAAAACCCTCTGGGCAAAGAGGAAACAAGACGGCAAGCTAGAACAATGACAGACTATGAATATGAACTTGGCTACCGTTGTTTACCCGTAAGTGAAAATAACTACAAATAGGGCAATATACAACCGAAAGAGCTATCCAGAAGAGATGCTATTCTAGCTCACACAGATAAATTTAGTGATTTAGAAAGAGTATGTAGGCTTTTGTACAGTTGTTACTAGCATTTGCATCATTCGTTAGTACTGGTGCAATACATAGTTTGACGGTGAGGAATACATACTATCAGATTTTTCTGGTACCACATTAAGTCTAAAATGTAAAAGCTGAAAGTTTTCCCTTCTACTTGGGACTGAATGGCCTTTGTGTATACTAAGCATTCAAGACTTTCAGGCTTACAACCGCAGATAAGATACCTATCTTGGAAATTGGAAACATACCACTTCGGGTTTACTGTTGCGACTTGAGACGGGATCTTTTTTGAGCATGACCCCCAGACCTCTCTCCAAAATTCTGCATATTCAATACCATCACTGTGAACGTCTACGCTTACAATCAGCGTTTCTACAATCTCATACAAACCTCTTTTCTTTCCAGCTCTTAGCGTTCATTCCATCAGACGCCTCAGCTTTCAACAGCATGCAAGAAATAGGTTGTGCTGCTTTCCTTTCACGACTGAAAAAAGAGAACGCAATCACCAAATCAGTGCAGTGGCCATACAAGGGAGGTTAGTAGTGTGTGTAGAAGGCCATAATAAACCGGGGCCCAAGCTAGACTGAACAAAGTACCAAGGGACCCGCTGGTAACAGTCTCTTTCAGACAAAAAATGATAAGCCTGATTTAAGCTAGTACAAAATACCAGAGCATTCCTTGTTTTCCAGGTGAGGTGACATGCCCAGGTTAGCTTGTGCACATTCTCTCACAGCTGGCTGGCTGGGAGAAACCACCCAATTGTGTCAGACTGCGCTCTCCCTGCAGTAACACATTCCTTCCTCCCTTCCTTTATGTAACACCAGCAGTGCGAAGAGCACGAAGCCATCCATCACGCAGTGTCAACCCATGGAGCACGGAACACTGTGAAAGACGTCCTATACAGATGTCCATGGGTGACTAGTGATAGAAGAGGGAATGGCCTCAAGTTGCGCCAGGGGAGGTTCAGGTTGGAAATGAGGAGACATTTCTTCTCAGAAAGAGCAGTCAGGCATTGGAACGGGTTGCCCAGGGAGGTGGTGGCGTCACCATCCCTGGGGGTGTTCAAGGAAAGGTTGGACGTGGTGCTTAGGGACACGTGTTAGTGGGTGACATTGGTGATAAGGGGATGGTTGAACGAGATGATCTTGGAGGTCTCTTCTAACCCTAAAGACTCTATGATTCTATAATACATCTACATGAGCTTGGGGACCATGGATCCATCTTCTTCCCCTTGCGTGACAACACCACTCAAGAGCCAAGGGTGTTCCCTGGGCTGCCAGGGCAGACACAGGACCCTCAACACCACCCGGGGGCTCTGAGGACGCACAAAATGGAGGGCGCAGCCCCACACAGGACCCGGGTGAAAGAGGAGGAGGAGGAGGAGGGGGAAGAGGCGCCGCCATTTGCCGCCCTTTGCCGCCAAAACCCCTCGGCGGCAGGGCGGGGAGCGGCGTCACGTGGCCGCGCGGCCGTTGGGCGCGTGGCGGCGGCGGCTCCACGTGACCGCGCGGAGGCGGGCAGACGGGCGGGCGGGAGCGCGCGCTCCCCCCTCCCCTCCTCTCCCCTCCCCTCCCCTCCCCTCCCCTCCTCCCCTCCCCACCCCTCCCTTCCCCTCTCCCCCCCTCCCCCCTCCCCTCCCGGCACGTGACCCCTCCCCGGAACGTGGCATTGTGTAATCACGTGACGCGGAGCTAGGAGCGGGGGGGGGGGGGGGGAGTTGCGAGGAGGAGGAGGAGGAGGAGGAGGAGGAGGAGGGGGAGCCGGGAAGGCCGAAAGGGGGGGGGGGGGGGAGGCGCGCGCGGGGGGGGGCTGCGTACGCGACGGAGCGGGGTGCGAAGATGGCGGACGAGGAGGCCGAGCAGGAGAGCGGGCGGCGAGGCGGCGCGGGCCTGCCGGAGCTGCGGCGCCTGCGGGAGCGGCTGCTGGAGCTGGAGACCGGGCTGCGGGAGAGCGGCGAGCCCGCCGTGCAGGCGGCCACCGAGTACTGCCAGCAGCTGTGCCAGGTCAGCGGGGGCCGCCTCCCTCCCGCTCCCCTCCGCTGCCAGCACCCCGCCGGCACGGAGACGGGCAGATGGGGGGGCGCCCGGTGGCGGCGGCGGCGGTGGCGGTTGGCCGGGCCGGGGGCGGTTGGCGCTGCGGGACGGGCTCCCCCCGGGGTTCTCTCCCTTTCCCCCCCCCCCTCCCCGTCCCTCGGGTTTTCCCCTTGGCCGCCGCTCCCCCCCTCC
Source organism: Cygnus atratus (assembly GCF_013377495.2). Lineage (NCBI taxonomy): Eukaryota > Metazoa > Chordata > Aves > Anseriformes > Anatidae > Cygnus > Cygnus atratus. The sequence continues at coordinate 38,188,408 of NC_066364.1, forward strand.
CTGCCTCCTTCCCCCTTCCCCCGGCGGTCTGCAGGCCCCTTTGTTGCGCTCCGCGGCTCGGCTTTATCCCAGGGCCCTTTGTTCCCGGCGGCGGACCCAGGGCCCCCCCACTCCCCGCCGCCCTCCTCCTCCTCCTCCTCCCCCTCCCCGGGGGCCCCTTATCCTCCTCCTCCTCCTCCTCCCTGCCCCCTGCTCCCCTCCCCGGGCTGGGCTTTGGGGGTGAGGAGATGAGGGGCGAACCCCCCCCCAGCCTCCTCCTCCTCCTCTCCTTCCCTATCTCGTCCCCCGGCGCGGTGCCACCCTGGGCAGTGGGTGGTGGTGGGCTAAACTTGAGCCTCTGGGGATGGGAAGGGTCTCTTGGGCTGCCTCTCGCCCTGTCAAGGGAGCCAGGTCCCGCCTGGGGGAGAAGGTTCCCGGCTTGGAGTCGGGTGAGCACCATTGTGTGGGTGCCTGGGCTGGGCCAGGCCCGGGGCAGGGTCCTCGGCAGGTGCCTCTCCTGAACTGGTGACCCCGCCGAGCATCCCTCACTGAACAAACTTCATGGCGTTGCCTTCTGTTAGGACAAGCTGCTCCCATTTGGTCATGCGTGTGCTTAAATATCGTCCTCGTTTCTGTTATATATCCTTCTTCAGCCAGCATTGGGTATGGCACAACCTGTACAACAAATTCTCACATATTTTACTCCTGGAGCATTGAAATTTGCAAAAACTGCTTTAGCTTTAATCTCAATTTTAAGAATCAGCGTATCTGATAACAGTGATAACATCTATTTACATGTTGCTGCCAACCCCTCATGGACCATAGACAGCTTTCTAAGAGGTGGAATGGCCAGGAGTCAATTCAAAGATCGGTTTTACTCCTCTCTTATTTGTGATTTTTCATCTCTTCTTTTAAAGAGTTTATTCTTGATGGTAGCCATTGTAGCATGCTCATTTGCATGTCTGTCACTTCTGGATTAAACTGGGCACTACTTTTTGGTAACCAGGGAGATTCACTACTAAATATTTTGAGCATGTACCGTTCTCATATTTTATGTCACACATACAGGAGTTGTGTTTTAGGTTTTCTTTCATCAGAATTTATCACTCTGTAGTTGGGTAGAACGCCTGCGTAGAGGCACGGAAACGAGATTGGTTTACGTTGGCTCAGATCGCCGTGTTCTCAGCCTGTTCAATCTTTGTGACTACTTTCTTAAATTCATACGTGGTGAGGTGGAAATCTGGCTTTCCTGCCTCTGGCCTGCTTCTGACTTTTGAATGAGCTCTTCATGATCTGATGGGGTTGGGTAAGTGGGAATGAAGACACTGTTCGTGATAGCTACTGGGTAGATCACCAGTGTCAGCAGCAGATTTATCACTTAAATTATGCTTGCATGTGCCTAGCGAATGGCATAGTAGTTATTTGATTTTAAAGTTGATCAAAAACTAATATTATGGTTGTAATTTTAATGGCTGTTAATAGAGGTCCATTGTAAGGCCCAAATTCGTTAATTCTTTCTGAAACTCGCACCTTTTCAGAACAAGTCTTGCTGTACCAAAAAGTTACGTAGACATTGACTTAGATAAAAATCTGCGCTATCTGGAGATGTGTTACCGTCACTTCTATACCAAGGTTAGTGGGAAGGCTGTGTCTGTTTCTGCAGTCTGAAGACTGATGTGTAACACTGAGAGTGGAGACGTGCCAGGCAGTATTGAAAGATCCTGCTTTTCACACTTCAAGCTGAGGTCTAAGCAGATGCTCGATGTAACGAGTAGTAATGCTGTTGGGTGGGGGCTTTTCCTGCTGGTTCAACGGAGGTGTTTTTGGTTTTTTTAATCTGTTCACCTGTGCTGGTAGTGCCAAAATACCTCTTCAGTTTCTTCTGTGGTTTTAATCCTTTATTGGGACTAACACAAAATCGCGTTCGTGATCTAGGTAGTAGGCTTAGCCACTGAGCTTGCACTATGTGACAGTGGTTATAGAAAATTCATATAATGGTAAAAACCATCTCGGAAATCTGTGTTTTGAATAAGTTTAAGGGCATCTGCCATGATTTCTATAATCAAGTCTTTAAATATATATGCATAAAATAATAATAATTGGACTGTCCATGTGTACAAAACCGAGCGTCTTTTTAACATCCAAAGTCTGGAAGTGTTGTGCTGAAGAAGTATTTTAGCGTTTATCTCAGTGTGACTTCACCTGCGTGTTTTGGGGTTGTTTTTCTTTCTTTTCATGCTTAGTTTCCAGGCATGAAATAACTACGCAGAACTTGGAAATCTTGTGTCCTTACTTTATTTTGCCAGGTGTTGACGCTGAAGGCCAGCAACCACATAGCTTGTAGCTGTAAATTGATTTTTTTTTATTTTTTTTTTTTTTTTTTAAATAAAGTTGGTAGCATAATGTCTGAGAAATAAGCGTATTTTCATACTGGAGGAAGCTAAAGAATCTGCAGTAGAGCACTGAAAGATACTTGGATTCAAAGGCAAATAAGGGATTTAACTATCCTATTCTCATTAAATGAAGTGGGAGATGTACAGCCAAATCCCTTAACTAGTTTTTAGAAATCTATTTAAACTATTTCAACTATTATAACCCAGCATTGTAGATTAGTTGTTGGAAGCACGGAAAAACAAGACCCTTACACTAGAAAACCTTGCGCCTTGACAGAAAATAATGTTATTCCAGAACATTTTTTTCTCTCATAAGAATAAAGTTTACTTTGATGAATTTTATATGAAGTATTCCATTAGCTATAAATATTTGGTTCTGTCTTCACTGCTGACTGCACAGTGAAACATGACAATTATTCTTAAATTTTAAGTGGATTATAGACTGTACCTTGATCCTCTACCATATCTGCATAATTGTTGTGTTCTCCTTTGTCAGTATGCGGTAGAGAGCATTATTTTTAGTTGTTATCAAGCCAAATTCATTGTTACAGATATATGTAAAATGACTTTTTAATTGTGGTTCATGCTCTTGTGTTGCAATTTCGTAATTAGCAAATTCGTGGCAAACAGTTATGTTGTCAACAAGCAGTGTGTGCTGACGGGGGCAGACAAAACAAGCATCTTCAGCTGTAGCGACTAGAAATTGAGTGTGTGAATTTTGCAAGAATTCAGAATGGTCCAAGAAGGGAGTTGTTCTTGTCGCCATGCCGTAGCTGGTTAGATTCTCTTCAGACTTTGCTCTTCAAGGGTATCTGTTGATTGTATTCAGTTACAGAAGAGCAAAATGATTTTTATCTGTTTTTCCCCTGAGAGCTAGGGGAACGTGATGCCACTGGGCATATTCAGTAAGGGCTGCGCTCCTTTCCATTGCTCGCTGACCATGGTAATCTTTATTTTCTTAAATGCCAAATTGGTAACAAAATTTCTTTCCTAGCTAATTAGTTGTGAGGTCTTTGGGGGTACCTCTGCTTACCCTGAGTATCTTTCTGTAGTTGGCGTGTTACATCTTTGGTATTACCAGTGTTCCCTCTGTTATTATTTTTGACTTCTCATCTGTTTTCTGAATCTGCTTCAGAGTTTCTTTTTTTTGTTTGTTTTTGTTTTTCTCTTGCTGTACTTTGTGGTACAAACTCTCCCAAACTATGAGGTTGTCAGGTTTGTTGTACTGATGCGCAAGTTATCAACAAATAGTGAGCTATATTAAAGCTATGAGAATAATCTGGGCTGTTGTGCTGTCCTTCCTCAAGAACTCTGCCTGTACTTCTTGCCTCATCTGTTGGTTATCTTGTCACTGTTTTCTGCCTATTATGAGGAAATCATGTGTTAAAATATGCTAGCAAGTAAGTTTAGCCCTTAGCACAACACATTAATATCCTTTTAGTGGAGACGGTTTATTCAGTATTGGCTGTTGAGCTAGAATCTCCTTAACACTAGTAGCAACATCAAAATGCTGATGGAGAAATTTGGAGGAAAAAAAGTATTTTGGGCTAAATACTGAAACATTTTTTTAAAAAGCTTGTTTTTACCAACGTGACTGCTCCCTGTAAGCATGCAGTGTTTGTTCCTGCTTCTTTAAGCTCATATTTATTGTGTATTGAGGTACTAATGAAGTATTAGTTAGGGACCACTTACGTATTGGCCTACTATAATACCTTAAGGTCCTACCCTACTTCTCCCCCCCTCCGCTCGTTTCTTAACATGCTAGGTTAGGTCTTGATAATGTTGGGAAATACTAATTTGATAATCATTAGCGAAAACTTTATTACTTTATTGTGTACTGATTACAGGTAATCACCAGTGATTTGTCTGTATTGGAGGTTACTCTGATTTTCTTCTTATGCCTGAATTGTCGTTCAGTTTTTATAGCTCAGACTCTTCACAACGTTATGATGCTGTCATGTTCTTCACTGTTGTCATCTTCCTCGCTTTTAGTGTTTATATTCTCAGCTTTCTCTTCAGACTCAAAATGACTGAAATCATCTTCAGTTTTGTCCATAGAAGTTGGAATTAAAGCCTTTCTTAAATCCTTCAGCTACAACTTTTGGATTTATCCAAACCCAGTCTGTCTTAATCTAATGACAAAAGAGTGCTTCAGTAGGCGTCTTTATTTTTCATGTCAGAGTTAGAGTACGATCCCTTGCAAGGAGTCATTGTATGTATGAAGACCTCAGCAGTCTTTGAAGGACTTGTTAGCTATTTCATCAAGCACCTGCAACTGTGATGTCCTTCCTCCTGATGTGACCGTATGATCAGTATTTACTGGCAGTGAAAAATACCATCAGCAAAATTTCAGGTGCTCTTCTAGTACAAGACGTTTCTTCTTTTTCTTTATAGCGTGCCTGGTTGCTTATTCCAGACAACATTCACCAAACTCTTCATTAAATGCGACATCCCACCTTGATTTTGCTTGGCTCAACAGCTAATCATGGTCTTTACACGATACAGTCACTTTCTGCTGGAATAAAGTGACTTTTCGGTGAAATCAGGTGATGGATGCTGGCAAGGTAAAGCTCTTCACTTGTAGGCGGAAACCATGAAGGTGCATTATTATGCATTAACCATTGGTGGCCTAGAGTATTTTTGGTGGAATGGTTTGTGCTCTTGCTATTTCTTGAGCTTTCAGTTTAATGATTTCCTGCGTAATCGGGTGTCTGTCTCTCCTTTTGAGTATGCACAAATTCTATAGTTTTCTTCCATTTTTTCATGTGAAAAGTATTTTCTTTTGAGTCCAGTGAGTGATTTCTGCACTGAGATAACCCTTAAAGGCTTCTGTTTTGATGTTTCCATCTTTGCGCTTTTGCTTCTACCATGCCGTTTCTTCCTGATCTCACGGTTGATTTTTTTTTTCTTTACGTACAGTACCACTGTGGGTGTAAGATTCACATCATGATTTCTAATACTTTTCTGTATCACAATAGTACCTGTGACCTCTAGGTGATCTGCCATTCAGGAGACACAGCTTCCAGAAATCACAGTGAATCCTCTAACTGGTAGCATATCAGACAGATTCCCAAGTGTGCAAAGAAAAGCAACTGTAAGCGCTGCATCACCTTGTTCAGACTTTGAGCTGCTTCAGGCGTGGTTCTGTGCCTTCATCACTATCGGACCTGCCACGTTAAGTCACATACTACCTTACTGACCTGAAAAAAAGACACCCCCTGGTTTTTACATTAAACTGTAAGAGTCGAGGGAATTGTCATCTTTTCAGATAAATATGGTGTGTGTGCCTATCTGGGCATAATGTGTCCGTGTGCTTAGAAAAAGCACCCTCACAGTTTAGGGTAAGTCTAAGCAATGACCTTAATTGTTCTTAGTTTTTGTCCTCAGTAATGGCAGAACTACTTAGCGTTGTGCCAGATAGGAGCTGTTTTTCATTAGAACTTCTGAGTTCTGTCCAATAAGATGTTTTTTCTAATTAATAAGAAATTAAAGTGTATCAAAGTAAGTGGATGTGATTGAAATAGTTATTTTTTTTTCTACCTGTGAATCTCTTTGAAAATCAGAATCACATTGATATGCTTTTCTACTCATGCTAAGCTTTCTGCTATGCTGTCAGTCCTTTTCTCTATCTTGATAATTTCAGTCAAATATGTTTGAGCATAAAGGTTTGGGATGTGATACGTATGGACTTCTTGGGATAGCTAGCGTGTTCAGGTGGTACGTTCAGTTTAATGTGTATTTCACTCACATCTTATATGTGATATAGCTCACGTCTAATCACCTTATTAAATGTATTTTTCTGTAGTTTATTTGAATTATTACCCAGTTACTTATTAGCTTACTTGGACAGCTAGAACTTGAGCAGTTAGTTTTAGATGTGTGTGTGCTTTATAAACTGTGTATGAAAAAAGCCAAATCTTTAATAACGGCCTTCTAATAGTGTTGTTGGGCAGGTGACAGGGACTCTACCTCAGAACTGCCACTAACATGAGTTTAAGATCTACTGCAATAGGAATTGTATTTTCATTATTGTTTCTTTTAATTGCTGTCAGCGTAAAAATAACAATTTATTCAAAGCCAGGAATAAAAATTTCTTCTTTACTAAAAACTCTTCGAATAAAGGTAGAAGTTGAGTCAAAACGGTCATGATAATGCTGTGTTTCAATTTCAAAAACTTTCCTTTTGAAGTAGCAGGGTTTTGCAATGTATTCCCCATACAGAACATGCATCTGGAAGAGGTCTCAGTCATATAGACTGTGATTCAAAAGCAGGGTTAGTTTTTGGTGTAAATACTATAAATGCTTGTTTAACCTTTTCTTAGAAAATTCTGGTAAGAAAGATTCCCAAAACTCTATAGATGGTATGTTTTGGTTCAGTTATGCTTGTCTGTAAAGGTTTTGTTTCCCTTGCTTCCTAACTTAATCTCTAATCTCTTGGGGGAATTTAAGACTATTATGACTTATCCTATCCCTGATAGACGTGGAAAGTAGCATATTCCTTTCCTGAGGGATGCAGCATTTATGTTTTCAAAGCTATTTCTCAGTCCTTCTCCAGTCATCACAGTTCTGAACAAACAATTCAGTAAGAAGGCGACGATCCATGTAAGGCTGCCTCATAGTTACCCTGATGCAGAATTTTTGCTGGATTAAAGTTACGCAATGTCTTTACTGAAGTTAAGAAAGTCCTTCAGCAAGCTACCACTTCTCTAAGAGGAAATACTTTCAACCAAAAATTAATACTTGCTGGGTATGAAGTGTAGATTAGCTAGTTTTGCTCCATAGTATCCTTGACTCTTGTTGATCCTACAAAGATGGGGAGGTAAAAATTAGGGATCTTGTTTTACCTAACCCTTCAGCTATTTAAAAATAAAATTCTGAAGACCTTACTGTAGACTTCAATTTAACCATAATAGTTGGCAGCATTTGCATATATACTACTATAATTGAACATTAGGTATTTTCTGTACTGGCAAATATATTTCTGCTATTAGTTTTTTTCCCCACAAATCCAAACTTTTTTACCCCACTTTTGAAGCAATATCAATAATGTTTAGGTTGCTTTGTAAAAGGGCAATTATCTAAGCTTCACTGGTTAGAAAACAAAATAGTGAATATGGAATATCTTTATTGTGCAGGACTGCACAAGGAGTATATTTTCGGTAATATTCATGTTCAGTAAGTCATCTCATTGTATCAAAACGTCCATGTTGTGTCTCTTGGTTTCTTGTAAGGAAGGCACGTATCTCTTTGTTCAGGACATTTTCTCTGAAACTTTTTGTTATTTTGTTAGAGAATGAACAGCTCATGACTGTAAAACTTCACGGAAAGCAGCAAAAAATGCTCTTTTGGAGAATCTTTGCTTCCATTGTGACTGAGTAACAAGGAGTTTCATGTGGCCTTCTCCACTTTGCCATTTAAATGATATATATGGTGTGTATATATATATTTACTCAAGACTTTATACATACATGGTCTATATTGTAGGTGATTCTCTATAAGACTTCACTAAATTAGGGATCAAACTGGTACCACTAGTAGGAGGCAGCAAAGTGTTATTTCTTAAGTGTTACACAAGCCATAGATGCTATTTCAAATTTGTGTATGTATGGAGCGTATCGTCAGGAAATAGTGCTCCAGGCATTGATTTTATATCCTTTTTATTATTATTATTATAGTACTGTTTATAAAGGCCTCTGTGTAAATCCTTGAGCAGTTACAGTACAGCATGTTATAATGCTTCAATTTTTGTGAGGGAAGCTGGCATGACGTTCTTGTGTCATCGGCTTCTCTTAAATAGAGGTGTATAATGACTTGGAAATTTAATAGGTAAAAATGTGGCTTAGAACTACCTTGTAAAATAGTGTTCCCTGTTTATTAGGTCTGTGCCTTTGTATATGTTAAGAACTTAATGTGTTTTAAGAAGCATGCAGGTGTTTTTCTGAGGTGGGGAACGCTTTTTCTATTCTATTTGCCTTTCCAAATATGCATTGAAGACAACTCCGTCATATTGCTTCTGGGATCTTTCATCTCTAAGGATGAACTGCACTGCTTTCATTTGGGAAGAGTTAATCTAATGATACCTAGTACTCGGCAGAACAAAGGCATTCGTAAAGAAAGGCATATGTGACATCAAAAAGGTGACGGGACTTTATACAATTATTCCATGACAGTAAGACTGATCCAGTAGGAAATCGGACTAAACCTGCAAAAACACCGTGGCTGTAAATTTTGCGGGTTTATTCCAATCAACTTTTTTCTTCATCTTCTCTTCTATAGCAGTTATGTAGTCTTGTAGTACGTAATATTTCTGGCGTGATGATTCCCTGTCTGCAGGTATTTATTCTGGTGAGCAGGTAAATCACGTTTGATATTTATGCATCCAATGCACTGAATACCACTTTGATGAATCAGTGAAGTACGTTCAGTGACCAGGCATTAAATCAGATTATGAATAAGGAGTTCCTCCGTCCTGTGGTCACTGCTTGCCTCAGGAATTTGTGATAGTACACTATTTTGTAACAGAACAAACACAAGGAAGAGGACAAGAAGAGAAAGTATTTAGAACCCCAGAAGACAAAATCTGAGCTTCTTTCTTTTATCATTGGAGGGCAATAGTTATGAAGAGAACAGCTGGGATAAAAATCCATATGAATACATAATAGTGAAGATGAAAAAACGTACGTCTCCACATCCTGCAGCCCTGGAACTTGTGTACCGATCTAGTTGAAACTGGCATGGCAATTAAATCCTGCTTCTGGATACCCAGGCAGACTTTACAAACCCTATCGGTGTGATGGCAGGAGCTCCCAGTTCTGCTACGGGCTGTTAACAGGGGAGAGCATAATCTTGGCTCCTCTCCTTCCTCACACGTGGACATAGTGGCTGTACCTTGGCACTGCTGTAAGGGCACACTTGGTTATTAGACTCCCTGTGAATCAGGCAGACACTGCCTTGTTCTTGCACAGGAAGTTTAGATCAGATGGAAGCATCCTCTGGGATGCCAGTTGGACTGTACTAAACAGGCAAGCTAAAATAACAAGTAACCTTTCTGCTGAGGAGGAGATCATCAATTAGGTTCTCATCAGAATTAAAAAAAGGTTTGAAATAGTCCTGGAAGAAGTTGCATGCAGCTGATAGACGGCTAATGCAAATATGTTAAGCAGATGAACTACAGAAATATTTGTAGTATCTCGTTTTACTTGACCCAAGAGAACAGGTTCAAGTCATCTATATTCCAGGAAATGCACATATTTTCAGATTAGTAATAGTTATTTTTGGCTGTCTTCCTATTTTTAATCTGCCCATATGCCAGTCTGATAATTAAAAGAATAGGTAAATTACATTTCCTGGCAGTGGATAAAAGTTTACTGTAATGAACATCCCACCACATTCCTGAAATGCCAGTTTAATAGCCAACTGCTGAATATTGTTTTTAACTAAACACACCAAAACATGAAGGTTGGGAGGACAACATTAATCTGAGGCCTGAATGAGAACTCGAGTAGAGAGAAATGTAGCCTGGGACTATTGTAACTTCACTCCTTATGTAAGGACGCAAGAAAAAAATCATAACTGCTGACAAGATCAGAAAGAGCATATTGAATGCAAAACGTTAAAAGATTAAAGGCAAGCTTAAAGAAGGATAATTTCTGCTTTCTGCTACTGTGTGTGACAAAGGATGAGACTTAATGAAGTCATTTCCTGGTATTTTAAGTAATTACCTTTTTTTTGAAACAGTTTATGGATGTAAGCAGAGACCGTCCATTCATTTTGTAGGTAATTCTAGTTCTGTTCTTAAAACTAGCTGGGTTTCAAATCATAATCAAAATAGTGACTAAAAATTAATGGGAAGAAAGGCACCTTTTATTTTGCCTCTCAATAATTAGCAGTCTGAGCTCATGAAGTATATGCAGCATGTCCTGATGCAAAACATACAGCGTGCTTGCTCCTTTGACGTATATCTGGGGAGAAAAGCATCTCTCTATCAATTAACAGCAAGTTCCGTGGTTGCTAATTAACTTTCCAGAGAGAGTCATCTCCGTTCCTCGCTGTCTTTGTGATATTTTCTTGGTGATGGTAGGCGACGTAATTATGGCTCTGAGAGTTGTAGCAGCCTTGAGTCCCTCAAGCCTTTCTTCTGTTTCTGCGTCTGTAGCGGCTGAGGTGCTTCTGTCAGCCCCTGCTCCAGTGCAGACTCTGCCTTAGAAATGTAAATATGTCTTTGGGTGACATTCTTGTGTCTATCTTGGTTTAGCATGGGTAATTTGGGACAGTGGTACTTTGCTGCTATTGAAAGTTGCATGCATTGGAAAACGCACCTGGATATGTTTTCCTTTGTTATGGCTGTTACTTTACCTGCATAGTGAAGTAGAAATAGGTGGGTAAGAGTGTCCTTACATATTGACTTGTAAGAAGAATTTAAAATCTAAGTTAATCTTAGTATGAGTTTCTTTGTCAATCATCGTTACATGGATTCTTCCTGCAATTAGTCTTAAGTCTCTTTAACGTAGATGTGCAACCGTGAGGTGTGAGGTATAATCACGTACTTGTAAAGAACCACCAAGATCATAAATAATGCCTTACATGATGTAAACAAATGTAGGGAAAGGAAGAGGGAGTTCAAATAACCATTGTAGTCCTGCATCTTCAGGAGTAATGAAAGCTGTTTAGTTAGTACATGATCATGGTAACTAGAGCTGTGGTGAGATTTATAAAAGACTTCCACGAACTTCCAAGACTTGCTAAATAGATGCTTATCTGTGAGAATGTTCTTAGGCAAGGGCAAAAAAACAAAAGTAGCTCATGGCAGTTATCATTATTGTGTAGACAACACCAAGCTGCGTGGTGCGGCCAGCACGCAGGAGGGAAGGGATGCCATCCTGAGGGACCTGGACAGGCTTGAGAGGTGGGCCTTCGAGAGTCTCATGAGGTTCAACAAGGTCAGGTGCAAGGTCCTGCACCTGGGCTGGGGCAATCCCAAGCACAAATACAGGCTGGGCAGAGAATGGATTGAGAGCGACTCTGAGGAGAAGAACCTGGGTATGTTGGTTGATGGGGAGCTCTCCATGAGCCGTCAATTTGCGCTTGCAGCCCAGAAAGCCAACCGTATGATGGGCTGCATCAAAAGCAGGGTGGCTAGCTGGGCGAGGGAGGGCCATGAGGGATCAAGGGGCTGGAGCACCTCTCCTATGAGAGGCTGAGGGAGTTGGGGTTGTTCAGCCTGGAGAAGAGAAGGCTCCAGCGAGGCCTATATAAGTAGCTTTCTAGTACGTAAAGGGGGTCCTACAGTAGAGATGGGGAGGGACTCTGTCAGGGCATAGAGTGATAGGTCAAGGGGTAATGGCTTTAAAATAAGAGGGTACGTTTAGATTAGATACAAGGAAGAAGTTCTTTATTGTGAGGGTGGTGAGGCCCTCTCCAGAGAAGCTGTGGATGCCCCATCCCTGGAGGTGTTCAAGGCCAGGCTGGATGGGGCTTTGGGCAACCTGGGCTGGTGGGAGGTGTCCCTGCCCACGGCAGGGGGGTGGAACTGGATGATCCTTAAGGGTCCCTTCCAACCTCATGATGATTTTGTCATTATTCACTTTTTATCTTTTTCCTCAATTTCCATGTTTTTTAATTTTCATGGGATGGTATTCAAGAAACTTATTTTGTATAATAAACGACTACGTATATTGGTTTTATGTATACATTATATACAATACATATTTTGTACAGAAGGATGTATGAACATGTAGGGATTGAACACAATGAGAAGGTGAATCATTCGTTGCAGGGTAATTGATAAACTTTACTGGATTTCAGATATATTCTAATTTTTTTCATTACGTCAAAATTGATTAGAAATTAGTATTAGTTCTTTAGCAGTTACCTTTTCCTGGAAAAGTTATTTCTCTGAACTAACTTACTGTTGTCTTTGAAAATCTCCAGAAGGATAGCTTTCCTTCAGTATGGGTATACAAATGAGTTACTGTGAGATAAGCATACAGGACGTGATTTCCTGCTGTTTCTGTGCATCTCCTTTTCCCTTTATGGTAAGGCTTAAGCATAAACCTTAGGTCTGCGTCTTCATATTTTTGCAGTTCTGCAGCAAGAAAATTGTGCCATTGTAATGCAATGTATTCTTTGTGTTCTGGTGTGATAGACAACATTTCATCTTTACGGGGCTGTTCTGAAAACTCAGACTGAAGAAAAAATGAAGAGGGTGGTGAGAAGAGAATGTTTATTTAAAATGTATATATTGTATATTGCCTGAGGCTTGCAGATGTATGGAATTTTGCAATGCTGTTTTGCAGATTACCTTTAAAACTGTTCAGAAAACTGTAAATAGGAAGTGTTTGAGCTAACACCTGAACATATCAGTTCTTCAGAAGTGATAGTCATTGACAGCAGAGCGTGGATACCTGCGTGTCCGGGTACAGCAGGTACCATAATAAATTTCAGTGCCATCACGCATGTGGTACTTCACACTGAGTACAGAACGGGCTGTTTGTATTCCAGAGGAAGGAGAAACATCAATAGAGGCAAGGTAAATGTATTCATACACCAACAAAAATATTTTTGTGAACATCTGTGTTCAGTAGATGAATGAGAAGGTAAATGGTTGAAAGCACAGTTTTCAGATAACGTAGCATATCCATAAAAGTTGGGTGCACCAAAATACTGAGCGCCTGTACGTTAGTGCTATGGGTCAGACCAGAACTTTTTTTTGAAAGCGGTGGTCTCGTCACCCCTGCTTGCCATACATTATTTCACAATATGGAGCATTTTGGCAGTGTGGAAATCGGCTGCGTTTGGGGTGAAACTAAACCAGGAGCTGTGCCTCAGAAGTGATTGCGGGTGGTCTAATTCAGCCAGTACTAGGTTATCTAGCTACTGGAACCAGCTGAAAGCTAGCCCCAGGTGGGATCTCTGGTGGTGCTGTCAGAGTCCAGTGCTCTCTGACCAGGTTCTTTCAGGTATCCCGTGCATGGAAGGTGTAACGTTTAATATCAGATGTACTTATTGGAAGATATATGATGTTACACGGGATTTTGATTTAGAAAAGCGATACAACAGTGCACTGAAATAACTATACAAACACAGTACAGCAACTGCAGTAGATGGTAGGATCACAATATGAGTGTGCCCGTTACTGGTCTCTCTGTGCTTCACAGTCACAATTCTGGGTGTCTCCAGATGCTGGGGAGGAGCGTGTGGGTTGAAGCCAGCTCAAGCCCACTGCTCTGTTCAGAACTCTTCTGGTTGTTTAGACATTATACTGTACTTTGGGCTGAGTCGTGTATTCTCTCCCCCTGCCACCCTGGCTAACTCAGGGAGACATTCACACTTTCTTAATGAACTTAGGGAGAAAGATTTATTCCACCAGTTGGTCCACTCATCTGTTCATAGCTGTTTATCTAAAACCAAGGCCACTCTCCAGTCCCCCTTGTGCTGAGGTAAAATCAGCTTCTTTGCAGCAGCTGTGGTCAGTCACACCTGGCGTTATTCCCTGAGCTGCACAGGTACATCCTCCTTGCCCATCTCCGCAGAGCCTTTTTCTGTTGTAGGGGTTTATTGGTCAGTCACATTCCACCCCGAGGGGCTTAGGCAGCCACAGGCAGATATGTTGTGGACTCAGCACCAGCTCTTCTGCTGTATGGATCCACCTTTATTGCACTGCATTGTGCTGTAGTCACTGCGAGCTCTTTGTGGACCGGCAGTTACCTGCAAACTCACATGGTGTGTAGTTCTAAACTTTTTGCTGTTAATCTGCATCTCTGAATGAGTCTCTCTTGACTTTGCTGAGTAGTGTTTGGATTCGCTAATTGAGTGCTTAGTAATCTTGACTTTGCTCTGCTTTTAACTGCAGGATAGAGCAGGTGATGGTGTAAGGATGGGGGTGTAGAGCAGATGGAATTTCTTGTTTGAAGGAAAAGGTAAAAACAGGGAGGGTTGGAACTGCTGCCTTTCAGCGGAGAAGAGGAATAGTAATGGGAAAAAATCGGATAGTTCTGCACTCTGCCTGCAGAAACTGAGAATGAAAATAATTGCTTAAATGCAATCTTGTAGTAAGTGATAGAATTGAGAGGCTGGCTTCAGCCCTCCCTTCTGGGCACAAGTCAATATCTCCATCAGAATTAAAGCAACATCAGCTGACTCTTCAGCCAAAGACATCTTGACTTTCTAGAGCTGTGCTGTGCTGAACAACTTCATTGTGAAACAATTCAAAAGAAGCATTCAAAATAAAAATAGTACATCAGCAACTTAATTCTGAAAGGTTTTGAAAACTAAAACTGAGTAAAAAATTGGAACTGATGTTCTTTCATCATGTGTTAATCCTAACCATAATTTAGATAGTACCTGCACAGTAGAAGAGGTGATTGTATTTGATTATGTAATCCTTTATTTTATAAATGCAGTCTTATGTTCCATGCCTGCTGAAGGTTTGTTGTTCTCTTCTGGATTATATGGCATGATAATACCAAACAGGTAAGAGCTAATTCTCTCACAGTGTTTGTGTAGCTACAAAATTAAGATAACAGCGGTAATCATTGGTAAACAAATACAGAATCAGTTAACTGGTATCAGTCTTAATTTCCATAATTAAACTGGTTTGGAAATGAATTAGAAGTACAGCTCTGTGTTGACCTGTTGTAAAAACAACCTCTCCGTGAACAGATCTAAGTAATGAAATTAAAAACTAATTTTGTTGACTTCTTGATATGATCCGGTTCTTTATTTCAGCATATCTGTGAGGGCAGGGTCATATCAGAGGTTTCTGTTCTGTCTGAAGCTTTTGTGAATGTCTATGGCTTTGTCTGATTTTTGTTCTAGGCTTAGAATCCCTTTGCATATAAAGCATGCCAACTGAAAAAGCAAAAGGAGAACAGGCTGTTTGTGTGAGCTTTTGTGTTGGAGGCAAATGTGAAATGAAAGGAAAGGTGGGTTACAGTGGTGGTGGTAGGGGAAAAAATACCTTGATCCTGCGGGTTGATGTGTCACAGATGTGATATGTAGGCAAGATAATGTAGAGGTGTAGCTTGCTCTTTAAAACTCCTTGAAAATCATCTCAGTCACAGTACTTATTTAAATGTCTTCAATACTGAAGTCTCACAGGAAATCTGAGGTAGACTTTGTTTAAGTTAGATATTTTATTAAGTTTTCTTTAACGTGTGGAACTAGTTCAAGAACTATTCAAATTTCTCCTTGAATATTCCGTTTGACTGACACTTCAGTAGTCCATCCTCCTGCAATGTGGACATTAATGCTTGTTGCATCCCAGTTATTCCTTAGCTGCTTCTAGCTTCCTTCTTGTAGCAGCAAACCCAAATGAACGTATGGGATCTGTAACTGAAGAATGCTTTTAAAAGCATCAACTTCTTCTGTTTATCCAAAGTTGCAAATTATAGACAAGTTTAAGCACTTACCAAGACTCCTTATACATGATGAAAGGTTTGTTCTCCATCTTCTGGTAAAACCCTGAACAACAAGGAGAGAAACCAGTTGACAAAAAAGGTGGTCTTCAGCTTTAAGTAGCTGTACATCATTGAGGCTGAGAGTGATGATATTTAAACACCTATAAAGATTGTTCTGTTGTCCCTTTAGGTGTAACTTTGCTGTGGGACTAAACAAAGAGGTCAGCTGGTACAACTGGTGCATCAGTACCAAAGCCTTTTGACTCCAGAGCCTCTGGACTCTTGCCCAAAGTCCAACTTTGTTCATAAACTATGGTAAGCTGCACCTTAAAAGTAGGCTGTTACCAGCTTTCCAGGAACAATGCTGTCTTCATCACATGCTCAGTTCTTTGATGGATGCGGTAGCCAGTGAGGTTGTGCTTCAGTCTAGACCCAGTTTTACTCTGAAGAACACAGCCCTCAAAAAAGATTTTCATTTGAATGGGGTGAATGTCTAGCTTCAGCCCAAGAACCAGCAAGACGATACCAGCCCAAAAAAGTTTTTATCCCGCTGTTGAATTAGACATCAGCGACATCAAGATTGCATACCTACCTACTCGATCAGAATGCGGATCAATTCAGATGCAATTATGCTCCTCATGTTTTATCACCTAGGTTCAGGGGCTCTGTCGGGAATTAGGCTGTCTTGCAATTTGTAGCATTTGATTGCTCTCCGGTACCCCTGCTCTGATGCTGTTCAAGGACTTGTCACCTCTGCTTGCACATTGAGAAATTCCCTCTTGAAGAGGGAAGAAAAAATATCCGTTAAAAGAATAGAGAGCATTTCCTCCTGGTGTATTTATTCCCATAAAAAGGAGTCTTTCTTACAATAAACATTCAGTGTTTTTCCACTCCTTTGATAAAGGCATTTTATTTCTCACCATGTTGCTCTGTCCCTGGTCTAAGCAATAGGTTTGTTGTGTATAATAGCTTTATTTTCATATTGCTGTTCACACGCTATATAATAGTTTGAAATATTCTAACTCATTGATCTGTGAAGTACTTTGGGTTTATGTGGATTTCCTGTAGGTGTTGTGCTGATGAATCTATCAGTATTAAAAAGCACCATTCTATTTATTTTTAAAGAAACGCATTAATCTCATCTTGGAGCAAGCATATAAGCCTGTATATTCATGAGACAGTTTTTGAAGCTTCTCTATATGATGTCCTACCTGCTGAAATTGAAATTCAATTGCCAATTTCTTGAGATCTCAAAATACTTTGGTGTCCACGGAATCACAATACATGCACTGCAATGTTCTCTGTTGTTTGTGCTCAGTTACCCTCTCTGCTTCCTTCTCAGAGTGCTGTACATCTGAGATAGATGCATCAGTATCTTTCATTTAAGGTACTGGTCCCGAATGTAAGAGCTTTCAATGACCATGCGTACCGTGTAAGTGACTGGCAGAGACTTTGAAGTCTGAGCATAGATGTGTGCCTCTATGTGTGTTTCCAGCAGTGGTGAACAGTTCATCTCGCAGAACCGTGGAACTTCATTGGTGTAACAAATGGCTCGTGGTGTCGTCATTCCCTGATGCAGAAACAGCTCACTTCTGGAAGTGTTACTATAAATAAGATCTTCAGAATGGAGTAGTTATTCGGAAGGGACCTACAACAATCACCTACTCCAGATGCCCTGTTTGAAAGACTGTTCTGTTTTCTTTTGAACCACAGTTAAACAGCCAATTAGTTGCAGCTCATAACTGCTGCACCTAAAGAGAAGTCAGCAGTGTGAAACATACGTATAGGAAATACTGTTTCAAAGAGAAGCAGATTTGGGTCTGGGGAATGAAAACTGCCTTAAGGTTACGGCCCCTTGGAGTTGGTATTGGGGGTTTTTAATGTACTAACTGGGCTATTTTTTGTTCTTGAATAGTAGGCAGTTCCTTTGTCAGAGAAGAAATAACATCAGAGAAATGACCTAGTCAGACTTCTAACTCCTTACGTTCTGTTAGTGATCATCTGCAAGGTACAGAGATGGATGAAAAAGGCAATAAAATGAAATACAGATACATGAAGGGGAATAAATTATTTTTATAAAGAGATACGGTAAATCTCACTTGTCTGAGCTTCAGTAAAATTATTCTTGAAGTGTCAAGACCAAAAAGATGGCAGTTAGTGTTAGAATGAGGACAGGTAGGATGCTGGATATTGGGATACAGCGGGTGACACTTGTTATCAGTTGAAGTTTTGGTAGGAGTGTAAAGCTTTCTTTCAGGATTACATTTTAACTTCGTAACCCAAAAGAGTGGGTTGTGCTAGCAATACAGACTTGGATGGCATCGTCTCTTCCTTTCTCCTTTCTTCGGAGGTCAGTATGGCTGCATTGTCGGTGTTTGTCACACCCAGCAGCAGTCATTTAGCACAGGAAGACTCTCAAAAAAGACACGATAAGCATTTTCATGTCCTTAGAGCTGCTATGTCATCTGGCATTGCCTGGTTCACCTGGCACATTGTTGCATGCTTTAGTAACTTGGATACTGACAAGCAGGAGGCATCTTAGCCTCCTTATTGTGCCTTATATTCCTAAAAATGCAGCTGTGTCAATTCAGAAGGCAGTTGTTGCTCAATTAAGGTAGTACACGTGAAATTTAAGGCAGAGAGGTGAAATAATTGCAAGCAGATAGTAATGTGGGGTTCCTGAAGGTCAGGGTATTAAAGTTACTGAAACTCCTTCTGCGTAGTTCAGTAGCTGACCACAGCCAATATATTTCATGACCTGAAAGAAGTAAATACAACAGCCTTTATATTTCCCCAGTTTGTATGGAAAAAGAAAATGACTCGGATGATGAGTACCACTTGAGCAGTACTTAAGTGGAGCAAACAGTTGACAGCACTTCAAATGCTATTCCCGCTCACTTTCGCTGTGCATTTTGAAAAGTCAGTTTCTGCCAACGAACATGAGTTTATAATGAGAGCTAATGTAGAAGACAGCAGTTTCCAAAGAATATGTATTTAAATCATATACATTTGCATATCTTGCTCTGCTGGTCTTATAGTCAGATAATAGTAGCACCACAGTAAGGTGATTTATCCTTCAAATGAAAAGAACTTTTTCAGGGTTCTGACTGATTGTTTACGTGTTTCTGTACGACGTATGTATCCCTGGCACTCCAAGCTAAATAAGGAGGATTGTCTGTTTTTCCCAATATCTGAAATGTAGGATTTTGACAGGAAACTTCTTTTACAAAAAGTACAAAGAAGGATAAAGATTGTGGTGGTTGATGTTTTTGAACTAACTCTAAGGCAAAAATAATTGAGATTTTTTTTCAAAGCAGTCTTGTGAACTCAAAGCCTTACAAAGGCAAACTTCAGAGGTTCAAATACAGAAGGAAAGTCACGGATACGTTGCTTCCCATCTACCTTCCCTTGCATTTTCACTTCTACTACCTAAGTTGTAATCTTCTAGGGAGGAAAAAGAATCCCACGGGTCAACGTTACATATTGTTTCACTAAATCAAGAGTAATGAAAATGTATCAGCGTTCTTCGAATGTAACAGTAGCGGTACACGATTGGATTAAAAATGGAGAAATAAAGCAGGTACAAGAAAGACTACAAAACCAGAATGGACCTGTACAGTGCAATGACAATTAATTCTTTGGGGTTTGTAGCTAGTCTTGCTGCTTTGCAAATAATGCCTGAGAGTGTCGCTCTGGATAGCATGCGGTTTCTGTAAGAGTACAAGCAACTGTTCCTTGTCTTCAGCCAAGCTGCATAGTCACATACTGAGGTGGGAGAAGAATACAGAAGGGAATTAGAAAATTAGTTCAGAAGACTCCTAAAAGAAAGGAAAAGGAGAATTTTAACTCTGGCCAGTAGCTTAATTACTGGTCGCATTCAACTCATTATTAGGTATATGAAGCATACCTAACATACTACAGAAACAGCTGTGGCCAGTTCTTAATTTTAATTTTATTTCAGAGCAAATTCTGGTTGCGCATTTCAGAAAGCGTACAGTGTGCAAGTCTGCAAGGCAGTTAGCATGAAGTTCACTGCTTGTTAGTTGGTATTAGTGTTCTTAAGAGGGGAAATCAGATATATCTGTCCATGTTGTCCTACTGATCTCATGCAGTAGTTTAAGGGTCTTAAGACAACACTTTCCTCCAAAGAAATAATTCTGCATTCTTTGCTTTGTGCTGGCACAAGCACTTGAGTCTACACGCTGAATGTATTTGGGGAGCTGGTAGGAATTAAATTTTGTTCTGTTTCTCGCTGGTTAAGGATTAGCTCTGGTCACAGATTTCCTCAAGGTCCAAACAACCCTTACCCTATAAATGGTTATTTAAAAGATGATACAGAGTGAACATTAGGAAAGTAAAGGGCTACATAGGGCGGAAGTAAAGCTGCTAGTAAGCACAGAATCGCTGCTTGTTTAAACCGTCAGTAGTGTCCGTGATAGTGAAAAAGGGAAAGAAAATGTTGCACTGCTTATTGGAGTTTGTGGACTCTGGTGAAGTTGTGCAGTATTTTGGACTACTGCAACCCATGGGAATAGTGCAAGCCGTTTTCCTCATTGGACACACAGGATAGAATCTTGTTTATTTTTAGTCCTTGTCCTTTAAAGCATATTAAAAACTTGTACTGCAGAGAGACCGAAGAAGCTGTTCCTTCTCAGTTTGTGCTAACCTATGTAAAGCTGTTTGTTCTACCAGTGAATTGCATGTGGAGCAGTGAAAGAATGCAGGTGTTACCACACCCTTAAACTGGAGGAGACGGAGACAGGGCAGTGAATTGGGGTCACCTCTGCTCTGCGTAACTTGGTCTATACTGGGAGCTGGCCGTGGTGGTGGTGATTTTTGGTGGTTTTTGTGTTCACCCCCCACCCCCCCCCCCCAAGAGTTGGAAACTAAGTGAGGAGGACCGTGATGTTCTCCTATGCAAGAAACTGGAATTACTGGCTTAGACCTATACACTGTACTCCTTCCCGCTGCTTCTTGGGCTTTCTATTTTTGAAATCAGAATGACACCTCAGAGCAACGGAGGGGCAATGAGTTCATTGAACTCATAGCATTGCTTCGAGGACCTTGATCAGTATGGGTGTTTTGTGGGGAAGGGCAGCTTGTATGCCATTTGAAGAGTTAAATAGCCATCACTATATCAGCTAACATCAGGAAAAAAAATCAAAGAACTAGAAATGGTTTTCTTTTAAACAAAAGCCAAGACTTTGTGGGCTTACAGCCCACAAATTGGGTTCCAGAGTTAATTTTGTGGGCTGGATCCTTGTATTGAGACCTGGATTTACATATATTTTTTGTGTACGTGCATGTGTGTACATACATGTTAAAAAAAAATTAGCTCTGTTCTACTGATGCCTGTCTTGTTATATACCTCTCTCTGAGATGCACTGTTTTATGTAACCGTGTCTTTTCCAAGTCTAAAGCTTCAAGAAAAATACAAGCAGTGACAAAAAAAAATTCAGAACTTGCTAATCCTTAAATCAAGGCATGCTTTATGATAAACCGTAAGTATTGTAAGATATTGTAGATGTCCCATGAAGCTGGAAATTTATCAAGATACTGAAAGTCCGGGTGACTTCAAGTATAAAGTGCTATGACATCAGAAATTAAGTACTAAATAGTCACATTTTAAGATGATGTGTACCCCACGTTCGTTCAATTGCCAGCTGTATAGTGTAAAAAATCAGAGCTCCTGTAAGTTTTGTGGTGCTGGTACTTATCACATCTGGAAGATCTATTCCTGTACTTAGCTACTTGCTGCTCCTACTGACAGGTGGAAAAATGTAGTTGTTTGTTTTAAATTTTAAAAATTACAGATGAGTTTTGATTTGAGTGGGTTTGAAGTGAAAGTTCGTGAGCTTGGCTTACGTATGTCACAGATCCACTAGGTGTCTGTGTCAGCAAACACCCTAGGGTGCACCCAAGGGTGTCACACCCCCCTTATCTTAATCATTTTTGTAATTATGTAATGTTACTTACCTTAGCTGCTTAGATAATGTGTGGATATGGTGGGGTTTGTGTTTGAGTGGAGGTGTTAACCACTGGTTTCTGTGGTGGTGCCTATAGGTTTGGCCGTGCGCATAAAAGAAGTAGGATTCCTCACATTTATTGTTTTGAGGTTTAAATTGCTTCCTGCCACATCGAGGGCAAGCACAGCAGTCGTACCTGAGAGAGGAGGAGCACTGGCATAGCAGCTTGAAGATGAAGTGTGATTTTTTTTTTATTTGCGTTCATATAATGCTCTGTAAGAATTCCCTAAGTCGCATGACTCTGGAACGTACCAAATTTGATAGGAGTCCATGAGAGAGTTTATAACTTGTAACTTCACTTACGCTCTTATTACAGATACTTTATTCTTACAGTCTTCACCACTAATAAGCATCTCAAGTCCTCTTCATCCGCCAAAAAACTATGCACTGTTTCAAATAATAAATGATTCCCTGTTTAGCTTGGCTTATTCCTGTATTGCTGAACTTAAATTCTTACATACCACAGAGTATGTATCTTGCTGTATAAAATTTTCAGTTGTCAAGTAGTGTAGTTTTGAGCTTTACTCACGTGGTATGTTAGCCAGAAATGTTTAGATGTGGTTGTCTTGGTCTGTCAAAGTAATTGATAAGGTGAGATTTAGAGCAGGAGTATAGTTTGCTTGTAGGGGAGCTCTAAGACTTGAGTCTTTTTGAGTTATTACAGAGATACTTTACAGAAAACACACTTTATGACTTCCATCTTGGAAACTATTCTAATTTCTTAAATTTACTTATACCTTCTGTGGTTGTTTAAGCTTATTTGGCCAATTCATTTTTTTCAGATAACAAACAAAATTGTCTGGTTTGAGAATAGCAGAATTGCTGTAGTCCCAAAGGAAGAAAAATGTAACTGAAAGGCAACTCGCCTTAATACGATCAGCTGTGTATGTATTTGCATGTATGTGAATTTGCATATACGTTCATGGAAGAGAGAAACTTCTTTACCCTTGAAGTGTTGCTGGAGGTTGTTCCCCTGCCACATCCAGTTTGGTATTTGGGTATGTGAAGGAGAATTCGCCAGGCGTTGCGTTTCCTAAGGGATGCATCAAGACAGAGTGTTCCAGAGTCGCTGCTGCAGTGCCTTAGGTTCCCTGCTCAAGCTGCTGCATCTTCTGGCATCGCCGCTGGCCATCTTTGTTGACATTCAGCTCTTGGCATCTTCTTCTAACAAGCCCCACGTGGATCAGCTTTCTGCCCAGCGGTGGGACCTGGCAGGCCTTGACCACATGCTTAAAGCTGCAGCATGCTTCGTTTTAATTCGCTCGCGGTCGGGCTGACGATACAAGCCATGAATGAATGAAGCTTGCCCTATTTCTTGAATCAGCCCCTTGTGATGCTTCTTGTGAAGATAGCTGTGCTTTTGGATCAGCCAGTGACTGACATGTGCTGGAGGAGAGGTTAGTGGTGATTTGCCAGCGAAGGGTGAGCCCTGCCGTGGTGGGAAGGTGTCGGGCATCTCAGGGAGTGCTGCTGTCACCTCTCAGATTGGCTGTTTGCTCGGGCTTGTTCATAACGAAGCAACTGCTCCGTGGCTTGGAGTTGGCTTCACGGGGGCCGTGTTGCTGCTGCTGTCCGTGTGCAGCTCTTTAAGGCTCATCTCTGACTTGACTGTATCACGCTTGTTGCTCGGACTCTTTTCCTGCGTGGATGTGCTGGAGGACAGTCACTGAAATAGAGACTTTGGTGTTTGCTAGATTAGTGTGAAAGGCATGGCTCACCTGTGTCCCCGCTGTCTGTCGCTTTCCCTGTCTGTTAGTCCTCTGGGCATAGGCAGGAATGGAGGCAGCAGTTCCAGGCACGTTCCAGCATACCGAGGCAAGCTTGCCTTTATTCAGCTGTCTACAAGGGTAAAGAATCTGAGCTGAGGAGCTGAAGAAACATGTAGGTGTGGACTGCACATGTGAAGCTCCAGTTAATAGCAAATAATCCCTTCTTTTTGTATGAGACGGATTTTTCACACAGCTTCAGTGTTGTAGGGCTGATCTCAGCAGAGGAGGTTGCCCAGTGTAATGCTTGGGAGTAGAAACACATCCTCGGGTAGGTGCATTGCTACTGCAAGCATTTATGTAAGCATTCTGATAAAGATTGACAAAGATAAAAATGTATTGTCTGAACGTTACCCGTGGCTAAATATTTTCCACAGCTGAAATCACAGAAAATCACAGATATAGTATTTCTGTTTTTTTTTAATTGTACAAATTAAAATGCTTCCATTTTTTGAGCATTCTTGTGTGTAAGCTGCAGCTGAAATAAAATGCAGCCTTGGTCTCACAGAGGAACA
This sequence comes from Cygnus atratus, assembly GCF_013377495.2. Lineage (NCBI taxonomy): Eukaryota > Metazoa > Chordata > Aves > Anseriformes > Anatidae > Cygnus > Cygnus atratus. Next base: position 38,212,483 of record NC_066364.1, read on the forward strand.
AAACTTTGCTGCTGTGCTCTGAATAAAGCACTTGGCTTGATTAACAAGCATGTCCTGACTAGGGAGATAAATAACTTAATGAGGCCCAGGGCTGGGGGTAAAATTCTTTCTTTTTATGGTTGTAAACGGAACACAACAATGATTCATTAGCAAAGCAGAATGTATTTGATTTTCTTTGTACAGTGGCAGTGCTGTATAGTCTGGGGACATGCAGACAAGGAAATCTGTCATCCTGAAGAATACTTTTGAAGGGCGTGGTGGGCGTAAGTGCTTAATATAGTTCATGTAATGGCTTGGAAGTGGTGATCTATATACGCGAGATACAAATAGCACTATTTAATGCTGAAATCGGTGTCACTGTGTTATAGTGCAAGCCTCCCTGCTTGCTTTATGCGGTGTGTTTGCATCTGTACATGCTGCTTTTTAAGAACAGTGGTGGTAGTAACAGATGACCAATATGCCGAATAATTTTTGGAACTTGCCAATTTGTTGATTGTCTACTTTTAATTTAGTTGCTTACTTACAAACTTCATATTTTCAAAACAATTTTATTTCAATTTATTAAGCTAGACTTGGACTGGAATGATGTTGGTAGGACTTTTGTACGTTCTGCAAGTGCTTCAGTAATTCCTACTCAGTCCAGTTTTATGGTATTAATGACTACATGATATTTCTGTAAAGTTCCTGATTACTTGGGAGAATCCCAGCTGGGTTCTGTCATAATGGGCCTGCAGTCTTAAATACTCTCCCTGACTCAGATCAGACTGTGATAGTGCCTACTTGGAGATTTTTCAGCATCCTGATTACCTACAAGCTCTCTTTTTCCTGTCCCATGAAACTTGAGATCTTCTGATCTGGTTGTTACAGGTCTGTGTGAGTGGTCACTTTTCAGGGATTGCTTCAGTTTCTGTCTACCAGGGCTGTTAATTTCTTCTTCTAGGTGTTGCTGTCTCTTTGCAGCAGCTGGCCAGAATCCTCTTCAGTCACGCTTCTCAGATAACCAGTTGCTTAAGTTACATCTCTCTGCTTCCTCACTCCCTTTCTTCTGTCCTCTCCTGCTCAGCTTCGCACTTTGAGGCTTTCGGGATATGCTGTTGTCCTGGTTTGGCAGCTAACTTTGAAATGTTCTTTCCTATGTCAAAGCTTGTGTTAATCTTGTTGCTTGCTGTGGACTTCTGAAGATGCAGATGGGCCATACATTGAAAATCAGATTTATGTTTAGCAGGTAAACCTAGTGTTTCTGATATTAAACAGGATTCCTAACTTGATGTATCAAATGCCTAAACACAAACTTATCTTGCTGGCAGAAACTATTTGGCAGATTTAAGATGGCCAAGTTGGCTGTAAAGGATTTAAACAATCAGCTGAATAAAAGTAAAGGGCAGCGTATGCAACCTGGTACTGCCGTGATCTGATATGTTAATTACTACTAAGTTGCATTTTTTGTTGTTGTTCACTGATAAGTCAAAAAAAAAAACCACCCTGATTCAAATTAATCAAAATGGAATGTAATTCATGATGACAACATTAGCTTTAATAATTCATGCCTAATTATGAAGCTGGCTCACTGTTTTAGCGAGGTAGCATTCCATGCTAATGCAGAGAATTTTCCTGGCTAATTTAAGAATCCGTATGTACAGTAAGCAATGCTGAATGTTTTATTACCACGTTTGTTCCTCGCTTACTCATAATGTCACCAACAACTTTCGCATTTTCACCAGAGAGGAAGAATTGCTTCTTTCAAAAAAGTGTAAAATTAGTTAAGCTATGTTGTTCATTTTTAATGCAAAGTGCTTGCATGTTGCTTTTTCCAGTGCAAAAATAAGTCATAGCTGAGCACTTAAAAGGAAAAGTTTATTCCTTTGCAGAAAAGGATTACAAAGTTATTCTTTTTCTTCTAAATTTTGAGTATTGTGTACTGTAGTGTGTGAAAGGTGCTGCATTGATTTCTCTGCTGTGTTCTTAACGAGAAACAAACAGGTTAACGAGAGAACTTCTTCTTCTGCAAGACTGGCATTCATATAAAGCTTCAGATCTGGTTTGTTCTTTTAATGTGAGTACTTCTGTCAACTCGACTAGGTGGAGAAATTGCTGTGCATACTGTCCAAACAATTGCTTCTTGACCCAAAAAGTGAATGATGTAAAAGATATTCTTATAGTTTTTGTTCTTCAGGTTTGCTATTTTACCACTAGTATCCTTAAACACGTCACCTAGGACAAATCAGTAACTGAAATCGTAGTACGTCTGGCTACGTGAGTATTTGGGAAGAGGGGGACTCCTTGCTGGAGTTTCTTAAAAGATGCAGGTAGAGATGAGTAATGAGTGGTGTTCCTCAGGGGTCAATATAGGGACCAGCACTATTTAACATCTGTCAGTGACGTGGATAGTGATATTGAGTGCACCCTCTGCAAGTTTGCAGATGACACCAAACCGTGCGGAGTGGCTGACAGGCAGGAGGGAAGGGATGCCGCCATCCAGAGGGACCTGGGCAGGCCTGAGAGGTGGGCCTGTGCAGATCTCATGTGGTTCAACAAGGCCAAGTGCAAGGGTTCTGCACCTGAGCTGGGGCAATCCCAAGCACAAATACAGGCTGGGCAGAGAATGGATTGAGAGTGACTCTGAGGAGAAAAACCCGGGTATGTCGGTTGATGAGAAGCTCAACATGAGCTGGCAGTGTGTGCTTGCAGCCCAGAAAGCCAACTGTTTGCTGGGCTGCATCAAAAGCAGCATGGCCAGCAGGGTGAGGGAGGTGATTCTCCCCCTCTGCTCTGCCCTTCTGAGACCCCACCTGGAGCCTGCGTTCAGCTCTGGGGCCCCCAACACAAGAAGGACGTGGACCTATTAAAACAAATCCAGAGGAGGGTTATCAGGGATCAAGGGGCCTGGAGCACCTCTGCTGTGAAGAGAAGGTCAGGGAGTTGGGGTTCTTCAGCCTGGAGAAGAGAAGGCTCCAGGGCAGATGTTTTAGAGGCCTTCCAGTTCCAAAGGGGGGCCTACAGGAAAGCTGGAGACAGACTCTGTCAGGGAGTGTAGTGATAGGACAAGGGGGAATGCATTTAAACTAAAAGGGGAGATTTAGCTTAAATATTAGGAAGAAGCTCTTCACTCAGAGGGTGGTGAGGCCCTGGCACAGGTTTCCCTGAGAAGCTGTGGATGCCCCATCCCTGGAGGTGCTCAAGGCCAGGCTGGATGGGGCTTTGGGCAACCTGTTCTGGTGGGAGGTGTCCCTGGCCGTGGCGGGGGGGGGGGGGGGGGGGGGTGGAAGTAGATGATTTTTAAGGTCCCTTCCAACCCAAACCATTCTGTAATTCTCTGATTCCTTGAAGCTGACTTCTTGTTATGGTCTTGTTATTCTAGTATAATGATCATAATTGCCCAAGGACGCAGAAATAGACATTTGTTAGCACTGGTGACTTGTTTAACCTGGCCTCTTCTGCTGCCGCCTCTTTCTTGCTTCTGCTGTATTTTGCTCTCCCTTGATTGCTCTGCCATGATCTGTGGTGCTTTTTAGCCGCTGTTGTAAGAGGATCGTGTTGTTTGTTATAGTAAAACAGACAATATTCCTGTAGGATCCAGGGTTCCAGCAGGGAGCACTAGATGCTGCAGAAGCTGTCTTCTGCTGCAGCAAAAGGTAGAGTATGTGACTTCTTTTAAAGGTGACTTTGTATTGAGGCTTCCTTTTAAGCTAAAATCAGTTTTAGTGCAGCTGTTTGCCAAAAAATGCAGATTTTTCTCTTATATCCTTGACTGGAATACCCCTGGTCTGTGTTTTGTCTGTGTTGTAACCAGGCGTTGGTATTGTGACTGCAAATAAACACATTACTCAATTTTTTTTTTGGATTGAGTTTAATATAGATGAAGTTTTCATTGAGAGCTTGTTTTGGATACTACCAAATAAGAGAATTTTAAGCATGTTCTGAATAGTACCATTAGCTAACTGAGGGCAGATGTGTAACATAGACAAGGCAATATTGAATTTAACTCATGCTCAATTCAGTAGAGTTGAAGACCGGAATAAGCCTAGTTTTGTTTTGTCTTGTGTTTTAAAGTGACGGACTCGTCTCTCCTGAAGAATTAATGTTCTGTTCTCTTCCTAACACACAAAGCCAGAGACGGCCTGCTCAAAGTTGGATTTTATAGTTTGAATTGCATTATATCCCAGGCATAAAGAGTTCATTAAGATTGTTATATTTGCATAGTAAAATAAAAATGTAATATTTGCATATTTCAAATTAGCTGAGAAACACTTGGTTCCGGTTTTTATTCAGGTATATGGGAGATCCTGTAGCAGAAGAGCTTTGTTTTCCAGAGGGCTCTGACAAGACTGCTGATTTTCTTTGTCAGAAGAAACCTTGTCAGAGTTGAACCAATATTGTCAAGAAAAACTTTAATTACAGCTGACCTTAATAAAAAAGGGAAAGCATGACTTTTGGTAAATGGCCTTGACAGTAGGAGCTATGTAAAATGCTTTCACGTTGGCAAACCTTATTTCTTTCCACGCTGTAGCTGGTCCTGCAGATGAGGGGACAGCAGCAGATGGTTTTTTTTACCTGACATCAGCAATGCCTTGGACTTTGTCTCCCACAGTATCCTTATAAACCATGAAATAGTCCGCTTATCCAGGCAGTATAATGAGGTGGCTGAACTGTGGGTCTCAAAGACTTGTAATTAGTAGTACGAAGTCCAGATGGCAGCAGGCTACTTGTGGTGTCCTTTCAGGGCTCAACACTGGTGAAAATCTTGTCCTGGTGAACTGGCTGAGGGGACAGAGCACACTGTCAGCAGGTTTGCAGATGATGCCAACTAGGTGGGAGCACTCAGTACACTGCATATCAGGGATACTGTTCAAGAGGGACATCATCAGCCTGGAGGATGATCTGGCTGATGCAGAGCCCTGCGTGTGGGAGGGAACAGCCCAGCCCCATGCATCTGCAGCCTGGGGAGCAGTTCTCTGGGAAGGCCCCAGGAGTGGTGGTGCACAAAAAGCTGAACAGCCAGCGGTGTGCCCTCACAGCAGTGCCGCTGTACCCTGAGCTGTGTTAACATGACTGCAGTCAGCATGTTGAGGGAAATAATCCCTTTACTCAGCACTTGTGGGACTGCATCTGGGTACTGGTGGGGAAGAATCACAGTAAACGTTAGGCAAACACAGGAGCAGGTTGCCCACAGAGGCTGTAGGATGTCTGTCCTTCAGGATACTCACAGATCTGTTGGACATTACTCCAGACAGCTTATTCTACTAGCCTGGCTTTGAGCAGGCTGTTAGACAACCTAAATCGTGATTTTTCTACCTGTTATGCCCCTGAGAAGCATACAGCAATATTGATCATCTTAATATAACAGTTTGCAACCTGTAACAGCGTAGGAATTGGCTTGCGGTCAGTTGCACTGCCCTAAGCTTGCATAGTTCTCCAACTTAACGTATGTCTAAGTCCCCCGACGTGTCTGAAACAAATGGAAGCCTTTTGTACTTTTGGTGGTGGTGGTTATTCCATCTCTTGCAGAGTTCAGTATGCATCACTCTAATTAGTTTTATTTCTAAGTCATTCTTTGTAGGTATTCACGTGGCAAGTAGGAAAACAGCTTTTTGACTGAGTTTTGGGTGTGTATGGTGTCTTTAAAATGCTTAGTTTGTAAAAAGCAATATCCTGAAAATAGCTGTATTAAGATGGCAAAAGAGGAAAAAAAAAAAGTAAAACTGTTCCTGAAAGTGTAGAAGTTGAAATAAAGGCTTATTAATGCTCCCAATTTTACTTTAGAAGCTGAACTGTAGAGATGAGAAATGATTTTTTCAGTCCCTCAATTACGAATTTCAAAGAGGATGGGAGGGGAGTATCTTTGTTCCCAGGCATGCTCTTCAGGCTTTATATTTTGAAAACATGAATGTAAGCTGAATTGTTTGGTGATATAACTGGGGGAAGTGTCAGTCATATTATTGTATTATCAGAGAATGATTTTTAGGGGGGTGGAGGTTAAGTTTCAATCTTCAATGAAACAATACATTTTAAGGAAAAGGTACATGTTTTGAGAATATGTAATTCATATTAAGGAGATGGACAACCCTTCTAAATTGGTTGCATCTATTAGTGAGGAGTATAAAATTAAAAATTTGTATTTGTTCCTGAATTTTGTTTGTTTTTCTTTTCCTAAACAGACTTTGCTGGAATATGCAGAAAAATGGAAAACATCAGAAGATCCTCTGCCCCTGTTAGAGGTGTATACAGTGGCTATCCGAAGCTATGTTAAAGCACGACCTTATCTTACCTCTGAGTGTGAGAATGTAGCCTTTGTGCTTGAACGTTTAGCACTGTGAGTATTTTTTTCAGTTACTAATACCAACCTGTACAGTATTAACTTTTCACTGCCTAAATAGTCTCAGTTCAGTTCACAATCTATAAAAATTCTAAACAGGTTGGTGGTGTGGTCTAACCCTGTTGGACAGCTAAGCACCACACAGCTGCTCGCTGACTTTGCCCCACACGCACATTCCCAGTGTAACAGGAGAAGAGGAAAAGAATAAAAGCAAGAAAATTTGTGTGTAAAGATAATAATTGTTTAATAAGCAAAGGAAGAGCCAAAGGGGAGAAAGAAAACAGAAGAAATCAAGTGATGCAAAGGCAGTCACTCATTACTTCCCCCTGGTAGACTGATGCCTAGCCGGTTCCTCAGTAAAAGGCAGCTAACCTCTGTAAATCCCCTTTTTTCCTTTTGTGTTGCTGAGCATGACATTATATGGCATGGAATATTCCATGGGCCTGGCAGTGTCCCCTCTCAACCTTTTGTGCACCCCCCCAGTCTCTTCACGGGAGGCAGAGTGAGAAACAGAGAGGGCCTTGACGCTGTGCAAACATTGTTGAGCAATAGTTAAAACATGGCAGTGTTATCAGCACTGTTTTGGTCACAGCTCTTAAAACACAGCACCATACAAGCAAATATGAAGAAAATTAACTCTATCCCAGCCTGCACAATAACAGTTGGAAAAACATTCCTCATGGTGAATGGTGTATCTGAGAAAGAATGTCTTTCGTTGTTAGAAATGGAGCTGTCTTCAGAAGGACTCCTCTGATCTAGGAAAAGCCAAAATCTCTAGCTTGAAGCATTTTTGTCACTATTGACCCACATGCAGTCTGAAAATGCGTCAATTTACAAAGGTTATTACAGGGTTGGACTTCAGTGACAAATCCATTTTTTGTTGGAATTAGTTTTTTAGAGAACCTGCTTTTATAGGTTTTGTGAGAGCGTGCAGGACCTTCTTCTCTTTATATGTTTAAACAAAAACTCTTTTGGGACTTTGACAGTTTGTATGATCAACAATTCTTTATTTTAGTATCCATTTAAAAAAAAATGCCTCAAATAATATTTACATTTGCATTCCAGAAGCTGTATTGAACTTCTACTGTGTCTGCCTCTTGATTTACCTGAAAATAAATGGGAAGAATTTCAGGCTTTTGTACAGGTGAGTTTGGGTCATGAAATAATATTATGTAATATGGCTGAAGACTTGTTTCCTGTCGGATGATAAAGATCAAGCCCTTCAGCTATAAATTCAATATGCTCTAAAGCAATTGCTGTCAATCATATCACTTGTCTATGTCATAGTTCATGTAGCAACTTTGGAGAAAAAATATTTTTAGATGCTTGAAAGGAAGTCATGTTTTAAAAGATACTTGTCTTTTAACACTGTTAGAAATTGAATATTGTGGAAGTTATTTTTTTACTGTTTGCTCTTGGTTATTTGAGGTTTATTTTATGAATGAAAGATGCTTCAGGATTTTTAGATCTTCCACAGGGCAGTAGTTGGTTAATGATTAGAGCTCTCTTTTCAAAGAAGGGTGTTGAAGCACGTTCTGCTTTTTTGTTGACTGGAAGCTAGCAAATGTTATTCCAATTTTCAAGAAAGGCAAGAAAAATGACCTTGGTAATTATAGGCCTGTCAGTCTCACTTTGGTGCCTGGCAAAATTGTGGGAAAGATTATTCTGGGAGTTAATGAAAATTACTTGGACAACAATGAATTCGTCAGTTAAAGACAACATGGGTTCATGAAGGGAAAGTCATGCCTTACTATCTTACTATCCCACTTAGTGGGCAAAGGGAAGGCAGTGGACTTGGATTTGGGGGGATTTTAGCAAAGCTGCTGATACTGTCTCTCACAGTATCCTTTTGGACAAAATGTCCAATGTATAGCTAGACATGTACGCGATATGATGGGTAAACAATTAGCTCCTAGGTAGGGCTCAAAGAGTTGCAGTAAATGGGGTAAAATCAGGCTTGCAGACAGTCACTACTGTGTTCCCCAGGGCTCAATTTTAGAGCCAGTACTCATCCATGTGTTTATCAGTGACCTGGACACTGGGTTTGAGTGCCTAAATTAGGAGGTACTAAATTAGGAAGAGCTGTTAATTCCCTTGAGGGTAAAGAAGCCTTACAGTGACATCGTGATAGATAAGAGCACTGAGCAATAACAAACTGTATGAAAATTGACAAGAACAAATACCAGGTGGTGCAATCCTGGATGTGTACGTATAAGTTGGGGGTATAACTGGCTGGAGCGCAGCTCCACAGAGAGGGATTTGGGGGTTTTCGTTGATGGTAAACTCCAACAGTGTGCCCTGGCAGCCAAAAGGGCTGAGTGTATCCTGGGATGGGTATATCAAGCATGGTATAGCTACCTGGTCAAAAGAAATGATAGGAATGTAAGTCACTAGTGTGTCCTGGCAGCCAGGGGGGCCAACTGCACCCTGGCGTGCATCAAGCTCGGCATTTCCAGCTGGTCGGGGGGAAGGGATTGACCTGCTCTGTTCTACAGTGGTGTGGCCTCACCTGAGCACTGTATGCAGATTTGGGTGCCACGATGTAACAAGGACATAAAACCATTTCAGAGTGCCTAAAGGAGGGCTATGAAGATGGTGAAGGGTCTAGAGGGCAAGATGTATGAGGAGCAGCTGAGGTCCCTTGGTTTGTTCAGCCCAGAGCAGAGCAGGCTGAGGGGAGGCCTCATGGCGGCCTGCAGCTCCCTCACGAGGGGAGCGGAGGGGCAGGCGCTGAGCTCTGCTCTGTGGGGACAGCGACAGGACCTGAGGGAACGGCATGGAGCTGGGACAGGGGAGGGTCAGGCTGGGTGTTAGGGAAAGGTTCTGCACCCAGAGGGTGGTCGGGCACTGGGACAGGCTCCCCAGGGCAGTGGGCACAGCACCGAGCCTGCTGGTGTTTAAGAAATGTATGGTCAGTGCTTTTAGATGTGTGGTTTAACTCTTGAGTTGTCCTGCGTGGAGCCGAGAGTTGGCCTTGATGATCCTTGTGGGTCCCTTCCAACTCAAGGTATTCTGCAATTTGTCAGAAATATGGGGGCTGGGAGATGTAAGGAGAATGAAATAATGATAGTGAAAAAGATAAGATACAGTTACCTCAGGATTCTCAGCCTAAATAATGCAGAAAAAAATCAAAGTCTGATTTTCAAAATGATTCTTTTTACTAGCATCTGCCTAACGTAAATTAATTCTTAAGAGCTGTGCTTGAGCCCGGAAGCTCTGTAGCTTTCTGATTGGGTTTGAAAGTAAAAGAAAAGTGAAGAGCTTGCAATGAGCCCTTCATTCTAGGACCAGTGTTAGTTGTGCATTTCTATTTAATCCACGGACTATTTAGGCTATTTAGTTTACTCCCAAACACAACTCTGGTTCCAGAATCAATCGTGCTATCTAAGTGAAGTAGAAGGTATTTTGGTTGAATTTAGGAATTCGGTCTGCCTTGTATAGAACCATCGGGTGAGGTCTTACACCTTAAATCTTTGCCTTTACAAAAATACTTTGTTCAGTGTGCCCAGTGCATAAAAACGGTCAAGTGCCGAAGAGTTTAGGCAGCTGATGCCACACAAATATGTGGGCAAGAGATTTCTCATCCTCAGTTTTCAGAAGGGGGGTCATATTTCAAAAGTTAGTTTCAGAAATGTAAGTAGCAGCTCAGTTGATAAATGACAATGTGAGTTTGGGATGCTCCACCTCTTTGGTTTCTCTGCCTAAATCTTAGGAGACGGAGGCAGAAGTAACACCGATATAGGATAAATGTTAAGATAGTTTTGATATACGTTCAACTCTTTATCTGGTGGTTGGGTGGATGTTTTGTTTTCAACATAAGGTATAAAGGAATATTAAAGACATGTTCTTAACTTTTTTTTTAACAATACTTCATTTTGTAAAATGTATCCTTCAGGTGGCTCATAAAAATTTGATGGAAAATGGCAGCCGGGAACTGCATATTTTAACTACACTTACTCAAGAGAAGGGAGTGTGGAAGAACCCAATATTGTGTGGCATTCTTTCCCAGGAACAGTTGGATCCAGATAAAGGTAAAATTTTAAATGATTAGAAAAAAAAATGCCTCGTTATTATAATACTTTGGAATATTATTTTGTTAAATAAGTCTTTTGTTCAACATAGCTTGTGATAATTTATAAGCTTTATCAATAAAATACACTTGTATCACTCTTTGAATTATTAAAACAGTATGTTCCTAAGAATGTACAAATAATTTCATGTTAGTAATTTGCATAAAATGTAATAATAGATGGGTATCCCTTGCCATTTTCTTTATAACTTATGCGAAAGGAAGGTTACATACAGGTTATTCTATGATGGGATTAGTTCAGTATTGGTATACGAAAACTATTTTACATAAAATATATTTAAAATGAGTGGCATTTACTGAGCTATGAAATGCAAAGTGGGACATCACTGAAAATTAATTTACACCACAGTTCTGAGATTGGCTCCCAGCAGTTGAAAAGGGAAAGGTATAGGAACAGTGTTAGGCATACAATGATATTTTCCCAATGTTTTATTTCAGGTGCCAGAGATTTGCAATTCAGAGTTGGTATCCTTGTGTTAATGAGTATTGGCTGATTGTTTTGATTCTTTGAGGCTGCCTAATTGGTTTAGAATCTGTATGAACAAGAGTGTCTGTGGCAGAGTTGCACAGTTCTCACATCAAGTAAAGTAGTTCCTCTTACCGTCAGCCTCCTTTTAGCCCGACACCTGCTTATTTCGTGTGGTATTCTCTACTTACAAAAAAAAAAAGTGAACTGTTCCACAGATCTTTTAACAAATGCATCCTTTTAGTAGGACATGATTCATTAAACTGCTATCATATCCCTGCTTCTGTTTCTTCTGTAGTTTTAGTCTTTCACACTGTCTTCCAGTTCTGCCATCCCATTTCTGAAATGAGACGAGTCAACATGTAGATGTAGCGAATTCCTGCTTTGTTCTGTGTTCCTATCATATTATTTCCTAACTTTAGACTTGCTTTTTGACTGAGGTACAAGAGACCAGTGTTTTCTTAAAACTGAATGGTTTAGTACCACTTTGTTTCTTGAGTATTTAATTCACAGTATTAGAATTTTTCCCTAAGACGCAGCCTATTTTTCTTGATGTAAAGTTATGATTGTGTTTTTTACCCTACAAAAATCACTTTAGCGTTTTATTAACATTTGAATGTTGATAGAACAAGTTGTTAGAACTAGTCCAGAGGAGGGCCACAAGGATGGTCAAGGGGCCTAGAGTACCTCTTCTGTGAAGAGAGGCTGAAGGAGTTGAGGTTGTTAAGCCTGGTGAAGAAAAGGCTTTGGGGAGACCTTATAGTGGCCTTCCAGTATCTAGAGGGGGCCTACAGGAAAGCTGGGGAGGGACTCTTCATCAAAGAGTGTAGTGATAGAACAAGGGGGGATGACTTTAAACTAAAAGAGGTGAGATTTAGCTTAGATATTAGGAAGAAGTTCTTTACTCAGAGGTTGGTGAGGCACTGGCACAGGTTGCCCAGAGAAGCTGTGGATGCCCCATCCCTGGAGGTGCTCAAGGCCAGGCTGGATGGGGCTCTGAGCAACCTGGTCTGGTGAACCTGGTCTGGTGGAAGGTCTCCCTGTCCATGGCATGGGGGATAGAAGTAGATGGTCTTTAAGGTCCTTTCCAACACAAACCATTCTGTGATTCTGTGAATTTTGCATTATGTCACTTAATGGACTATGGTCCTCTGGTCTTTTACAATTGACTTTTTAAGTAAACTTTATCAGCATATTTTTCAGCTTGTACTCTTCCCCCTTTTCCAAATACTTATGACAGTGCTGGACAGTAGAGGTCCTGGTAGAGATCCTCATAGAATCCACTGAGTTTTTCTTTTTTTTTTTTCATTTAACTTATAGTTTATCCATATAACAATCTGGTTTCTAATAACAAGATTGCTTGGTATATTTACAGGTTCTGAGGGACTTCTTTTAATGCCCTTAAAAAATTAATTGGATCTCCCTTATCCACATTCTCATAACTCCCTCAGATAAATTCAATAAATGTATAACATGGTTCTGTTTAAAAAAAAAAGTTTATATTTAGTGTTCTGCAGGATTTGCATTTTGCCACTTTTAATCATTTATTATGTACCTCATACAATTGTTGGATTGTTACGCAGTTCTCAGAATCCCCTAGGATACTGTTTTACTAGCTTCATGTCAAGGGTCTTTTAGCAGCAATAGGGTACTTCTATGAGAGATGTGGAATTAGTGTATAGTTGTCCCATATTTGAGTTCTTTTAGAACTCGCTTGTGAATCTTGTGATGAGTATTAATTTTATCAGTGTTTTCCTATAAAGACTTCTCCTGACATTTCAGGATTCCTTTTAGTCCTGAATGTTTTTTACTCAAGGACGCCTCTTCCTATGACTGACTGCTCTTTTGAGCAACTCCTGTTAGTCATTACTTGTCTTGATGGTAGAAAATGGTACCTACCTAAATTACAAAAGATTACGTGTCATGATAAAATGTCATCAAAAGCAAGAGTTACCCCTTCCGCAAAGAAAGCCAAATACCAGTGTACATGACATTCAGGAGAAGAATTCTGAAGCTACTGATGAGTTTCTTTTTTGTGAATTCTGTTCAGTGTTAAAATTGATTTAAAAAAAAAAAAAGCCATTGATACCAGTGTGCTTGATGCTTATGAGTTTCTCTGACTTCTTTTGTATCGGAAGGTGTTTGCATCCCCATTCAGGTAATGATTCCAATGTGCAAAACATTTTTGACATCTGTACTAGTAGTTTTTGTGGCTTTGAGACTCATTAAGCCTGGATGTTAGTATAACTCACTTAGAATGAATTAGCTACCTAGATGTGCTGTTAATCTCACTTGGATCAGTGCTGACTCCAAGCTGTAGTTACCAGGGCACTTGTGTGAAAGAATTGAAGACAGAAGTACATAGAAGATTTTTTTTGCTTTTTTACAAAAATAAATCTTTCTGCCTTACTTTGCTAAGAGAGGGACGCATGAAGGAACCTTTATCTATTTGAATGAGGATGAGCAATGCTTTAAAGAAGAGTTAGTGGCTTCAAGTTATTTTCATGTTGTAACCTCATTCTGTTCAACTTGAAAGTCCAGGTTGGTAGGTTTTTAGTCTGGTGATTGTCAGTCAGCCTTCCATCGCTTTATACAGTGTTCTCATGCATTTAACCAATGTGAACCATTTGGTTGGAGGTGAGGTGCCATCCTGTGCTATGCTGTTTTTTAATCCCTTCTATCAGTGGCAAGACTGTAATATTACGTATCAACTGAATATCAAGAATATGAATAAGTTCTCTATCTACTGCTGTTCTGTAATACTGCATTGTTTTGTGCCCTCTTGCTAATTTGAAGGATATTTTAGTAATATAAAAACTCGAAAGCACACGGAGTTTGCTTTCTTGTCTGTAATCCAGCACTCCCACTGGTTACCACTTAGCACTCTTTCACTGGACAGCTGTCTCTCAGCAGTTTTCAACATCAACTTCCCTGTAACGATCTTCAGAATATTTGTAAACTTTCTTTACAAGACCTTGTTTTTGTTCTTAATATCAAACAGTAAAGGCAAAGTTACAGAAGTTCTCAAGTGTTGTTACACTGAGATGTTATCATTTGGCAAGTTTGATCAGTTCAGTCTTTAAGTAACAGTTAGTGTAAGCATTTATCTGTTGGGTATTATAGAATCATCTAGGTTGGAAAAGACCTTTTGAGATCATCAAGTCCAACCATGAACCTGACCTACTGAGCCCCATGACCAAACCACATCACTGAGGGTCATGGCCTCACATCTTTTAAATACCTGCAGGCAATGGGACTCTACCGCTTCCCTGAGCAGTCCGTTGCAATGCTTGACCACCTTCTCCATGAAGAAATTCTCCTGGTGTCCAATTCCCTGATAGAATTTGAGACCATTTTCTTATGCCCTATCAGTCGTCACCTGGTAAAAGAGACATGGATACAGATTTGTGTGTATACATGTATAAAATCTTTTCAAACTATAAATATTCTGTAGGTGCTTGATTTGTCACCTGTTTGAGTGACAAACGTTGGAATTGCCCTAATTTATTAGCCCATCGGTGATTACGAATGTTGGCAAATTTGGCTTAAGTTGTCATACTTTGCATGATAGATGTTACCAAATAAAAGAGAATCTCCTCTTCGGGAAGTCTTACAATGCTGAAATCCCACTTGAGTTGTTTCTGAAGAAAATGAATCTCTCCCCCTACAACTGCAACATCAGCATTGTCTTTTTGCTTCCTGTTTATGTCTTTGAGTCCTAGGCTGGAAGTGGGAGTTTGGATTCCTAAGGAGCTGAGGGGTACATTTTTTGTTGTTATTGTTGACCAGTGACTCTAAAGATAACTTATTTTCAGAAACTGAAGTGTCAATAGGGACTTGGGATATCATTTGTGGGGCCCCTTAGGTGGACATTTGAGTTGATAGCACTACTTTTAGCTGCCACCTGAGATTTCCTGCAAGAATCTCCTTTTGAGTTTCCTGAATCTGCTTGGAATGGTCTGTCATGAATCAATCTACAGTCATTTGAAGAATGCCCACACAATCTTCCACTGCCCTCAGAGCAGTTCAGTGCCCAAAAAGATGTCCTCCCATCAGTTCCACAAACTTCTTTCTTCTCTTTCCTGAGCCTTGCCCATATATTTACCCAAAAGGAGGCACGAAATTATGTGACCAGCCCTGCAACTTCTTGGTTCTGATCTTGGTTCCTCAAGAGAATTCTCTCTTAAAAGTGTGCTCGGGATCTGTAAATTCTTCCTGTAAATTTTCTTGTTCTTTTTCTACCTAAACCTGTCTCCTGTGCTTTTAAAGAATGTCTCTCAAATTCTGAGTTTTGGCTATGTAGCACCATACATACATATAATCTCTAAAATGGACGCTTCAGAGATCACCCAGAGTTACATGAACCCATTGGGTCATGATGATAGCGAAGTGCCGGTGTTCTCATACAACATTTCAGAGGTCCCTTGTGAATGTGTTGCTAACATTCTTTACTGTGGACCACCACTCAACCAGTTACCACTGACCTCAGGTAATGGGAGTAACCAGTCCCAGCACCAAAGCAGGAAGAAATTGGGAGATATATACTAGACGTGAAAATATAATCTCATCCACATCATTAAATTCAAGATGACTGGACCTGTCACTACTTCAGGTTTAAACTGCAAGGCTATTTCTTTTTAACTGAGATTGCATCAGAATGCTGATGAACAACCGGTGTTTGTATCTGGAGCGAGGAATTTTTCATGTTTTCCTGCTTCATTATCTTACTAGGTTTCTTTCCCTAACCAGTCCGGTATTAACTCTTCACATGATAGTGGGTCTTTTGTATTACTGCCTCCTGAACTACCGTTTTAATTTAGAATGAACTACTGATTTTAATTTCAGGTCAGTACTGATTTCTGATCTTGAATTGAAACTGATCTGAATTCATGACAACCAGAATTTACCTTTCTTGAAGTTGTATGCCTAATCTGGTCAGTCTTAATGCTTAGTATCCCAAAGACTGAAAACTGAAGTATGGCTAAGTATTTTGAGTTATGTGATAACCTGTACAATGGTAAAAATGCTCTACTATTACACTTCCACTACCAGTTTCTGCCAGTGTGGCTTGTGCTCTTCAGCATGAACCTTTTTCCATCCTAGAGGTTGTCGTTTCCTTGCAGTGATCATGAAATCCTCCAAAACCTAAGCCTGTGCTCTCATTGGTATCGCCTCATCTGGTACAGAGGGTGAGTGGAAGAACTGTCCAGAGGAAAATGATCTGAGATGACAGTACAAGAAATGAGGCGGCTGCATTTATTTTACCTCATTCTGATTATCCTTAGAGATTTAAACCTTGATGTCAAGAATTAAGTTATTGAATTTTTCATAGGTTTAAATGTAGTAGGCAGACTTCTGAAGTATAGCCCACTGAAGAGATGTTCAAGGACACAACCATAACTATTCGGAGAATATCAAGGTGGATAAAGGGCAGGCTAGAATTTAAATAGCCAGCATGGAACTATTTTGAGTAATCAGAGCGCAGCTACCAGAAGTCAAATGATACCAACAGCATCACTTAAAATTAAAAAAAAAAAAAAAGTGTTTTCATCCTGGGTATATGCAAAGCAGCCACCCGGAACTTCTACTGTTTCACCAGTCAGTGTGCCCTCGTAGAGGCATCCTGGATTGGTGCTGCATTCAGCAGAATTGTGCTGAGATGTTGTTTGCAGGAAGGATTCTGAGACTCAGCTCCAGGTAATTAACAAAGTATCAAGTACAGATCAGAGTCACCCACAGTGTGAACACACATATGGACTAACTCTTGAAGATGACTAAAAAGGTTACGTCCTAGTAACTGAAGTTCTTCGAGATGGGTAGTTCTCATGTACATTCACCTCCTGCCTTCATCCTTCTTGGCCAGAGCGAAGTTCAGAAGAAATAAAGGTCTTTGGTAGATCGACTTACATCTACTCAAGAATTGGCAAAGCGTAGGGTAGTAGGATTATGAGTGGTTTGAGTAAGGCAGAAATTCATTGGTTTGTGTTCTACAAGTCTTCCAGTCAGCCAAAATGTGACATACGTGTGGACTGTCCACTGTGGAGAACTTATTACTACAAAACCGTGCTCACAGCTGTCGTGCTCTTGTGTGCTACTAATCTCAGGATTACCTCTTCTCTTTTTTTTAATTTGTGTATGCTATAAGCATTACCTGTAATTAAAGCTCATAGTAGTTCTTGTGGACTTGCTGTAGAATCACTTGGTAGTATGACCTGAGACAGCAACTGTGGGATGCAAGGGAATAATGGGGAAATTGTCTAAAATGTTAGATTCCAGTATCTCCAGGTTTGCCAGAGTTCCCAGATCAGAGTACCATCTGTCAGATGTCACCTGCTCGTCTTTTTTCTTGCGTTAACTGTATATTTTAAATGAATTTTGCATGTGACTTGTACAAACAAGTTTGTGAATTTCACTGAACAGGGCACAGAAACAGCATTTAATAATTCTTCAAAGAATGATGCTATCATTAAACTGTCATTCTTACTAAATACTTCAAGTCTTGTACTCACAAAGATGAACTGCCTTGACCTGTAAAGATGTAAAGCAAAGTGTTTCTATGACGTTATATTTGTTACTAGCAATTTGTCTGCAATAACTTTCAAAAAAGGCGACATACTGTAAAACACATTCATAAAATGCAAACAAATAAATCCGGGAACAAATAAAATCTTACACTTGAGGCTGCTCACCACCATGTACTTATTCCCTCAACCTTGGTACCGTCTTTTGTCTTTAAACACAATATGTAGTTCAGTTACGAAATAAATTTAATTAAAACTTGTATTTTGAGTGAGCTGTCAAACATTAACTGTAATGATTATAATCAGTTGGATTAGAATAAAGACTTAAGAGCTAATATGTAGCTTTAACCCTGAGGTCTTCCTGTATCTTGTTGAGGAGATAACAGAAAATGTTCTTATGTAAGGTAAGCTAACTGAAGCAGTAAACACTAAAGGAAAGGATTACTGAGGATTAGTAGATGGAACAAAGTCTCTAAAATATTAAGTGTAGTAATTAAATCAGAATGAAGCGTCCTGCGTTACCAACGTAGCTTAAAGTCTCTAAGGTCTTCCTGTATTGTGTTACAGAAATAAGGTAAAATGTTCCAGTGTAAAATGTTCCAGTGTTATTCCAAGCAGACTAGCTGACAGTAAACACTGTGGGTGAAAGGATTACTGGTTCTACCTGGTAGGAGGAAGAGCAAAGCTAAACCTATCAGATGTAGTTAATCAGTAGGTCAGGTGTGGGTTGACAAGAGTGTGAACGTTTGTAATAAGGTACTGGAAATGACACTGAAGGAACGTTTCTTGTGCTGTTTAAAACAGAAATGTCCTATAATAAACACAAAAATGGCTACCATCTATCAGTTGTCTGTTGTGTGCTGCGTAGTCTTACTTTGTTCCTGCATGGATTAAAAAACTGGCTATATCTCCATTGACAGAGAGAGGGGAAGAAAGAAGTCTTACTTGATTGAATATTCTTACACATCAGTTAGCCCTGGATGATCATTTGTCATAGTGCGCAGGAATCCTGAACAAATAACTACCAAGTTGGTTGAGATAATTCAACCAGAAATCTTAATGCGTAAAAATAATGATGGGGTGTAACAGGCCTGCTTTTTGCAAAAGGCAGTATTTCCTGCCCTAAAATTCTGTGCGCTAAAATCGTTAAACAAAAAAAAAAATGGTTGACCTAATTTTGATTGCAAGATAGTCTTTTAGTAATATCCTGTATGAGCAGCTAGAAGAAGGAGAAACCATGAGATAAAATGAAAGACGGTCATGAATCAAAAGCTAACTAGGCTGGGAAGAAGTAAAGAATAAAAGATGATCTTTTTTTCCTTTCAGTAAACCTCATGTTCAATATACTAATATTCCAAATTCTAGACTGAGTTAATCGATTTTACAGATGCTGGAATTATTTAATTATTTCATCGAGACCAAACAGGACATTGGAAATCAAGAGAACATAATAAATTAGGTGAATGGGCTACGTGATTCAAGTGAAATTCAATGCAAGTAAATTCAGGAGAATATAATGAATGTTTCTACCAATATGTATCAAAAAATGAGCATTGCAAATGCCCAGAAGGTTTCAGGAAGGGGTGATGCAAATACTCAAAGGCTGGAAAAAATCCCAATTAGTAAAGACCAAGAGTTTACCCCAACATTAAGAGAATATCCTGAATCGTATATTTTTCACAAAAGAGTGGTACAGAGGAGGTATTTAGGGAAAGCATGTATTTATTGTTGTTTAAAAGATTGTTTCATTAAATTAAGATATGGAAAATTGAAAAAAAATGTATGCAGTACATAACTTGCTTGTGGAAATAGTTGTCACAGGGTAGTGGTTGATGTCAAAAGGATTAAATAAAACTGATTGTGTCTATCTAGATTAAATAATTAGTTTTAAAATTTTTGGAAGTAGTATTATATCTCATGCTTCAGAGCTCAAGTAATTTTGATCTTGAAGACCTTGATGGCACCTGAGACGTATTCATAAGAGTTGGAACAACCCGTGCTCTGTGCTCTCCTTTTCTGTAGGATTCTTAAGCCTTCCACAGAAGCACTTAGCTTTGGATTGTATGAACAGCACACTGGAGTTTTAACTCTGGTAGCAGAGTATCTACAGGATATAGCTGCATGAAATCTAGCCCTTTGTGTCTCTTTGAATTTTAACCTATGCACAGTCAAATGTATGCGTCCAAGACATGCCTCTTTTTGTAAGAAACCTGGCTGAAGAACTTAAGAGAATTTGACTGCATTGTGTAAGTGCTTAACATGCAGTATTTAACAGCATTTTAGAGAATTTCAGATAATTTGTCACCTTTATCCTTCTATCAAGGTCTTTAAAAAGCAACTTTTAGCAATGGCATGGCACAAAAGCATGAAGAAGGATGTGAGAGCAGGGACTTCCTGTTGTCTTTCTGTAGAACTATAATTAAATGGTACCTAATCATTTTAATTTTTATACGCTTTCTAAATCTGTTTTGTGTGCAGCTGTTTACTGAGAAATTAGAATGAATTAGAACCTGCAGGTAGATAAAAAGTCTGCTGTAGCAGGGAGTCCTTGTAATAAATAAACAAGTACAGTTCTCAGATTTTCTATTGTCTGTGCTTCGTACCTTTTGTACCTGTTACGATTTGCATAGAATTTCTGGGCTAACCACAAATGAGTAAATGTTATCTGTTAATTCTGTAATCTGCTATGAAACGCGTATGTAACATTCTGGCTTGTTTTTCTTTGAAGTGAATGAATTTTTAGTGTTTGAAGGTCCTGTCCTGCTGGATATGCGTATTAAGCACCTAATGAAAACAAAGCAATTAATGCAAGCTACTGCCCTGGCAAAACTGTGCTCTGATCATCCAGAAATTAGTGCAAAAGGCAATTTCAAGCAAACCTACCTGGTCTGTCTTTGTTCAGGATCACCAAATGAAAAGCTAATGGAAGAAGTAAGTAAAAAAATAAAGAACTTTTTTTTAGACTTATTTCTTTAATAATAATAAAATCACTAGTTATAGTTAGGCTGCTTTTTATGTAGAAGATGTTTTGTTTTAAAATATGATCTAACATACTTTGGATGTTCTGCTTTTCTTTGTGTTTAAGGCACTTCTAAACTGATTAGTAATAATTCTTGATTGGAATACTTGTGGAAGTGCAGTATTAGGTCACTAGAAGGCATTTTCTGCCTCTGCCACAATGTTATGTTTAATTTTGCGTACAGTATTTTAAATCTGTACCTCAGTTCCTGTTACGAAAGTGGAGATAATGATTTTTCTACTCTTATCGATTTAACTGTAACTTTCTGAATAATATCTAGCATGTCGAACGGAGCCCTTTAGGTGCTACTTTACATCCTTTCTCTGAATTGAATGGTTTTGACCCAAGTACCCATGTCAGGAAATCACAATTTACTTCTAATAGGAGGTGAAATTGAAGGTGAAATCAGATATTTGATCTAGTTTGAAATATAAAATTCTTCTCATTTTAAATGCAAAAGTCAAAAAAGAGATGACAGCTTTGCTATTTTGCATCCTTTCAGGTGACATCTCCATTTCTCACTCGACCCCAAAATTTTACTGGAGCTTTTTTTTTTTCCCTTCTTAAAGGAAAACTAACTTCAGTTGTCAGGGTTTTTTTTTTGTCTGTCTGCATCTCTTTGCTGTTTTTTGTCTCTTATCATCTTTTATGTTAATAATAAGTATTAAGCATGTTGAAATTGGTCTTAAAGGGATGAAAATTATGCAATGATTAGAGTTGGAAGAGCTTCCTACCCGAGATATAGACTAAATTCTAAGATGACAGCATCTCCCTGGGCATGTTCTTCTGACGGAGGTAGGATCGGTCTTACACTCCCACCTCTGGCTGCAGGGGGCCATTTCAGAACAGGCTCAGTAATCCCAGCAGGAACTCCATAGGAGAGGCTATGACAGGACTGTACTTGTGTTAGTGTACTAAACTTGGAATGTGTGACCCTGCAAACATGCTTCCTTCATTACTCAGCCCTGCCACGCTCCCAGAGCAGAGTGGGCTCAGTCAGTGAATGAATCGTGTGGATGAACAGAAGGGGTAGCCTTGTTTCTTAGGATGTCATAGCACACAGAAGAGTTAGGCTGAGGTATCCCAGATAACCAACCTAATGCAGGTGTTTCCAAACCTTGGCTTGCTTAGCTTGGATTGCTTTGCTTTGCAGCTTCAGTGGCAGCACTGTTTGCAGTATTACTAATTGTTTTGGGAAGTTCATATGTTACAAACAGAAGGCAGATACACTATTAACGTGTCAAGGTGGGCTTCTGAACTGAAAGGGCTAATGCCCTTCCATAGCGTGAGAATGGTAGAAGAAAATGGAAATTCAAGGTAAATACAAGAAGTACAGATCACTCTGAAACACTATGGAGCTTTTGATATCAACTCAGAATAGGCAGAAAAGTAGCATTTGTAGTCATTTTCATCTTAAATTGCTAAAAAATTGCTTGCTAAAAAATGTGGAGAATTCAAATCTGCAGGACGTTGAAGTGCTTAGACTGACAGACTTGGTGGCTCAATCTGTACAGACTGTTGCTGGAAGCTGGGTCCCATACTAATCATGAGAGGCTGGAAAAACATTTCAGGGAAAAAAAAAACACACATCCTTTTATTTTTAAAACCAGCTTCGTGTGTTCTTCCCTAAGCTTTTAACTGAGGGTCTCTGTCTGAGAGAGGGTGCTGAGCGAAGCAGACCTTCAGTCTGAATTGGTATGACAATTATGTTTATCCATCCTCTCTGAGGTTTTGAGAGAAACAGTTTTCTTTGGAAGATGAATTTGAGATTCTTAAGCCTCAGATGATGTTCAGTGAAGGATTATTAGCAGATTTACAGTGTCCATTTAGAGGAAAAAAATGAGTTGCTGTACTCTTCAGAATTGTAGCTTAATTGCTGGGG
This sequence comes from Cygnus atratus, assembly GCF_013377495.2. NCBI lineage: Eukaryota > Metazoa > Chordata > Aves > Anseriformes > Anatidae > Cygnus > Cygnus atratus. Next base: position 38,234,774 of record NC_066364.1, read on the forward strand.
AAATAGCTAGATAACCATCATGCCGAACCAAGCTGGGCTGTCACCGTATCCAAAGTACTAAAGTATCTTGTTATTTGGGTTGGGGCTTTTGTTTCTTGCTTTGGGATTTCTTGTGTTTACTCAAAAGAGACTTTCAGTAGTGCTGTTGGAAAGGCCAAGTTGTATTTCAGCTGCCAACATCGAAGAATAAATACCAGCATGTCCTGCCAGATGTGCTAATTGATGTAATCAAATCTGTCTGCTGAGAATCAAAATAGACAGTAGTAGTTACAACAACGATGCTGATTCATTATTGATGCAATTGTCTAGTACTACCGAGCGACTGGTTTTTGCTTTGTTTTGGTATGAAATTGAGTGCTTACATTGTGGTTTAAATTAGATTGCGCAGACTGCAGTATTCTTGCAGGAAAGTGTTCGGTTGATCTGCTTCTTACTGTGTAGCTTCCCTTTTCTTTTTTATCTTTGATTTTTAAAAAATACTGGAATGTTCACGTTAAACTTCATTTATCGACCATGTATTCAAACAGTAGTGACATCAGTGACTGGGTTAGAACTCCAGGTAATAGTAGTCTTTTTGTGTTAGGCTGCGATTTAATGTTCTAAATCTGCTTATTATTACATTTACCGTATGCATGTAGTATGTATGAAAAACTAATGCTGTACTTCAAAAAGTTTAAGTAACTGGGACATTAGACATAAGACTAATGTCTTTGAGAAACAAGTTTGTATTCACTTCAGAAAAAAAAAATGTTTTTCTCTTAGCATAATGAATTTTGATGCTGTCTAGAAACACTCTGATTTGCTTTCAAGCGTATCTCAGTTTGATAGTTAACTGTCCACCAAGTTCTAAATTGTGTTTTTGTAAAGGTTTAGATTCATGTATGTCTAAATGAAACCACTTGCTTAGTCTTGGTCTTGTTTTCTTTCCTCCCAGATTGCAGAAGTAGATTGCAAAGATGCTCTAGAAATGATCTGTAACCTAGAATCTGATGGAGATGAAAAAAGTGCTCTAATTTTATGTGCAGCATTTTTGTCTCGCCAACTGCAGCAAGGAGAGATGTACTGTGCCTGGTGAGTTTGGATATTGTTTTATGTGTAATGCAACAACAACAAAATATTTTGGGAAGATAGAAGTGATGCTTAAGCCATAGGTTAACATTCTTTATCTGATAAAATCTGAGCTAAACAGGAAGGAGATAATGCTGTTGGAAAGTTTAAATTAAAAAAAAAAAAAAAAAAGCTTGGAGAGGAGAAGGCTTCAGGGAGAGCTTATAGCAACTTTGCAATACCTGAAGGGGGCCTACAGGAGGCTGTTGAGGGACTCTTTGTCAGGGAGTGTAAGGAGAGGACAAGGAGTAATGGTTTTAAACTAAAAGAGGGTAGATTTAGATTAGATGTTAGGAAGAATTTTTTTTTCTCAGAGGGTGGTGAGGCCCTGGCACAGGTTGCCCAGAGAAGCTGTGGATGCCCCATCCCTGGAGGTGTTCAAGGCCAGGTTGGATGGGGCTTTGGGCAACCTGGGCTGGTGGGAGGTGTCCCTGCCCATACCAAGGAAGTTGGAATTAAATGACCTCTAAGGTCACTTAAAATCCAATCCAGTCTATGACTAAAGAAAAAAAAAAAAAGATTTTGATAAGATTAGCTTCCATTATGGAAGGTTGAAGGCTGTACTGTATGAGGAGGCATTAACAAATACTAGTAGCTGACTAATCATTTTTCTTGACAATAATCTTGTGTTGTAGAAATGAGGAATTTAATATCTATAGGCAGCTAGTCAGCATTATGATGAATTTAACACATAAGTACTTTTCCCTTCTGTCCTTATTTCATAACACAATATTTCTTCCTCTGTCAAACTTCTGGAAAAGGAGGTGCTGTTCACTCTATAACTGGAGTAAATAGCTAGATGAAAATATTTATTGATATTAGGGCTTGCTTTCAGTGATGTGGGAACAAATAACTGGTCTATGTTGGCAGATACTGGAGCTGCTAGTCTGAGCTCCCATCTGCTAACAGCGTGGTTGTGTTTCCAAACCTGTACAGTTCCTGAAGGATTTGCTATGCTCTGTTTGCGCACCTCTTTTCCTCGTGCAGCAGCAGTAGAGCATCTGTTAATGCAGGATTTTGCATTAACAGATAATACGAAAGTTTTGGGGGTTACACCATTCTATGATACTAAATGCTCTTTGCTATTTGCACCTAAGGAGGGCCTATTATTTAGGAAATGTATAATGTCAGGGGTGAAGTAGTGAGTTAATGTAGATACAGTATTACTGTTTTGTCTTTTCTGACTAATTTCTCACTAAATCACAGTAAATTTCAGCTCTTAGAGCAGATCAAGAAAAATGTTGGTACCACAGAGAAAAGCCATCCTCTTATAGCTGTTAGTTATTACTAAGAATACAGAAGCATAAAATTCCACTTAGTAAAGAATAAACTACTTTGCAAGATGTTTTTCAAGACAACATCATGAGTCTGCAAATTCTGTAGCATGATATGTGGCATTACTGATTTTCTTCTGATCTGTTCTTCTGGAATTGAGTCATTGTGATAGTTTTGAAAGTTAAGTATTAATCATGTGAGTATAAAAGCTTTTCTCTATAAGATAAGGTGTGAATAAATTCATATTTTTATTTTCCCAAACACAAAATAGATACTGTTCTCAACCTTGCATTTCTTCTGATCAGATTAGTGGTTGTGTTGCTGGCCTTGAAATATTGTTCTCTTGTTCTAGGGAACTGACTCTTTTCTGGAGTAAACTGCAGCAAAGGGTAGAGCCTTCTATTCAAGTGTATCTAGAGAGATGTCGTCAACTTTCTGTGTTAACTAAGACTGTTTATCACATTTTCTTCCTGATTAAAGTAATTAATTCAGAGGTAAGGACACTCCTGAAAGAATATTTTGATGGGACTTTAAACGGAACTGTAAGCAGGAAAATTAATGATAGCTGCTTTTAGACATGCAGTGTCTTTGTATAGAATCAGCTGTGGAGCAATCATAATTGGTTTTAGGAAAGACCATAGCAACCTCCATGTGTAGGTAAACTCTGAGTTGATTCATTTTAAATCATTAGAACTCATTGTTCCTTTGGAATGAAAAAAAAAAAAGTGGGGATAAACAAAAGATCTGGATGCCATGACTGAGATGAAGTAAAATGTAAAGGTGAAGTTGTAGAATTCTGCAGTTGTCTGTATTCTCTAAGCTATTTTCTTTTGCCAGGTCCTAATATTCCCCTTCATTATTTTCCATATTTCAAATATTTTAAAAGATGGAGACTAAATGAAGGCTCTATATTAATATATAAGATAATTGTCAAAAAAGGAAAAAAAAATCAGTGTCCCACAAAGAATACAGTTTGTTTGGGTAAATGCAGTACTTACCTTTTGTGGACTTAGATCCAGTGTTGCATTAAAAACTCAGTTCATATATCTCAGTTTTTATCTTATTTTCCTAGTTTCCTATCAGTAGTTGCATTATTTCATGTTTATAGCTAAGTTTAACTCTTCCAAAAGTTTTCAGTTGGGGGATTTCTGTAATTCTATATAGTCTAAGTATGAAAATTGCTTTTTTCCTTCTACAGTGTTCTGGCATGGCTAATCATGGGCTTCTAATCTTAAAGATGATCTTCCTCAAGACCTGAACTAAATTGGAGTGTGGGGAGATGATTTTTGCAAAGGCTTGTGTTATTAAGAGCTGTCTGCTCCATGCCATACTGATTTTTCCCTAGTGAACTGTAGGTTATTTTACCGATGACTGAAATTTGAGACCATATGGGTAGTAGACCTGTGCATTCATAAATTCACTTGACTTTATTCTCATGTATACTGTGGCCTCTCTATGCATCGTTGGCAGCATAGAGGAAGTGTAAAGCGAACATAAATGTAATTTTCTCTGCTGGAGGGTATAAATGAGAACGGGCTATCTACATGAGCTTTGAAACATTTAAATGATGAAACATTTAACTATACTTATTACTTTCAGTTGGAATGAACCCTTGTGTTCAATTACAGTCAGTTGATTTTGAAGTGGTATAATCTTTATAAACAAAAATAAACCCTTACACCTTAAAGGATTTCCAAATTACAGAGCTTTTTGAAAATCTTGCGCTTCTCTTACTGTAGCTGTAGCACTTTTTATCATTTAATTTTACCCAGTCTTAACTTAGTGCTCCATAGAAGCGTATCTCAAATAACTGTATCACAACTGGCAGGTTTTATTTTATGGAAAAGTCTCAGCATTGCTCTAATATAAACTGAACACCTCTACCATACAAGCCAAAAGTCATCAAACTAGGCAGAGCATAAAATTGATAAGTATTTTAGTTGTATGAAAACTTTCACTGTTTATAGCAGCATGAAGACAAATGACATAACTTAAAGAATAGCATCTAAAGATAAACCACTATGTTTCTTAAATTAAAAATTATTCTATAAGCTCCAAGTGTATTTTCCTGACACTGAGGATTGAATAATGATACCTTTTATTTACAAATATAAGAAGAGTTATGATCAGCTGACTTACTAAGTTTAATCTTGCTTTACAGATTGATGGTGCTGGACTTGCAACCTGCATTGAATTGTGCGTGAAAGCCTTGCGCTTGGAATCCAGTGAAAATACAGATGTCAAGATATCTATTTGCAAGACTATCTCCTGTCTGCTTCCAGATGATTTGGAGGTTAAACGTGCTTGTCAGCTGAGTGAATTTCTTCTCGAACCCACTGTGGATGCATATTATGCTGTTGAAATGCTGTATAATCAGCCTGACCAGAAGTACGATGAAGAGAATCTTCCAATACCAAATTCCTTGCGCTGTGAGCTCTTACTTGTACTGAAAACTCAGTGGCCTTTTGATCCTGAATTCTGGGACTGGAAAACTCTAAAGCGTCAGTGTCTGGCATTGATGGGAGAGGAGGCATCGATTGTGTCATCAATAGACGAACTTAACGACAGCGAAGTTTATGAGAAGGTTGAGGATTGCCAAGAAGAGACTAAAGAAACTTCTGTGAATGGGCTTGCTGGCAGTTTTGATGAAGCTACAAGCCTTCTTAAGGGTATCAGAGATGAAAAGCAGAAAAAGAGAGAAATTAAAAAACTCAGAGAGCGGGGGTTCATATCAGCTAGATTTAGGAATTGGCAAGCTTATATGCAGTATTGTGTGTTATGCGACAAAGAATTCCTAGGTCATAGAATAGTTAGGCATGCGCAGAAACATTATAAAGATGGAATTTACAGTTGCCCTATTTGTGCCCAAAATTTTAATTCTAAAGAAAACTTTGTTCCCCATGTAACTTTGCATGTTAAAAAATCCAGCAAAGAGAGACTGGCTGCTATGAAACCACTGAGAAGATTGGGAAGGCCTCCAAAAGTAGCAACTGCCAATGAGAATCAGAAAACTGATTCTGTATCCAAACAGGAGCAGCGACCCATTAAAAAGAACAGTCTCTATTCAACAGACTTCATTGTGTTCAATGATAATGACGGCTCCGATGATGAAAATGATGACAAAGATAAACCGTATGTACCAGAGATAGTGCCAGTTCAAAAGCCACTACCTGTTAATGAATTTACTTGCCCTGTAACATTTTGCAAAAAAGGCTTTAAGTATTTTAAAAATCTAATAGCACATGCAAAGGGGCATAAAGATAATGAGGAAGCGAAGCGTTTTCTTGAAATGCAAAGCAAAAAAGTGATTTGCCAGTACTGTAGGCGACATTTTGTAAGTGTTACTCACCTGAATGATCATTTACAAATGCACTGTGGCAGCAAGCCTTACATCTGCATACAGATGAAATGTAAGGCTGGTTTCAACAGTTACGCTGAGCTGCTGACTCACAGGAAGGAGCATCAAGTCTTCAGAGCAAAGTGTATGTTTCCTAAATGTGGCAGAGTGTTTTCTGAAGCCTATTTACTGTATGATCACGAAGCACAACACTATAATACCTATACCTGCAAATTCACAGGCTGTGGAAAAGTGTACCGTTCCCAGAACGAACTGGAAAAGCACGTTGAAGATCACAACAAACAGCCTGAAAAAGTGCAGCAGCCCGAAGGCCAGACTAATCCATCTGATCTTGGTCAACCTTGTAATGCTAATGAAAGTACTGTTGGAGTTGCTGTTAAAGAGGAGTTGACATCTGCTCCAGCTGACAACCGTAGTGGTTTTACTGAAGGAGAAAACAATGTCTGGAATCCAATCAAAGCAGAACCCATAGGGAATGAAAGTGTAAGTGCACCTGCAAGTGTTCTGCGGCAGAGTGATTCCTTGCCAAATGCTGGTCCAGAGCAGTCTGCTGCAGGTTCAGTGAAGACAGAAGTAACAGCTCCAGCAAGCAGTGTTAAGGTGCCTGCTGTTAACCAGAAGGTCCGAGAAAACTTTGTAAAAAGAGGTAAATTGGCTGCTACTACCAGTAAAGTAGATACCACTAAACCTGGAGCCCAGCAATTGTGCGCACCAGTTGATTCTTGTCTTCCAGTTTTCCAAGAGAGAAAGGAAGAGAATTGTCTCAGTCAGTCCCAGAACATTCAAAATATTTCTGTGAGTTCAGACACACTAAAACCAGAAGCCCTTGAATCCAAAAGCTTAGAAAGGCAAGTGAGCATTGTAAATCCCTTCAGCGTGCAGAATCAGGCAGGATACCGAAACAGTGTACCCATTTCCAAGCTTGAAATTGAAGACAGTATTAAAGCTGCAGCTAATCTATATAACCTGCCTCTAAAAACTTTAGAAAGTATTACGTTTATTCCATCACAGCCTAACATAAATAGTTCTTTAGTTCCAGCTGCGTCACCAGCAGCCCCAGTTCAGAAATTTAATTGTCAGGTCGAGGGGTGCACTCGAACATACAACTCATCACAGAGCATTGGCAAGCATATGAAGGCAGCACACCCCGATCAATACGCTGCTTTTAAAATGCAACGTAAAAATAAGAAACCACGGAAATCCAGCAATTTACCAAATGTGGCAAATGATGGGAAGATCGTCTATCTGATGCCACCACAAGCAGGCAATCCCAGTGGTGCTGCTTTTACTGCACAGAACAAAACCAATTTGAATCCCAGCTGTTCCAGTCAAGTGCAGCATGCCTCAAGTACGCTGTTCCCAACCCACTTAGAAAATCTGGCTAATCCTATGCTGCCTGTAGTGGAAAGCGTCATGAATCCAAGTTTGCCTACTCGTATTAAAAGTGAGCCTGAAAGTGTTTTGTGTTCGCAAATGGAAAATCTGTCTGGTGCAGCTTTACCTTCCCAGTTGGAAGATCTGGCAAAAACAGTTATGCCTCTGAATATTGATGGTGGTTCAGATCCTTTTCTTCCTTTGCCCGCAGAAAATGGTCCTATGTCTCTCTTTCCTTCACCAGCAGAGAATGCCCCAACTTCAGTCTTCTCACAACTGGAAAATAATTCAAGTAACTTTTCGTCTCAACTAGAAGGAAACACTAGTTCTGCTTTCCCAAAAGAAGAAACTGTTGATCAACTGTTTCCCGCGCGAGTGAGTAATGAAAATAATTTTAATGAAACTGGTTCTCAACATCCAGCTTCAGAAAAGGTAAAAAAGGACCGTGGCCGGGGTCCAAATGGGAAAGAAAGGAAGCCAAAACATAATAAGCGGGCAAAATGGCCAGCAATAATTAGGGACGGCAAATTTATCTGTAGTAGGTGCTTCAGAGTTTTTACTAATCCTAGATCACTTGGTGGTCACTTATCCAAAAGGTCTTACTGTAAGCCTCTGGAAGGGTCAGAAATCTCTGCGGAAGCTCTGCAGGCTAATGGACAGTCTTTGCTTGCCAGTATGATTCTTTCTTCAAATTCATTAAGCTTGCAGCAGCCGCAGGAGTCAACCTTCAATCCAGAATCGTGTTTTAAGGATCCATCGTTCCTGCAGTTGCTTGCAGCTGAAAATCGTTCCACAGCCTTATTGCAGACTATGTTTCCACGGGCCAATGTGACTAACTTTAATACCAGTGGAAATGAGGAAGGGAATCAAATTATAAAACAAGCCTTGGAAACTGCAGGCATCTCAAGTACCTTTGATAACACAGAAGTACTTCCACATGTAGTTACAACAAGTTGTGTCACTGGTACAACTCAAATAAATGCAGCTGTTCTCCCCAATTCAACCGCGTCACCTCTGTTGCAGACAGTCTGCAACCCCGGTACCCTGCTAACAGACCAAAACAGGACCCTCAATGCCAAAATACCTTCAATAAATGAGTGCAAGAGTTTGCCTGGTTTTGCAACAGATGACTCAATGCTGAAGACAGTTGAAAATGGCTTATGTTCTAGCTCACTTCCTAATGCTGTTGCAGCAGCACAAACCTTTGCAGGGAACACTTCACGAGTTTCAGTTATAAATAGTCCCAATAATTCAGGATCGAGTAACTCAAATAAGAAGGGAACCAGTGCTTCAAAGAGGAAGAGAAAAGCAACTACACCCTTGCTTGCACCTAACACAGCACAGAAAGTAGCAGTAAATAATGTAACAACAATGGGACTTCTAACCAAAAGCAGTGACGGAAATGTGCAAATACAGGGTGATAATTTTCAGTCCAACTTGCTGGCAAATTGCGACTCTCAAGCAGCAGTGGAAAATCTCACACAGAAACTCGGTAATGCTGACAATCAATTATTCATGGCCAGTATCAAAGAGAACTTCAAAACAAATCTCGATACTCATACAACATTAACAGTAAAAACTGAAAATGGGGATTCCCAAATGGTGGCTGTAAATTCGTGTGCGCAGACAAATTCGGAGGAACAGATTTCAGAAGACAACGTTATCCAGAATTTTGAAAAAACCCTTGAAATAATTAAAACGGCCATGAACTCACAGATACTTGAGGTGAAAACAGAATTTCAGGATACTGGCACTGCTTCGGGACAGAACTTGCAAGTAAGTAATGCACAGACTTCTTCAGGAAATTCTTCAAATAGTGTAATGTTACCCACTCACGCACAGTTTGCAGTGCATGCAGGCAATGCCACTGCTGCAAAGAGCAACTCTACTCAGTCTGAAACATCTCAAAAAGATGATACTCAAATACTGGAAATTTTGGAGGGCTTGCAAAAATTGAAACTAGAAAATGACTCATCCATCCAGGTCTCTGAGAGTGTTTCCCAGTGTCCTCCAGCAGATACACTAGCACCAGCAGTTCCTGTTGTATCAACTGAAAGTAAACCCCTGGTCCAGACAGCTTCAGAAACAAGTCACATTCACTTTAGTGATAAAGTTAATAAGCCTTTTGTGTGTCAGGACCAAGGCTGCAATTACAGCGCTATGACAAAAGATGCATTATTTAAACACTATGGCAAGGTTCATCAGTACACTGCAGAAATGATACTCGAAATTAAGAAACATCAACTGAAGTATGCTCCTTTTAAATGTGTTGTCGCTAGCTGTCCAAAAACATTCACAAGAAACTCTAACCTCCGAGCACACTGCCAGCTTGTACATCATTTTACAACAGAGGAGATGGTAAAATTAAAAATTAAAAGGCCTTATGGCAGAAGACCTCAAAATGAAACTGCAAACGCAGCCCCGCGCTCTGTTGAAATAAAAAATGTGCAGACACTAATAATAGAAAACAAAACTCCAGCTCCGTTGGTCAAAGAAGCTCAGATAAAGGAAGCTGTAGAGCCTGTGAAGGTCTTAGAAAAATTACTACCAGAAAAAAGTATTCCTGAAAGACTGGAAAAACCTCCCCAGGTGGTTTCCGTTCAGCCTGAGCAGCATAACGCAGGTGCTTTTGGTAATACCCAGGCACAGTCAAAAGTACGCAAAGTTAGGAGGCACAGGAAGGAAAAAGAGGAGAGAAAACGTCGGAAGCCCGTAGCAAAGTCTCTGGAGTTTCCTACCAGATACAGTCCTTACAGACCGTACCGATGCGTCCATCAGGGCTGCTTCGCAGCGTTTACGATTCAGCAAAACCTAATTCTTCATTACCAGGCTGTGCACAAGTCAGACCTTCCTGCCTTCTCTGCTGAAGTGGAGGAGGAGAACGAGCCGGGTAAGGAGGACCGCGAAGAGGCTGAAACCAAACCCACTGTCAGGGAATTCAGGTGTGAGGTGAATGACTGCTCTCGAATATTCCAGGAGGTTACAAGCTTGATACAGCATTACATGAAGCTTCATAACATGACCCCTGAGGAAATCAGAAGCATGAAAGCAGCTCCAGAGGCGGGAAGGTTTTCTTGTGATCAGTCCCAATGTAAGTCCTCGTTTACAGCGTATTTTAACTACATTATACATCTTGAGACAGAACATGGTGTTAAGATAAGGCCAAACAAGGTAGAAGATGATGGCGTATTCAAGTGCGACTGTGAAGGCTGCGACCGTATCTATGCTACTAGGTCTAACCTCCTAAGGCATATTTTTAATAAACATAATGATAGGCATAAAGATCACCTAATAAGACCCAGGAGACTGACGCCAGGTCAGGAAAACATCTCCAGCAAAGCAAATCAGGAGAAACCATTGAAGTCCAAACAGAGAGGATTGAAAAACAGATCGGGAAAAGAAAGTAGCAGGCTGTCGGTGAAAACAAAACGAAAGAAAAACGTTAACTTAGAAAACAAAAACTCAAAAGGAATGCAAATTCAAGAAAATAAGGCTTATTCACTGAAACGTGGAAAGCACGTGTATTCAATAAAGGCAAGAAATGATGCCTTATTGGAATGTACGAGCAGGTTTCTAACTCAGTACCCATGTATGATAAAGGGATGTTCATCTGTGGTTACGAGTGAAAGTAACATCATAAGGCATTATAAATGTCACAAATTGTCCAAGGCATTTACTTCACAACACAGAAATCTTCTTATTGTATCTAAAAAGCACTCTGTGTCACCGGTAAAGGAAACACCTTGTGAGCAAGAGGAGACTGATAAAAAAAGCGACGTGAAAGAGGCAGAACCGACTTCGTTAGCAAGCAATAATGATTCAAGCACATCTACGTTACCACAAAATGAAAGTGAAAAAGGTGAGAAGGATGAGGTGGACGAACTGACAGAACTCTTCATTACTAAACTGATTAATGAGGATTGTTCAAGTGCTGAAAACCAAGCAAAAATCTCTTCCAGTGTAAATAGTGACTCGCAGGAGACCAACTCCTGCCCGTCAGAGAAGCAAAAATCAAACAACTTAAAAAGAGCAAGCAAAGAGAAAAATGTGTCTCAGAGTAAGAGGAGGAGAGCCGAAAAAACAGAGGAAGTACCGCCAGTTGAAGTGAGTAGCACGCATAGGGAGGAAGAGACTGCTGTCGCTATTCAAACAGCTGAAGAGCAACCTGCAGCTTTCGACTGGAGTTCATTTAAGCCAATGGGTTTTGAAGTTTCCTTCCTCAAGTTCCTTGAAGAGTCTGCTGTGAAGCAAAAGAAAAACACTGAAAGAGACTACCATGGCAGCGGAACCAAAAAAGGATCTCATTCAAACTTACGAAAATCTAACGAGAAGACCTCCCTAACAAGTAATAATGTCACTTGGTCATGTTCTGAAACTGAAACCCTTGTACAGTTTGCCAATCCATCACAGCTTCAGTGTAGTGAAAATGTAAAAATCGTTTTAGACAAGGCTCTTAAAGACTGCACTGAGCGCGTGTTGAAGCAACTTCAGGAAATGAGACCTACCGTCAGCTTGAGAAAACTTGATGGACATTGGGAGAATAATCCAGACGTTACAGCTGCAAAAGAAACTTCTATGGGTAACGAGGAAGGGGAATCAAAACTGAAAACCTAGTGTGTGTATCCGTGATCTGTAATAAAATTTATTTTGAATAGGAAGCCATCAAGCATGCTAGTAACTGTGGAGCTCTTTTTATTTTGAAGTGATCTAATCTAGCAAAAAACATGGCATCAGTCATGTAAATTTCTTATTTGTTTTTATCCCTATGGGACTTGAAGAACAGACTAATTGCTTCAGCTTTGTAAATACTTGATCAAAACCTCAACTTTCTATCAAATTGTCCTTTCCATGAACTAAATCTTTGTGAATTGTCTGTGATTGGTATCTTTCACCAGGTCACTGCTCATGTATAACAGTACTCTTTATTTGTAGATACATTTTTTTTTGTATATATTTATTATTGTAAATCATTTGCTGCCACCAGCAGTCTGTAAGTCTAAACTATTAAATGACACATTTATATTCGGAATTTTAATTTGTAACTAAGTGATAAAGTTTTTAAAACTGTCCTTTAATCATTTTAAATTAAGACCTTTTGAACTAAAGCTAGGTAAGTCTGCCATATCCAGTTTATTTTGCATAAAGCATTTATTTACAGGAGAGGAGCTGGATAAGATAACATTTCATAGGTTAAACGTACTGACACACTCATTTTTGTAAATTTAACATCCAGTATCTATGGATGATACTCATATGTAGTTAACTCATAAATATAATAGTTTTCTTATAGCTACATTTTTCATTGCTTTTAATTGGATACAAAGCATTTATGATTCCATAATAAAAATGGAAATGTGAATAAAAATAGTTTGCTACATTGGAGATTTAAAACAATATTTGGTATTAAAGAATCCGTTGTGAATGTGATAGAAAATTAGTAGTGTGGAGCAGTGTATATATTTGAGGTGGTGATTTGTGAAGTAGCCCAGTATTGCCTTAAATAAAATCACATTTCATTTCTTGTTTTATACATGTGATCTTATAAAGGTTATTTTTGTTTCTGTAACTTAGATTGGTGTATAGTTTAATTTTTGTTAAAAAAAAAAAAAGAAAAAAGAAAAGAAAGAAGAAAAAAACCTTCAGAAACCGTTTCTGTAAATAGTGGGTTTATAAAACAGATGGTTTATTTTGATAATACCACTTTGGTATCTATCTATAAAATACGTGAGTCCTTATGCCATACCGTTAAAAACTGAATAAACGAGGCACTTTCTGAAAGGGAAGTGAGGTTGTGATCTTACAGATAACCGAGGTGCTTGTGCTCTATTGATGGCACGGGCTCTCCCTGCACTCCTTTTCCTCTCGCTGGCTGCGCTCGGCAGCACTTCTGCCACCTCTGTGTTTTCCACACTGGAAGGAGCCCCGGAAGCAGCGCTGCACGCAGCAGGCACCTGGGTTTGGAGTGATTTCTCTGTTTGCTGCTGACCGAAACGACAGGTGTCCAGTTGGCTGAGTAACCAAAAGAGCGAAGGCGGTAGTGGGAGCTGTCGGTATCCAGGAATCTGCCGTGGTGTTTTTATGACAGGATTATGCTTAACTCCTGTGGGACAAGCCAGCTGGATTGTGCGGTACCAAAAATTTTACTTGGATTATTCTCGTTACTGGATGTGACCTACCTTCAGTAATATAAAATAGTCTCTATCTTGGGAGAGATCGGCTTGCTTTTTTTCTATAAACCTGTCTTGCTGTGTAATGCTTTGCATTAAATGCTACACTTCGTTGCTTTTAAGCTATTCACCTGGATTCCTTGACAGTTGACTTGCATACCAGTTCAGAGGGCACATTCCTACAACAACACGAAGTGACTTGTTTGGAGAGTGAAAATTATGTATGAAAAAGCGGAGGGGCGGCAGCATTTCAGCCTTGGGAGTAGCTCCTGTTTTTCGGTGCTTACTTGCTCGCCCTCCCACAAAGCACAGGCTTCCTTTCGAGCAGGGCCCGTTTACTGCTGCAGCTCTCAGTCCCTCTCGAGTGACTGACCAGCTAGCTCCGTCAAGTCAGTAAATCAGAAGTGCCATCTGAGAACGATAGAGGTGAAACAAATGCTTGGGTTTTCTCTCTAGGAGAGATGGTTGTAGGCACACGGTCTTCTGGAGCGGGCTCCTGCTGGATGGCAGCAGCTGGGTTGTGGAGAGGAGAGGATCTGCAGGGAGGAGAGGGCAGAGCACCTCCAGAGAGGGATCCAGGAGCCTCTCGTGAGACCTGCTGCTGTCAGGTGGTTGGCTGGGCACTGTCGACAGACCTCACAATTGTTAATTTTTTAGATCTGTTAATTCCTTTTTGTGTTATGTAAGTAAAATACTTCCAACCGTAACGTTCCCGGTCATAGTTACTGCATCATTTGCACTTTTTAGCCTGAGAATAGCATAAAACTATTTAGGTACATAGCGTTATACTACAATGCTATTAAAAAACAAAAAAAGGAAAAAAATCCAATGTCATAAACATCCAGGAAGTAATTTCTGATCTGAATTTCTGAGAATTAATTTTTTTACATTTTTAACGTTTAGCTCTTAGCCTGATTAATCCACACTTCTGAGGACCAATGTAGCCAGTTTCAACAGAGCCAGTGCCCTTCGTGGCACGTTCCCTGTTAGACAGGTACTGACAGCCTGTTCAACAGGCTAGTATGGTATTTTTTTCCTTTTTTTTTTTTTTAAATATATATGTATACTTTTAACAGGGACTGAAGGGAGGGTTTGGTTTAAGATGTCAAGGACTGCAGAGGGTACTGTAGTTTGGTAAAGCCACCTGCAAAAGTTCCTGATGAAATAAATTCCTTTGGTGCTTGCATCTAGGCCTTCACCGTGAGTGATGTATCACGCCTCCTGCTCGAGCGTGCTGACTGCCCCTCGGGGCCCCATGGGCCTTACCCCTGCCCGTGGGACAGGACAGGGCTCCGGGGGTGGCTGAGCCCAACCCCACTGACCCCTCATCAGCCTGTGGGGTGCCCAGAACATTCCCTTCTTCCCCCTTGCCTCCTCTCTCCCTCCCCATCTCTCTTCTCCCCTCTCCATCCCTGTTTCTCGCTGCCTCTCTTCTTCCCCTCTCTCTGTCCTTCTCTAACCTCTTCCTCTCTCCTTACCTCTCTTGCTCTCTCCTTCCCCCTTCCTTCTCCTTTCCATCCATCCTCCATGAACTGTGGTATTTGAGCCAAGATACATTCTTTAAAACCTCTTGTCACCAGCCGGCCTGTGCTGACTGAAACAGAAGCTGTTGCCGTTGGGGAAACAACCAAATCAGAGTCTGGATGCAGAGTACGGTCTGTTTTGTGATCTAAAGACATCTTTTAATGGGCAATTAGCCTCTCTTGTGGTTAACTGTGTTCCTAAAAAGAAATTCTTAAACTGTCTGAGCCCTAATCGAGTGCAGTGGGTTGGTCCTCACGTGTTTTGGGACGGCCGTCCTTGACAGGAGAGGACTGTTGGTCCCTGACTGTTCTGCAGGCACGTCCTGCCCATGGCTGTTACATGGTTGGGAAGAGAAGCTTTTAAGAAACACCAAAAGCAGATTTCAGCTCAGGTAAGGAGAAGCAGGTGGCTGTACTCTCACAGATGGTTTCTGTGCCGCAGGAGGCCCCGGGTCAGGATCCCACCTGCATGGGCACCAGGCCCCAGGGGAGCCACGGGGCGTGCGGAGGCTGCGGGTACCAGAGCTGGGCACAGAGGGGGGAATTACCAGCAAATAGGGAAGTATTTTTTTCCCCCATGACTTTTTCTAAATTTTCTAAACTTACTTCTCACAAGACAAGATTTCTTGGGTTTTAAAGAACACCAGGGTTTACTAAAGGTTTGGATCTTTTCAATGTTTGCAGAGAAGTTTTAAAACATGCATGAGGTAAATATTTCTGTATGAATGTGTATGGAGGGGTTGTGGTATTTTTCCATTACAGTAAGGGCTGAGGTCAGCTTCGTACCAGTTGCTGTGTGTTAAAGGAGACAGTTCATCTAGCCTTTAAAAAGAAAGAAATACAGCATTTGAATGGAAAAAAAATAGGCATTTTTATCTGGGTAGCATGGAAGTTTGATATATGAGGGGAAAAAAAGTGCCCTTTTAGTTTAGGCTTCGAGTCTACAAACTCATTTGAACCAAAAATGCAAATATGAATGACTTCAGAGATGGGTAGATGAGGAAGATTTAACCTAGAGAGGAAGCAATGTAAAGGTGATAAAGGTGGGGAAGGGGCTGGGGTAGGAAAGGAACCAGTAAAAGACCAAATGCTGGACAAGAGAGAGGCTTCAGAAAGTAGAGGAGTTCCTGTTCTCGTGTTAAGTAAAATCTGGCAGAGCTGCCTTGTGTGATGCTCGTTTCCTTTACATTAATGGCTCTGCTAAATACTCCTCTAATTTTGCAGCAGATGATGCAAAAGCCACTTGGCTGTTTGCTACCAGGGAGTCAGGGCTTACGCAGTTGGTCCATAATAGTTTTTCAGAATAAAGTGGTTTAGATGAGAAATAATTTCTAGTTGTATCAAACCTGAAATATCTTCTAAGACTTGAAACACTATGATCTGGAATATAATTCATCATTTCATGATTGTTGAGGATAGGAATTAGCAAGAATTAAAAACTTGTATATGCATTAAAAAAAAGTTCTTGTATCACATGAAAATTTTTGGTCTAAGCAGGAAGTTCTGGCCAGCTGCAGAGTTTGGAGGGATGCTCTGAAGCCCTGCAGGCCCTGACTTAACATATTTTTTATATTAGAAGACATGACAAATTTAATCAGGAACCTGTTAGCTAAGCTGCGTTTGCTTCTTTTGCTCTCAAATAAACCCTGCTTTAAAAAGTAAAGAGCTTTTTCATTAATCTGCTATCTTTAAATCTGTCCTTGATAATTACAAAATAGTCTTTATGGCAGCATTTTTCATTTTGATAGTGTTGCCATTGTCTTAAGAAATGATGCACTAGGGTACAAAAAGGATAAGATAATTTTGGTTTCCTTTCTCAGTTACGGAAACGGTGGCAGTACCGGTTACAAGGAGCAGATCAGCAATGGTTTTGCTTCATGCAGTGCTTGATGGGGTTTGTGCAGTAGTTGTAAAAGACATTGTAATTGCATCCCTCTCCTGAGCCATTCTGCGTATGTAGAGACATAACAGAAAGTGTTTGGAGCTGTAAAGCATGTTGTCTCGATAGACACACTGCTACCGCGCCGTGCAAGATGTAAAACTTTAACTGGCCGCAAGCTGGCAAGCTAGTATCTGGCACGCTGCTGTCGGTACGTTCAGCAGAGGCAATTGTATTTTCACCTCTTATAAAAACAAGTTTATCGTAGAAAGAAAAAAAAGAAAGAGCCAACTCACACGAGCTTGAAAATCATCGTCAAAAGTACATAATTTCTTCAATAATTCCTAAAGTTAATTCTGTAACTGCTGCCCCAATACTCATAAAATTAATGCTTTGTAACCACAGCTGGAGTTTCTGGAGTGAAAAAACAGTTAATGTGCTTTCACTACTGTTTTCTCCTCTTTATCCTGGAATGAAATCAGTTCCACATCCTGGCAGCTCTGCTTATTGCAGGCAGCCTTTTCTCTAAAAGCGTGTGTTTTGATCAGACTCAGCACTGATGTCAGGTCTTTGATCACAGCAAAGGAAGGAGAACACTAGCCTGAAATAAGTCTTTTTAGGCATTGATTTCTATCATCTCCAAACCTTGAGTTCAAAAGAAGACTCATTTCTGTCCCTTTCCTGTTAGCCCATGTTATATCCGTAACAAAGAGCAGTGATGCGAAGTGTTCGAGATGTTCTGAAATTTAGGGGGGCAATAAGTCATTATTGTCTACTTTGTTTCCACAGGAGGCGGTGTCTTTAGATTTCCCATGTTCTTCAACAGTAGGTATCTGCTGAAGGAGCGGTGGTATTTTCAGCCCTACCAAAGGGACCAGGTTTCAGGCTACTGAATGCTAAGACCACTGGCCCACGTTTTGTTATATTGCACAGTCTACATTTTTCTGCTTGGATCCTAGAGAACTGTGGAAGATTTTTTTCCCTTACCCACCGCAGCCACTGGGGCAGACGACGTGTGTGGTGGCTGGGGACCTGCTCAGTGTGGGTGACCAGGAGCTAAATCCACATGCCAGTATCTTAATTCCAGGTTCTATAATAATAATGGTATCTTAATTCCAGGTTCTTCCATCTCTGGATATAAAAATCCCCTTTTTGCTTATAACAAAGCAGTTCTGTATAATATGCAAAACACATCACATTTGTTTGAGCAATTGTTTCAGTATGATTTATCATAAACATTTGTGTATATTATTAAAACTCCATGGAATTTTCAGGCCTCTTCACCTTTTGCTTCAACATGAACAGATCTAGGTAATTTTATGCATGACATACATAATGCAAGTGGATTTATTTGCTTGTGTAACGGAGGGAGGGAACTAACAGAGGAAAAACACTTCCTAGATAACTCTCCTTTCACTTCTGTGAAGCACTGATCGGAACAGAGCAATTCACGAGATACAGCTTGTGTAACAGGAAGGTGTTGTCCGATCTTTCACGTCAGTGGGGAGATTTTTTCGTGTCCATCTTCTGCATTCAGAGGCAAGGACAGGGAGCTGTCATGGACTGGTCCTGCAGCTGCTGCTCTCCTGTGACTGATGGTTCCTGATTTGTGGCAATCGCTTGCTGAGCCTCGATGTTTCTTGGTGTACCTCTTCAGATAACACTTCACAGAGTATTTGCAAATGAGGTAACTCAGTTCACTTAAATTTAATACAATGCACAGACATGAAGTTGCCACCAGAAAATAGAGGAAAATCATCTTCTCAGTTGGTTTAGAAATATAGCAGTCAACAGTATTAGGACATGGTCTCACGTCGCATTTGACGAGATGTGGTATTTTGAATCCATTGTACAATTTATAAAACAGAATGAGAAAAACTATTTCAAATCCTGCTTTTAAAACAAGACTGATAAGGTAAGTGCACAGCAATCCACCATCTATCTCACCTGGACTTTTGTAAAGTTTCTGGTTGTGCTTTTTTTCTCTGTTCTCTCGATAAGCAACATGGAAAACAACCAAGAGCGAAGGGGTGGAGACCAGGATTAACTGCAAAGCCCAGAGCCTGATGTGAGAGACAGGGAAAAAATGGTCAAAGCAAACATTTTCACAGCCAGGCTGCTTGATGTTGCATTCAAATTCATCGTGTTCGTATTTCCAGATGTTTTCTGCAGCCGCAACATAAACCAGCAAGCGGAATATGAACACAACTGCTACCCAGATTCTTCCAATTCCTGTTGAATATTTATTCACTCCACTCAGCAGGTCACGCAGGAATGCCCAGCTCATCTTTCTCCTCGGGGAAGGAAGGAAATGCTGTATAAAAGAAGCACAAGGTCAGAGATGCTTCATCTTGGGTGAAGAGAACGGGAAGTATGTTCAAGGTGAAATATAGCCAGTAGTTGAAGCAATTTAAACTGACTAAGCATTTAATAAGGAGGGGGGAAAAAAAAGGAAAAAAAGAAAAAGCAAATCTTCTCTTGGTTCTAATAACTTGTACCTTCTGAGGCTATCATACAGAAACGATTTGCTGTTAAAGTAGGTTTTTGTCAGTTAGGCTGAAGTCTAATTGTTTTGTTAGGCTGTCCTCTCTGCAAGTAGACATGCCTGTTCTTACCGAGGGCCTCCTGAGCACCAGGCAGAGCGTCCCTGGCTGAGTTCAGACGAGTGCTCCACCACCAAGGCACGCTCAACATAGCACCATCGGTTTTGCAAATACTAGGCGTCGTCAAATCCCGTTTCACTTTCAAATTTATGCGTAGGAGCCAAGTATCCCATAATAAATTGACTACCACGATGCAAATTGTTTTCTTTTTGTCTCATCTTGTCAGTATATTTATGCAGTATTTTAAGTCCTATACTGCTGCACTGGTTTTTTTTTGTTATTGTTGTTTTGTTTTGTTTTCAATTTTTTTATCATTTAAGAAATGCACTAAACTTTATTCCCCAAATTTATACATTTTATATATATGTATATTAATAGTTTTTCCACACAAATCTTCCCCTGCCCTAGCTCTGGAGCTTTTCTTTTGCGAAGGGACACTTCAAGGAGCCACTGGCAGCCAGATTCTCCTTAAAGTCAAGCGAGGACCTGAGAGAGGCACCAAGAGCAAGCGCACAGTCCCCCTCCCACCTCTGGGTTCTGCACGGAGGACACCAAGCTCCTGTGTAAGAGCAAGAAGTACGTCCATTCACGGGAGACAGAATGGCTGGGAAGCATCAGGAGGGGAATCTGCGAGGCTTTCAGACCCAAATGTTTGATCTTAATGGCCTCATCCCATCTACTGCTCCTGCTTAGCAAGAGAGAAAATGCACCCACCTGTGGCTGCCCCAGCATTTGGGAATCCCCCTGCCACTGCTGTAGCTGCAGTTAGTGCTGGTCACTGAGCAACTTCATCAGCTGGCATGTTTGACTACCAGCAGTAATTAGGCCACAGCGTCACAAAGCTCAATGCAGCTGGGAAGCTCAGTGCTTCTTTTGCTGTCCCTTGAGCCTGCAGCCCATAAAGACCTCTGCCCATAGCCAGACTTCTACTGGAAAACAAGGTTATTTGCTTATTTGGGTACTCCTATACTGCTACCATTAGAGCTGGTGACTTCCTGGAGGAGCTGAGGAATGAACATACTGCCAGTTCATACTGGGAAGGATGCTGAAAAGATGTTCTCACCAAGACTTGTTACCAGACTACTCTTTTATGCTGTAGGTATAAAGGAGTAACAGGAATACTGTTTGGCTTATGTCCTATCAGACATACGCTTTTAAATATATTTGGCAGACTGGTGACTTCGTTAAAGAGCTATTTCTATCCTTTATGTCTGCAATTAGAGCTCAAGCAGATGTTTAAATCAAGCTTTCTGAGGTATGAGCACTATGCCTTTAACGATTTCTAGATAAGTAATATGCAGCCAATGTATTAGTCTCGAAGGGGCTGAGTAGCAAAGTGTGAAGATGCTACCGATACTGCTATTCGATAAAGCACGGGCAAGGAAACAAAGCGTTCGCACGAGCAAGCACAAGCTGCATTCATACATGTCAATACTCACAAACAAGCTGTCCTCCTGAATAGATTTCTTGCTGAAGGAAGGCCTCAAAGGCCTTTTTCTGGGATTTTGAGATGTGCACAGGCACTACAGAAGGAAGACTGAATTTTATTATTCCGTGGAAAACCAGTGTGGCTGACAGAGGGCTTTGCGAATGGCCAGAAGAACCGTGCCCGTCTTTCCTGACGCAAAAAGCCCAGTGTCACCTACCAACCCATGCTTACGGGCTCCTTAAGAGTGGCTGGAGGTGCACCAGTCCTGAGCTCCGCGCTGAATGAGTAAGCCAGAAGCTGAAGATAGGCTGGGTCTCCCTGCCCAGGGACAGTGGTGGTCAAGGCCTTGACAAAAATCTTGAGCAGGTCTTGAGCAGTGGGCAAATTCCAGCTAGCCAGAAGACTGGATGGGTGGAATTGCTGCAGAGCTATAGTAAAATACAGAAATGCAGGCTGGCACCTAGAAATCTGGCCCTTAGCTGAGTCAAAGTTTCAAGAAAGACAGCAACAAATGGGTCATAGGGGAATCTATTTGGCATAAAGGAAATAAAGACCACCACCAAAAATAGAAAAGCTTCTATTGGAAATTGCAAAGGAGACACCAGAGGGTCTACAACAGTCAGATCATTTGCTCCAAGTGCTCAAGAAGAAGATGAATGTGGCAAGAGGAGCAGGAATTTGAGGTTAGATTTACCTCAAACTCTCCATGCACATACATGCACCCCAGCTTGGACAAAAGCTGAAGGTTAGAGATACCTTGATGTGCTCTGCTCATTTTTTCCTGACGTAGCAATGATGAGAATGAAAAATTCCTGGACTGCTTCTGCTCCCTACCAGGAACCGGAGCAGGTAATCCCCTCTCCTCTTCCCCCTCTTCACACACAAAATTTATCCCCTGGATGTGACTTTGACACTCCCAGTGAGACACAGGTGACCCCGTTTCCGCCAGATACGGACATCATTTCAGTGCTGCCTCAAGCCTGCCCACAAGCTCTGCCAAGCAGACAGAGCAGCCCGAGTGCTCCATCAGCTCCAGGAGTGAGGAATGGAATTCGTCGAGTAAAGTGTTTGGATAACACCACTGTTGCTGAACATACCAAATAATCCTTTCCATCCTTCAGTGAGGTCTACAGAAGGTTGGCTAATGTGCGTGGAGTAATGCATCCGTTGTAGAGCATTCAGAGAATGAGTTCATCTAGATTTCTGTCGGGTCTGCTACTTTAATGATGTTAAAAGCAGAAAAGGTATCTCTGTGTAGACGAAAATGGGGGGAAAAAGTAAGAAAATGCAAAAACAACCTACTCAGAAGAGAGAAAGAGGGGAAAACATCCAAATTGTTAAAGGCACGCAGGGAACAGACAGCTCAGAGCAAGCAGGCAAATTACAGGTCGAAGGTGCTGCATTAGTGGAAATGGAAATGGAAGGGTGAGAAAGAGCAGAAGGGATGTGTGTCTGGGAACTGTGGGTCTAGCGCTCGTGCAGGCGAACACAACTAGCCTTGCAGGCTGAGAGATGGAAAATCAATTTCTTTTCTGGTACAAACATTGCTAATGGGAGCTTTCTGTTGCACCTATGGCTTAACCTTGTCTTTCTTTTCTTATCAAAAAAAAAATCATAAATAGTGTAAAATAGAGAACAGTAGTAGAGGATCACGGAGGAGAGTATAGGATCATAAGAAAGCAGACTTGGTGGCAATCTTGAGAGGTCATCCTCTCCAGCTTTTATATATATATAGGATTTTTATATGTGTGTGTATATATATATATCAAGTTTAAACAAAACATAATCTCAGCCCTTTTCTTTTAAAACAACGGGGATCAGCTCTGTGTTTTGAGGAAAGGAAGAAAAAAGCATTGGCATGATGATTTCTGTAAATGACCAAACAAATAATGAAACTTAACTTCAGATGCTCGTTTTGTAATTTCACTTTCCGTTTATCTTCTTTGTTTGATGATATAAGGAAGTTTTACTGTTGCTGATCCTTTGTGCTTGTTTCATGGACTACCCACTGCTTCCTTACTGCCTGCCACCGGCCTGAGGTCCACAGGCTGAGCAGCACCGATTCACTTCATTCTCTGCCCCTAAGAAGGCTTTGTCATGCTTATAACTCTTGCTGACAGGTGTTTGTTCAGCCTGCTCTGAAATTTATGGAAGCTCCACTCCCACCCTACCGTGGTGCATCTATTCCAGTGCTCTGCTACAGAAGAAGAAGCAGCAGGAAACCTCCTGGGAATGCAGAGGTAGAGTCCAGCTCCAAAGTCACCCCGCTAAGCTGGACCTGCACCAGCTATTCACACTGTTGAGCATCAGCAGAAGGAGCTGAAGAACTACTCCTGCAAGTCACTCACCTTGCAACGCCTTTGCTTCTTGCTCAGTGGTCAGAGTGCTGATATGAGTGGTTTTCCAGGTCCTTACGAAAGAGACAATGAGAAAATATAGAGAGGTCAGAAAACCCAGCCTTGTGTGGTTTGGATAACCCGTCTCTTACCATAAAATGAATAAAGAACATAGTATTGATACTCGTTGCTTTTTCAGGCTCTTCAGAAACAAGTTGGGTAAGGCATTTAATTCTGACAGCCCCAGAGCAGGCAAACGCAGCCCTACTGGTCTGCGGTCTGGGCAGGCTGGTCACTGCCACAGCGGCTGTTGTAGTAGGAATCACAGTGCAGCAGAGCCCGTGGTCCTCAGACTGGTGCAAGCACTGGTTTCCCACCTAATTCATCCTTCAGATGCTTCCAGCGGAATGGCAAATGTAAACCTGCCAGCAACAGCTTGCTTTCCTTTCGCAGATCAACCAAGAGCAATCTGTAGACTGTTTGGACTGAACTTCCCTGGCATAAATCCTTCATTAATGTGTGATAAAAATGGAGTCCTCTCCTCAAAACATCAAGGATCTGGACAAGGAAAACCCGTGCTGTGGAGGAAGAGATGTCCATAAGAGAGGTGATGGGGTTTATCCAACATCACCCGACACATCAGGGGCAGAGCTAAAGAACCAGGGTCTCTCATAGTCTGGTCCGTTGCCTTCATCTTCCTTAGCTTACTGATTTTAGCCTCTCACTATTTCGTGCCTATTATTAACTTTTAACTCCTCAGAACAAGAAATATGCCCCTATGTAAGCCTCTGGGTACTGCAATAAGTTATATTAAATGCAGAATCCCGTAAACAATTAAATACTGCTTAAAATAGACGTGGTGTGTAAAAACATCAGCCTAGATATTTATTTGCCAAGTGACTACAAAAGGAAAAGAAAAGACTAGATGGGAAGAAGTTCATCTGGTTGATCTGAGATTTACATCTGACTTTGGCACAGGCTTTCCGAGTGGCTTGGGACAAATCCCTTTCCTTTCTGGGCTTCGCTACCTTAGCTGCCAAACACTCACTTCTCTGAAAGCGCCACAAATAAGTTACATCTTCAGTAGGCTTCGTAACCTTAAGAACATATGGTATTCTTCTTCACAGCCAGCAGTGGCAAAATCCCATCTTGTTTCGTGTTTGGGAAAACCACAAACTCCGCTTAATAACCCAGCAGCTGCTGAGAGTGCTGCTTTGCCAGCTGCTAATTGCTGTGGTCTCTCCTCCACAGCAGATGAATGGTTTTTGAGAGAGGGCAGACGCAGTTCACTGTTGTCTTTGTTACTTCAGTAAATTATATAATCTAAAAATATAAACTCGGAAGAATCCAAAATGACTTTAAAAGAAATGGCATCCATATTTCACCCAAGCAACTGGTAGAGCATTTTCCATCAACTTCATGCCAAACAGATAACCATCTCTCCCATGCTCTCAAAAAAAGATCCCTTCCTCTGCAGCAAATGATCTTCAGCATTAATAAGTATTATTTCTTCGTTCAGGATACTGTTGTAACGTTTTGGTCAAATCTTATAAAAATGAATTGAGAAAGCCAAAAGATTTCCACTTGAGCAAGCGTTAGAAATGAAGTCATTTGTCCATGGCTACAATGAGTTTGCAACTCTTTAGTAGGTACAAACAAGGCACCGAAAACAGGAGTCAATCCGTGTCTCATGCTGGCAGATGGGACACTGCCACGAGGCTGTTATCAAGCCCGTTCAACCTTAAAAAAAAACAACCTCTTGTGTGGTAAGATTATATTTTATAGCAAGAAACCTGAACTTACCTGTGTGGCTGTGAGCGATTACAGCCGGACCCTCGTTTTCTAGTGGCATTAACCATCAGCGGTTCATTTCCAAGAAAGGGAGTCGCTGCTCTAAGCCTTGAGAATGGAAACTGCCCATCTCCCGGGCAATACAAACTAAACCAGTGAAACGTGATCACCTCTTCCAGCACACCCTTCAACCCAGAACCGTAACGCGTCCGGTATCAGCAGAAAGATACCAGGAAACCGAGGCATTTGTTTAACGTCACGAGGCTTTATTTTCATCCTTTGAGCACTCACCGGCGACCGCTCTCCAGCCGCACACCTCCTGCTTTTACGCTGGCACAGGCAGGAGCTGCGAGCACACACGCGCTGCAGCCTCAAAGCAGAGGGCAGAGACCGACGATAGCCCACGAGATACCACTAGCCCGAGCACAGAAAACCTTAACTCAGTAAATTAATTCTTAAAGCCTGCTAAATGAATTCTTCACAGTACAATTTATGTAGCTTAAACTTACTGGGTCTTGCATTACTGTATGCAACCATTTGAGAGTTTTGTGCAGAGGAGGGTGTCACTAACACACGTGCCTGACTTGGCAGCTCGCTCCTAGCCCCAGAGAAGCCTCTGGGGGGTGATTGAAGGTGCCTGGGCTTGGAGCTCACCTGCTGCTAACACGGGGAGCTGCTGCGGGGCGAGAGCCTTCCTCCGGGCACGCAGCTCAGTGCCCAATAAAAGCCACAGCCAGCCGAGCCAAGTTTCATTCGCATCAGTAATTTAAAGGCCAGAGTGATGGCACGAATATTGTAATTACCTGAAGGGCAATCGCTGCGGGAGCGAGAAAGCTAGAATTTAACTTTACAGCTAGATTTTATTATAGCATTAAAGGCATCTGAGCAATTGCAGAGATGAAAAAGAAAGCTGTAATAGCCCCGGCAGCCCATTCTTTATTAATCAGAAATGCATGGTTATGATCGGGTCACTTAAATGTCAAAGTTGTTTAAGTGTCTTATGACACTGCTGCTGAATCTCCATCCTAACCAGTACATTACTGTTAGGCACTGCTGCTCCCCAATGTATTTTGGTATGCGGTGGTATTTGTATTTAAAAAGACAACTCTAAGGTGCAGAAAGTCAAAAAGCACACGGATTACAGAGACAGATGGATTTTATTCTGTTAAACCTATGAAATTTCTACCCTCCAGGGTCCTGCCAGGAGCTGCGTTCCCTGACTCCAACTTGATGGGTGCCCAGCTCTGAGCAATAGAGAAAACCCACTTCTGTGGATGTTTATCTGCTCCTCCTTTTCAGGAGAAACTGTCTTTCTCCTTCCAGAGGGGATGGTCTGGGTTTTTGTTTTATTCTGTTCCCAACTGGAAACGATTTCCCCACTTCTTAATGAAAGTAGAACCCAACAAAATACATTTTCTCTTCTGTATTGAATTCAGTTCAACAGGCTTATAACCTTGATCAGTAGCTGTAGAATAACAATTGCTTTAATCTTGGCTGGAAAGCATGGCTGGGGGATTTTTCTGTCTCCTAGAGACAAGGCTGGTTAACAAGTGTTCTATAAGACATATACATAATGCTATGAAATGCAAAAGATTTGCTTTAACAGATTCTCATTTTTAAAGTGTTTATTGCCTTAAAACTGTTTTGCATCATCAGTGGTAGGGGCCCAGCAAAGGCATGCTGCTGTCTGAAAACTCTGCTTTCTTTCAGCGAGGATGAGACGAATGAGCAACAGCAGCTGAAAAGCAGCGTAAGGGCTCTTGAGACTGACACGAGCTGAGCAGCGCATACACAGAAAGCTCTCAATGGCACCTCTGTCTATCTGGAGATCTGTTTGTTTCTTCTGCTACATTTATTTCCTTGATATGGCCTGAGTGAAATTACTGTTCCCCTTGCCATTAACTGTGAATTAGGCAGAGGAAGTACCTGTAATTCCTAATTTTTTGCTTTACCTTCTCACCCACTGTCCCTTCCCCCAGACTTGTTTAGCTTCTTCTGCCAAAAAAAAGGTCCCAATTGCCAGCTCTAATTAAAATATAAATTCACAGTGTTTGAAACATTGCAAAAAGCAAGCAAAAAGGTATGCATTTACACAGTACGCATTCATGTATGAAAATCCTAACAAATACATGGTGGAAATTGCCTCTGTCCCTGCAAGTCACACCTGTGCTGAAGTCCCAATGTTTATACAGAAGGAATAATTTTGTGTCCCTGGCAGATCTGTAACAGTGTGTCTCTAAAACAGGGGTAAGCTTATCGGCAGCTTGAGGCATCCTATCTTCATTTCGAAGACAGTGTGAAGCTCTTCCCTTTGTGTGGCACTTGAAACAAGCAGGAACTGTGAGGTGAATCAGCAAAGACGCGGCGGCAGGCCGCTGTGCCGAGTGCTGCATTAGGCTGGCTACTGCATGCTAACGAAGTCTGCGGGTTATGGTATCAGATTCGTTCTGTTCTCCACAGAGACTTCTGCGGCTCAAACGATAAGGGGATGCGAGTCTCGGAAAAGCAGGAGCTGCTATTAAGTTCTGAATGGCCACAACACACAGCACAATAGTGAAAGCAAAATCCCGAAGGAATTCGTTTAAAAGGAAAATATATCTCAGTTACAGCCTTGGGTTTTGAAAAGGAAGATTTTGTGTGTGTGCGTTGACTTTACAGGAGAGATACTCAGATAATAAGATGATGGCTGACTTGTAAAGACTCAGAAATACCACAGATGTTTACAGTTTTACCCTTCAAAGAACACCTTCTATAAAAAGATGCCAGACAACTTTATAAGCATTGATGGACTGAGCTTTTCAACATCCTGTAATGTCATACACCAAAATAATATTCACATTGCAGATAAAATAAAACACTTTCCCACAGCCATGAAGCAAAACTAGAAACAGCAAGCAGTCCGAGCTTCCCTCCACTGCAGAGCTAATTTGGATATTCAGCACCTGCATAATGCATGCTGAGCACCAGCACTCACACCAAAGCCCAAACCCATTTCTAAGCCCCTCTCTTTGTATGCATAATGCCTTATCCCACGACTTTTCCTATGGAGAACATTTTCCCTCCAGCAAGGGGTGTTCTTTGTACAGTGTGTGCTTTTTTCCCCCATCAGTGATGTCTTTGGGTCTTATCTGTCCTTTATAGGAAAGATGGGAAGTGCCAGAGAAGTACCAGCAGCCTAACGATCTCTATCGCTGTCTGCATGGCAAAGTGGCTGCACTTTCTGGCATAAACCCATCCTACCACGACCTGGAAAATGTTATTATGGCCTAGGCTGACTTTAAGGCAGGAGTTTTATCTGTGCGGATGGGGTCAGTTAATGGCATGAACTGCTGCGAAGGGGTGCATGTGCTGATAGAGAGCACATGTCTCAGCATGGTGATGTAAAAGTTTTGTGTCCCCATGTAAAACGTGTCGGTTACTTTGGAGGTATATGCAGAATGTCTCCTGCAGTACTGTAAAAACTCCGCTTTCCCTCAAGAAAACAAGATACCCCCAAAAAAATAAGGGTTACGCTAAAACTTGATATTAGCATCTTTAAATTACACAAGAACCAAAACAAATGAGAGCAATAATCTTCACCCAGAAGTGACTTTTTTTCTACTCAATGGATTCTAAACAAAATCAGCTGTGTGGCATATGCTGCCAAAACAATAGCTATGAGATTAGCAGATGGTATGTTGTGAATTAAATGTTGACAGAAAACACAAATATACCACTCAATTCTCTCCTGATACCAAAACTTATTTCCTTTTTTTTTTCACCTCATGATATTTACACACAGAAAAAAAAAAATCTTTAGATATTCCATCAGAAGGGAGACAAGTTAACCTGTGACATCCTACTCTGCCATCTTTCAGAAGAAAAAATAATAAGAATGCAGTTTGTTTATTGCAGAAGAAAACATGGAGCAAGTGTTTCTGCGAGCCTGGATGCCTTTGCGTTTGTGTTCGTGCCCTGTCCCCCACCAAAGTCCTCTCACACATCCTCCAGAGGTGGAAACGTGTGCTGGGGTGGGTGAGTCCAGACGCAGCTCAGTCTCTAATATTAAGCACCGCACTGCATTTCTGCCTGCCTATTTTCACAATGGAGGACTAATTTGGGTTCTTTTCTATCATCCAGATAACATTTTTTCCCAAAGTTTGAAATTTTCGCCTTTCTTTGTAATGTCACTCAAACTGCCCAGAGGCTTGGACGCCGGTGGATGTGGAAAGGAAGGCACCGGCAGGCAGACGTGCCCCCATGTGCTTCATTTCCCTTGGGCTTTAGGTAAATTCATTAATTTCACTAATTCTGCAATCAGCAGAAAACAAAACAATGCAGTAAAGTGCCACCGCACCACCGAGATGCCCAAAATCTAGATTTCAGATCCAAATAACAGAAAGGGGAAGCTTTAATCAAAACTTTTTTATTATTTTTTCTGCACAGACTGACTGCACTTCCAGAGGCACGTGTGCCTCATGGACACACTAGGGAATTTTGGGAGGGTTTGGGGTTAGTTTTGGTGTTAGTGGCGGCACCCCATAGCCGCCCTGGGCCGCCATTTTGTGTGCCCCACCCCCCG
This sequence comes from Cygnus atratus, assembly GCF_013377495.2. Classification (NCBI taxonomy): domain Eukaryota; kingdom Metazoa; phylum Chordata; class Aves; order Anseriformes; family Anatidae; genus Cygnus; species Cygnus atratus. The sequence goes on from NC_066364.1 coordinate 38,264,177, forward strand.
CCAGCGCTCAGGGGACGCGGGGCGGCCTCCGCCCAGCAGGGGGCGCGAGCGCGCATGCGCGCCCCGCTCCCCCCGCCCCGGGAGGCCCCGTCGGCGGCGGGAGGTGAGCGGTGGGGGAAGGGCGGGGGGAGATGGCGCGCGGCGGCAGTTAACGAGCGCCCGCCGCCGTGTGAGGAGGCGCTGAGGGGCGTCGCGCCCGCGCCTCGCTCATTAGGTTCCAAAAGTTTTTTTTTTTTTTTTCTGGGGAAGGCTGCCCCAGCCGACAGCCCCTCTGAGGGAGGGGGTTTCTGCCCTTTTCCTCGCCGTCCTCAGGGTTTTTGGTGCCCTTGGGACGCCTGTGGGGGGAGTGGGGCTGAGCCGCGCCGCAGGCGTGGCGTCGTGACTCCCTAACCCTGAGGGGAATTTTCCCTCACCGCCCTCCGGGCTGCCCTGGCCGAGGGTTTGGCCGTGGAGACGTTTGCTCGGATGGCCGCTCGCGCCTGACGTGCCCTTGTGCGTGAAAATGAAACCCGGGGCTTGGCTCGGTCGCTGCCTCGCTGGGGTGGCCCCACGCAGGCTGTCCTGTCACCCATGAGGTTTAAAAATAAAAATAAAAGAATCTGCCCTGACACTGTTTCTTGTGGCAATGTTCAGTAAAGGTTTTTTCAGACTGTGTTTTTTAGGCTGCTGCTAGGTCTGCAGGTAGCTAACACATTAGCCAAAGGTAAGTAAAAAACAAAAACAAGCCTACGCATACGTTTAGTATTTAAAAATACACGCTTCCAGAAGTGCATTTTAGAATGTGCAAATCTGACAAGATTGAAAATCAGTGTGCTTAAGCAGGGAATCTTAGACCTAACACCAGAAGCAGTCAGTATTATATACACAAATTAAAATTCATGTTGGAAGGAGACAAGCTAAGCAGAGTGTGCAGTCATGCTCAGTGTATTTTTATTATTATTTCTAAAATGCAAATGACGTCTATTCTTCATTCTGTTTTTAGGAAATATTCAACACCAATTACAATGTCTTCCAGCAAACCTCAGAATGAGAATGAAAAACCCAAGGGGAGAAATCCAGGACTGAGGGGTGTACAGACAACTATGTTGTTCAGAGCTGTGAACCCCGAGCTTTTCATTAAACCTGTAAGAGGCTTATTCCGAGAGAAACTAAATATGCTTAGAGAGATGCGTTTGCTTTAAAATAATAATCGCAATTCTGTGTGCATTATATAACTCTCTTGTTATGCAAACCACCCAGTAACATAACTAAAAATATTTTTGCTTTTCTTCCACTCTGATTGTTAAGAGCCCAGAATTTGCATTGTTTATTCCAGCTTTTATTTCACTGTTACATTGTCTGATTATTTTGTACCTAGTTGAGTTACTTCAGGAAGAAAGTAATTTGTAATTACTCGTGATTTGACAGGTTAAGTAACAGGAGTCATCTTTAATATTTGAAAAGGAAGAAATTAGAAAATGCAAACTTTTTGATATGAAAGGAGAGGCTTTGTAGTGGCTTTTCATTATTTCGGATTTTTCTTTTTATCTCTGTTTTTAATATGCCTAAAGTTTCAGGAATCCAAAAATTCTAGTGAGCTTTCTTATATCCTTTATAGAACTCTGTTTCTGTCTATGTTTGTATATGCAGTTTTTCTTTCATTTATTAAATGAGTTAATTTAATTGTCGGTAAAACAGTCAGCTTCATCTTAGTTGATAGGAGGTAGCATAAGTTATTTCACACATTTTGTTGGACTGAGTCACCTGGTTCTGTGCTGTTAGAAAATCTACTAGCATCGTTAGCTCTGGCACCAATAGGCTCGTAACGCTCACAAGGCATTCAGAAAAAAACACCAAAAAGTTAACAGAATGAGGCAATATTTACCTGTTATTCCTGGTGCAGAGTATTTTAAAAGTTGTGATGAAGGTTGGTGACATGGCAGGGTACTTTAAAAAGGCTTTCATAAGGGATAATGATGTGATTTAAGTTTATCAGCCATACTCTTAATTTGTTAGAGTATTTGCTTTTATAATTAAGTTGGTGATACTCTGCCTTTATTTACATTTGCAGAACCCAGTGAAATCAGAAAGACTTATGAAATGTTGTGCACATAATAAAAATAGATTTGGCGATGATAAGTGATCTGTTCTAGAGAAATGTAATCAAGGTTACTTGGCAGGAGCAGGGTGCATTGTCCCGGTAGTATATCCAGATAAATTCTGGTAGAAGTTTGTAGTAGTTACCTTTAGAAATTGGCTGTGGCCAGTTCATCCATGCTCAAGCAGCACTTGGGACCTGTGCGCTGGGCAGTGGGACGTTCTGCCTCCAGAAATGGAGAGCCCTCTTTTTCAGAGGGAATTCCTTGTGCTACCATAAAATCATGTCTCTCTTGCTGCTGGTCAAAGCCATTTGGAGTAGTCTGAAGGTCAGGTCTGAAGTAGTCAGTGGTCATTGTTGCAGATATCACAATAGTTTTCTCTTTGTTTTGTACACTAAGATTGAAGAACGTAATGTTTGCGGTGAATGAAAAACGTTTTGATTAAAAATGCGTGCTAATTCTTTTTTTTTTTTGTCAGAACAAACCTGTGATGGCATTTGGACTCGTAGCAATTACCCTCTGCGTGGCCTACCTTGGGTACTTGCATGCAACAGCAGAGAACAAAAAGGACCTCTATGAAGCAGTCGACAGTGAGGGGTCCAGATACATGAGGAGGAAAACTTCCAAGTGGGACTGACGACGTAAGGAAGGAAATAAGCAAGTCATTTACAGAACTTTTTGAGGCAACTACTGTTTTTTCATCTGCCCACTAAAATAATGCTTAAATATCTCTGTTGCCATTTAATCCAGTTTAGGTGCCATTATAAAATACTGTGCCTGTACGAATAAATTGTAATTATGATATATACAAACATAAAACTGGTTTTAAGAATTGTCATCTGTGATCTCCACAGTATGCTAGAAGAGACACGATTAACTTGGATGTGCAGTCTAGACTGCTGCATGCCTCATAAATTCATATAATGGTTCAAGTCATTTCTCTCTTTCCTTTAAGTGAAAGCGGGGCTCTGTCTTTTATTTTTTAAGCAGGAGTACATAGTGCATTGTGTGAAAAGCAAAAATTGGTCTCTTGAGCTGCTGAAAGTTGATGATTGCAGTGTTGCAACTAAAGTAATTTTAAAGCAAGAAAGATCTGATAAAGATCTTTATCAAATGGTGCCTCTGTGAGCATGGCTGCAGGGCAGGTAGTAGTTGTGGCGTTTCCTTAGCATGTGAGGAGGCCCAGCATGAGCTTTCCTGCTTCCCTTCACCTTGAGCAAACTGTACGGGTGGGTACTTTCCTGCTGCAGTGCTGAGGCCTTCTCCTCTGCTTCTCCAGCAACTTTGGTGTGTCAGACACTTCATCGGTAGAGCACGTGGTGGAGGCTGTGTGCCAGGCCGGGCCCTTTCCACCTCAGACCCTTACTACTGTTCTGGTTGCTTTTTTACCATTCAGCAACTCATGTTTACACTGTCATCATGGGCACCCAAGAACTTGAGAGCCTCTGTGTCGAACCCTTCTGGCCAAGGTGGCTTCTGTCAGGCCAAAGAAGAAAGAAGACGTGAAGGGCATCTGTTTTCCTATTCTGGGAGTTGCTTGTGTTTTGTTTCGTTTTGTTTGTTTGTTTGGAAAGTGTGTTTTCTTTTAATTGAAGATAACAAAAAGGTGACCGACTGCCTTGAGGGACAGCAGTAGCTCTATGGGATTTCTCTATCTCCATCTAACTCCTTTGTTTTGAGCCTCTCTGTTTTTCTTCCTGTCCATGTTTTATAATTACCGGTATCCAAAGTTCAGCTTGGCCTTGGTTTAGCTGCTTCCTTCACAGGAAGGGAAGTGAGCTCTGCCTTTGATGAAGCTATACAAAAGCATTTTACAGCCTTTAAAAGCCCCTCTGTGAGCCTAGAAGGCTCACAACAGCAAGGTTCTGGGGCACATCCAAAAACTTGCAGGTAAGCAGACTACTTGCCTTTTGATGGGTGAAAGAATTTCCTGGTAAATTGATTAAATACTCAGAACCACTGGATGCTCTGCATAGCCTGTAGAGTGTGTTTTGGGGGTAGGATGTGATGGATCATTACAATTAACCTTATAAGAAGGGTTACACAGGATTTTAGCTCCCTTCAGATCATTAAAATTCACGAGTCTTGTATATTTGCATGAATTTAACTAAATCGTTCCAAAAACAATGCTACAAAAAGCATTTTAACAGGTTTTTCTATAAGCTTTTAAAACACATTGATCCTCCTACCTGCAGATGATTCATGGTGAGAAAGCCCAGTCTGTCTCATTTTCATATTTGGGAAAAATGTGGGATTTGGGTTCTTAAATTCCGACTTCTGTGTCATGAAATGACATGGAAGTTGTTGGGGGAAGAAAGGGAAGGGAAGGAGGAAGGCATGAGGATCAAGGTGGCCAGACTGAAGGAGGGATGAATATTGAGACGTGTTCATATTTTTAAGTATCTTCTCTGTATTTATTCGTGTTAGGTATTGTACAGGTGACTCTCTTAATGCTATCTATACACATAAAAACTATGTGTGAATTGGGATTTAAGCAAAAAAAAAAATACACTAAACAAAACTACACCAGTAACAAAATTTGTTCACTTTAAAAGGACAGTTCCCTTTATGCATCTGGAGGATAAGTAAACAGCACCGATACAGCCCCTTTTGCCCTGTTCCTCTGAATTTAGTTTTCAGTATAGCAGTAAATATTTAGAAGGGATGATAGCTGGCCTGACAGGAACTGCAAGAAAATGATTTCCTGGGCAGAGGCTTTTTCAGCTTTTTGGCAGTCCCTCATCATCTGTGCTTTCACATCTTTACCGGTAAGGGCAACAACACGCTGTGATTAAAACATCTGAAGCAGTGGCTATTCTTCTGCTCCTAAAACCTCCTTCGAGTACACGGGTTGCATAGGAATCGTGGAAATTCGACAACAAAAAAAATGCGCTACAAAGCCCGAGCCAGCTGCGCTGCTGCCAAGCCGCGAGCAGTGCGGGAGCTTTGTGAGCACCGAGTCCCGCCTGGTAACAGTTGCTACGTCTCGGGGCTGAAAGGGGTCACCTCATACAAGCCTCCCTCATCATCTGCCTACATCACCCGCGTGTCACCGAGCTCTCAGCATGTGCGAGTCTGAATCTGGAGGCAAACGCTTCAGATAATGTAAAATAGCAGCCGGTGATTTGTCTCCCTTCCCTGGCTTGCATGTTGTCTGTAGCAACAAGAAGCGTTTCGCCTGCAAGCAAGAGATCTCTCTGGAACAGAGTCCTGGCGTTTTAGTGAGTGTATTACAGAAAAATCCTAGAACACCACAATGATCAGAAGTCCAGATCTGGAATCCTTTGTTTGTTGCGCTGTATGTTCAAAAATAATACCACCACCGCCTTCTAATGCTACTTTTGATCGGATCCGGGAGTATAAGCCCTTCAGGACACGGTATTACACTCATCATGATATACTGGGTGAGTTTCTTTCTGAATTCCTTTCCTCGCGAGCTCAGATTTAGGAAAACTCTAAGTGTGGCAGTATCCACGTGTTTTTGAGAGTCATGAAGGCACCCAAATCTTGATAAGGAAACCGCACTGACCTGAATATAAATAAATGCTGCGTGTTCAGAGGGAGGCGGGGTCAGCTGTCATGTGGTGCATGAACGCACTCAGATTTGTGCATAATGAAGTGCAGAACAGAATTCGCTGTAAGACTTAGCAGATGTTTTCCAAAGCTTGCGTACCTGGGAAAGAGCTATGCCTATCTGGCATTTGCAAAGATCATCCTCTCATCCTTCAACAGGACACAGCTGGGATATTTTATCCTGAATCCTAACTTCTTGTACCTGATTCTGGCTGCTGACCATAGCTTGAGCCTATAAAGAGGCCGGGTTCCAACTGTATTTACGTCAACAAAGAGTTTCCCATTGGTATCGATGGAATAATGACCAAAAATATCTTTCGTCCTGCTAGTTTTAGCATAGCTATCGTCCTAAATCTCTGTGTTCGATGTTACACATTGCACAACTTAAACATGAGCACAACTTAAAAAATTATCATAATTACCTAATTATCATAGAGGTTTCTGGTCCCTGGTATAAAGTTTCGAAGGAATTATATTGTGCATTTTAATTAACGTGTGGTGCAAGAGGAGTATGCTTGGTTTGTACTTTAAACAATGCCAAGAAAACATCGATCCATGTACTGAGAGCCCCAGGGACTGGGTGAATGCCGGACATGCCTCAGGAGACAAGGCCTCAGCCCTGTGTTGACATACACAATGTAAAACACGTCCAGAAGGCCACAGAAAGTCTTCTTAGGTTATTTTCTCACTACTGCTTGACGTAATGGACTGGGGCAAAGCGATGCAGCCAGGGCCCAGCATGCTCGTTATGATTTCCGCGTTGTTGGACTTGTTCAGTTTGCTGATTTCAGTCACTTGGCCCCTTTGTCCCATCCGGCTACCATTTTGCGTGTACTTCGTGTGAGCTCCACAAAAGGACTGTGTCCACCCAAGAAGTGGAGTAGGGAAGAAGACTGACGTCAAGACTCAGCCCTCCAGTGGCTGTTTGAGAGCTTGGTCTCATTGTGGCTCTGGCCCTTCTTCATTCTCCTAATAACACAGGGTAAGAATATGTGACTCTTAGCCCCGCCAAGCATGGAGAATGGGATCCAAAGCAGTGCTCAGGCCAAGCACTGAGTAGGAGGGGAGGATCTGAAATCCCACTTTTGGGGAGGGAGTTTGGGGTTGCAGAAAGTCGACTTTATCCACTTCCCCCTGCAGCAGCTTCTCCTCTTGTGGGCAACGACTGGTGCTGAAGATCATTCTTTGAAATGAGTTAGCAGAGCTACCTAGTTTCTTGCATAGCGTGTCCACAGGAAGAGATGGTGGTGCTGGTATTTTACTTAGACTCCGACCATGTTGCTAAAGGAAGCAATCCGTGTCTTGGACCCTGTGAAGCAGCTTGGCACGCTTCCATGCTGCTCCGCTCCCCTTTCCAGAAGGGATTCGCTGTGTTCCCACAGCACTGGCCTGGGCCTTTCTTGGGTCTTGTCTTGGATGAGCACAGCAGCCCCAAAGAGGGAGGGGGAGTTTTGTATTTGCATGCCCTGTTCCAAGCACCTAAAAAACGCCCACCTTGGAGTATTTGTCATGTGCCCCAACGGTGGCATGAAGGCACCTGAGCACCTTCCTCAGCTTTGAGGGGTTCAAATTAGCACCTTCAGAAAAAAGATTGAATTATTCTGAAGGCCTGTGCCAAGGGCCTACGTCTTTTCATGTTTCCTGTCCTAACTCCGTGGGTAAGGCCCTTTGTTAAAACCTAACTTCTATAATTACATTTATGGAACTGCATAAGCAATAATATGTTTTTTACCTCTACTTAAATATGTGTGAAACGGAACTGCGTGTGTTTTAGCCTTTTAGTGTTTATCTGTGGGACCAAAGGGGCCAGGGCAGAGTTTTCAGCATTCATTTGTTCACTGAGCATGATTCGTTTCTGTGGGTTGTACAGAGATTGGAACGAGCATTCAACAAGAGCAGCATGAAAGGAAGGAAGCAGAGATACAAGAGCGCGTAGAAAAAATGAAGGCTGAACTTTGGTCTCAGGTAAATTAAATTGCACTGTTGTCGCTTAAATGACAACTATTCTTTGGAATAATTGCTCTAGCATAAAGACGGTTAATAAAGATCTCTGAGGTCACCCCTACAGAGCTGTCGTTAATTTCTGCTCATCCTTTGCTCACAGATTTCTCTGTGCACATATTTCCCCAGTTTCCGATCCTAACAAAGCCTACTTTGAATCAACACCAAATTTTACATCTGGCCAGAAAATGGCCTTTAAAGAGCACAAAAGTTAATGGTTGGTAACGCTGTTCCCCACGGTGCCGTGTAAGATTCGGAAACTGCCCTTTGTATTATATATAGACGAATGGTGGTAATACTGTGGCAGCTCAATGCTATTGCTATTGAGCACATTTTTAACAAGATGTTAAAATGTTAAATGTGATGCTCTGATTAAACTGCCAGAGGGGCCAAAATGCGTTTTGCTGTCTGGTTTTAAATTTAACTTGCCCTGATTTTTTAAAGAGAAAATACAGAACTATTGATCACATAACCTCTGCTTTATCTTAATAGGACATTAATAGAGCACGAACAGCTATACTTACTTACATAATAACTTCTTTTGAAGGCCGAAATGCACAAAGAAGATGCAGTGGATAAAGCTCTCAAAGAGGCAGCCGCTAACCACAGTACATTTGTACAAGACCTTAAACAAAAACTTGGAAAGGAAATAAGGGTATGAACTGGTTTGCTTTTATTACCTCGGAAATAGCCAGCATGACAAAATCATTTTTTGGACAACCAGGAATGTCATTCCATGTTAAAATATATGTATTTCTTATGCTTGCCGTAACCAAGACCTTCATTCATTTGAACTCCAACGTCAGGTGAAGTGGTTGGCCTGAAAGATGACTGGGTTTCCCTTGTGCCAGATGGGATGTGAGCTTGAGCTAGCTGGATTTTTAGTTCACTTTCAGCATGTTCCACTTTTTTTTTTAATTGAATGAAGTTTGTGGGCCTTGTTGGAAATTCCCCATAAGGCCCTAGCTGCTTAAGCTGATGAGGTGCGTGTTAAAAGGGCAGTTAAATACAGGGTTAACTTTAACTCTGTTCTGAAGCTTTGTGCCCATAAAGCTAGATATTTACCTGATTTACTGAACTTGGAGCCTAAACAGTGTGGAGGAGAAGAAAAACTGCCAGCATATGTATATTTCTAAATTAAGCACACGAAGTGCAGCTTTGTATTTCTATATACACTTAGCACATGCTTTATGTGGCTCTTTGGACATCTGAGAGAAGACCCAAAGACACACACAGCATCCGCGCGCTCCTCGGCCAGGCACTGCTCAGCACCTGCCATCCCGCCAGCGGATGAGGTGCCCCCAGGGAATCGCTCGCTGGAGCGTTTTCCTTCGGAATTTTATCGTATGCAAGTTTCTAAACAGCTAGCTGTTTATGCTGCAGACAGTCAAAGCAGTGTGCTTGGCATTTCAAGAGAAAAAGCAGCGAGGTTTACAGTGGTCTTAAGTTTCTGGCAGAGTTCTTTTTATGGAGCTGCTTTCCAAGGCAGCTCTGTCTTTTGCTGTCACAGCATCTGCCAACAATAGTCGGCACAGGCTCGGTTCCTCGTGTTTAACCGTTCAGTTACTTGCCATAAGCCTATTACATATCTTTGTAGACCTGAGTGCTCAGGGTTTGAACATGTACTATTTGTACAGAAAAAAAATATTAGCTCAAGTGCAGAGCAGAGGCGGAATTCTACATCTGAAACAAAAGAAAAACCAGACATAACTGAAGTAATGACAAGGTGTTTCAGAGTTGGTGGTTTGTCTTTCTTGCAGTTCATTTTAGCTGTGAGCTAACTGCTTGTAGCTCGCAGAGGCGATGGCAGAAAATTTACTCAGCATCCACCTAAGCAAATAGCCAACAACGTGTCTCAAAGTGTGATGGAAGCATTTTTATGTGTAGGCAAGGTCACTTGTGGGTTTGGCACGGCCTATCACGGCAACAGAGGCACACTGAACTAGGCTGAGTAGTCTGAGATTCCCCATGTATGTATGTCCTTCCAGACCACCTAATAGTGTTGTCGCCCCTCTATTTACCAACCCAAGCAGTGTCTTGCTGGCAGGCATACCAAAGGCTGGAATCCTTCTCCATCTCACTCAACCATGTCACCAGCCATGTGAGCTTCTGAAGAAAATACATCAGTGCCTTTTAGTGCCTTAAGCAGAAAGCATGGATGATGTGGAATGATGCTCTGAAGGACAGAGCAAGAGCGTTAGTGTCCTGTTTGCTGGAGATCAAAGATGCAGAGAAGCACTTAGTAATGGCAAGCAAGGTGTTACGCAGATATCCAATGGGACTGATGTGGTGAGCGGGGGCTGCATGGAAGCAGAGGGCATGCAATGGGGAAGTTTTGTAGAAAGCATGGTACTGAAATGGCAGTTTTCACTTCTGGAACTGGCAACAGGCAGTCATAAAGATACCTGAATATTTAAAAACAATTTAAAAATAGCTCCAAAATTTTACTCAGGGTGCACGTATTGCAGTGTGTTAGTTACTGTGGATACCCCCACACAAAACTCCCAGGAGATGGTATCAGTTACCTCTGTTACACCACAGTCCTGAGCTGCTGACTAAGCTCTGGCCACTCTTAAGCTAAGACCCTGCAACAAGTCACTGCAAGTGCCCTGGAATGTTTTCCTGAAGGCTGTTCTGCTGAGCTTTGCTTGAAGACGACTGAACAATCCTGTTGCTCACATCTACTTTTCACTTTGCTCAAGGAAGCGGTGAGGAAGGCGAAGGTAGAGATGCAGCAGTACATGGAGGAGCAGCAGAGGAGGGAGGCTGAAGCTGCAGAGCAGCGCATGGCGCACAGGCTTCGGTGTGCCCTGATGGAATGCGCACAGGAGAAGATTCAAGCAGTGGCAGAAGCCAGGAAGCAGGAGCGGGAGGCGGCACTGAACGAAGCAGCCAGGCAGCACAGGTGCTCTTAGTGTTTCCCCTGACCCGGCTGGTAGATGTGCTAAAGGAAACAACAAAAATTCCATCAGTGTAGTAGGTCTTCTAGGAAAAGATCAATAGACTCCTTAGAAAAAAACTATTTGGAAATATCAAGTGACTAGCAAGAGTCCTAGGCTCCCTCTGCCTCGCTGACTCCATGTACAAGTAAAACATACTTTGTTCCTAAATGCAAGTATCCTAAATCAAATTGAGGACCCAAAAGTTTTGTTTTTTATGGCTGATTTGCAGTCATTGGAAATCAGTCATGGGCCTGTTGTGCCATTCATGACATCTATGCAAAACTGGAGAGAAAAAAGTGTTTATAAGGAGATCTGCAGGGTGGAGCAGAATATACAAATATAGAAAAAGTTATGTGACTCAAACGGTTTTGATTTCATAATAGTAATACACCCCAATACACAAAAATGAATGCATTTCATTTTTGAGAGCACAAATGACAAAATAACTATAGTTTCGTAGTGAAAAGATCGGTTCTTCCAGAGTGTTCCATTTTAAGATGCTTTTTTTTACTTTTTCTGGACATAGTCACACTCAAATTTTGAACCACTACATAGTACCTTCATTTTCACTATTAACACCTGCCCTTCCTGACAGGGATAAATCACATTCTGCATAAACTTAGCGAGCCTCTTTAACTTCTCGTGTTAGTAGAACGCCAGCTCTGGTGAACAGCACCCATAATATTTTGGCTTATACATTCTGCCCTTTATTACTGACCTGCTCATACAAAGATGTTGTCAGTACAACCTAATCAAAGTTATGGACTAATCTGTAGTCTAGAAATCAGCTCTTAGATTTTACTTCAAACAGCATTTTTACCTCGGGGGCAGAATTGCTAAATCTCTGTTTGAAAATTAGTGTGAACTTAAATGCCAGCTCAAAGAGAGACCTGAATGAAGCATGAAATACTAGGCCTTTAAGTTACATTTTTCATTTGGAAGTAATCGTGATTAAAATATCACTGGAGACACTTACAGAAACAGAATCTTCTGCAGCTGGATACCCCGCTACCTTTCTCTATATTACCAGTGTCATTCTTTTACACTGTTTTGTTACACAAGTTCTGATTTCACGTATATTTGTAGTTGAATAAGAAAGGTTTTTGGAATAGACTTAAGTTGTTTTCATTTTAATAATATTTAATAGCAGGTGTTCTTTACCATTTTTCTCTTCCTTTTTTTTTTTAATAGAAAGCACCTAGAGCAACTCAAAGAAGAAAGCATGTTAGCTGAGGCACTATATCGTAAGAGAATAGATCAATTAAACAAAGAAAAATGTAATGAGATGAATATTGCCCTGAGTATCAAACAAAAAGAGAATCAGATTGAGATTGAAAAGCAGCTCAAAGAAGCAGAGATCCTACATCTTGATGAGCTGGAAAAAGTGATGGCTACGCTGAAAGCAGCAGAAGATCAGGTAAAGACTCTCATGCAAAAGCTGGAAAAGATGACAGCGTGGAAGGACAGCCTGGAAAGTGAAATACAAGCAACAAGACAAGCTTTTCAAAAGTATATTGATGCCACATTTCCTGACCTGTCCCCTGGACAAGCGGATTTTATTCTGCCTTTCAGAACAACATTGGAGCAGAGGGACACCCCAGAAGAAACGGAGGGAAGTGACAAGGAATGTGAGCGAAGGAGTACTGGAAGTGTGAGATTCACAGCCATGGGTAAACAGAACTTCAAGTAGGTGATGCTGAAAAATAAAGTTATGTCAGTTCATTGCATTACATGAGTGTGGTTGGAATGATTCAGGGAAAAATAATCAGGAGTGATAAGCCTTAAAAATTATCCATTAATCTCTCATTTACAAATGCTAGGGAAGAGGTTAGAACATGTAGCACCTGAGGAGGTTCCCACTGAATCCTTCCTTCCTGAAGAGAGTCCAGAAAATCTGTCTTGTAGTGAAGCATCAGCACTAGGACTGTGAGGACTGGTGGCTCTGCCCTGAATACTCATGTATGGAGTCACGCAGACAAGCTTTGAACACCTGTGGCATTTGTTATGAGATTTACATGGTGGTTATTCTATGCAATTTCAATGAAAAATGCTCATTATCTCTGTATCCGTTCATGCCTGGTCATTTGGAGGAGTAAAAACGGCCTGAGGCAGTTCAGTGTGAGAATGAGGGTTCACTGGGAGGATCTGATAATTTTCTGTAATTAATTATACAAGATGACCCAACCCATGCTTCTCCTATAAAGTGGATCCTCTTGTCTGTTCAGGTGGATAATTGCACAATTTTTGAACTGTTACTTAGAGGGAAGTGAGGTAGGACAGGTTTGGAACTGGCCTCTGTTGTGTTGATGAATAAAGAGAAGACAGAAGGCTGAAAGTCATTAAAAATACATTAAGAATGTAAGGAGAAACTTTCCATCCGTCCTCTTTGGATGTGAATTTGTGACAGCAGCATTGTGTATCAGCCTATTTTTGCAGATATTTTTCTTCCAATTTTTAAATGAAATAAAATTCTTAACCAGAGCACATAGGATTTTCTATCAGGGATCTACAGATCTCCAGAGCACTCCAGATGTTCTACATTACCAACAGTTCTAGCAGCAGTTTATGCTTATGCATGTGAAATCTTTCTCCACTAAGAGGTTCCACAGACTGTACTTTGTGACAGCCAGTAATGGGGAGAGCTGGTCTCCACCTCCATATAGGACACTGCCACCTCCAGGACGTCCTGGTGCAACCTCAGGAGGAGGAAATAACGGGCAGGGTGAGGAGCAAGGGGCTTCAGAGATGGAAAAAAGCAGTAAGGGGACGCACAAGGGTCTCCAAAATCCTTTGCACGGAGCACTGACCCTCTGGACACCACCGAGGAAGCCCCATAGGCTGGGCTATCTACTAAAGCTTTCTATCTCATGCTACCTGTTCATCTGGAAACATTGTAGAACACCTTGAGAGTGAGCTGAGGAATGAAAACGAGCTGGTCTTTCCCTTTACTGCAGGTGACATAAAGTGTAATACCATGAATTCTGTATGCATCTTGTTTAAGAGAATCTTTAAAAGAGTAATCTGTGCAGCCTTCTTTTCCTTATGCTCAAAAACAACCCCAGAAAACAAAACAAAAACGAACAAAAAAATCTGAATGAAAATCCATCACTCTACCAAACCAAGAAGGAAAGACAAATGAAGTCACTGGTTTGTTGCGGAACAGTTTAATTCACATGAAGTACTTTGAACAGATGTTTGGCATGCTCTGGCACTATTTCTAACCTAACTGCCTATAAAACCTTACCCCACAGAATTGTGGAAGCTCCTTCTGTACAACTAATGCTGGCTGTTCACTTTTCCTCTTACAATCCAGATGAAAAGCATCCAAACTTTGCTTTCACAGTTGTCTAATCAAATGCATAAACTGCACAGAGCCCAAGATAAAACTCCTGTTTACATCTTAAAGTTCTACAACAGCCTGAAACACTCCATAAACTCTCTAAACTGATTTTATAAAACCATTTACATGTGTGGTAAACATAAAAGTCTTTTGAAACTGCACCACTAAAATACTCTAACTGGAGCCCTTGCAGCTGCACCATGAAATAGCTGAAGCTGGGGAATGCTGTTGGGTTAGCTGGCTGAAGGCACATCTCAGCACACACAGTGGATCCTCATGGACCAGGAGTGAGACCTGTAACCTGTGAGTAAATGGGAGAGGCTTTCTGGAGCATCTTGCAGATTGAGGGTGGGTGCTGCCTAGGAGCTATGGGACTCCTCAGGATGTAGGGAAGAGCATCTCGGGATTGTGCAAGGCGTACCATGGCATGCTTAGGGGAAGAAACAAGAGATCAAGTTGTTCTGGAGAATAAAGGGAGTGGGAAAATAGAGAGATAAGGGGAAAAATGAGGCTGATCACATGTAAACAGGGGTTGGTCATGCCTGGCCAAACCCTGCACCTGATGAGTGCAGCCTGCCCTGTCTTCTCATTAAACTCCTTTTCTAACTTTCCCTATGTGCATGTGTGTGTACAGAGGTCTTCTTGGACCTCTGATCACAGGGGCTGTGTGCTAGCAACTGGAGAGACTGGAGTGCATGTTGTGTGGGTACGTATGTCAGTGCGTAATCAGTAGCAAATATCAAGATAGACTAGCCAAAAAACAGGATGAGAGGCACAGGCGCCAAGTGACCAAGTGGCTGCGAGCCTGGGCCAGATACTGAAGAGGAACAGAGGGTCTGAAAGTTGGCTACTGAGGAACCAGGAGATGGAAGCCAGTGATGAAGAAACCATGAGAGGTCTGAGGTTTGGCTGCTGGTACGGTTGTAAGCCTGGTCCAGCTACCAGACGTGCTGGTTGCGTGCATATGTCTGTGCATGAGGCAGCATGAGAGGCAACGCTGCGTCTTGCCTGTCAGATGATGAAGTGCTTCAACTCCCCTTGTACAAACAGTTCAAGTCCTAATACAGCAGCAGTAGATTTTTTTGTTCTTTTCTACTGGGAAGAGTATCATATAATCATCACATACCTAAATAATGCCTTGCTCTTAGTGTTTGTTTCAGGGAGAAAAAAAAAAAATAAATAATAATTAAAAGAAGTTACCCTGTCTTATAGGGTTAGCCCACTTCTGTCTGGGATGCAGTGGTACGTGAACTGACTGATACAGACCACGGCTGTCTACACCATGGGTCAGAGCGCCCTGTGGTGGCCGTTAGTCCTGGGAGCCTCAGCCATCCAGACCGGACCAAGGCCCTGGGGGTGAACTTACTCACAGGTGTCTGTGCAGCATATAACAGCCTGTTGGGCAGTGGTGTTGCTTCTCATTATCTTTTGGGAAATGAAAAATATCGCGTTTTTTTTTTTACTGCTTCTAAACGTTTAGGTGAAATTGTGGTGGCTCTCCTTAGAAGCAACATGTCCTCTTAAGCCTGCATTGTGTGGAGATGAAAAGAACCACAGTTTGGCATGAGTGCATAGCTTTGCAGTATAAACGGACAGACAGGGTAGCTGGCAGAAGGATCAGCGTTGGACCTGGAGAACCATTTTTAATTAACACTATTTGATATTTCACTGAAATATTTTAGAAAATGAAGTATCTTACTAAGCCTGGTTTAGGAGATTTTTTCCCTTCTAGTTGTACTCATTGAACAATATTTATCATGGGTGACTGGTAAACTGGAAAAAAAAAGTCTGTTTTTCATACTCTGTAGGTTTCTGCATGTCAGATACTTACCTAAAGAAATCTGTGAGTACACAAGCTGTTGGTAACTAGTAAAACCTGGGAGTTCAGACACACAGGCAAGCCTTTTACTCTGTGAAGCAGGGAGACCAGATGCTCATTGGCCTGATTTTCTTGCTGCTTGAGAAGGACTAGTGACTGAAAAATCACACTACCCACTTTACTTGCACTCTGAATCAGAGAGAGCATGAATACATGTTTTTTGACTGTCTGAATGATGCAAATAAAGAAGCTTTCAGATAACATCTGGACACTGGGGTACTGGTGATGGCACATATTGATGGCCAAGTGCATGAGACAAAATCTAGAATGGGGAGCTGTAAGGCTGCAATGAATAATACAGAAAGCAGGGTATCTCTATTAGTCATTCAAGCTATGCCTAAAATTGCCAGAAAGTCCCATCGTTTCTGTGTCTCGGGAACAGTGAAACTTTCTGTCTATGGCAGTGCTCTGAAAGACTGAAACGTGGGCTGTCTAATTACTGCAGCTGAGCAGCTGAACTAGTTGGGAGCTGTAGAGTATGGCTGATAAGCAGCTAATTATTAAACTGGAGACATCTTGCTCATTAGTCCCTCAAAGGTCTGCAGAAGAGGTCTGCAGTGTCTTAAAAGGAGGATATGCAGACTGTGAAATCTCCGAATGCTTCGCAGGGAGAAATTAAGTGTGAAGTGAACCAATGATGTGGGCAGTGTTTGCAGTGTGAGCGCACGCTCTCCGTGCACGCCAGGCAATTAAAGGCTGCCGAGCCTCCCAGGCGACAGACCACGGAATGAATGCACCCAGCCTGTGCATACATGCACGGTACACACACACACATAAAAGGGTAACTGTGATTTAAGTTACTGGCGTGATTTCCTTTGTTGTTTTGTTAGCAACAGTTCAGTGTTAGGTTTGCTGCTAGTTAAAATACAGGCTGAGTAAAGGAACTTGAGTGACTAAGCACAAAATGCATCAAGTGACTGTGGGAGATGCAGATGCTGGAAGAACTGGCATTAATGCTAGCCAGTAGGGACATTATATGAGTGTTTTGGGGGTACTTAGAACAGGATTTGGGCTGTGGAAGTGACAACAGTGACCAAAGGACAACTGCTAGAAGGAGAAACGGGCCAACAACGCTGACAGAAACAGCCTGGAGAGTGAGGAAACCTGTGCCTCCTCCAGCGCAGACTGTGGGACTAGCAGTTAACACATCACCTGAGCTTTCTTTGGGCCAATGAGAAAACCAAGAGTCAAATAAACAGCTTGACTAACAAAGGCTAGAGAACTAATTCCATGTAGAAGTGTAAATAAAACTGGTGTACCCCAACTGTGACATGGCCTGCCCAAATCTAGTCTCTTTTTCTAGTTGATCAGCAGCTATTTGTCTTGATCTTTGTTAAACCAGTCTCTAGCACTTTGTTTTGGCTTCTTATGAGAGCACAGCTGCCTTGTGCTTATTACTGGAAGGATTCTTGCCTTTGTTTCATGTACCTGGACTCTTTTAATGCACAGCTACACTTTTCTGTTAGGCTTGTCCTAAAACTTCAACATCTTGAATGACTAGAGAAAAATCCTACACACCAAGGTGCCTGAACACCATGGTTTTCCATTATTTTTCTTGTAAGAGCACATTCTCCCCTCCTCTAATAAACTTTTCAAAAGGCACAAGCACGTTCAGTTTGCTAATTTGAAAACTCAGCATGCTATAAATGGAGTGTTGCTGGCCAAAGCTGAGCTCCACTCCTCTCTGTCTTCTCTCACACTTTCCCAGGAACTCAGACTGCTGGTGCCAGATTAGTTGCATGGCTCTGGGTACCACTGCTGTTAGCCTCTAAAGATGTAGTCCCTTCCTTGTGCTAGCTATGGCATCCCACAGTGGTTCTTGATTTTGCTGTGGTTTTTTGCTTGTTTGGTTGGTTGGTTGGTTTTTTTCTTTTGTTTTCCGTACCTGTCAAGTACTGCAAATAGTCTAACTCTGAGGCTAGCATCTGAGCTACTTTGACTCTGTGTTGACGGTTGTTCTGGTTATCCCTCTTTAGTATGAGGTTTATAATACTGATTTACACCTAGTTCTGATTTTCAATGTGGATTTAAAAGTCAGTGACCTGGACCCTCAACCTGAAACATCACCTAGAAAAATCTTATAATGTCATTATATCTGAAGGACTCTGATAATGAGACTCTTAGCTGTTCCACTGAGCACCTGATGCCCTTCTGTGACATTCCTCTAAGATACTAGGGCTGTCTGTCTGAAAAAAAAAAATGCTTATTTCTGAGTCAACCAACTAGACAGTTCCGTCTCACCCATAAAACATGTCTGCTGCTTTCCTTCTCCTAGCTGAAGGACCTCACCTTTTGGTAGCTTGTTACATCTCATTTCTCAGTTACAAAAGACATTTCTAACAGCAATAATGATCTCTACTGGAATGTATCCTTTCCTATATTTTGAGGAAAATTACTACACATATTGTCATATTATAAAGACCTTCTTTTATATAGGAAGGAAAATTGGAGACTTTTGAAATAGAAGTCACTGTAATAAGAGGAGTTGAATTCTTTGAAAGGTAACCTGGCTAGAGCATCTAATTGCATTAAACCTTTAGAGCTGACTGCCTCAAAGTATTGTTCCTCAGGACACCTATTGTCGTATGTTCCCCGCCTGAGTTGATAAATGATCTGCACAAGCTGTTGTTTACACACACAGCTTTAACTAGCCTTGGAAAGTGTTTCTTGAACGTTCCTCTAAGGTCTAACATTTCTGACTGCCAGATACTTGTTCTTCCTGACTTACGATTTTCCCTGGCTGCAAGGACAGAGGAATTAAGATGCTAGCACTTGATAACTCAGGTAAGCTAGCTAGAAGGTCTCCTTAACCATCTTGTCTAGATTCAAAGCTTAGCTCAGTGGTGTTGAGCAGGTACTCCTAACACACAAAGAGAATGGGTGTGAAGCCAATTTTGCTTTAAGGCAAAGTTGCCCATGAAATGCAATGCACAAGAAAACAGTCCTGTGTAATTTTTGTGTTTGAGGAAGAGGAAGGTACAACACTGAAAAGGTACTGCAAAGATAAATCATAATGCTTCTTTGAGTCCTTTCACTAGCTTATTTGTTAGCGGAACCAAACCATAACACAGAAGTTTTTGTGTAACTGTACTCTCAAAGCCAATGTTTTCTCAATTCTTGTTTAGCTAGATTAAAAAAAAAGGAGCCCTTCTGCTTTTGGGCTTTGCCTCACGATATATTTAAGGCACTCTATGGCTGAAGTAGCTTTGAAGTCCTTACAATAACACAGATGGGGTGCAAGATAATGTGTTAGAAATGAATAATCTACACTGCTCACCTGGTACTTCAGCAGAGAAAGTGTGAAAAATCCATAGCAGAAACTTGTGGAGGTTCTCACCAGGCTACAGTAGGAGTTGTCATGGTTGAACGTGCACGCAAGTTATCTGAAGATGGGCAGTCCTAGAAGAAGGAAAGTGTAGCTCATGGCACTTACAAAGAGTACCTTTATGAAGAGTTGCTAGCAAACACAAGAGGAGAGCGTCAGAAAATCTCTGAGGCCTGCAAACTTGCTGATCCACAAGAGGCAGGGCGCACATGTTCCGGGTACCTCAAACCTCTGACCTGGGCTTGAAACACTCCCAGCACTGGCAAAGCTGGCATCTCAATGCTGGCTTGGGTTGGCACTGAAATTCGGGTGTCAATGTTCTTCAGGGTACTGCAGGGCTACAAGGGAGCATTAAAGGTAGGATCACTGGGGGGTAAGTCTTAGTACAGACTCTCCCCACTTGTACAAAATGGGGTTTCTTCATTAAAACTGGAAAATAACTCTGGTCTTGGAGCTCCATGTATGAAACATTTCTCCCCTTCACTTTCAGAACCAGGTGATAAAAGTACCCTCTCCCTGCTAAACAGACATTAGCATTATCTTCAAGTAAGGCTAAATTTTCACTGAACAAAGCACCCCATGGTAAAACTATTAAATTATTGTTCTCCCCATCCTCTTCTTTTATTTTGGCCCAGCTGTTTGCTGTGGTGCAGTGAACTGAATCAGGGACCCGATTCCTCTTTAGAAGGGGGAGCTGAGAGTTTAGACAACACAGATTTATGTAACATCGTTTGTAATGAAACAGGACCTTTGCTCTTGATTCAACAGAGAACAAGATAAATGCTCACTGGCATGTTTTATGCATTATCGTCAGTCATGTGCAGAATGTAGAAGAGCTGGATGCTGCTGTAATGTTTGTGTTAAGCTCTTCCTAAACTCTTCCATCTCTGGGATTGACTCTTTCTTGTTTTGTTTTGTTTGTTTGTTTTACAAAACTTGTTTCTCCACTAGAAACTATGTCACACCAGTGAACACTCAAGAGTAATAGCATGGATGAGGCTAGATTTAAATGAACTACTTTTAAAGGGCAACTCTTAAATTCCACAGCAGAAAATAAAACAAACTGTTAATGTGTTTGGCTCCTGACTTTGATCTATAAATACATTTAACGCAAACGATGCGGTGTTATGCCAATAACGAGGAAGCAGAAAGTAAAGATGACAGACTCCATCACTGTGATGGGAAAGAGGAGGCTGTTCAAGGAAATGAAAAATAGCTGCCTTTCCCATTCCTCAATGAATTTAATCACTATCAGAAAGCAGCTGCTAAACTATTACTCTACAACCTGCTTATATTAGTTAGCTATTTCATCTGGTGGCTGCTAAAATATAAACAATAATTTTTCTATAGATAATTGAGAGTGGAAATGGAGTAACAATCAAGAACATAAATACATTTAATAATGGCCATCTCTTGGTTATTAAACTGATAGTGCTTTATCCACGACTTGCTTACCTCTCCTGGACAAAGACGGCTAAATGGTTTGGAAAACTATTTGTTGATGAGAAGAACCTAACCCTCACCATGAACTGGACTGAGAAACATGAGCTCTTTCCTCTGCTACACGCCATGTTAGATGAAACTAATTGCTGTAGTGAAGAGCAGAAAATTCCCGTGCCTTCTCACAAACCACGTGAAAGAAACTGCGTTTCACAGCGTGGCTTGATGGAAAAAGCTGCAGCGCCCGGTTCAGTTCAGTAAGCTGAGCTTTGCAAGTGAAAGCTCAGAGTTAGTAATTTTACTGCCAAGGAAAAGGTCTTGTGCCTTTAATTCTGCTGCCAAAAGCGGCTGCGTTGGCGGGGTACTGGAGAGCTCCTGGCTGACTCTGCTGAAAACCCCGCACTGTTACAGAAACCACCAGCCACCCAGTCTGCCGCGAATGGGGCACGACCCGTAATGCACTGACATGATTATTGCTGGTCAATTAGAGACGCAACCCCGTGACTGAGACCTCGAGCCGTGTCTGCGCTGCACAAGCTGACACAAGCTCCTGCAGGCTTGCCAGTCCTGAACTGAGCCCCACGGAGACCGTCCTCTGCCGGGCTTTCACTGAGGACAACGAGGAGCTGGAGCCCTTTCACAGCATGACGTGGGACCACTGTGATCCCTCCAGCGGATTCCTGGAAAGCCGCCAAAAAGACAGCCAAACTTTCTTTTGTTCCATTCAGAAGGAAAATAACCTGGGATTCTCTATGCACACCAGCAGAAATCTTTCAGTACATGCCCCCAGTCTTTGCAGCTTTAAATTCAAGGTTAAGATGCTGGAACGTACGCTGTTCAAAGATTCTCCTGAACAAAAACCTTCTAATGTATTAAAAGCCTGAAAGCCTTAGCTTCATCTGTTCCTGTGCTTGGTTCTGTCTAAGCAGCACTATGCCGAGTGACTTGAAGTGGGGCTTGAAAGTCTGGAAGAGGAAGAGGACATTCATGTTGCTGAAGGACTGCTTGAAAGAACTGGGCTCGTTTGTAAGTGAGTAGTATGGGTTCAGCTCTACAAGCTGTTTCTGAAGTTCCTGCTGCTTGCCTTTTTTTTTTTTTTCCTTCGCTAAAATTGCTTCTCCTCTGCGAATACTAAAACTGCATTTTTTTTTCTAGTAAAAAATTGGCTTTAGAACACCGTAATCCTGAACATAAAATCAGTATACATGTTATTTTAATTGTTTTGCAGCCTTGCATAGGAGAAGAAGATCTGTGCTTCTGCAGTTTACTGATCTGTTCTAGCCCACATACTGGCACAGGATGCGGAATGGAAAACCTGAGAGACACATCATGACCCCCACAGGGGGAATGGCAGCTGGTGTTAGGTGGTGACCTTTCCTTGGATCTCAATATGCTCCTCTCAAACCTCTTTCCTCTTGGATGTCAAGTCTTTTGGTAAAACCAATTTCTGGCATTAAGGCATGTCCAAGTTCAAAGATGCTGTGTGGATTTGTCACTGTGAGCAATACTCCACGTGCGACCACAAATCTCCTTCCAGAACTCCTAGTCCTTATGTTCTCGCAGCACCTTCTCGTGATTTATCCTTTTAAAAGTTGGAATTGTCCATCCTGTAAAAAGCCTTGCAGACGTGATACTAACCATAATGTTCTGGAAAAGCTGGATGTCAGCTGGTATCAGAGTGACTTTATACAGAGGCTGGAAAAACTCTGCCCTTCCCCTTTCCTTGCAAGCTATCTTAATGAATCTGATGTATGTGGACCAGAGAAGTGGTGGATCTGTGGAGACTTTTAAAAGGACTGACAACAGTCTAAGAGCCACCTTCTTTAACGTTCGCTGGAGGCAAGAACTTGAACAATACTTGGCAGTGGTTTCTTTCTCCTTCCTCCTGGAAGTGACCTTGTGGCAATGTCACTGTGTGCACACAGGATTCACACAGAGGGGAGAAAACACAAATTTTTAAATTTCCATGGTTTTGACTGATCCACTGGAGTCAAGGGAAACCAGAACAAGCACAGAGGAGAAGTGTGAAAGCTAACAAACAAGGCTTTTGGAGGAATTACAATATGCATATACAGTCATCTCTTAGCATATTTCACCCCCTCCCCAAGAGGTATGCATAGCCAATTTCTCTTACCTGTTGTATTTTTCTCTTCTCAGCTCCAAAAGGTGGAATTGCTCACTCTGCTGCTGTCAGTATGGATAAGAGGAAAGCATCTTTTCTTGAGGTGCAGGCCTCCTGCTAGACCCAAATCTTTCATGGGATATGGAGAGAGCTTTTTCCTTCACGTGCTGGTCAGAAGCCCCTTCTGCAGCTCATTGCAAGGCTCCTCTGAGCTACCAGGATAGGAAATTTTTTACAAGCAGTGTAGTCCGATGACTGCCTCACCCCCTAGAGAACCACAGATGTGGGTGCTCGGAATATCTGTCTTTATTAGAATTCAGGGGTGTAGTGCAGGAACAAAGCAAGAGGCTATTTCATGCCTTCCCTGAGTACAATAACATTCCAGTCTGGTATCGTGTAAATGTTTGATCTGCTGCTCATATTTTAAGGTGTGGCTTGAGCATGTTCTACCTGACTGAGACATAAACAGATTTACTGCTAGATATGCCCATTGATATGTAGTGATTAACACAAAGTTTTGGGCACAGGCACTTCTACAAATCTGATGTAGAGGGGATACAGATCTTAGCAGGCTGTAAACTTCTATGCTTTCTTTTGGAATTTTGTATTTATTTACCTATTTAGATGTCCATTATCTAGAACACTGGGAAGGAAAATGGGAAGGAAAACACTGGCCAAGGAAATGTCCAGTGATCTTTCAGCAAAATATCCTTCCAGAGTTTCACAGGTACTTCTGAGATCACTTTCTACATTCACGGTTGTCCAAGAAGCTTAAAAATTAGCTACCTTTGATGCCAGTGAGGTCTTCCTTCAAAAACTTGTGGAGAAAGAGGATATTCTTCAGCATAGAGTAAAACAAGATGTTGTTTTGCAGAGCAGTAGAGCTTGCTGGAAGGGCAGAATCTCTTCTGAAGCAAATAATTGCATCAAGTGCAGCCACTAGTGTTGGAATTGGCATGAGAATCCTTTCTCTGCTCAAAGAGCCCATTTTTAGAAATATATAAGCTACTGTGTTGCCGGTCTAGGTCAGGTCCTGAGTTCTGTCTCTGTGAAATACAATTGTGTCAATGTGTGTTGTCTTTCAAACCTCAGCCTGGAGGCTACTTAAATTTTTAATTTTGTCCTATCTTTAATTGAACTTTGAAAAGAAGTTGTGAAACCCTAATCTTCACAGTTATATTTAAATGCTAAATTGTCTTCAGGCTATAGTTTCCAGTGAAGTGGCAGGTAAAATCTCTGGAAGTTCTCAACCTGGTGTGTTCAAGCTTAAAAACAATGAACGAAGATCAAATTAACACAAATGACTCCGTCTTTCAAATGCTATAAAACAAAGCTTGCACCATCAGACTAAGTTGATAATAGGGAGCCTAAAGGAACTATACTCACGGATGGAGAAACTACATGAAATTGAGCCAGGAGCACTATTTCCAGATCACTGCTTAAACTTCAACTGTATGGTGACACACAAGTAGAGAGTAATAAATTACATTCAAAAAGATGAATCAAGCCTGAAGAGAGATAAAGCCCACAGAAAACTAAATTAAAAATACAGAACAGCAAAGCAATGACTTCTTTCTATGGAAGAATGCTACAAAGCTTGTTTTTTTTTTCATATTGGCAGCAATTAAGTATCAAAGAGAAGTCCAAGAGCAATCAAAAGGAACTTTGGGGCTTTGGGACAATTGGGTAAAGGATCAGGCACACAGATACTGTTTTCGTCTGTGCTTCCAGTAGCAGGGAACAAAATTGAAAGGAAGAGGCAGACCCAGCTGATCAATATGTCTTGGCCTTAGTGACTGACCATGAAGTAGTCGATTTAAAAATCTTTGGTGGTAGGAGGAAAACTGCCACCAAAACTGCAACCATGGACACAGGTAGAGCAGACTTCAGGCTGCTCAGGGAACTAGTTGGTAAGGTCTCCTGGAAAACTGCTTTCGAAGACACTGGGGTCTGTCAGCACCGGTTGCTTTTTAAGCACCACCTCTTAAGAGCACAGGACCAGGCAATTCCGAAATGTCAGAAGTCAGGCAGCTGGGGCAGAAAGTCGGCATGGCTGAACAGGGATTTTCTTGTAGAGCTTAGGCGGAAAAAGAAAGAGTACGGCCACTGGAAGCATGGTCAGGCGACATGGTAGGACTACAGAGATGGTGTTCACCATCGTAGGGAGAAAATTCACGCGGCCAAAGCTCAGTTAGAGTTGAATCTGCCCAGTACTCTGTGGGACAACAGAAAAAGTGTTTTTTTAAATATGTTAACAGCAAAAGGAGGACCAGAGATAACATCAGTCCACTACTTGATGAGGTTTGTCACCACACCAATAGGGATGCAGACAAAGCAGAGATGCTTAATGCTTTCTTTGCTTCTGTCTTTAATACTGATGATGGGCACCACCCTGGTGGGACCCCTGGAGCCATGAGTTGGAGGACTGTGACTGCAGGAACAGTAAACTCCCAGCCAACCCCAAACTTGTTTGGGATTTGCTACTCCATCTGGATGCATATAGTCTCTGGGGCTTGATGGGATTCATCCCAGGGTACTCAGAGAGCTGGCTGATGTCATCGTGAGACATCTCTAAACTATTTTTCAATGGTCTTGGGAATCTAGAGAGGTCCCAGTCACTTGTACTGGGAGGTATTTTTACTTGGGAGGTATTGAAAAACACCTGAAGGACAATGCAGTCAATGGTCACAGCCAACATGGGTTCATGAGGGGAAAGTCCTGTTTAAGGAACTTAATTTCCTTTTATGATAAGGTCACCCACCTGGCTGACCAAGGGAAGCCAGCTGATGTAATCATTTTGGATTTCAGCAAAGCTTTTGATACTGTTTCTCATGGTATCCTTCTGGACAAAATGTCCAGCATACAGCTAGACAAGTACATAATGTGATGGGTGAACAATTGGCTGATATGCTGGGCTCCAAATGTTCTAGCAAATGGGGTAACATCAGGCTGGTGGCCAGTCACTAGTGGGATTCAGCTGGGCTCCTTTTTAGAGCCAGTTCTCTTCAATGTTTTCATAAATGATCTGTATGCAGGACTTGACAGTATACTAAGTAAGTTTATGGATGACTAAACTAGGAGAAGCTGTTGAATCCCTTGAGGAGTCAACTCCTCAAGAAGCCTTGCAGAGAGGTCTTGACAGACTAGAGGGCTGGGCAATCACCATTTGAATGACGTTTAGCAACAGCAAGTGCCACATTCTGCTCCTCGGAAAAGGCAGCCCTGGCTATATGTACAGACTTGGGATAAGAGGCTGGAGAGCAGCCCCACAGAAAGGGATCTGGGGTTTCTGGTTGACGTCAAGTTGAACATGAAACAGCAGTGTGCCCTGGTGCTATCTGTACCCTGGGGTGCACCAGGCACAGCACTGTTAGCTGGTCAAGGGGAGGGATTGTCCTGCTCTGCCCTGCGCTGGTGTGGGCTTGCCTTGAGTACTGTGTGCAGATTTGGGTGCCAAAGTATAAGAAGGACATAAAACTATTAGAGAGTGTCCAAAGGAGGGCTATGAAGATGGTGAAGGGTCTAGAGGGCAAGACGTATGAGGAGCAGCTGAGGTCCCTTGGTTTGTTCAGCCCAGAGCAGAGCAGGCTGAGGGGAGGCCTCATGGCGGCCTGCAGCTCCCTCACGAGGGGAGCGGAGGGGCAGGCGCTGAGCTCTGCTCTCTGGGGACAGCGACAGGACCCGAGGGAACGGCATGGAGCTGGGACAGGGGAGGGTCAGGCTGGGTGTTAGGGAAAGGTTCTGCACCCAGAGGGTGGTCGGGCACTGGGACAGGCTCCCCAGGGCAGTGGGCACGGCACCGAGTTGCCGGAGTTCAAGAAGCGTTTGGACAACGCTCTCAGACACAGGGTCTTATTTTTGGTGGTCCTGTATGGAGCCAGGGGTTGGACTTGATGGTCCTTGTGCTTCCCTTCCAGCTTGGGATATTCTGTGGTTCTAGGATTTTATGATTATTATACCCAGAGTTGGTTAGCTCAACTATATGCATGAACAAAATATCTTTTGTTTATATGATTGTGACTTTTTTCCCAGCTCTTGGTACTTTAAGGCAAACATAATTCTTCATGCCTAGCAGGTGTGCAGTCTTATTCCATCTGCATTCTGTTTTTTTCTTTTTCTTTTTTATTTCTAATTTGTGAGTTAAAAGGTGGCTGTTTCTCTGTGCAGAGTAAAAAGACATTTGGATAACAACCTGCAGCTGTTAAAAAAAAAAAAAAGATTATGTACCTCTGGAAAAAAAAAAAAAAGAGGGACATAATTCCCTGTTGCTTCTTCCACACCATTGTGAAAAACCCTTGCAGCTCTAGCATTAATAATTTTGTCTCAGCATTCATAGCTCTTCTGTATGTGGATGCTGAAAAGTACATCAAATCTCATACTGTCTGTTGGCACTAGCACTGGCTGAGTCTGTCTCAGAATCTGTTTCCTTTTGGGGCAAATTATTAGGTAATGCTGTAATGACTCAGTATTGCTTCTAAAGATTTGCTAGCTTTGAAGGAAGAAAAATTATAGGGATTTAATCCATTCAGTCACTTGAAGCATCAATATTATTCCTAAACATTAGGATATTTCATGAATACCAAACAGGATAAGCTTTGCAGCCTCATTGAATTGCTGGAGAGCACAAGGCTAACGATGCTGAGGTCTGTCACCACAGTGCTGAAGAGGTGCTTTCAAGGTGTCCCTGCTCCTGCTGCTTCATCAAGTCTTCAGCATTAAGAGGAGACTGGTCACCTAAATTTTCTTGGAAACCAAAAGCTCCAAATACAGAGTGCCCCTCAGCTACCAACCACAATGTAGCTCATCTCTTCTGAACTAATGAATTCTCAGTGAAATGCCATCCTCGTGTTCATTAGTGTTGCAGATTACTTTGAATCGAAACTCCCTACTGTATTTGCTTTGCACAAATACTACTACTTTGCCTAGACAAGACTGAAAGTATAGCAATCTAGCAGAGTGAGGAATGACCTTGTAGGTAGCAAGCATGAATTGGCCTCTCCAGTAAAAACATTGATCAAAAAACTGTTCTTTCATGGCCATAACTTCAGTTTCATTGTATATGTTGTGTATATCTTTTTGGTTTTTGTTTTGTTTGTTCGTTCGTTCGTTTGTTCGTTTGTTTTAGGGTGGTGAGCGAAGCAAGAAGCAGCAATTTGTCTAGTTCTGGGATTTTAACTCAGAATTTACCAATAACTAACTGGAACAGCCACCCAGGATGAAGGCTTTTTGGAAGCTCTTGCTTTACATTATATTTCTCAGTAAAGCAACATCTTGCTACGGCACATGAGAGCCCTGGTTTTATATATCTACAAATATTTAAAAATCTTCTAATCTGCCACTAAAACTTCTGTGCACATCATGACCCATCTCTAACGCCCCCCCCCCCAAAAAAAAAAAAAGTTATGTAAAAGGTGGGTACTCTTTTCTCAAAACCCTTCTGAGCTCTGTACATGTGGTTGTGCACTTGAATCAGTGTGCACATCTTTATGGCCTCCAGATCACACCTTAATAAAGACTTGGAAAAAACCTCCAGTTTCACTTCAGTTGTCTCCATGCGATAGGAAGAAGGTGAATGGGAGGTCACAGAGAGTCAGCCTGGTAAAATGCCCTAGCAAAGGATTTTCAAAATTTTGTATACAACATGCCTTTGATTCAAAGCAAAACTAACTGTCCTTCTTAAATATTTGTGCATGCCAGGGAAAAGTATTCCTTTCCTTGTTTCAGCAAAATGGACTTAATGACCATCTCTAAGTCCTTTTCAATTATATTCTATTTCGACGGTTAAATGACTTTACTAAATTACTTCTACATCAGGTGTTTTCTGTACTTGTAATTTCACAAATTGGATTCCTATCTCCTCGTGGCATTTTCTATCTAAATATTTTTTTCATGTCCATTAACAAGATTAGCTGACATGTGAGACTGAAAAAAACAATTGCAGCTGGCCAGTGCTGTGTATCTGTAGAAGAGTCTTAGAATTCACTTTCAAAAGTAAAAGGTAAGAACTGCTAACTCAGCTGCTCTTTTGTTCTCTAACAGTTACCAGGCATCCCATAATGTTAAAAAAAAAAAAATCACCTTTTTTTCCAGTCTATAGCACTCCTTTTGAAGGTTGCTACAGGCACGGCTGTCTAAAGTGTTACTCAAGTATTCATCACAAATCTACAAGATCTTAAACCTTAATAGCTGCTCTAGGGGAGAGAAGCTGCACTGGGAATAGAATTGCTTTGGGGCAACGAAGGTCAGAATTTTGGAGAAGGATTTGCAAATTTGTACATAATTTCAAGGGCATCCATCCATTTGGCGTGTTGTTTCCCAGCTAATGTCTTGATATGGGGAAAACACTGCAGGAAGGGCTCTGTTTCTGGGGTAGCGTGGGTAATAATCCTCTTCCCCTCCCAGTCTGACTCACTGATCATTCTCTTACATTTTGACAGTTGAATGAAGAGCATCCTTGTACAGAAGTGAGCATCCCTTTACAGAAGTGAGAAATCTGTAATTGGAAAAGAGTAAGCCGAGTGAGAAGTTGATTTACAAACTGCAGCATTTTTACTGTCCTGTTATTAGTACAGTTTCCTTCTCCACTAATGGGGTCAGAGCCATAGCAACATATTTCCTAGACAATTCTCTCCTTCGTCTGCATACTGGATGTTTCCACGACTTTGGAAGAAGTTCCTATAGCCCAAGAAGGAAGTCCCCGGTCCTTGGTCTCCTGATGGGTCCCATCTGTATGGGATGCTGCCCAGCAGTAGTTTCTGACACTTCTTCTGCTTGTAGGGAAATCAGTGTATTGCATTTTTTTCTGCTTTTGCATACTTGTGGGATTTGGGACTGTTACAAGGACTCATTTTAGCATTGTGCGAGAAGGTAGTCTCCCGTGAAAAGAATGTTGAAGTTACTGATTTTTTATCAGCTGTACATACGTAAGGACTAGTTAATAGCTAGCTAAGCCATGAAAAGCCAGCATGGGCTTCTGGCCAAGCTGCACCTGTTTTGGAACATAGCTCTAAAGGTATATATGGGAACTACCTGATCTATAACAAGTAGTGTATGAGTCCCAGGTCTAATTTACAGCAATTTTAAGAGGGATGGTTAATGGAAAAATCTCTTGATCTGTGTTATTTTTATTAATGCCTTAACTGAAATGTTAAAGTTGCTGCGGAGCCTTAGGTGGTGATTCATCTGAATGCAGCTGAATAATGCATCTTTTGCAGGAGTTTCCAGTTGAGGCACTTAGTGATGGTATGTCTGGAATCTCTCCGCTCCCTCCTCTCTAAAGGTTTGAAGGACAAATAATTCTGCTCCCCACCCTTTTCTGTAACCTAGCAAATACAGTGCATCCATTGTGCTGGCCAGAGGATCCAGACTAACAATAACATATTTGTTAACTGGGTTTATATATTACTGTGTTGTCTTGTTTTGTTTTTTTCCTATAAATGCTCAAATCAAGGGTAAACCTGTTGTGCTGTGCTGCCTATGAATGAAACCTGGGAGATTTTTTTTATTTTCAAGATAAAAGCCACACTGGATTTCTTTGGCCAGCAGAATCTTGCTGCCTCGGAGACACTTTAATCACAGGGACAACTGTCAGTTTCCCTGACCCGAGTTCTCTGTACAATGAGTAAGTCTGTGCTCCATGTCAGGTACCCTCATTCTCGTGGTGAAAGTCTGAAATAATGGGAACTGGGGGTAGACACGGAGCAGGCATACCCAGCAGCAAAATGATGGAGCTGGGAGAAGAGAGCAGAAGAACAATTTAATGTTCCTTTACCGTATTCTAATAGGGAGGCTCAAACCCTTGATGATACCTTAAATAATTGCTATAGATGTCATCTGGGGTTCCTTTACATGTGAACAAGCAGTCTGCACCTTGCCTCAAAGAGCCTGAAATGGGTGTATACCTAATACTTGCATAGCTTTCCAGGACAGGCCTGGAAACTTTAAAAAGTGCTGCATGCTCTTGTGTGAATGTGTCCTTAAAGCAGAGCAGGTCAGTGCAGCTTGCTGGCACCCCATTGTGCTCTGAGCAGGGTACCAAGAGGACAGGGCCTCTGGTTGGTGACGTGCAGGCTTGAGAAGGAAGAGAGGATAAAAATCCATGCACCAAAACATTCTCAGCTTCAAAAATCAGTTTTAATGTGAACAGACAAACTCAAGAAGGTGGCATCAGGCTTCTGCCCTCACAGCATAG
This sequence comes from Cygnus atratus, assembly GCF_013377495.2. Classification (NCBI taxonomy): domain Eukaryota; kingdom Metazoa; phylum Chordata; class Aves; order Anseriformes; family Anatidae; genus Cygnus; species Cygnus atratus. The sequence goes on from NC_066364.1 coordinate 38,295,068, forward strand.
ATTTCTGACTGTGAGATTTCTGTGTGATTCCCTGAAAATATTAAAAGCCAGACAGATTGAGTATATTTCCCTCTTGAAAGAGACAGGCTTTTCATTCTTGTGCTTTCCTTGCACTGCTCCTTTGGAAGAAGCATGTATCACAGAATCCCAGAGTGGCTGAGGTTGGCAGAGCCCTCTGGAGGCCACCTGCTCCAACCCCTGCTCCAGCAGGGCCACCAGGAGCAGGCTGTCCAGGAGCACATCCAGGTGGCTTTTGAAGGTCTCCAAGGATGGAGACTCCACAGCCTCTCTGGGCAAACTGTGCCAGTGCTCTGACAGCTGCACAGAGATAAGTGCTTCCTGATGCTCAGATGGAAGTGCAACCAATTGCATATTAGCTTCTGCATCATGGTACAAGGTAATTTCAGAACCCTGAAATATAGCAAACAAAAAATCTGCATCATGAGACTCACGTTTTAACTTCAGCAATGAAGAAAGAGATGGTAACTCAACTTCTGCATGGATCCTAGATCGTCTTCTAAACTCCTGCACCTGGGTGCATCTTCAAAGAGGTGCAGGTGGTGTCCTGCATTACTTCTGCAGCCACCCAGCAGAGGAGGCCTGAACACAGGAAGAAGCTAACTGAGCTGCAAGCAGACTTGTCAAACAGGTGATAAGCTTTCCCTTGAAGAAAGGGCTAGGGTGTCAACCTCTGCAGTAATTTTAAAACTACTGTGTCGTTTTTAATGATTCTGCAAACTAACATTTAAAACCCTTGCATCACAAACATAAGAATCACTTTACTGTGCATGTTTTGTTAGAAGTGAATGGCTCAGACACACCACTAGAGGGAATAGTTTATCTGTCTTTCAAGTGAGTATGACACGGGCTCTAAGTAGCTGGGCATGGAGGATTTTTGAGGAGGAAATAAGGGTCTTTAATTCTAGTTACAAGAACACTGGAAAAAACAGGACTCCATTTCCAGAAACTCTGTTTAAAACTTAAAGTTAGTACTAATTCTAGGGGAGCAATCCAAATGTTTTGAACATGAAATAGTGTTCTGCAACTTCAGTAGCTTACTGACAAGCTAAATGAACTTTTGTGGTCTAACAGAGACTGCAAACCTCTCATGAAACCATGTTTTTCTTTAGTAAATGTCTAATTGCCTTTCTTGCTTGTTTACTTGCTTTCTTCCTTTCTTTTTGCTTCCATATACACAGTTTTCCTGTTGATGTTTACATACACATGCACATCTATACCTATGCCTCTGCATACATATGCTTTGCATATTTGCAGACATGCACGTGTATATACACAGCAGAGAAGAAACAGTCTAGGAGGTTCCTGGAGTGTGTGGAAGACAACTTCCTGACACAGCTGGTGAGTAAGCCAAGGTCACTCACACTGGGCCTTTTACTTGCGAACAGAGGACTTGTGGGTGATGTGAAGGTTGGAAGCTGTCCTGGGCATAGTGATCATGAAATAAAAGCTTTCAGTTCCTGGAAAAGTAAGGATGGGGGTTATCAGAACTGCTACCTGGGACTTCCAGAAGGCAGACTGTCCTGTTTAGGAGACAATATCCCTTGGGAAGCATTCCTGAAGGGTAAAGGAGCCCAGGAAGGCAGAGGCTCAAATTCAACAAAGCTAAGTGCTGGGCACTGCACTTGGGGCACAACAACCCCATGCAGCGCTACAGGCTGGAGGAAGAGTGGCTGGAAAGCTGCCTGGTGGAAAGGGACCTGGAGGTATTGGTCGATAGCTGGCTGAACGTGAGCCAGCAGTGTGCCCAGGTGGCCAAAAAGGCCAAGGGCATCCTGGCTTGTATCAGGAATAGTGCAGCCAGCAGGAGCAGGGAGGTGATCGTCCCCTTGTACTCTGCTCTGGTGAGGCCGCACCTCGAGTGCTGTGTTCAGCTTTGGACCCCTCACTACAAGAAGGATATCAAGGTGCTCGAGCGAGTCCAGAGCAGGGCTATGAAGCTGGTGAAGGGCCTGGAGCACAAGTCCTGTGAGGAGTGGCTGAGGGAACTGGGGTTGTTTAGTCTGGGGAAGAGGAGGCTCAGGGGAGACCTCATTGCTCTCTACAGGTACCTGAAAGTGTGGGGAGCTGGGGGTCAGCCTCTTCTCACAGATAACTAGTGATAGGGCTAGAGGGAATGGCCTCAAGTTGCGCCAGGGGAGGTTCAGGTTGGAAATGAGGAGACATTTCTTCTCAGAAGGAGCAATCAGGCATTGGAACGGGTTGCCCAGGGAGGTGGTGGCGTCACCGTCCCTGGAGGTATTCAAAAGCCGTGCAGATGTGGTGCTTGGGGACACGGTGGACCTGTCAGCGCAACGTTAGATTGGACTTGATGCCATAACGACCTTTCCCACCCAGACGGCTCCGTGCTTCCACAAGCACCGCACGCCCCCAGACCCCCCCTTACACCTCCCCGCGGCCCGGGCCCGCCCCGGGGCGGTTCCGTGTCCATGGGAACGGACGGCGGCTGGGCCCGGCTGGAGGCAGCCCCAGTTCGCGGCGGGGCCGGGTGATGGGGGCGAGACCGGGGCTTTGGGGTTTGGGCTTTGGGGGTGAGGTGGCGGCATGGGGAGCAGCCCGAGAAGCGGCGGCGGGAGGCGGGTGGGAGGCCCCGGGCTGGCCCCAGTCGCGGCGGAGAGCTGCGTTGTTGTTATAACCCGCCTTCGCTTTCCTCCCTGTCCCTGCTGCTTTAGGTCAAGTGCTCGCCGCTTGGAACTGCCCTCAGGCCTCTGCAGCCCGCCGGTGGCCGAAAACAGGAGGCCGCAGAAGGCTGTGGTATAAATGTCCCCCCTGCCCGCCGTGGTGCGGGGGGAGCAGGGCGCTGAAAAGAGTGGTGAGAAGTCATATAAGCCCGTTAGGGTGGTGTCTGACCGCTATGTCTGGCGAACTGACCGAAGGAATCATAAAGATCATCATTCGCGAAGTAGGACAAGAATGTGCTGCCAAGGGACAGGCTGTTTCTGAAACCTTGGTAGCTTTCATGGTAAGAGCAAGTGGAATGTTGTAGGGTTTTCATGAATCCAGCTGGGCGTTTTTCCAGTCACGTTCAGGTTCTGTTATGGTCAATAAAATCTCTCTCCCTATATATTGCTAAAGAAGCATATGGAATTTCCAAACCTGGCTGCTTTTAGCTTGGCAGTTCAAACCTTCTTTCAAGGCTTGCATGATGCAGGATCTTAAATTTTACATAATGTAAGTAATTCCCCCAAAGTTGCTGACGCTACCCAGAATGAATGATCATACAATCATAGAATCATAAAATAGCTCGGGTTGGAAAGGACCTTAAAGATCACCCAGTTCCAACCCCCCTGCCATGGGCAGGGACACCTCCCACCAGAACAGGTTGCCCAAAGCCCCATCCAGCCTGGCCTTGAACACCTCCAGGGATGGGGCATCCACAGCTTCTCCGGGCAACCTGAGCCAGGGCCTCACCACCCTCTGAGTGAAGAATTTCCTTGTAACGTCTAATCTAAATCTCCCTTCTTTTAGTTTAAAACTATTTCCTCTTGTCCTGTCATTATCTGACTGAGAAAAAAGTTGCTCTCCATCTTTTTTATAAGCCCCCTGTAAGTATTGAAAAGCTGCAGTGAGGTCACCCCAGAGCCTTCTCTTCTCCAGGCTGAACATCCCCAGCTCTCTCAGCCTTTCTTCATAGGAGAGGTGCTCTAGCCCTCTGACCGACTTCACGGCCCTCCTCTGGACCCATTATGATGTGAAGCAAGGGCATAAATCTTTCTCTGGTGTTAAAAATCAATAAACTTCAAATATCAACTTCATGTCAGGGTGCCAAAGCTGGAATGGCTACAGCTGAGGCTTTCAGGAGTGACTTTAATTTTGAAATGTCTCAGTTTCTGATTGTCCACATTAAGAAGTTATAAATGGGCGTTCAGTGATATTCAATATGGGGTCTTAGCAACCTCAGAAAGTATTTCATTTGTTTGAAATGCCATGACTGTGAACTTAAGGCCCTGAAAAGGCTGTAGGTCCTGAGCCTTGGGACTTTTGTGAACTCAGAGCAGGAGTTCTCCCTCATTTTTCTTCCATAGGCAGATAAACCACTTTTTATTTTTTTCTTTCTAAAGTGCAAATGAGGATTGTTTCTGAGCTTTAATAACGTTTCTTCTACCTCTTTCATAAATGAACAAAAAGGTATAATACCATAGGTGGTTCATTGCAACAGATATATTTATTCCTTGTGTATTTATTCCTCTTCCATCTATTTTGATGTTTGGTTTTTTTTTCTGTGTTTAGGTAGGGCTGGGTTTTGTAAATGGGTTTAATATGGGTTTAATATTTGGAGGAACTAGACTGGATCCCACTAGAAATGAAATAGAATCAATCTTTATGTTGTCCTTGGTGGACAACTGTTCAACTATTAATATCCTAAAAAACATTATACACTTTGGCATTTCTTCTTATAAGACGCAGCACCAGTGCAAAATATAGTCTGAATGCACGTGCAGAAAGATGGAGCTAGTTCTTTATTGATGTTGTAAGAATCAGCTCTTGATAAACTTGTATAGGAATATAAATGGTTCACAGCAATACTGTTAAGATGTTTTGTTTGTTTGCTTGTTTTTAAATAGCTAAAGGTTAACACTGTGTCTTTAAAAATACATGAGTTCAAAAGCAGTGTTAATCAAACATGAAAATTTTCATCAGATAAAAACTTATGTGGCTAGCAAGATAGCATAAATACCATTTGCAAGCATGCAAATATTTCCCTGTATGCAGAACAATATGATTTTTTTTATCCAAAGGGCAAACATTTATACTGATGCATACAACACCAACATAGAAGTCTGTAAACAAACATAATGGATTGCTATAAAATTTCGCTTAGAAAAATATATTTCCAGGACATTTTTAAAGGAGCTATATTTAAAATGTTCTTTTCAAAGTATTTCTTTACAAATAGATTTTTTTTCCACTTATGTCTGAGAAACGAAATTGAAACTAGCAACACCAGTGAAATAGACTGACTTTGTTTCATTATCAAAGATTGAAATGGAACTAAAGAATAGTAAAAATTATATTTGTTTTTAAAATTTTATCCAGTAATTATTTGCACAATTGAATAATATGAAGTATATTAGTGATCTACAGATAACAAAATTTGCAAATTCCCACTTTGAATTATAATTCTGTCATAGTTCCTTCTGTGCAGTAAATGTATAAATAATTTTCTTCTGCCTTGTGTTCCCTAAACGTTGGACCCAGTCACTGTGAACAGTTGCTCCTGCAAAGCTGTTCACTCTATCTGGAGGTCTCACAGGTATGTGGCATTCTGGCTTGCTGCAAAGAAGGGTGATTACAGGAACACGAGTTGTTGATAAATCACAAGGGGAAGTGAAGTTAACATTAAAAGACTTAAGTTTTAATTATTTCCTCTTAAAGCTGAGGAAACAGTGTCTATACCAGAGATTTTTCAGAACTTAAAAGGCTAACTGCAAAGAGTATATGCTGAGATATAAACTAATAGCTTGCTTTTGTCAATTTCTAGGTGAAAGCTGTTGTTCTGGATCCGAGAAATGAATTTAATGTGGATCAAATCCTTACAAAAAAAGATGTGCAAAATCTTACCCAGGTAATTTTGACATGATGGTGAGTGTCAGTACTTAGCTAAGACCATACCATTATTTGCTACCTGTTCCTGTACCTATAATGCCATTTTATTTTGATACCAACACTTACAAAACTCTAATGATACTTTATTATCACAGCTCTGTAGCTAAAGACTGGAATATGTGTTCTTGCATTTTAGTAAATGCCTTATACTTCATAGTATTTATTGCATGTCTAGAGAATGAAGGGAAGGGGCTCTGCTGCTGTTATGAAACCTGTCATATAGCCATGAACAGTACAGAAGGTTCTCAAGTAATTAGAAAGAATCCACTTTTCTGTCTCTCTTCTTAGCTTTGTGTTACCAGACTGCTTGACACAACAAACCCATCGCTGAGCACAATTAAGATGCAAGTTTACTTTGATATGAACTATGCAAACCGAGGTAATTTCAATACAAATAAATGTTTTAATAGAAGAAGATGAATCTGAGTTTAGGTTTTTATGATCTCTCTGTAGGGCTAATACTGATTCCCGTTAAATGACTGTTGGCAGCAAAGCAAAATAAAAATCCCTGGAAAGATGTAGTATACAGGAGTACAGTGTTTCAGTATGGATATTATAGGGAAAAAATGTGCACTGCATTTGAGAGTACATTCATCTCCTCCTGTCTGAGAGACTTATTGAACTTATTAGATCGTTTTGGAACAATTCTGTTTTCAGGCGCACAAGCTAGCTCTCTTCAGCAAGAAAAGCTTGGGCTGCACCTGCATATCTGAAAAAGAAACACTAACCAGAACTTCACTGGTATCTGAAAGAGAACCTCTTGTTCTATCAATATTGATAATTAAGAGAGATGAGTTACCTTGAACAACCACAGTTTTAACCAAGTCTGTTTTGGTCTCATCAGTGGTAACTTCATATGGTCTCGAAGTGGGAATGTGGAAGTGGAAGCAAAGTGAGATGGGGTTACAGTCTCTGCTCTGACTGTAAATTCAGACCTCAGTGGGACAGTGAGGACTGGCTGGGACACAGAAAACACAGGTCAGGCGTAGACAAAAAGTAGATATTTGAGGTGGCAGGGGGCATCATGAAAGTGTTTTCTTGTTAGCATATATTTAAAACAAAAATTATCAGAATTAGGCTCCAAAGCCTTCTGGACTCCACAAGCTCAATAACTCCAGTAAAAGGACTTCTGAGATCTTGGGTAGTGTTCAGAGTTGGGTGTGTAACTTTAGGGTGTATGCGTGTGTGTTTTAGGTATTCTGGGTCCTACTGCAATCAGGGGAGCCCAGAAAGCCAAAGTTGCTGCTTTAAGTCGGCCTGGATATTTCTCTGGCCTCTACTGACTGATGCTAGTTGTACTAATGGTTAACTCCACTGCTGTTAATTATAAAGGTATGGTGCTCTGAACATCCCTTCCACATACCTGTGCTTCAGAAACCTTAAAGTGGTAATGACTTGCACCCTCTGTATAAGCCAAATTCCAAAGAATTTAGACATCACTTTGTAACTGCCCTTCTTTCTTAGCTGAATTACTCAGAGAGCAGCATCGTGTTCTGGAGGGAAGGTTGGCTCCTCTGGTCAGAGATATCACAGACAGCCGTCCTTGCGTGCAAGATGAAATGATGAAAGTGTATCAAATGATGGTTAGCTACATGCTGCTGAGCTCTGGCCTGGGATCCCCAACAGATATTGAGGTTGTCAGGGAGGTAACAGGTCAGTAAACTCCCAGTTTTGAGATTGGACTTTTCTTACTGAAAAATAAAAGGTTACCTTCTGTTTGCTGGTCTTTAGATATAGATGTGGTAAATCGTGATGAATGCTTGCTGCCCAAACTGTCACTGCTCAACCTTGAAGTCTAAATTTCCCGTAATTTCTACTTTCTGCAGTTGTTGTTCAGGAGAGGTCATTTTTGCTTGCTTAAACGTTTTATTTTCCGATTCCTCATATTGAGGGCTTTCTCACCTTTTGTAATGGTTCTAGCTGCCTTGCAGAGTATATTCCCCCAGACAGCACTGGTTGCCTTCATCTCGCTCAGTAAGAAGGATAAAGAGCAACAGCTGAAAAATCTCTCCATGCTAGTCACAGGGATTCGATTGTTCAACAAGGAGTGTGGGAAAGGAGGAAAGGGTATTGATGACCGTAAGTATACAACTGCCTTTGGGTTGTGAATTCCCAAGTAATTGTTCCTGGCCTTCTGTGCTGGAGTGGCTCCAATAATATCCTGTCTCCCTAGATAAAACAGCTTTGACCCCGGTTCTGTAAACATGGAGGAAATGTACATATTTAGTATTTGGTTATAGGTTTCCATGTAGGCTGCTACTATTTTGCTAAAAGAGAATCCGGTGTGGTTTATGTAGAAGGATTATATGTATTAACTTGATGCACTGATTTACCTCAGCATAACTTGTTCCCTGATCCTTGGCCATTAAGTGAATTAAACGTGTAACATTTGCCTTAAAAAGCAGATAATTAAGATCTTGAAAGAACACTGTCAATCCAATTACAATCTTCTGTTGAGCAAGTGTAATGAGAATTCTTAAAAGTTGCTGGAGCATTATCTGTATTCTGATAATCTAGAGTAACCCCTTCAGATTCTTAACATGTTCTCAAAAATCTTCCAGGTTTTGAATCCTTCTGCTTGTTTAATGGTAAGAAATGTCGGTTGGTATCCTGGAATTTTTTCAAAAGCTATGTTCAGAGTAGGGCAAGACTTTCCTTTGTTACTTGTATTTTACAGATGGGGAAAGTGAGAAATAGAAATTATGCTGATTGCCTAAAGACTCACAGGAAACCCACGTCAGTGTTAGCAACTGAGTTGCATCTATTATAAAGCAAGTTTTCTCACAGTCCTTGACTTGACTGTTATATTTCCACACCTATAATTCTGACTGTTTGGAACAACTTGACTAGTAAGTCAGGTGGTTGAATCTATACACAAACAGTTGGGAATATAAGGATAGAGGTTAGAACTAAAAATTCTGTTGGGACATTGCTGTGCCCTAATACTTCACTGTAACCATTCGCTAATGATTAAAATCACTCTTTTTGTATGTATCTCGTTTATTCTATATTACCAGTGCCAGCCATTCTGAATGAAGCCATTCCATCAGCTACACGGACTGTTGAAGACAGTCTTAATACTTGCCATGTGCGAGCCCACTGTTACACAGCCTTGTTGGAATCCATGCATGAAGATCAGCAGAGACACAGGCAGCTTAGTTCTTTCCAACTAAAAGAAGCACTGTTCAATGTGAGACAATACGAGGCCTTCCTCTGCATCCTTATGGTGAGACAACATCTTGCTGGGTTTAAAAAAAAAAAGATTCAGAAATCACTGAAATCAGATTTTTCGCAGAATATGAGAACCTATATAACCTGTTATGCAGAGCTTTGTACCTAACTTGCTGGGGTTTGCTACTGTCAGACAAAAGACAAAATTAATAAATTGCTTGCTTCAGTGTGACTGTACTTCCATTTCATTTCTGGAACTTTCCTTTTTGGAGAGGTTTAATTTCATCACCAAAGATCTAAAAAAGTAGGGCCTTTCTTGGTTGTGTACTGATACTCAATCTGCTTAGATGTTGTGTAGATGATTGGAGGATATAAAGTGGGGTTCTGCAATAAAATATCTAGTAAGAAAAGCCAGGTTACCTGAAATAACAGATCTCTTCATATCTGGATAGAATTGAAGAAGTGTAATGGGAATATTTGTTTCTATTAAAAGCTGTCCCCCAAAAGAGACATGAAAGAAAAATTCTTGTTCAATCCATAAATCGTCTCAATTTTAGGCTGTAGACATCCTTAACATATAGGGAGTCATCAGAAGTCTTAAGAACACAATTTAAATTCCTGACATTTGTTTTGCTTACGAAGACCTTTTTATTTGTCTTTATTTGTCTTTTAAGAATTGCTGGGTTATGTTACAACAATTATGTTACTCTTCTGTACATCATAAAGCTTGAGAAAATGTTTCTCTTCAATATATTTTTAAAATTTCGATTCATTTCAAAAGTGTTGAGGTTTTATGTAAAAATTTCTAGTATTTGTTTGAGAGAAGTGCCTGGTCTTGTACCTGAACACTCAAGAAAAAAAATTATTTTGTTGAAAGTTAGGGTTAATTTTATTCTTTAAAATAGTTGAACAAAGAGATCAACATAAATATTTGTTACTAAATATTTCATTTTTTGACTCTCATACTTCTTACCTGAAGTACATTCTCTTTGCAGTCTGATGCAATTACAGGTGCTCAAGAAGTTGAAAAGATGAATGTGCAGTTTACAACAACAATGGAGCAGTTAAAAAACACAGTTCAGAATAAGGTTTCTGTAGATACCAAAGAAGTTTTTGTAAGTATTTTGAATGGAAAGCTTATTTGTTTTTAGTTGTAAAAAGAAAAAATAATGATAATACTTTACAGGTGTGTTTTTGCATAGTTTGCTTTAAGAAAAAGGCTGCATTATTTTCTCTTTCATAACAGCACTCCTGGTAGTTTTTCAAGGGGTGACTAAACTATCAGACTTGATCTCAAGGTACAAGGAAAGCAAGGTACAAAATGGAGGGAAGGAATTAAATACTATTTTTCTCTAAGTGTCTTGGGTTGCTTGTCGGTATTTGTAGAATTACAGTGATATTTTCCTGTTTTGTTTAAGTATTCTCTCCTGTTTCCTGCAGAAACTGTTAGAACATGTTGATAACAGCACATCAGAATGTGATTGCTTTGAAATCCTTTCAGATAGCAATTCCTGCAATTACAGTATGGCTCCTTGGTAACATTTTTCTAAAGATATTGGATTACTGTGATATGGATTTCAGTCTCTTCGCCCTTCCTAGTAATTGCTGAATCCATTGGCCAGTTTCAGTTGAACTTGTCAGAGCCCAGAGCTCTCAGAATATGTCATTTTCTGCAAGTTCTCTGAAAAATAAGTAATTGGACAGACACAATTAGAGCCCCTTTAAGGGCTCTGCAGTGGGAATGCCACAGTTACGTGTCCAGCCAGCCGTCTGGGCAGTGAGCAGACACGTACGTATGTCTGTGCAATCCATGTTCTGTACTTGGTTGGTGGTTACAGGACATGGGAGGAAGAGAGAATGAGTGATGTGAACTGTAAGCATTTAAAGAAGGTGCCTCCTTACACCATGAAAACCTGGGATTAGTGTGATGGCATGATAAAAAGGATATGGGAGAGAAATACGTCAGAAAGTAGGCTTCCATAAATTTGCTTTTCTTGGAAGAGCTCCTTACTTTGTGTGATGTGCCTACCATTTTAATTCCGCGTAGGGAGCTGCTGAACTAGCATGCCCTTTATACATATGGTAGGTTTTATTTCATCCTTCAGAACAAATAATTAGAAAGCAAAACAAAGCTTGATGTGGAGGAGGGAGGAGGGAAGATCATGCCCCATCTACTTACTCAGAGTATTTTTTGCACTTCCTTTGAGGGTATCTGTGCTGGAAACTCATGGCAATGGCACTTTGAGGTACATCTCAGGTGTGATCTGACACTTCAGCTTATGTTTGCTTGTGATTTTATAAGCCTGATGTTCTTGTTTGGAGGACATTTACCTTGCTCACTGAGCTGCTTAAAGCAGTTTTTTTCTCTCCTTCTGTATCTTCATGAGGCTTAAGTGCCTGATACACACTTTAGTATAGTGATAAAGACAGAGGGAAGAGATGAGTAGGCTTTTCTCAGAGGCATGTGAGAGAAGAAATCCCAGTTTAGGTTCTTTGACTTCCTCAGGAAAAGCCTGTTTCTTCCCCGGGATGATGGAAGGAGCCTAGGAAGATTCAGTTCACTGATCTGAATTTAACCTTTCTGAATACGCATTACCCTTCTCCCTAGAAGCTGTCTGCTCTTGGCTGCTTCCTGGACTGTATTTGTACCAAGCCTTTGTTTTAGTAAACATAGTAGATTTCATTAATACTCTTTTAATCCTTTTTTTTTTTTTCTAGTAAGAATGGTTTTGGTCTTGCTTCCTTTCCTTTCGTTTCTTCAATTTTTGTACCCATAACTTTTCCACAGCATTAGAGATGCTGATGAATTCCAGAGCTAACTCTTTTGACCATTCATGTAATAATGTTGGGAACATAAAATACAGTGCTGTTGGCATGCATTTCAGATTTGTTGAGCCTCTTCCCGTAAATGCTGTGTACTTAAAGGCAACAGGGTGCATTTAATATCACTATAATTAAGCATTTATACTCAAAGCTGAGGATCTTCTTTGGTAGGTGAGTACACGTTTATGTCAGCATTGATGCTGGGAATGGCAGCTTCCAGTTTTGTCCTAAACCCTGCACCTCTCCGAGGCTGGATGTAGGTGCCTGGACCTGTGTGATGGGAATTCCACTTTCAAATCCCCAGGCTTCCCCTGGGGTTTTGGGGTGCTGAAGGCCTTGTAGGTCAGCTTTGTTCCTATTAGGGATTGTTGTGCACAGCATTGGGGTTATGTTGCAGACATAAAACAATTCTAGACTTCAGATAGTTTTCTTTATTTTATAGCCTCTCTTTGTTGCAATTTATAACGTGTGGGCTGGATTTCAGAATGAGATACTACTCCTGAGCTTTCTCACAAATATGACTAACAATCTGCAACAGTTCTTGGAAACACAATCACAGCTTTTTCCTGAGGAAGTGCTGACATCTCTTCTTGAAGGAGTGACTGTGAAGAGTGATGAGGAAAGGATAAGAGAAACCATGGGTACTGAAAGTTGCTATTTTTTGTTTGTTTTCTTTAACATCTCAAGATGTTACGATTTAAATTTTACATACAGAAGGAACTACACACTGATTTTTTAATAATTAAAATCTCCACTGTAAATTAAAATGCAGCCTTTGTAGTGTGTGGATTTATTTTTCATGTACAGTTTGGGCTCTAATATATAAAACTAAAATATTTCTGGTGGCTATAAACATGCCTTATAAAAATTCAGAATTGTCAGAAGAAAGAATACTTCTAAGATATTTTTTTAAGTTTCTTAAGTTTATGACTTCTTACACCTTTCAGAACTTCTGAAGTGAATGGAGGAATAAAAAGAGCTAAATAATGGGGCTTTATTTTTTTGCTGGAAGTGTGTTTCTGTAAAGATGCTGTCCCTAATAACCACGTTGTACTCAAGGAGATTTATAATGTGTGAGTGGGTGAAACCAGAATGGGACCATATGATATTACCTTCCTCTTTTGTCCTGTTTCCAAAGAAAACTAATGCTTTTAACAAAGGATCCTGAGGACTGACTTTTCAGTCCTTCAGGACTGGTTCCTTAAGATCTTTTCTAAGGTAGGTCTGAAGTTTGAGAAGATAATAGTAATCAGGTTATCCTGTAACATGGTTATATTGTAAACATCAGATGTTTTGTTAATGAAATCCTTCCTTTGTTAAATCATTTCTTAGGAACAAGAGTAAACGTTTCTGATTTCGAGAACCAAGAATGGCTTTTTCCAGAGACTACTGCTGATTTTGATCAGTTGCTAATCCAGTACCGTGGTTTCTGTGCACATGCAATTGGTGTAAAAGGCCTCACCCTTCCAGGTATGCTTTGTAGTTAGATCTTCTCCTTACTTCACGTGTACACAAGTACAAGAGGAGATGTGAAGATGTTCTGAATGCGTCCTCTTTTTTGTCAAAACTGGAGTACTGTAATTTCATGTGTGTAATTTTCACTCCCAGATAAACTTATTTCCCCCGTTGAAGTATTTTTCTTTAAAAAATACCAGATGAACTGCCCAAAATAGAAGGTAGGAGGGCTTCAAGAGAAAGTAGGCATGAACAAGCAGAGGCAGAGACGAAATGGGTTGGACAAATGTTTCCTTCTGCTATTTGTGCATCTGTATAACCTACACTGCAACTGAATGCAGGTTTGTTTATTGTTAATGTGTTTTCATACAGTCATCTGTAAATGGTCCTTCCTTCTATTTTGTGTATCTGTGTGCTGAAACACACCCGTTCATGCCTACATCATACATGCCTACATACATACTTAAGCAGTGGATATAAAATACCAAAAGTCTTCTCTGAATAGAATAGTGCAAAATTGCACTTGGTGGTCAACTAATGGTAGGATTTTATTTGGTCTGATATAGGATCATTTTTCTTGAAATCAAGTCTTATTTCAAATTTTTCTATTTTCTGTCTTCCAGTGTTTTATAGAACCTATCCATATAGAACTATTTTAAACCTACAGGAGGCTGGGAGGAAAATGTGGCCGCTTCTTGGCATTATTAAAAAAAAGTGTATGTTTTAATGGCATTGTAAATATATTACATTTACTTAGTATTGTGCATGAGAACAGCTGTCCTGGGTTAGACTGAAGGTCTCTCTAGTCTTGCTTCTGATCATGAGAAATCATGTAGGAATGGTCCTTCCTTCATCATATCCTTCCCTGTTCTAGCAGTCAGTAGTTATGGGATTACTTCAGATAAATGTTGTGTTTTCACCTTTCTGTTCAATAGTCACTGATAGAGGTTTTTCATTTATCTAATTGCTTTTTGAATCCATTCAGAGTTCGCCATGGGATATTCTGATAGTTAAAAGTCCCACAATTGTAATTATGTATAATATGAAAAAATACCTCTTTCTGAGCTGGATTTAAGCTCTGGCTTGGTAATTTCATCACAGCTCATGCTTTTTCTATTAGGAAAATCAGCAAACAGTCATTTATATATCAGAACTTCTGCATGCAATTCATGGTTTTCTAATCCTGAATCGTGTTATTTCTCTTTGGTTGCTTCTTTTTAATACTGGAGACAACTATTTCTTTAACCCTTCCTTCTGTGAAGAGTATTTAAAGCCTCTGATAACTCCCAGCTCACTTCATTTTAATTTTTTTATTTTAATGGGTTGAAACAAAATGTACTATAGCAAACATAGCATATAGGGTTTTATGTTTTTTTTCTTCCCCCCGTTTGTGTCCTACTAATTCCTGACGTTATTTGAGCATTTCTTGATTGCCACTGAATAGTGCTATTTAATATCTTCAAGGCACTGTCTGTGATAATTCTAAGTCTTTCCTAGACAATGGCAGCTGAAAGAGTCATTCATTGTATGTGAGCTCAATTTATGTTTTCCTCAGTAAGTTATTTTGCCATTATTGAGTTTTAATTTTCTCTGTTAATTTGTTGTCCAGCTTCTCAGCTGCCTTCGCATAATTTCAGTGTTATGCCCCTTGGTATAAATTGATTGCTGATCTGCAATCTGGTATTTGTTGGAGATTATAGGGGAAACATTTCTGGATATGGACGTTTGTTTTTATGCTTTTGCTGTAGGTGTTCTCACAAACATGGAGTCTAATCTAGATTAAGGTATACTGGATGTAAACTGATCAAAAGCAGTTGTATTGGCCTAAAGGAATATACTTTTCTGTATTTAAAAAGTATTTCAGGGCTGACTTGAGGGAAACATTTTTAATCAAGATCATATGTCTTTTGTATTGGATATCAAACTGTTTACTATTTTATTTTGTTTCTGTTTTGTTTTGTTTTGTTTCCCTAGGAAATCCTGCTATTGGAATTTTGAAGCACAAGGACAGATGCTATGTGTTCAGTTCCAAAGAATCTGCATACATTTTTGCTCAAGATCCAGATACGTTCATTCAGCTGAACATAGAAAAAGCAAAAGAACATGCAGAGTTAATTCATCTGCTCGAGCTTCACCATCAGTTTGAATACCTTGCTCCATACACACAGGTACACATCGCTCCTGCCTCTTGCTGAACAGCTGTCGGATCACTGGTTGATCTGTCCTTTCCAGAACATAAAGAGAACAGACGATACCCGGGAGTATAATAATCTGCCTATCATACAGAACATCTGATGGTCCGTCTCTTCCAGACCTTTGTGGTGTAGATAGCAGCATAAGGGGAAAATGTTTCTTCTCGCTTTGTCTCTTCCTAGGAGAGTATGTAGAGCCAAAGGATTATGGCAGTGATGAAAACTGCTCATCCTTATCCTGGGAAGATCTCGTGTCTGATGTTTCTTTTCCCCATTATTGCAAAACTAGCTTAAAGGGACAGTAAGTAGATATAATAGAAGATGAACCAGACTAGAGCATTAACTAGAGCTTTAGCTCAGGAGTTCATCAGCATGTGCTGGATGAGCAAGTAGTGATATCTGGGGACAGGATTTATGGAATGTATTGCAGAACGAAAGGGGGCTCGTTAATAATGAATGTGACAGTGCTACAATGTGAAATCCAAAGGCTTGATTTTGATGTGTAGATTTTCTCTGTGACACATTGTGAATTCTAAATCCCTAGCTATGCAAAGTACGTAGTCTTGAACTGACCCTCGGTGAGAAAGATATGGTTTATATCCTACCTCTGGCAGAGATGTAGGCATTTCTCCTGATTATTATTTATGATTTTTAGTCTGTTCACGAAGATGAGATGCCTGCCTCATAAAATACTGCCTATGGAGGTGGGATCCCTTTTTTATCAAAGTCCAATGATTAAGCACTTACCCAGGACGGGGGAGTCTGAAATTCAGCTGTGGCATCTGCCTAAAGGGTTTTCTGTCAGAAATTAAATTAAACAAATTCTGACTGGTTTCTTTTCTTTATAGCGGGTTCAGGGGAACAAAAATATTGTTGAACGTAAAAATCGTTACCTGCTTGCAATTTACAGGTTTGCAGGTTTCTATTTGCTTTTAAGAACACGCGTATCCATATTCTGTCTTTGATGCCTGTATTCTCCTCATTAATGCCTTGCTTGTTGGCTTTTTTCCCTCTATCCAGGCAAGAAGTGCAGACAAACGTTTGATGAAACCAACCACAAAATGTGACAGCAGCACTCAAACTGATACTCACATCTTGCCTCCGTCTATTGTGAGGTCCTATGAATGGAATGAGTGGGAACTGAGAAGAAAAGCTATAAAATTGGTTTGTATTGTTACTACCAGATTTTCACGTGTCAGATAACAAAGTTCAGACTAAATTATTACAAAGTATTGTACTTTGCAGCATGAGTCTAAACTTACCCAAAGATGCATGCCTTTGTTACAACTGATCCAATCAGTTTTTTCCCCATTTTTTGAGCAGTGCTTCCACTGCTAAGTCTATTCATTCTTAATTTTTCAGTTGCCTTCTTTAAGTGATAAGTTTAATGATTAGCACTGAATTTTAAAGTTGTTTCTCTACACTCAAATTTAACAGTTTGAAGATATTGCTATATAAATTGTTTTTTATATTTTTTATTATTATTATTTGGTTTTAAACGGGGTTGCAGAAGGGTTTGTATCAAGCACAACTTTATTGCAAGATGAACAATTTATATTAATGTCAACGTCAAGTAAGAGGAGAAACAATGTAGTAACTGGCAGGCAGAACAGTTAGGAATACCTTTGAATGTGGTTCACCCTGCAGAAGCTTTCTTTGAACAAACTTATCCACCCCTGGAAGAAATCAAAGCATGAGGCTTTTTTCTTTTTTTGGCATAGTGAAGTAGTTTTCATTTTATCTTGAATCCTCACGTTTGCTAAAACCAACTCATTGGGTTTTATTTGAAAGTGAAATTCCCCTCTTTCATGTACGACCAATCCAGATATGTAAGAAACAGAGCAAATAGCTTTTCTGTTGTATATGTAACCCAGAGGAAATGGTTGTTATATATAAATCATGATGATTTGCTGTTGGATTGGAAATCACAGTCCCACAGAGGGTTGGCGACATACATAAAAGCTTCTAAAGTAACAGCGTATATTTAAAAAGCTGCTTACTAGGAGCTTTTCTTTTCCCAGCACATGCGGTTGTTAAGGTATAGCACTCGATTTTCACAATTCAATCAAAATGAACTTGTTTGTGTAGGTAATGTTGCAGTTACCAACAATAACTGGACACAGAATGCTGCAGGGAGGTGGGGTTTGGTTTGTTTTTGTGAACAGATGCATATGGAGGCCTGTGGTCTGCTGTGAGGCCTGTTTCTTTTCTGTCCTTCTTCTCGCCATGAACTTTCTAACATTATAAAAGGAAACCAAAATTTTTAGAGTGGGATTTTTGACAGTATTAGCTGGTTTACAAAGGCTTGTAAGCAATAGGTGTTAATGAGGTATATAAAAAGAAGCCAAGTGGCCTAGCTTAAAGCCTCACTTTGCTTCTCTAATGGACAGAAGTACATAAATAAGTGCTAAGACGTGTTCAGTGGTTATGCTTATCTTTAGCATAAGCAAAGGTGTATGTTTTCTAAGAGTTGAGCTTGAAGAGTTTACAAGCAATTTTGTAGCTCGTTAGTTTGAAATGTTTAGAGACAAAGTACTCGGGGTGTCTTAACATCAGCTGTCTGTATGGGAGATTGGCGATGCGGAGTTGAAACAAAAAATACAAGGCACGTGCAAAAGCATTTGTCTGTACCGACTATGCTGAATTTGTAATATGGAGCTGATAAAACATTTAGAGCCAAAGTGCTGAAATAACAGACGCAGCTTACCAATGCATCAGTAAATTTGATGCTATTAGGGGGGCAACGGACATATTTGCAGGTTTTCACAGAGTCACAGACTTGTAGGGGTTGGAAGGGTACAGGATAAGCTCAGAGGCCTTGGGTTTCTTTTCTGTTGTTTATACTTAGCCAGAAAACTTGAAGTATTAAAATAGGACTTTTTAAGAAGACTTATTTGATGTTAGCAGTAAAATTTTCAGCTCACATTTGCTTCTCTGTACAAGCATACAGTATTCCTTGCAATGGCACTCACTCAGCATTCACTCATTTTAATTGTCAGCAAAACCCTTTATTGGGGGGAAAAAAAAAAAAAGGAAAATAAGTAACAAAATACTCTTTCTTTCCATCACATCTTTTCTGTAAATTCATTATTGTTTTTTCTGTATTTTCCTGTGACACAGTGCGTAAGATTCAGTTGTAGATTAAGATACCAAACTATGTCTACATGTAGGTACTTAAACTTCCATTACAGTCAGTATTGATCTAACTAGTGGAGTCTGGAGAGTGTTTTGGCTTATCCTAATATGAACACCCAATTTCAGGCCAACTTAATCACTCCACAGACTTGGACTTCAGACTCCAGTTACGGGACTGCACACTGGGGACTTCCTCACTTACATGTATGGGTCAGAATCCCACCACATGAGACTGTATTTTGTGTATTTCAGTGATAACGTTATGTCAATACAATTTAAAGTGGTTTGTGTCATTGCTGACATAGAAGAAGGAACATACATTTTGTTGTTTTAAGTGCTCACTTGGTAATATTAACACTTCATAAGTGCTTTTGTTGTATCTACAGCAATTGCTATGATTAAAGAGAGCTTTATTATTACTATCATAAATTACCTATCTTGTGCCACTTGCCAAGGGGCTAACAAGTAATGTCTTGAAAGAAGGCATTTTTTCCTTTTATGTGATACTCTGTGACACCAACCACCAAATCTCATCATGTTTGGTAGAAACCAAAGGCTAGATCCTGTAGTTTAGTTGTCCACAATGTTTGGGATCCTCAGATTTGTTTTAGGTTGCAGATACCAGGAGATTAATCCGCCTTCCATCACATTCAGTGAACTTTCCAGTTGATTGAAATAAATCTGAAACATTGGCAGAGCTTAACATGAAAATCACATTTCATTCTAACAAAACAAAGTCTTCAGCATTTAACAAAATTTGAAGCACAGTTACCAAAGAAAAACATGGAAACAACAGGAGCCTGACTTAAAATTTTAAAATTCTGGGGCTGCATACGATTTTGTTCACAGATTCTGTTAGTTTCAGGGGATAGTTTCAATGAATTTAGGGTAGGATGAAGTGTGCAGCGTTGCAGGTTTGTGAAGCCCACAGAGGTACAATATGTAAATGCAGAGTGTGTAACACCTAAGTGCTAAAATGTTCAAACAAAATTTTGCTTAATGTGATTCTTTCTGTGTCTTTAGGCCAATTTGCGTCGCAAATTAACTCATGCCATGCAGACTGATCTCAGCCATCTGAGAAGGGAGAACTCCACCCAAGTGTACTTGCCAAAAGATGTCAGCACCCAGACTAAGCATGATAACTCAAGCAATGTACCCAGACCACAGGTTTTCTTGGCAGGCCTCCGAGGAGGATCATCTGCTGCTACTCATATGGTCAAAGTGGACTTAACAAGACCAATAGATGAAACCTAATTGAAAAGGAGAAACCTAAAGAAATATACTAAATACATACAAAAATCCCAACATATATCTGAATCAAGTTACCAAAAAATTTTACTATGTCTGATTCCAGGAGCAGTTGACTAATTTCATTTGTCTTACTTGCTAGGGCTGCTAAATGGCATTAAGTGATAGAAATGATGAGCCTGAAACACACAGAGTTTAAAAAGCAATTTAGAGTGAAGATGTGCCTGAAAACTTAACTTAAACTAACATTTAAATGTGTAGTGTGGGTCAGGGATTTTCTTGATCTTGTAATACAATGACTGCTTGCTGAAACACTACCATTAAGAGACGTGGCTTTGGTACATGAAAAGCATAACGTTAGACTCATCGCTTTTATGAGATGCAGGGCCCATCCTGCAGCTCCTACAGAGGCATAATTCTCATTGGTATGAAGTAAAACCGATCCCTAGAGAGTCATCCAGATGTCACAGATCTGCCCACAGAGCATAATTGTCCAGAAGGTAAAACCAGCAAGATGAAATGGGTTTAGGTTCTTGGGCCTGTCCATTCATGCTGCTGCTAATGTCTTTCCAAGTAATGGGCCTTATGAGCAGAGGCTAGGGCAGGGGGCTGAATCTGTCTGGGATGGCTCTGGCAGCCATTTGAGGTCTCCAATAATTTGTGTTCATTGGCTAAAACGTGTGCTTACCAGCACACAGCAAACAGTAGGAACTTCAGGCATGTTTTTAAAGCATTATTTCACTTGTGTTTAAAAAAAACTAAAGCACAACAGGAACAGGTTTTTATCTCTATTTCATTGCAGCACTGAAATATGTGCCAGGTCTGTTAAGCTCAACAGCAGCTATTATTTCTCTTTGTGAAAAGCTGAATCACTTGAGTTTTAAAATCTTCTCAGACAAAGTAGGGAATACATTAAAACAGAGATGCTTTTCACAACAACAAAAAGCTCCACCAGTTACTTTCTGCAAATTATCCTGATGCACCTGTGTGACTGCATGGGATTGGCTAAGGTTTTTAACTCTCCTTTTGGTCAGGTGCGCCATGGTGCATCATGGTTTCCTAGGCCATTGTTATACCAGCTTGTGATAATGAAGCGTGGAGATTCGAGCTGCTACGTGACTTTTCTGTGGCGTTGTGCAGGATAACATTCTCTTTTTGTTTAACTGTCCAAGGTGTACTTGGCTTCACTTCTTAAAGTTAAACATCTGGGACTAATCCACAAGGTATTACCAAAAATAATCAAAAAAAAAAAAAAAAGATCAGAAGGGGAGTGCATATAAAACTTAGATAAACTATTTCTACTAGCTGATTTCTCCCTTTTGTAAAAAAAAAAAAAAAAAAAAAAAAATCAGTAGCAGCCAGATATGCTGCTCCTCCAGGTTTTTCAACGATGAGCTGGCACTGATTTTCAGATTTATTAATGAATACATGAGTGCTATTAATTGCAGCTTTTTTAATTCAGAGAAGGTATCCTGTTGATGGTAAATGCAGTGCTTTTTGTTCTGTACATTTTTATCATCATTTGCTTTGAACCTTTTATGTTAAAGTTCTTACCTTGAATCAATGAGCTGGTATTTTGAGAATATATAAATACACTTATATAAAAGAAAACTGATGAGTGAAAATTGTTTTCATTCTTTTACATTTGTGGAAGCTATGGCAGTATTGTGAAATAGTGGGGAATACGACTGTAATTTCAGATTTGACACAGCAGAAACACGTCAATATGGAAAAGTTTACTACTGGCAGTGACAAAGAGGCGTGTGAGACTGTCCCTTCCTGGGTGTTTACTACCATTAAAATAGTTCAGGAAAAAAAAAAGGAGAGATTATTTTTCAGAATGGCTTTATTCATGTGGGAGGGGTACAATTTGCAGTTCATGCCCATTTGAACTTGAGCTCGTCTTTACTTGAATCTCCCCTTCTTTTCAACAGCTCTTCCTGGTGCAACAGTGAGTGTGCTTATGATGGAAAGATCGTGCAAGACCTAGCCTTGTAGCCAGCAGTTTGGTACTGAAGTGCAGTGTGTGCAGCTATCAGGCTTCAAGGTTATTCAAAGGGTAGCTCATCACAGCACACTGGCACCCTTTGCATTTACAGCTGTTTTTTTTTTGTGTGTGTTTTGATGTTGTTTTTCCTTTAAGATTGTGCTGTTTGGGGAGCACAACAGAGATATGTAGAAAGCAAGAGATACACAGATTGCAGCCTAACAGTTCACTCGAATTCCTTAAGCTTTACTCCATAATTTGCATGCATAAATTCAGTCATTGAAATCACGTGGTGGCTGCTGCACAGATTATAATATCGCTCCATTTCCACGTCCTTCAAACCTCCTCAGCCTCCAAAGCAATGCATCTAACACAGCCTCTCTCCTCCTCAGTGCGCTGTTTAGTCGTAGGCAGCCGCTACCTGGTGAGGCCCCCTGGGACCTGAACGAAGTCTCCACGCTGTGTCTGCTGCAGACCCAGGGGGGCTTTTCAATGTTTTCCCTCTTGCCATCATTGCAGAGCAACAAACTAGCTGGGTAGAGGTTATGAGGGGAAGAAAATGTGTAACAGTGTATACGTTCAGTAAGTACAAATTAGAAAACACGGTTCACAGTGTAATAGGAACATTCCTAAAACCACTGTCTTGTCCTGGTGTGGGCTTCCCTCTTGCCATAACCTTGGTGGAGAGGGCCCTGCCACATGCCTTGCAGCATCCAGTCCTCATTTTGGTGCTTTCCTTCCACCTCAGGACGAAAAGGGATGCGCTGGTGTGAGGTGATGGAGTCCAGTGGGCACGGGTGCTTCATTTGCCTGTCTGCACTTGGCACCAGTGGGACCGCACCTCACGTGCTGTGTTCAGTTCTGGGCCCCCCACCACAAGAAGAACACTGAGTTACTTGAACAAGAGATCTGGTGACGGGACTAGAAAACAAGGGTTACGAGGAAGGAACTGGGGCTGCTTGGTCTGGAAAAGAGGAGGCTGAGGGGAGACCTCATCGCTCTGTGCCACTGCCTGGAAGCAGGTTGTAGCGAGGAGGGTGTCGGTCTCTTTTCTCAGGTGACAGGACAGGAGGCAACGACGGCCTCGTGCTGTGCCAGGGGACGCTTGGCTTGGGCACAGGGAGAATTTCCTCACCGAGAGGCTGCCGGGCACTGCCGCGGGCTGCCCGGGAGGTGGTGGGGTCCCACCCCGCAGGTATTTCAGAGCCGTGTGGCGTGGCACTGAGGGACGTGGTTTGGGGTGGATTTGGCCATTAGGTGGTGGTTGGGCTGGATGCTCCCGAGGTCTGTGAGGTGATTAATTTTCTTATTTTTCATCCCGTTACCCGGGAAGCGAGGTAAGCGAGCCCTTCCTTCAGCCTAGCGCTGCCTCCCCCGACACGCTTCACACACTTCCCACCACCGTGCTCGAGGCGGGTGCCTGCTACGGCGCTTTTCGTTTATTTATTTTATCATTTAAGGCACCAAAGCGGCCAACGAGCCGGGAACCCCCCCCCCGCCACCACCGCTCCTCCCGCCCTCTCCGGGAGGACGCTCGGGGCGAGGCGCTGCTCCGACTCGATGGTGAAACGCGGAAGCGGGGCGCGGGGCGCTCTAGGCCGGCTCTGCGCTCTCTATGGTGCGATGGGACCGGCACCATGTCGGCTGCGAGGGGTGAGCGCGGCTCGGGGACGGGACGGGACGGGACGGGACGGGACGTGGGGGGGGGCAGCCCCAGCCCGCCCCCGCCGCCTGCGCTCCCCCCCCGCTCCCGCTGCGGTGGGCGCGTCTGGCTGGCGGAGGGGGGCGCGGCGGCGGGCGCGACCACCGCGGGCGCGGGGGGGAGAAGGGGGTGGAGGTGAGGTCGTGTGGGGAGGGGGAGCTGTGAGGGCGCCTGAGGCGGGTGGAGGCGGGCCGCCATCTTGGGGACCCCCGGGGGCTGCCATTTTGGGGCGGGGGCTGCCCTTTGGGGGCCCTTTGCTGAGTGGGGGCACGCAGCTCTTCCCTTTTTATGAGTGGTTGTCATAGGCAAAAATTTAATTTTATATAGCACTGCTTTGACTTAACATCTTACAGGCTTAAAAAATGTAAATCCCCACAGTTGCACTAATGCTGCTGTGGTGCTAACAACCACTGCTAGGAAGCACGTTTTTGTTACATACATGTCTATATCTGTTTCCTCGATTCACCTGATTTAAATAAAGCTGGGCTGGGTTAATTTTACCTCCCAGTTATGCCCTGAAATTCCCCCTGCCCCCCTCCCCTAACACAAGTCTAACTTAATTTAAAACCATCTGACAGCTGCAAGTCACTTCTAAGCGTCGTTACTCCAAAAACTAATTGGCTCTGCCTTTTAAACGTGGTTACTGACGTGGGTGAGATGTTATCTGTAAGGAAGCACTAATTTATGTGATTAGAGGAGCAGGAGGTATTAACCGTACCTTGCAGTAGCGTTATGCAAGAGAAGGCAGCGCTGGCTGGAAAGAAAAATGAACCAAAACATCGCTTGCACTGGATTCAGCAATTCATTCCCATATTAAATGAACAAAGTTATTACAAAACTGCCCGGCGCTCATCTGTTAGCTCATCTCCTAATCAGCAAAGGAACATAAACTTATCCTAAAGAAATGCAGCTTAATTGATACATTCAGAACATGATGGATGATGCCCCAAAAGATGCTGCAGAAAGACCAGCGTGCACCCATCGGGTGCCGTATTTAACAAGGATATTTTACTGCCACTAGTCCTGGGACAAGCCAGCTCCTAAACTGTGCAGAATAGCATCGGTCCAGGCCAGAACCATTACCAGAATTGCAACAGTGGTAGGAGTAGAGAAGATGCAGGGGCTGCACGGATGGTAGGTAGTCCTTGTATGGTTCAATTTACTCAAATAGACATAACCTTTCTACAGTGAATAATTTTTCAGGAAAGCCCTTTGTGTGAAGTCACTGTTCTGAGCAAACTTCTCATACTAACTTTGCTGGAAAATAAGGCTGAGAAAAATGCTGCCTTATTTATCAAGATTTGCAAGATGGATTCCCTGCCTTGCTGGTACTGAACACTTCCCCTCTCTTTGTTCCTACTAGACTGCCAGTGCTCTTCGTGCCAGATTTCAGTGTAGTATGTGGAGAGGACAGGCTGCCGTTCCAGAGTAAGCACATACTGTCACCTTAAGGGTAGGAAAGCACAGAAAGACAAATATTAGTGTATGGGTAGTTTTTCTAGAACAAAGGATTGCTATTAGGGCAAGAGGATGGCTTTTTGTCAAAGATCTGGAGCTTTTGTACAGTCTTTTTTGAGAAGAGATTTTAAGATTTATCTTAGACTTTTTATATGAAACATTTCACAATGCTGAAATTATTGTACGCTGCTGCAGTAGCCTTTGGCACGGTTCTGTGGCTGTAGGACACCCTGTTTCAGTTCTTAAATTAAAGTGAAGGGCATGCTAAGTTGATATCTTGTTTTCTTTCAGAAAATGTCAGCTTACTGTTCAAGTTGTACTGCCTCACTGTGATGACCCTGGTTGCTGCAACATACACAGTAGCGCTGCGGTACACGAGGACAGTGCAGACAGAACTCTACTTTTCTACTACAGCCGTGTGCATCACCGAAGTTATGAAGTTATTCTTGAGTGTGGGCATCTTGGCTAAGTAAGTATGGGAATGCTAATCAGCATTTTGGAAATGAATCCCCACTTTTAACCTCACGCTCTCAGTTACTGAAGTGCAGATAGGTGTGAGGGCATGGCTGGGTACGCAGGCTGCAGAAGAGTCGTTTTAGTGCGGGTTAGAGCTTGTGAGTCCTCATCTGAAACTACTTTGTAAACAGCTCGATATTCAGGTGTGTCCTTTCTGCATATTTTCTGTATTCATATGCCTTGGAATAGGCTCAAAGTGTCAGCATGGGTTATCTACAGCGTTTTGAGTCTTTTAGAGTATTGGCGTAGGTGAAAGCCTGACTGAGCCGAGTTATATACAATTGTAATGTTCCTACATGTAAATTTTCCCAAACAATGTTATGGAAAGACATTTTGCTGTCTCCAGTATCCCAGGGAGTCAAAGCTGAGACCCTCTGGTAACCATGAGAATTTCTGTAATCCCACTTTGCCACCAAGAACTGTAATTCAAATCCAGGCGTGAGCATCTGAAGAAGTAGTGAGGCTGTCAATCTGCTGTCTTACCTCTCGGTTTCCCTGTGCTACACCCGTCTTTGGAAGGGCCTTTATTCTCTGGATTCTTCCAAAGCCCAGTTCTTGCTGTTTTGGTAGAATTTGTTCTTTCAGGATCTCTGTGTGTCTTTGTGGCTTTTTATACATCAGAAGGCCGTCTGTTTTGTGCTAGAGGACTGTGAAGTCACATGGTGTGCCTCTTTTTCTTTTTTATCAGATCTTTTCTTCTTAACATCAAAATGGTGGTTTAGTTGCTTTAGAAATGAACCAGTATTTGAATTTGTAGGGCCACTGTGGCAACCAGCCTTCTGTTTAACTTTCATTAAAAATGGCGCTGTGGTTCTCACAAGGTTGTGGAAAGCGCAGATCTTGACCCAGTCTGCTTTCTGGAGACGTCAGCAGCCCACGTTTCTGAACAGTGAAGGGTCTGTGGGTGGGATTTGGTAACTTCCCACATTTGTGGGACCGAGACTGCCCATAGCCTACCAGAGGGGTGTAGTTCCAGCAGGGTAAGCGGTGGGTCTGTAACACTGTGTTTCCTTGGAATTGCAAATGGTCTTTTCTGACTGAAATAATTAAAAAGGCAGTTGCTTTTGTCTCAGGAGTTTTTTAGGACATCCCCGCACTGCCAAAAATCTGTGTAACCTGCTACCTGGCCCTTGCCAGTAGTCAGCAGTGGATGCTTAGAAGCAAGAGGGCAAGCACAGGCTCCCCTTCCCTTGCTTGGTGGCAGATGCTCACGGTTTCCCAGCCTGGAGGCTGCGTGCGTACTGTGGCTGTAGCTCCTAATGATTCTGCCCTCTGCAAGACTGTGCAGGTTCCTTTTGAATTGTTAGTCCCTGTTGTGCCTGTGAAATGAGTTCTGCAATATAATTACACGGTATATATGGAAAAAGTGCTTCTTTTATGAACACTTTCCTTAGCAATTTCACTGTATTCTGTCATCGTGTATTGAAAAACATCATGAATAACCTTTCCCTCTTCGGATTTACCACTCTTGTTTTCACATCTCTGCAGATCCTTTTTTTTTTTTTTTTTTCACCACTCATTTCTTTCCTAAGCCAGGAGTCTTATCTAATTTTTTTCTGAGATCATCCTAGTGCCCTTCTCAACAGCTTTGCCAGTATTACTGCATTCCTTGTGAAACAGGATCCAGAGCTGCATGCAGCATTCAAGGTGTGAACGTGCTGTGGCATTATGCTGAGAGGTAACGGTGCAGAAAGCACCTGGCTGGGTGTCAGTTCCTCTCCTAAGGATCCCTGACAGCTCTTTTCTCTGAGCACAGCTGAGCCTCGAGCTGACGTGCGGGAAAGCTGTTCGCATCCTCTTCCCAAGTGCCTAGAACTAGTTTAGAGATGGTTGCTCTCTTTTGGGTTTGTCATCTCCTATGGTTATTTCACTTTTTTTGACAATTGAGTTTTGTTTGCCACTTAAAATGGGATTGATCTTACCTGCTGAGCTTTTTGAAGGTTAAAATATCTATTCTGATCCGGTCAGCTTTTAAAAAACTTAAGGAGTTGTTTTCTCCATAGTTAAGGGAGAGAGATGGGCACCACCAGACAGCATTCATCAGGCCTTGCTCACTCCTTTTGGGTAGGATGTCTCACGTGCTGGTGGGTCTGGAGGCCGTCCTTTGCTGCCCGGATAACTGAGCTGTTTCTCAGGTGGCAGAAGACCTGGTGAGTTCTGCTGGGTGTAGCGAGGGACCCTTTCAGCAACGACTGAAAGTTTTCTTTTGGACACCACATATAATTCAGTATAATCAGCACATTTTGCCAGTATCCTAGTAATCTTCCATTTTAGATCACTTATGAATAGGGCAAACAGTGCGAGTTCCAGCGTGGTTTTCCTGCAGCGTCTGCCTGACGGCTTCCTCCAGTTTTAGACTTCTATCCTGCCAAGGCAAGGTGCCTTTGTAGCTTAATAGCCTGTTAAAAAATAAAATACAATCATTTGTTCACTACGGTTGGATACGTTTCACTACCTTTTCTTTTTGAAGCAGCCAGTACCGATTACTACAACATACAGGATACTGAAGTATGACACTCGGGCTGTTCCGGCTGCAGAATTTGTTTTCTTGCACATTCTTCTGTTACGCCTTCATTGTGTTTACCTTTTGGGTTTCTCCTGCAAAGCATATTGAATGAGTGAATGAATGCCAGAAGATTTCCTTTCCAAAAGGAAGGTTACAATAGTTGAAGCTGTGTAATTATTTATTCAGCCGTACTGTTACGGGAAAAGACTCAACTTCTCATATTTATTTGAAGTCCAGCTCGCCATTTGGCAATTACGACATCCAGATTCTTAGATGGTACATAATTTCTTAGCAATGGGTAAAGAAAAGTTCGTTTGCAAACTCCAGTTTTAACTTTGGCTTTTTTAACAAATGAGTTGCAGAACTGATTCTTATTGGTATCCATCAACTGTTCAGACCAATGTAGAAACAGAATATATTTTTAAGTCAAATGTAGATTTTAAGTCAAATGTAGATAAACATCAAGAATGCTGAATTCAAGCTAAATGTTTTTTTTATTTTCTTACTTATTTTGCTGTGTATGTCTGGGCAGCTTATTTTGCAGTATAAGCTATACACAGAAGCTTGTTCTTAAATTCTTCTCCGCATAGACGTGCCCTTTGTGCTGACTTCAGCTTTCAGTTAGAGATTCCTGATAAGTATGTGCTTCAGAAAGCGAATCCCCCCCAAAGATGAACTACCGTATGCTACATCTTCTTCTCAAAAGCTGAAGTGAAAGTGCTGCCTACTGGGCAGCTGTTACTCTTCACTGCTGAACGCCATGCCTGAATCAGAGCGGGCACCAGCAGCTCCTGCTGCTCTGATGTCACTTTGGACATGCGATCAGCTAAGTCACTGGGCGTCTTTTGGGACAGAAGCAGGTATAGTCTAAGTATTAATTTCTTGTTCAACAGCCTACCTTAGTATTGACAGATAGAAGCCATTACTATATGATATCTTCTGACTTCTTAGTATCACAGAGTAGAGCTCTCTCTGTAAGTGCTAATTATATTTACAATCTTGAAATCTGGAAGAGCAGCACTTTAGTACAGCTGTACCTGGGTTATTACCGGGTGCTCAGAGTTTTCTTCTGCATCTTATCTCCCAATGCCAGGCAATAAAAGTTCTTTGGAAAATAAGTTCTTTGGAGAATAAATAAACCGACAACTTTGCCTGTAATGTCAGTGACTCATAATGCTTCGTGCAATTAGCCGTAGTGCACTGGCATGAACTCTTCCCCCTCCTTGTTCTACAAACTTTAAGTGCTGCTTGTCTGTCAATTTTTGTATCGGTGGTTGTCCCATGGCCAGACACGTCTTGCAAAAGACAGCTCTGTGATGTGCTCAGTGTCAGCAAGTCTGTCCCACACGAAGTTTCCCCGAAAGTTTGGAAGGAGCTTGCAAGTGACCTCGCTTGTGCAGTGGGAGTGCAGGAAATCACGCTCACCTCTCTTCAGAAACTGTATGGCCCCAACACTGTCCTTTGCAGCTGCGCCGTTACAGGAAAATGACAAAAGAATCCCTTGGTGCTGCCTGCATAACGACTGCTCCAGCCTAGCTCTCACTTAAAAGGAGGTATAGCCTTGGTGCCAGGCAGGGAGGAGGGAAACTTAAAAGGATTTTTGGAGGATAGAGCTCGTAAATCTTTGAAGAGGCAAATTTTAAGAACCTGGAGCAGAGTCGGGGGTTCATCAAGAATGGAGAATATGCAGGAGTGAGGTGGTTGATGAAGGAGCCTGGGACAGAGAGGGTGCTAATTCTGCATAGTAGGAGTTTGGGGCAGGTAGATGATGTACGTTTGTAGGAAGAAAGGATTTGGGATGTGGGTGAAACGTGGGAAGTTGATTTCATGGGGCGCTGCAGAGGATGTGAGCCTTTTGTTTGTATGGGTGTGCAAGGGAAGCAAAAGGAGCGTTAAATTTAAGAACAGTACAAGGATGCAAGTCGAGAGGCTTGTGGCATAGCTGGGAGGGGACGGGAGTGATTTTGGGTGTTGGTGTTTGTCCATGGCCAATGAGAGGAGAATGGAAAGGGGCAATGTGGTACCTGGGAACAGCTGGGACGGGGGCTGGAGGGCCTGAGCAGCAGCAACAAGGAAGCAAGAAAAGTCATAGTGGTGTGTGAGTAACAAGGGAGAACCCATGGTGCAGAGGCCAGCTTTTAATCAGCTGAGGAACGAGCCCTAGAAGGGGGCAGCAGCAAGAAGTGACACGTTTCCATTGCCGGCTCTCGCGCACGCTGTAATTGCATGAAGGAGGCTTGTGAAGGTGCAAGGCAATGGGGAGCCAGCACACGTCCTGCCTGAGCAATTCGCGTGTCCTGGTGCAGGTCTGGCTTCTCCCTCTGCATAAGCCAGAAGAGGAGCCCAAGGCTGGCTGAGGAATGGCAGCTGCTTCAGATTTAGCAGAGTGCAAGGGTACAATCTTCTTTTTGGCTGTACTGTGAGGTCCGTTTTAAAGTGGATGTGGAAAACCACAGGCAGTTGCCATCACACACAAATATTAATAGCCCCTACAAAAAGGGGGGACACCCTTCTGACCCACTGCCTGCATACTTGGACACTTATTCCACCATTTACAGTGTTCATTGTTGTTGTTGAAGTCGTTATGCATTAATTCATTTAACCTCCTGATTCCGGAACGTTGTCTTCACGTTTGGGGATTTCTACTTGTTGATAACATCACTGATTTTTCCCACTAATTTTCTCCTATAATGAGCAGAAGGTAAGATGATTACTAAGAACAATTTTTCAGCCATCCCAACAGATTTGTTGATTTGTTTTCTGTTTCCAAATATCAGCTCAGGGCGGTCCCCAGTTACATTACTACTTTATTTTGCAGAGAATCTGGAAGTCTGGCAAGGCTAATAACATCTCTAAAAGAAAATGTATTTGGAAGTCCCAAGGAATTGCTAAAATTAAGTGTTCCATCTTTGGTGTATGCTCTCCAAAACAATATGGCTTTCGTGGCTCTTAGCAACTTGGATGCAGCAGTCTACCAGGTAATGCCCGTTTTTGTAAGTAACTGATCTGCAAATATATTTCTCTTCACAGTTTCACGAGGCGTGCATGTTAGCTCTCTGTTTGCCCAGCGCGGAGTAGTGTTAAAAGGCGAGCGATGCTTTGTTACGTTCAAGGCACACGCTGCTGTAGTGCTGTTTTTCTGAGCTGACCTGCTCGTTGCCAGTCATTTCCAGTTCACGTGGTTGGCACTGGAAATGGTACAACGCCCCCAGGTTCTGTAGGGAATCGACAAATATAAAATTTCATTTGTCGCTCTGTAGTTGAATTTTCTGTTTGCTTGTTTTGGAGGAATTTGTACGAGCACATATTCTCGTCTTTAGGTGACGTACCAGTTGAAGATCCCCTGCACAGCTCTGTGTACAGTCCTAATGCTAAAGCGTACCCTTAGCAAACTGCAGTGGTTCTCGGTCTTCATGCTGTGTGGTGGTGTTACGCTCGTGCAGTGGGAGCCTGCTCAGGCTACCAAAGTACAGGTAAGAGTTTCCATTTTGCCATTTCTCGAGGAATAAACTGCCTTATACTTTATATTTCACTTCACAGCATCTTGGAATTAAGGTAGTAACTCATAGCTTCCGCCCGGCAGTATCCATTTCCTCTTTCCGACCACCTCATCTACAACACAAACACTGGCTCGATCGTTTGTGTTCGGATTTGTTGTATACCAGTGCAGACAGGCTTGCAGCCTTGCTCCAGTCTTGCTTGTTTGGCAATCTTACCGACTGCCACAATCAGTATCAATTACTGTAGAGGTCTCAGTCGCTCTGATGGCAAGGCACCATCAGGGGAGTATCTGAGTAACGTATTGGTGCCAGCACTTGGCCCTGGCAGCGCTGTAACTGCTGGAGCAGGGAGCCTGGGATCGAAGCCCTCGTGGAATTAGGAGTGAAACTGCAGTGCCTTGTGCGGGGGTGTGTCATTTAAACGCACCCGACAGAGACGGTGACCTAATCCCCTTCTAGGCAGAAACAAGTGTCTTCTGTTTCTCAGGTCTCAGCTGCTGGTTGTCAGCCTTAGTGGGAAGGGCAGTGCGTGCAGTTGTGCAGCCTGGGCACAGCCACGTAACCGTGCCTCCGAGCACCACGGGGATTGTAAAAATACACGTGGAAAATGAAACGCCACGGTTAACTTGTCACGACTACGCCGAGCTAATCTGCAGGGCAGCTCTAGCAAATCAAATCTGTACTGTAATGAAATGCTAACACTTGTGATGTACTTAATGAAATAGCTCTGGGATGGGTTTTTGTAAATGACTGCCGTGTTGTATCCTTTTTAACACAATGGTCGATGTTGCAGGTGGAGCAGAATCCATGGCTAGGGTTTGGAGCGATTGCCGTAGCTGTATTATGTTCAGGATTCGCAGGTAAAGTATTATTTCCACATGCAGTTCATACCGAAATGACTGATATTTCACGGCGTTTAAAACAGAAAGTTCTCTGTTACGTACCTTCTGCGCTGATAGGACGCTGGGAATGGCATCGTCTGCATGACCTGCACTTCACATTGATGGGACACGTGGGAGCGGCACAAAGCTGTGCCAGGGGAGGTTCAGACCGGACGTTAGGAAACATTTTGTTACCATCAGGGCGGTCAAACACCGGAACAGGCTTCCCAGCGGGGTGGCTGATGCCCCAGGCCTGTCAGTGCTCAAGGGGCACTTGGACAACGCCCTCGTTAATGCGCTGTAACTCTTGGTTAGCCCTGCAGTGGTCAGGCGGTGGGACGTGCTGGTCTGTGTAGTTAGTGCCCTGCCAACTGAACTGTTCAATTCTGTGCTATTCATTAGCTATCTTTGTTGATTAGAAGATAAATGAGGACTTTATCCCCTCTGCCTGTAATTACCTTATGCTTGCAGTAATTATAAACCAGATTCGTGATATGATTGCTCCAGTTGTAAAAACAAATGGCTAGGAGCACGTACTGTTGGTTTTATGTGATGCAACGTGGAAGGCTGTTTTGCAAGTGGAGGAGCCTTTCAAATGCTTAGAATAATGTGAAGGGAACCTCCATAATGACTCGGTCAGTGCAACTAATTCACGTCCCTCAATTTTATAAGTTGATTTTACAGTGAATAGCTCTGTTATGGTGATCGAATGAAAAATTTGCCTTTTTTTTTAAAGGGGAACTGAGCTTCTCACCTAATTCTTGTGGCAGCTCAGCCCCAAAACACACACTGCCGTAGTCATAGGTGGTCAGTCTCCCCCTGCATCTCAGTTAGTATGGGAGAAAGGAAGCTGAGTAGCAGGAAGCCTCGATAAGCTGTGTGATGCTTTTGTTATGTTACGTTAGTTTCAAGCAGCATTTCCTCTCAAGAGTAGTTTTTCTGTGGCTTCCGGAGGAGGAGACCAGGATTGGAGGACAAATGAGCTGGTGCTAAGAAATAAGGAAATGCAATTACTACTTTATTTGAAATTTGGCTCACAGGAGCATATTTTCCTGGCTGTAAATTGGATTCTTCCCTCTCCCTCTGTAAGAAAAGGTGTTATCACTGACCTCTGGTGCCGTACAATCATCTTGTGCTGTGCATACGCGCTTGTTACTCGTGGAAACCATTCTAGCTAGTAGGTGGGAAAAGGAGGAGGGTTAGGTTCTTGTTTGGTGTCTTTCCACTGAAATGGGCATTTTGAATTAGAAACAGTAAATAAGACTTTGTAGATCTCAAGCAACTTTTCCTGGAAGGTTCAAAACTTACTGATGTCCATAGATGCTCCCAAGCCATGAGACAACGTACAGCACTCACAGTGAAGCCTTCAGAGCCTCCTAATGCTCTCATGATGTGGGTGGATAGCTCTGCCCCTGCAAATTCTGACCTTTTAAAGGGCTGGTGAGGGCTGCTCTAGAGGATTCAGAGACCCATACGGCTTTCTTCTGCAGCAAAAGGGATTGCAGTTGGGGTGTTTCCTCCCAGTGATTCCTCGCTGACAGCCGTAGCTTTGAGGCAGCTGGGAAGACAGGGGATTTCATCCACGCAGCTCCTTGTGCCCTTGGGGCTTTACATGTTGAAAACATAAGTCCTATTCAGACTCCTTTCCTCTTTCTACTTCCTTCCCCCATCCACAATATGAATAAGTTATTTTTGGCATTAAACCTTCAATTTCTGGACTGACCATATTAAATGTTTTATATTATTCAGCAAAGGACAAGAACACGTAACTTTTTGGACCTCAGAAATGGAAAAAAGCTTTCTTCAAACTCCTTATCCTGTGATAATTTGCAAAGGTTTGGGGGCACAACAATGCTTATAAAAGTGTTTTAGACAAATACATAATGGCAGAGCCCTTGTGACTTGAAACATTACTAAAGAATAATTTCCCCTAAACAGTACACATTCTTTCCTACATCTTGCCTAGCATAGTGATTTTTATGCATTTTCAGAACTGACAGCATCATGTCATTGGCCTACTTTCTGTTTTCTTAGTTTATAAATAGTTTATAAATATGGGTCATGCTCAGCCAAGTTTCTGGTAAATTGATTATATCTGCTTGTGCTCTGTGGGTCTTCTCAGCGGGCACAAAGCTCGAGATAGGCTGTTGTGGGTTCTTTTAAGCACTACAGTCATTAACAAGACTAGTTTTTCGTTTATATTGTTGATTAAACTTTTAAAATAGTTTTCATATACAACAATATCGTATTCCCTTGTTTGCTTTTATAATTTAAACACCTGAAATATAAACGTGTCCTCTAGGTAATTGATTCACCATACGTACTCACTATACTGTATTATAAATTATAAATTGCATTTTTCATGAGTAAAAGAGTCAACTCAGTCATTTCAGGAGGAAGAATGGATGTCTAGGGTGTCTAACCCATAGGTCTTTTCGCTGTGCTTTGTCACTTCGTGTACCTTTCCCTTATCTTATGAAGGATCTTGGGCAACGTTAATGAGCAATAAACATTTAATCAGTAGCACTCATGCCAGGAAGTGTGGTCACGCAACTCTTCTCACACAAATGGCTGAGATGTCTGAATCCTGTGAAACGTCTCTGTTTTGAACTGCAGAGGAAATTCCAGATATGAGCAGAGCCCTGGGAGCAGTAGTTAGAGGCAGCTAGCGGTGGCCTTGTCAAACAGAGGCCGTTGAGTCTGACATACACCTCCTGAGTCACGAAAAAGTAGATGTGGAATTTCAGAAATGCAGGATGTAAGGGTAAAACATGCTGGTCAGCGTGGCACCGTGAAAAAGAGCTTTAGATTAGCATGAATTCGTTTTCCTCAAAAACAGTTTGCAGTTTCAATTAGCGGAAAGCATAGGTTTTGGTTCGCTTTTGTAATCTTTGAAGCTGTGATTTTCAGAACGTCTGCGCTCTGAACTCAAGGTTTCCAAAGGAATTCTCAGTCCCTGTACTGAGGTAACAAAGTTCCCCTTTTGTGGGAGGCTGGATTTTGTTGCTGTTATTTGATTTCGTTTTGTTTTCTTCATGTGTTTTTTTTTTCACTGCTAATTATCCTGATGGAGGAACAAATCATTCTGCACCGTACCGAAATGCATAAATAGTGTCCTGGGGATAAAATACCAGGTGCCAAGGTGAAATGCTTTTTTTCTGGTGTAAATTGCACAGGAGAAACTGTGTTGGTATCAGAAGTCCGGGAAAACTAAACAGAAATGAGGAATAGTTTAACAGTGAAGCTCATCAACAACTGAAACGACTGTAAAGAGAAACAGAATCTATTTTTGATGTTATGTACACCTTAAAATGATTCTGCCCCAGAAGACTTACATTAACGGGATGTGTTGTTGGGATTTCTGCATTGGGAACTTATGTGAAGTGTACAGTTCTGTGAGATGAGAGGATTCCAGTAGTCTTGTCTGGTTTTAGAACACCATGAGCTGGGAATCACTAAAGTTGATGCCTTGTTCATCTTATAAAAAAAACTTTCTTTTTTCTTTTTTTAGGAGTTTATTTTGAGAAGGTATTAAAGAGTTCAGATACATCCTTGTGGGTGAGGAATATTCAGATGTACTTATCGGGGATTGCGGTGACTTTATTTGGTGTGTACGTGTCAGATGGAGCCCAGGTACTCGAGAAAGGGTTTTTCTACGGCTATACACACTACGTCTGGTTTGTCATCTGTAAGTATCTCCTGGTTTTATGGTCATGTTACGTTGTTTCGCTTTTTTTTAACTTTTGGTGTAACTGGTTGTGTGAACCTACAAATACAGTCTGACCCACTGTTGCTTACTGTAAGAGTTTTTTTAATACTGTTTTCTTGAAAATTTATAGTTTATTCAACTTAAAATTGTGCTGAAAGAGTAGTCCAAATAACTGAGCAGCAGGTAGAGCATCTTTAAATGAGTCATAACTGATCTACTAGATGCCTTTGTAGACGTGCCACTTTGATAGATACTGTGTTAAATCACCAATCAGGATGATGTAGCCCAAACAAGGAGTGGGGTAAAATGCATGGCTCTAAAGAGTAACCTCCTGCACCTTTACTAACAGACACGTGCTGTCTGCTTTCCAGTTCTCGCCAGCGTAGGCGGCCTCTACACGTCTGTTGTCGTGAAGTACACGGATAACATTATGAAAGGCTTTTCTGCAGCAGCAGCCATTGTTCTTTCTACTGTGGCATCGGTCATCCTCTTTGGCCTCCAGTTAAGTAAGTGCCTTTTCGCCGTCTGATTTGACTGTAGGTGCAGGTTTCCGTCCTTGTTAGCAGACTGTACACCAAGGCAAGCACTCGTGCCTCCTTTGAATGTTTCTGGTTTTAACTTAGTCTTCTCCAGGAGCGCTGTGCATTAACGTATAATGTATGTTGTGTTCCGTAAGGTACCCGACGATCCTCTGCTTTCACAGGCATTCATGATTTGGTCTTTTAGAGGCATCCTGTAACTTCACAGGGAAAGGTTCTTTCCGGTTTAAACAGCTTACTAATTTACACAGCTCTGCTCACGAATCACTTCCTAATGCAGTTCAGGCTGCAAATTGATAGAGCTGTTTATCTGAGAGAGCAGTCAGTAAGTTACCCTTTCTTGCTGGTTTTAGTGCAGCCAGTGCCAAATTAATTCCTCACCTATTTCTGCAAGGGCTTCACCACCTCCTGTTAGGCTATACCTGCTGCTGCCTTCCCGCTCGCTGTGCCCAGCGATGCACGAGAGCGCATCCCGCAGCAACCGGGTGAATACTTCTGAGAGGAAATAGCAAACTGCTGTGGGCTGTGTCCTACAGCCACGAAGGATTTTCTCCCTGATCAGCCATGTATCTGATAAAGTATTCAATAACTCCTGCTCAGTCCTTTGCTATGGTTTTTGACTTTTCCACCATACTCATAATTGAGAGTTGGTATGGTATAATGGTTCTGATTTGGTGTAGCGAGGTGAAACTTAACAGAGGTTTGCATAAGAAGAAAACCATCACAAGCTGAAAAAGAGGGCCTGAAATCAAGTGATGAAAACCAACTGGTTTTAAAAACTCACCTGGGCTGAATGGTTTCCTGCTGTTTGACACAAATCAAACCTGGACTGCTGATCTTTCTGTGAAAGCCTCGCTAATAGTATTTCTCAAGTGTGTCTAAATTTGAAAAGGCAAACAAAGTGTGCTATCACAGGCTATGCTATCACATCCACTGTGTCTTTACCTTAGGTTTATTGTAACGTAGGCCTGTCAGAGCGCATCTGGAACTGCAGAAGGTGTTTCACACTTGATTTTCTGACCGTCAGCACATTTTTGTGATATGAAACTAGCTGAAATGCTGTGGGGATTGTAAATGCTCAGGAGTTTTCAGTGACAGAGTATGATTTCAGATTCTGTGAATTAAGAACAGCTTGTTGTCCTGTTTACTTTTGAGTAATGTTAAGACTGTCTGTCAGACATCATCATCATTTATGTAGCTCAGTCTTCTGAAGGTGGTTTCTTTTACAAAGGTGTTTATTTTGAACTGTTTGTTCCCTTTCAGCTACTACCTTTTCTGTGGGTGCTTTCCTGGTGTGTATTTCTATTTACTTCTATGGATTACCTCGGCAAGACACCACAAAAATCCAGCCAGCGGAGACGAAGAGCTCAAAAGAGAGACTTGATACTGTGTGACCTTGTCTTCAAAAATGGACAGACAAGGAAAAAATGGACTTTCAGAACTTTAAAACTGCATTTTAAAAAAAATTAGCCTTAGCTAGTTGTGAAATGGTTTAAGTGGGATAAACTGAAACCAGAAGTTCTTTCTTTTTTACACGTGAAGTTACCTGAGGTTGCTGCTGAGGCTCCGTTACTGCCAGGAGCTGGATGGGTATTTCACTGAAGGCATTACTCAGTCGTGATGGAAAATGAAGAGTCCCATTTACAAGGAAAAGAGAATGAAGGAACTGAACACTCAACTGTATATAATGTACATAACGGAGGGAAAGTGGGTTCTTATTGTGTATTTGATAAACCGTCTTGCCCTTTGAGGGCAAAAAATGCCCCAAAGCTTCAAAAAAATCTATTAAAAAGGGCAACTACGGCCAGCATTTTCTCTTAAACCACTTGGCAATTGCAGTTTGATTAACCACGGGGAGAGTTTCTCTTCCAAGTAATACAGATCAGATGAACAGAGTATTTTGCTAGTCTTTTTGTGATGGTTTAGCAGTATTTTTTTCCTCTATGCACTCAAGTCTCACTTGTCAGCCACACCTCCACCAGTAATAAGTACGCTTCAAGCATCATTTACCTGGAAGCGATTAGAAGTAACACTTGCTGCTGGGGTTAAAAATTCATAATGAAAAACTAGTGTTTCTGTTAAGTTGTAGATTCTTTTACTTTTCAATTTTGTTTTCCACTTGCTGTAGCTGGTGGAGAGCTGTCCTATTCCTTTACAAGTTTTGTTAAACAAATTCCCATTGTGCAGGGAGAGACAGGTATTTTGTACTTGTATCTCCAGCTTGGTATGAATAAGCCAAATCAAAGTGTTGGACCAGAGAATGTTTATCGTTACACTTTTTCTCTAAACCTTTTTATGCTGGAGAACAGTTCCTGTAATGCACGTTAGGCTTCGATTTAATTAGAGTGCCAACTGTAACATTCTCTCCCTGCCTCCGAGGCATCGCTCAGTTCAACCCTTCCAGAAAATGCAACTGCATTTAGGGAAAACTGACTTTGGGGCATTTGTTTAAATCCACAGTGGAGTCAAAAATCTGACTTAGATTTATATCTCGTTTAAATTCCTTCAGACCTGAGCTACCTAGCTGGATTTTACTTCAGGTTGGGGCATATTACGGCAGTAACAAGCTGCTTACATTTGGTTCCAGTGGGAGTGGATGCTCCTCTGTGCCTTTTGCCAGCTGTTCTGTGCACCTAGGATGGAGCACGTCACCAAAGTGCCAAGGCTTTGGTGGCAGGGGCCACTGTCAGCCATTTCAGAGGCTGGCACTGCTACCTGCGCTGATGTGACGCTCCACCTCTCTTCAGCAGCGTTGTGGCTCTGAAATTGCCAGGCAGCGCCTGCCGCATGGGGCTGCTGAGGGAGTGCCGTGGTTCCTGTTCCACCAGCTGAGCAGCAAACCTACCTTCTCCTTCGTCATCGGGTCAGCATAACAGAGGAACAGGATTCGACAGATTTGGCAGTTGGTCTTGGTGAATGAAGGTGGGAATGCGATACGACACACAAAAGAAAAGGGCAGGGTCTGACTAATTGAGTGTGTTCCCATACACCGCGCACCTGTCCTGCCATGAGGCTAAACAAACACACAAGGGCAACGCAGGAAGGGACTTTCATTGCTTAGGGCAGTGCAGTGTAATTCCCCTCCCTCTACCGAAAGGATGTGTGATGTTTACAAAGGTAAATACAGGAGAGTTGCCGTTTATGGGAACTACCAAGGACACTAGTGTCTTAAATACACTGCTACTGTCTGGGAGAAAGTAATTACGGCAGCCGTGGCACCCCCACATGGCTGTGCCATACATGCTCTTCTGCACTAAAAACCTTCAAGAGCAGAGTTTCCAGACTGCATTAACAATGACTGACAGGAGAGTATTTACATTCCCTTGAAAAATACCTTTTTACTAGGAGATCTGACATCGCATACAGCTGTTACATCCGCGTTACGGGGGTAATGCCAAGAAGTTTCATCCCGCTGGCTAGAACAGAGCGTGCAGCTCGAAAGAGACAGAGCCTTGCCTGGAAAACAAGAGTAGGGGTCAGCTTACAGTGCTGCTGCAGAACAGGCTGTAGCAGCGAGGAGCAGCCTGTTAGAGGTGAGAACACCGTGTGCAGCCTCTGTCCCCACGCGCAGCCTTGGGATTCTGACACACACACACAGTCAGTAACACCCCGGTGTGAACTGGCAGCGTTCACACCAGCTGTCGATGGCCCTTCTAGCGTCAAAGGGACACTTTTGGGTCTGCAAAGGGAAGCTGGGAAGAGGGGCCCAGCCCAGACTAAAAGTGGCATTTATACATTAAAAAAAAAAAACGCAGCAAAAGAAAACCCACAGCCTCATGGCAGCAACCAGAGGGGATGCTCACAAAACAGCCAGCAACTACTGAAAAGTAAAAACCATCCGTGCACCATAGTGGCAGCACAGGCTGTTAGAGGCCAAGAAGGCTGCTAAAATCCCTCCTCTCACTAGGCATGGATTGGAGGCTGTCAGGGAACTCGACTCTAGGCTGCCCTGAAAATTTCACTCTTGTCAGTTCCATGACTGGCTGGTTGGGAAAGGCTCACTCCAAAAAAAGTAGCTTTTGAAAGCTATCACTCTAAGATGGGAAGGTTTTTTTTTTTTACAGGCTAAGGAACTGAAATGCTCCTTGTAGCTTGAAGTGTCTTTGTTTTCTACAAGAATGCATGGAACCATCCTCAAAGGCAGGAAAACGTACAGCAACTAAGCTTGGCTACAGCGTGGAGCTTCATCAAGTCCACAGCACTGTCTCCCCCCCCCCCCACACCACAGCTCTACGTTTAACTATGACTTCTTGCTGAAATCATATAGGTACCTGCTTTTAAAATAGATGAAAGAACATAAAGGCAGTGCAATTATAGCATTTATGGAGCAGTTAAAGGGGCAAACATTGCCTGGGAGATTAGTAGCAAATAATTTGCGTCAATTTGGAACTGCACATCAACAGCTGTCAGCCTTGCTGCTTT
Organism: Cygnus atratus; assembly: GCF_013377495.2. Classification (NCBI taxonomy): domain Eukaryota; kingdom Metazoa; phylum Chordata; class Aves; order Anseriformes; family Anatidae; genus Cygnus; species Cygnus atratus. Next base: position 38,335,937 of record NC_066364.1, read on the forward strand.
AGCCAGAATGGCAATTTAGACAACTTGGGCTATGTAGGTGGCAAGAGGGAGGAGAGAAATTCAGTTATCTCCTAATTCTCTGTCTTCCCACATAACCACTAAAGGAAAACTGTCAGAAACTAACCAGCAAGTTACAGACTTAAATATTTCCTTTAAAAGTTCAGAAGGAAAGGTGATGAGAGGAAAGGGGGGGGGGGGGGCTTGTTTTTGTTTGGAGCAGTTTTCCTTATGGTGTTGTGTTCCAGGAAGATGAGGCAGAGCCACGAGCAGCAGCTCCTGCCCTCCTGGCGTGGTGTCACCCTGCGGGACCGCCTGCCTGCTGGCTCGTAAGCCTGCGGGGGCACGTTCTGCAAATCCTGGCAAAGCCCCGACAGGTCGCCCTTCCAAACACCCTACGCATGCTCCTGCCCCGTAACAGCACCGTAACAGCGCCGTGCCATACCTGGGCGAGTTCAGGTGCGCTGCCTTTCACGGGAAGGGTTTTATGCGCCACAGCTGCAAGATGGCTGAAACGGAAAAGGTGGTGAGAAGGAGCAAATCGAGCAAATCGCTCTACAAGAGCGGTGCTACAGGCTACGGAAAGCAGCAGAACTGGAAAAGCCCCCACAGCAGCATGCCACAGTGTTATTTTCTACAGCCTCTCTCACCTGGCTGAGGGAGGTCATGGCTTTCTGGAGCCTGCGTGTTGTCCGGGCATACCATCAACAGCTTGGTGCTTGTAAAAATATCAGCCTCTCCCCCAGTCCCCAACAAAGCAGATCTGGAAAGACCTTTGAGAGCCACGCAGCCTGTCACTGCCAAGGTGCATAAAGCCTTACACAATTTTTTCTGACTTGTTAAAGCCTTGCCCGTACACAGACTGTACAGCTTCCTCCAGCAAGTCTACTCCAGAGCTTCAGTGTCCTGACCCAGGTCCCTAGGGGGACCCTCCCTACAGAGGCTGCATGCCCAGTTTGTCTTTGTGCCATCCATCTCAACACATAGGCTGAGATCAGTGGCTAAAAGGTTTTTTGACAATCTAGCTAAAATTTTGAGATTTGAGAGCATGTTATCAGCTCAAATCTCCTCTTAGAGATGCGGTTAGTCTGTTATGATTTTGGTTTCAGGCACTGGGTTACAGTCAAAGGATTCTTCTTGAAAGCAGTTAGTTTCTCAGAAGGCTCCTAACTCCTTTTTTCCTGGTTCCAACCTTCATCTCCACTACTTATGCTATCATTTGCTATCCCACTTTATATTTTTTCTGCTCCAGAGAGGTCCCATCAATTTACATCTTCCCACAATTTTTCTCTTCAAAGCAGTGCAGATTTAGGGCTGCAAAGCCAGCTTGGGAAGACAGGCACTGCCTGTCCCTACTGGAGGAGGATGCCGGTATCAGCAATCGTCTTACCAAAGTGTGAGGAGGTAGCTGACTATGTGCTTGGGTTGCAGATCCTGAGAAGATCTATACAGGACCTCATCATACCTGTGAAGAAAGAAAACAACCGCTTGGTGTAAAAGTGGTAAAGTGTCCTCAGATACAAGGCTCAGACTTACTGAAATCAGAACAAACACAACTGCAGAATTGACAGAAATAGTCTTCTGAACCAGACCTAAGCCATGTAATTAGCACACAATTGATTATTTCTTCCTCGTTCACTTCTTGTTGGAAAGAGATAGCTTCTGCTCCTCGTCATGCAAACACTGTAGACTGCAGAGCTCAGAGAGGCACACGATAGCAAAGAGAACACAAAAGCTATATTTGCTCCTGGAACATTATGTCTGGTTTTACATTTCAACAGTAATTGTAAGTTCCTAGGAGCAAAAAACATGTATTAAATAACCAAGGCAGACAAAATAGTCCCTTAGATGCTGCCTTTAATAAATGCAGCTTAGAATTTTAAGTTGCTAAAGGGAATTTTGTAACATTAGAAAAGACAAAAACAAAGTGGGTTTACATAATCCTGGAATAAAACAGACTTATGTAAGACAGTATTCAACTGGAAAATACAAGCAGATTCATGGAGACCCATGGTTTTATTTCACGGGTTCTGCTGTCTGCTCGTGCCTCTTTTTCACAACACCTAGCAAGTTGCCCAGACCTCTCAGGCCGAACAGATTTCGAAGTGGGGAGTGGACCTCCTGGTCTTTGCTTAGCTTCCAAGCCCATCCCCACCATCATGGCCACGCTGACCTTCCTGGGATCTTCCTTTAACAGACAGTTTTAGGGGAACTGTGGAGTGAGCTCTGGTAACAAAGGCTTGTGTAAGAGCAATAGCACGAGGGAGGGAGTGCTGCCCATCCCTTTGTGGGGAAGTTAGACAAACATCTCTTCTCGTGTGCATTCAGAGGCTCACCTTGGCCAGCGTGCCCCAGGTGGCTACAGTTCAAACAGGGAAGGTTGCTGTCTTTATACCCTTTGCAACAGAGGTGAGACAATCAGGGGAACCTGTGCGTTGTCACAGTTAAGGTCCCAGCAGCTGCTGGCTCCTTGGAGGCAGCAACAAAAGGTATAACGAAATTAATATTAATTTCAAAAAAACTACCAGAAAGCTATTCACAAAGCTTCCTGAAACAACAAAGTTGGTATCAAATAAGGAGCCCTTCTTCTGATAGCAATCTCGTTGCTCCATGAAGCTGGTGTTTCAGTATTGGCCTATCACAACTTGGTTGATTATTTTACCAGTTAATTAAATCAATTTCTTGCAGGGGTACACATGCTGCCTTCGATCTACTATTCATTGGTCTGGAAAGTTAATGATATTCAGAACTGGCCAGCTCATTTTAAGGGCAAATGTTTGGTAGTTTTTCAAACAGCAGAACCAGAGCCATGGGAGGCAGGCTTCTGACAGCTCAGGCGTGTTTATCATGGAACTTTTCAAGAAGAATCTACTCTGGGCAACTCACAAGGAGGACAATCATAACTGTTATTCCTGAAATCACAACATATTCAACTGTGAATTTGTTAGCCACCAACTGCCTGGCCTAATTGACAGCCTAAATATAGCTTCCTGCTGGAAGTAAAGGCCCCAGATGTTTCATACAGGTTCCATATGCTACTTGGATGAACTCAAAGGCATTTACAACAAGCAGACCTGAAGCTCTCTAAAAATAAGAGCCCTGCAGGGGAGCAACAACCTCTATTTGAAAATGGATGCACACCTGGGATGCAGCAGTCCCTGCAAAGTACCCTGAAATATATTAACCCTGTCAGTTTTCACACACAAGATGGGCAGCTATGCACAAACCTGATAAAGACCAAGAAAAAAACACATGGTTTTTATGTGAAATACAATTTCACTGGGTAAGTAAGATACCATTGGCCTTACCTGGAAGGCTACTGTTGCAGTCATTATGATCCAACAGACAAGCTGTTGCCCAAAATAGCCACTTTTCTCTTATGACTGTGCAATCTGTGTGTCCTCAACAGGCTGGCAGCAAATCAAAACATTTATTTTAAGGGAACTGGTATTTGCCAAGAAAACCGGACAAACCTGAGAAGATGCTGAAGAACAGACATGGCATCTGGCTCTTGCAAGCACGAGGCATTAACGTCAGTTAGCTGCTCATTCCCATGCATCTGTTCTAAACTAAAATGTAAGAATCAAAAACAAATGCTGAATGAAAAACCCTTGTTAGCAAAGATGAACAAGAAAAACAACAATTTGTATTGTGAAGAAGAAAGGACAGGGTATCTTTTATTCGAGCTGAACGAAATCAATCCAAGATAAAAAAAAAATGTAAAATCTGCTACACATTTGGTACCAACAAGTTTAAAAAGGGACTGGCCAAAAAAAAAAAAAAAGTTTAAGTTCTGTAACTTGGTGTATTTTATAAGTACTGGCACTTCAGTTTGCACATGACTTTCCTTAATCCTCATGCCATCATTCTTCATCACTGACACCAACCACAGACAAAGGCTGTAGCTAGAACTGTGAAAGTACAGGGACTGTTTAGCTCAGCCCTATAGAAATGAGAAGGAAATTTAATTTTAATTGTCTTGCTCTTCTGGGAAGTCCTGGCAATTCCTATTGTAAACTCACACCCCTGCTGAAAGAGTGAACATGTGCCTTATTTAGGGAAGGAGTTAACACTACTACTTAACGCTACTGTTAATAAAGCGGTTAGTTAATAAGGTTAAAGTAAGTGTCAAACTGTACTTCTGTATACAAATATTCCTCTTACCTGTGGAGTCTGGCATGGGTGTACTGCAAGAATACGCCTGTATCTCCACGACTTTGAAGAGCTCGATCCCAGCTAAACTGATAATCAGATGACAGAAGGCCTCGGAAGTCCTGGAACAGTAACTTAACGTTACCCAAATATGGATCTCCATCTCAATTTATAAGTTTGCATTGAAGATGCAAACATGTCTGGAAGTAGCTCAGGCTCACCTGAATTATCAGTGCAGCGAGACCAACCTTCTCTGCTGTCTCCATAGGGTCTTCTACCTCTTTGGTTGCTGAAAAGGAACAGAGAAAAAGAAATTTCAAGTCCATAACAGTATAAAGACTTGCTCAGACTTCGAGATGTCAGTAAACCATGAGATCTTTCAGAACTGTGAGACAGCAAAACAGAAATTGTCAGGATGCATACGGCAAATCCAAGACAGAAATCTTTCTTCAAATTGAAGATACAGCTGTTTCAGACATGCTTTTTCCCACTTCCTCTGTTTAATACAGATTTTAAGGCTGGCTTATTACACCAGTCTAGACTACACTGAATTCCTCTTTGTAATTCAAACAGCCAATCTGTAAAAACAGGGAGAGAATGACAGAGGCGTTCAGCTTTTGTTTAAAAACTCCAAGTGATAGGAAGGCTTAAACAGTCAAAGACAAATTGTTCCAATGACTAATAGAGCACTCGGATGCACATTTGTGGAGTATTCATGCCTTCCCCCATAGACATCTAAACTGGCTACACTCAGAGAACCTGAGCTGGGTGCTCCAATTTCACTTTTAAGCCGCAGGAGGAGACCAGTGCTGTCTGCACATGCAATCACAGAATCACTTAGATTAGGAGGCACCTCCAAAGTCTGCCTAGTCCACAGTCCAACTCCCCTGCTCAGGCAGGGGCAGCTAGAGCAGCCTGCCAGGGCTGTGCCCAGACAGGTTTCAAGCATCTTCCCAGATGCAGACTGCATAACCTCTCGACAACCTGCTCCAGCACCCAGTCGCCCTCACAGCAGGGAGGTGTTTCCTGATGTTCAGATGGAGCCTCCCGTGTTTCAGTTTGTGCCCACTGGCTCCTTCTCTGTCACTGGGCACCACCGAAAAAACCCTTCAGCGAGCGGTGGTGGTTGAGGTCATTCCTTCCCAGATGCCAAACTTCACAATTCCTTTTGCTGAACTTCACAAATCTCTTCTCTGCCCTTTCCTCCAGCCTGCCCATGTCCCTCTGAGTGGCCAGCCACTATTTCCAGTTCTGCATCATCTGTAAACTTGCTGAGTGTGCACTGTCCCATCATTCAGGTCATTAACGAGGAAGTTAAACAGCATTGGCTCTAGTACTGGCCCCTGGGGTACATCACTAGCGATGGATCTCCAGCTGAACAACCACCCTCTGGGTGGGGCTATTCAGCCAGCTTTCAATCCATCTCACTGTCTGTTTGTCCAGCCCAAACTTCATCAGCTTGTCTATGAGGATCTTACAGGAGACAGTGTCAGAAGTCTAACTAAAATTAAGGTGAACAACACCCAGTGCTCTCCCCTCATTCTCCAAGTCACTTCATTATAGAAGGCTACCTCGTTGGGTAAGCACAATTTCCCCTTTGTAAATCTGTGCTGACTGCTTCTGATAATCATTCTCTCCTTCATACTTCTGAAAATGGACTCCAGGATTAGTTGTCCCCAGGGACTAATGTAAGGCTGACAAGCCTGTAGTTAACTGGATCCTCCTTCTTGAAGACAGGATGGACATTTGCTTTCTTCTAGTCCTTGGGAACCTCTTCTGATCATGAAGACCTTTCAGAGATGATCAAGAGTGGCTTCAGACTGGCATCAGCCAGCTCCCTCAGCGCTCATAAGTGCAGCCCATCGGGCCCCTGTTCACTTATGGTGCACAGTTCAGTCCGTTTAAATGCTCCTTAACCTGATCCTCCTCCTCCAAGGGCAAGTATTCCTTCCTTCAGACTTTGCCTCTGGCCTCCGGGACTTAGGTTTCCTGAAAGCACATCTCAACAGAAAAAAGCAAGGTGAAGAAGGTACTGAGTACCTCAGATGGGTGAAGGCAATGTGGGACATCTAAGTTACAAGCCTAAAACTGGTGTGTGAATAACACTTTCATTGCAGTTCATCTAAATTCACATTCTTTCACTGGACGTTATTAGTTCTTTGAATAAAACCACTTTCCTACAAGGAATCTTCTTCCTGAGTAGACATGACAAGAGCCTCTCCAAAGCTCTTCTAATTAAATACACTGAACTTACGTCTATCGTTACAAAACCTAATTCATCTAGAAGAGTCTAAGAGCTGTGTCCAGCTTTTTTGCAACTTGGTAATATTCTTCAGCAGTATGCTGCTGTGTACAGAAATTCACCAAAGGGTCAATTTCATTTCCCCTCTCACAGGGAAGGTCACAGGGCCAAGCTGGTGCTCTTGTTCATCAGAAGCACAGTGACCTTGCCTGCATAACAGCACTCCAAATGCTGGATCTTCAGGGAAATCAATGACTTGTGCTTGGACTTACAAGCTCGCCTAGTGAAAAAGGGATCTTTCTGATATACATCACCCTTCTAAAGCTATTTTTAAACTCAGATCACAATGCTCTCTATCAGAGTCTCCTCCTCCCCTCTTCCAGTTTCTCTGCTGGATAGAAAGGAGGATTCTTGCGGTCTTTACAAGGCAAATCTGCTCCACTTTAGCCAGGAACAAGTACAATTTTTGATAGTGGCATATGTGGTTTATTACATTTGCCAAGTTCAGCTTATGATTTGCTGTCCCAGATGATCTCCCACTGACAGCTGAAGATGCAGAACTGAGATGTTATCTTAAAGCACCACTTAAGTGGAATCAGTTTTGCAGCGCAGTTTTAATACACTTAGATTCCTGTCTTTTGCTTTCCTATTTCTTCGTGCCAGGTCAGCAAAGCCAACAGAGAGAACTTTGACAAGGTCATACTACTCATATCATTGTTATTTACAAAATTTAGAAAGTACTAAATTTTAAAAGTGTGGGGGCAAAGAAATGTCAGACAAAGCCATCTAAGACAGAGTTGTGCAGCCACGGAAGTTGGCATTAGAGAGAGGATTTTCGTGGACAGCAGGGTTACTGAGATGAGTAGAAAGAAAAAGGATGCCAATAATGGAAACTTCAGTAGCGGAAGACCTGTGTGAAGCTAATAGCAAAGAAAGTTTATACAAGAGTATTTAACTAACGAGCTTCAATTCCATATAGGCATGATTTTTAAAGCTAGCATTGGTTGTTAGATGCCCAGCCCCAGCAATCTTTCAGTGACAGCCTGGCATCTTGATACCACACGCAAATGTGTAATATCTACCACTGTGCATCCACTCTTCAAACACTGAAGGCATTGCTATGAGTAAGGGATTTATGATTCCTAATTTAGGAAAGGGGAAGCAAGGCAGGAATTCAAACACAAGGGGAAAAAGTTTCACAAGCGCAGGTAGGATTTAGGATCTAACTGATCTAATGGATAAACTCTGGGGAATGCTGCGGTGCCATCTGAACACATCACTTCCTTTGGCTGTTCGTCTGCTCACTGCTTGTGCAATGGAACATGTGCTGTACCTCTGCCATGTCAGTTCAGTCCGGCATAAAAATAAGCTGGCTTTGCACTCAGCTGTAATAGTGACCTTTAAACTGAAGCTCTGAGATCCGTTCCTCTCTGCAGTAAAACTGACTTCAATAGATGGTCACCCTTCTGTCATTCCACCCACCTCCCTCCTCTTTGTCTGCTCTTCAAGCAAAATTACCTGGTTTACAAAAGCTGAAGAAGCAGAGAAAGGATGCACACTAAGTTGATCACTGATTCAATTTAGCACGCAACTCTAGAAAGCACAGGAGGGGGGCAGCATTTCCCTGGGAACTGCTTGCATCATTATTTGCTTCCAGAGAAAACACCACCACAGCCTCAGGTACAGGTAGATGTCCCCTTCAGCTGACTGCTGCAGACCTGTGACCTCCTGGGGAATCCGGAAACAGTCCTGAGGCTGGGAGGATGACAAGACAGTAGCTGCAGACAAGGTACGGTCAATCGTGCCAGAGAAAACTGTCAGAGTTACAAATCCTTTGGATGAAATCTATTGTTCCCTGAACTCCAGCCCCAACTCTTACTATTGACTAGTCTGCCCCTCCAGAAAAAGCAATCAATGGCTGTCCCCCAAGGGCAAGTACATCCTCTCCAATGCAAGAGCATGATGAAATAATTTCTCTGAATGTTAAGATCTGCAAATCTGTAATTTAGGGAAGTTCACAGAGTCACAAAGGATTTTTTTGTTTGTTTGTTTGTTTGAGCTACGGTAGATGGGAAAAGCACACAGGTCAGAGCATATCGCTATGATTAGTCTGATTCAGGGGAAGGTAAGAGACAGAAAAAGACGACCACTTTCTGATCAACAAGGAACATCAAAAGAAATGAATAAGACCTGAAATAGCTAACTTTTTGCAGAAGCCATGTTTTGTAACATCCTCGAACGAACTTCATCTAAAACATCTTCCAGGAAAATAACTTCTCCTCTCCGCGTCTTCATCCCTTGAACTAGTCCAAAGGACACATGCTGGCACCTGTGTTAAAAAGCAGCAGGACCTAAAATTACATTTTAATCAACAGAAATGTTTGCAGGGTTTGTTTAGAGCTGGGTTCTGACCAGGAAACAGCAGTAACAGCTGAATAAATAGTGTTCCAATGTGGGAAGCTTGGAGATATTATCAGTAACTCTCATTTCAGCAACCAAAACTTCATACATATTATATAATGAGAAAATTATGAGCAGAACTATGATAACCTGCTCATTTGTGTGCTCTTGGGAACCTCTCTTGCTACTAGCTTTAGTCCAAAGGGCTCAACGCAATAAATTGATGAGAGGCAGGATGTAGACAGATCAAATTACTGTGGCAACACAAACCTGTTAATAAGATTAGAGAGGGAGTCATAATAATGCTATTGTGGCCACATTAAACTAAAAGTGTAATTAATCATCACTAATAATAAAACATTCACTGCTTCTGCTCACACTAATCCCAAGCATTATCCTGGATCCATAACCTAAGGTAATTTTAGTGCAACTTTAAGGACTGTGGAAGGAGGCAGGCTAAATTCCTGAAGGCTAAAATCCTATATTTAACTGCAAAAGACATGCGGCCTGTCAGAGAGGAATATGATTTAGTCTGCAGATCCGTTATTGACCTTTGCTCAGCTTGCTAACAAGGTCGGTAATCAAAATGAGTAACAGTGGGGATACGTTTCCCTGCAATAGATATTTCAGGCCTGGAGCATGATTCAAACTCAGATTCAGATCAGTCCTAAAATATCATACTTCACAAAGCAATACTTTAACAAGTGATCATACAACATCCCAGAAGCTATGCCATAAAGTCTCTGAAAGACTATTTTCCTTTCTCTCATTTTTATATCAAGCAGCTACGAAAGACCCCAAAGAGTGGCAGACAAGATTACTGGGTTTTGCGTCCTGAACACATGGTGATATCTCCACTTGCAAGGAAAGCAGGAGTAGGCTTACAGAATGAAATGGTTGGTGCTGAGGACCTGAGCCCACATTGCACACAACTCGGGGGGGTTTGTTTTCTTATTTTTCCTCCTTGTTGAACTAGTATTAATTGGGTTCTACAGGCCAAAAGTCTGCTTGGACTCTGCAGTTCAATAGTTGCTCACCTGTAGCAGATCTTATAGCTTAAGTTTCATCCAAAATGTATACATGAGGTGCTACAGCATGGTGGTGGGTGAGCACAATCAGGATTCAAAAGTGCCCCCCACTGAAATTCCACTGTACATATTCTCATTCTTCGACTCTGCCCCCCTCTACCACCCAAAAAAGTACATAACCAAAATTCATAAATACGTACCTTTCAGCCCAGTCGTAGTCCATGAGCTTCAGTATTTGGAACAAATGTTGAAAGTGAGTACTTTGACTTTTATCTGTCTAAAGAACAGAATTGGTGCATAATAGAAAACACTTCAGGTTAGATAAGAATTAGCTGTTAACACACACAGCACCATTGATGCTGTGCCAATAAATCACTACAAACAGAATTAAGACCTGCAAAGACAGACAATACTTGAAAACTGTAACAGCTGAAATATGTGGCAACACGATTTTGCATTGTTACAAAAGAAATAATCTCTTTTAAAAAATGATTATTCCTAGGTCATGGATGCAAAGCCATGAACTGAACTGAAACCTTGCTGTTCTCTAGTTTCATGTTATGTTACTTGCCCATCAGATTAAATGCCTCTATTTTCAATTCAGAGCCTTGCTGCTCTTGATACGTTCCCATGTTTTACATCACCAGACTTCAAGGTTCCTTTAACATGGGAAGAGAAGCCTTCTTGAAGTCTGTCAGTGATATAACGACATAATGATACCACTATCAATGATGTACCTGCATAGCCTAACATGGCTCCTAGTGAAAGCCAAAAGGCTTTCTTTCTGCAGACAAAACTCTCTGTCTCCAGAATTCACTAGTTTCTATTGTCTGCTGTGTGGCTTGTGGAGCTTTCACGTACATAATTAAAATAAATAAATAAAGCACAAAGGATAACATTTTCATATTAATGATGCATCTGTGCTCTCTTCCACTTCCAGTTCTTCTCTCCTATGACTTAAGGCAGTTTCCGATGAAGTTTCTGTATGTCTAGCAAGGATCTTTACAAGTATTCTAGCCACAACTGTCGCTACAAAGTTCATTTTTCTACCTAGTTGCTTTGTCTACACCACTAAAAGTCTTCTTTATCCCTCCCTAAAACCCAAGACTGACAAGACTGCTGAGATAATTCAATAACCAGTATTTCCTTATTTGTTTGGCATTCCAAGACAGGGAGTGAGCAGTGGGTGAGGTGCTTATCTGTGTTTTTTTCTCAGCTCTACCACTGCATGAAGCCTAAAGCACCTGCTTCCTCTTTCACAGTTCCTCATAACTTGTTCAGCTCCTATGCATCACCTCTCCCCTGCAGATTCACAAGCAAGGCTAATAAATAAATGGGCAGTGGTGGTTTCAAACAAGTCCTTCCAAGATCTTTTCTATGCACCTCACGTATGGGAAAAGCTCTCAGTACATGAAACAAAGCAAGATCTCTCTTGCTAAAAGATCTCACAATAAATTTTATGAAGTTTAGATTAGGGGCAGCTAACTGTACTGGCCAATGCTGCCTTGCTGTTTCCTCTGCTCCACACTAGGTCTGAATTCAATTCTACTCTCCTGTTTTATGAGACATTATACGTTCTGTGACAGCAACTACTTTTGTTTTCTGTGTACAAGAGCATGTCCCTTACCACTTGGACCATCATCACAGCATTTAAAAGCCTCTTTGAAGGGCTGCAGCCTTCTGTTTACAATCAAAAGATGCCCCTAAATTACACATGTCCAAATGTAATCTTAGTGGTTAGCTTTACGGGAGAAGTTTGCTGTCTGACAGTGGGGATTATGTTTTATTTTTCATATATAAGAGTTTTTCATCTCCTGTTTTGAGTACAACATTCAGCTGAAATTTTCTCACATTTTTAATAAGTGTCATGCATTTGATAATGTTTTGAATGTTTTGCTCAAATCGCTGCATTTCTATGAAATAAGTAGGATTATTTTACTATAAATCACTGATTTACAGCTTTACAACTAATAAACCAATGTAATGTTCTTTTAAACAAGTTGACCTAATGAAAACAAAAATTCAGTTATTCCAATTCAGCTGTGAGCAACCTGTTAATATGAGACTATTGTTTCCACACACGTTAAGCTAATGGAGTGAGCTAATGTGCTCACTCCATTAGCTTAACATTCAGCGCACATCCTGATTTGTGCAAAATACCCAGTAATTTTCTTTCTAATTGTTCCTTCTCCCTTGGTCCCCACTAGCTCATGGTATAACAAGTACAAATAGAGATAATTACCTCGCTACATGAACTAGCAGGAAGCTTCCTTAACTCCTAATGAATTGCACTTTCACAGCCACACTGCTCTTTGATGCCAGTGAATCTAGTGTGTCCTAGCCAGCAGAGGCAAAAAAAACCACACTACCACCAAACCAACCAACCAAAATAAAACAACAACAAAAACCTGTTCTACGATCACATGTTGGAATGACAAGCTAGCAGAAATTTTCTGAAGACTGAAAATAAAAGGAGAAATGTGACTTAATGAAAAGTTGCACTTAAACCACGTTGGTATTTACTTTTATGTTTATTGATTTCTCCCTCAAATCATGGTATTTGTAACATTATATTGGCTTTTGAAAAAACTGTACCAGACAAAATACACAGGCGTTATCACATCACAAAGAACATGCCAGAATGTGTATGTTTTTTTCCACAGGTCATTAATTGACTGTTTATTGGTCATAACAGAACACGATTTTCAAAACTTTTTTTTCTAAATGTGGAAAAAAAGAACATTTAAAAGCATCACATGATCCATCCTTGTTGGTTATGAAGCAAAAAAAAAAAGAGTCCCACATAATTGAGAAGATACAGCTTATTACTGATACTGCTGGAATTGTTAAAAAGCAAAACAACCAAGCACAGAAATAGAAGAAGGCTCCCTGCCTACAACTGCTTTGTTCAGATTGATTAAACAGTATTTCATGTATAATTTCTAACATAATGAAATTGAGGCACTGTTCAAAACTGTATGAATTTACATCACAGATAACATATCAGGACTTTAGAATAAATCTAGATTCATTTTAGAACATTAATTTATAATATTACAACCCCTTATAACACTAAAAGCTTTTTCTGACTTGTTTAAATATTAATTACAACATTTATATAGAAAATATAATGTCAATTGAATAAAGGTTTCTTTAAAACAAATTAAAATGAATTTTTAAAACAGAGAATAGCTGTTTTAAAACAGAGAATAATTTTTCAACCATTCTGTGGGTCATGAACTGAAACAGAACCAAGAAATACTGCCAGATTGAGGCATAGCTTCTGGGCAATGAGGACAGTCTATGTTACTGCCAAAAACACCACGTGCCTAAGTTGTATTTGGGAGCAAGAGATTCCCCTGGATTATTGGAGAGAGTCGGGCTCAAAGTGTTCATGAATCTAGAATTACTTACCACATAAATCATAGTATCACAGCTATGCTTGTTCATTCGGTCTATGGCAGCAGCAAGATCTCTGAAAGAGATAGTAAGAAACTATTTGGACTTTCACTCAAACTAAACAAGCCTCATTATTTGCCACTTCAGAAAATTACCTACTCTTATGAAGGAGAGAGGAGTGCCATATTGGAGCAAAAAAAGAGGACATCTGTGCTTTGTTCACAACATGCACTTGAATTGTTTTTTTTAAACCACTGGCTATGAAAATTACTGAGGAACAGAATTTATTTTATGGACAGAACAAGTCTGGTCTCTGGGCTTGGCCATGCTTTGCCATGCTTTGCACCTGGTCAGTACAATCTGTCCTGTCTTCTCCTTAAACTCCATTACTAACTTTTCTGGGTGAGGGGCTCTCTCTTCTGTGCATATGCAAGTGTTTGCAGGTCTGTGTGTCAGTCATGGAATTGAGGACTACATCTCATATGGGCCATGTATCTGTGGTGCCAGCAACTGAAGAGGCTGGAGTAAATGCACGTATGTCCACCTGTGATTGGCAGCAGACATCAAGTTGAACTACCCAGCAGGTAGGTGAAGTGCCCTCAGGGCCAGGTTAAGTGTGTGTCTTCTAGGTTGAGGTACCAAAGGAGATGGCTACTGGAGATAACAAGAGGTCCACGCCAACTACCAGACTGTGGGGCTGGGGTGTTGACTGAGAGACCCGTCTGTATACATGGCGGCCTCTGTGTAGGAGGCAACAGAAGAAAGTGAGGATCTAGGGCCAGCTGACAGATGGACCACATATCTAAGCCCAGTTACTGGAGGAATCCAACGTGGGTGTGTCTGTACAAGCGACTGGAGCTGTATTATGGCCCTTGCGGGCTCATGTGCCCAGGTGCCAGTGAGTGGGGAGACCTGGGGATCAGGGGCCAGCTAATGGGCAGACTGTCTGAGCTCAGCTGCTGGAGGGATCTATATTGTACATGTATACTCTGTACATATAATACATATATTTTATACACATAAGTAGTATACATACCACATACGTACATTTATGTTCATACATATATATGTGTACAATATGTGTATGTGTATGCTTATTTCTTCACACTGACAGAATTTCATCCCCAGAGAAGGGCACAAAATGAGATCAACAGTGCTGTCTGCATCTGAGTACTGAGTGGTTTTGTTTGTGTTGGTCTGTTTGGTTGGTCCCATGTATGTGTTTTTTGTGTGTGTGTGTGTTTGTGTGCCTACTGGGAACACATGCTCAGCCTCACTACTGGTTGGACCCATGGGCATGGAACTGTGGCAGCCTTGTCTCTGTCAGGCTCTGGAATTCAGCAGCTACCTGACGTGCAGGATTGATTGCAGCCCCTAATACTCTTCTCCTGAAAAAATGTACAGTTTATCCCGAGGGCTAGACATCTGATGATCTGATTTACATTACTGGCCCAAATAAGCTTTTAAGACTTCCCTATCAAAATATCCAAGAGGAATTTTACTGATGAGACGGGAGAAAAACAGTGATAAAATTGATGGTACAGTGCTGGTGGTCCACTGAGTCAATGAAGACACGGTTGAACAAGCCATTTTCTTCTGCATCACACTGTAAATAAACATTTTAAGCAAGGCTTTTTCTAAAACATTCATTTGTCAAGTGTTTATGAGATGAAGAGATCTTGGCTTTGTTTTCAAAGCTAGTAGCTGGAGAAAGTATTATCACTTATGGAAAGGGGAGATTTACTAACAGATTGGTTAAGGGAACTAAAAATATTTAAAAGCAGTTGTTTTTCCCAAGTCATTTTCGTCCCATCATAGTTACATTGCTAGTTCCAGTTACAATTACTCATTAGTCAATATGTTCCACCGCAAAAATAAAAAGCTTCAAAATCTGTACTATCTGTTATAAATGTGCTCATGCATAAGAGTTTTCTGGCAAAATAAAACCTAATAAACACAGATGAACTCACTTGCCTTGTTATATAAAGAGATGTCCCATCACTACGCATGACTGTGGAATACAACGAGAGGTCTTTCTTTTCTGAAAGATCCACAACTCCTGTCCCTTTTCTGTAAGTTGAGAGAAAAGGCTGAAGTAAATGCAGTCCAGATTCAAAATACAGGTAAACTTCAGGTAAGACAGAAACAAACCAGAAGGCCTCTTGTCATATGACACCATTCACTCTGAACAATCTTGATCTTTCCTTGAATGACTGCCTCCTAGAAGTCTTGTCAAAGACCATTCCTCTAAGCTTGCCGTCACCACTGGTGATGTCAGAGAACCACCTCCTCATATTCTGGTACATTCTGTGAATATAGTTTTCCTCCCCATTCAGCCAGGCAGCACACAGAAGCAAGGATCTCATCTGACTCTCCTTGTTAATTGACACATGCAACTACCAAACTAATCAACAGCTGAAAAGGCCATTAGGAACTGACTGCTGTCATTGCACCTGATTTGTCATGGCCAGGCTTCAGTGTTAGTGACAAAAAAGGCAAACATTTTTTTTTTCTATGATTGCACAAGCCCTGTTGGTTTTCTATTAGAACAGCTGTTGAAACCATATAAAGAAAACACTTTCCTGTAGGTTTCATACACACTGCGGTCATCTTATCTTTTAACTGAAATGTTAAATAAACCACACCAATAGACTGAATAACCAGGTCATACATTGTTTTCTGAAGGAGTCCTTTATCCTCCAACATCCTTAGAACTTCCTGGGATTTCTCTTGATAAAATGATTCTCCAGAATACTCATCAAAGTGGACTCCTAGACGCTGAAAGGATCCCAGAATATGAAAGAAGAGAAACATTGTTAGATTGCGGCCAATCATTTCTTCCAATTAAGTCAGATCACAGATCTGTGCCATGGGTCAGAGAGCAAAAACGGATTTTATTCCAGGAAATGTCACTTCATTGTTAAAAGGAAAATACATTTGGATTTTGATATAATCAATTTCTGCATTAGAATTAATCTCCCTGAGCTGAATACAATGTTAGATATAATGTTAGAGAAATTAGGAGTAAACTGGAGAGAGCGATTAGTATGGAAGTTCTGGGGTATGTAATTAACTTGCTGTGCTAGAGGTGAAACCAGTGGACTACAGTTACCTGGCCCTGAAGCCAATCCGATTTTAAAGGATTTAAAGGAGGAAAAAAAAAAAGCAGGAACTGCTCACAAACTTTGCTGAGCACACAGAAATCACCATTGCTAGGAAGGCTGAAAGTACACCTAGGAGAACCTGGATGACTAACTGCCGAAACAGGGTGAAATATAATATAATAGTACGAGGGACAAGGTTTTAATTGAGGACAAGAAAAGCTATCAGTCCATCCTCTACATACTTATTGGTTTGAAAAGGAATTGGGAGAGCGAGATCTAGCTGTATCCACCATCATGTGATGGATGATGAGTAACCATCACGATGCAGTTGCATACTCAGCCCAACACTCCATTCACCCTAACAGGTCAGGTTCCCACTAGAATTATCAAGGCTGTGCCTCACTTAGGAGACTTAACTTAGGGTGCTAGGCACGAATCCAGTGATATCTTTCAGGGATGAAATTAAAGAACAGTGAGGTTATCTGGATTATTGAGGGTAGGGCAAGCCACTCCTCTTTTAACTTTGCAAAACAAGGCTGAAAGAAGACAGGTCTGTAAATACATCACAAGGAGGGGGATGGAAAAGTGCTGTTTGAAGTAAAGAATCATGCTAGCAGAGGGCAGTTGCATAAAACTAATCACAAACTCCTCGAAACTGGAAGTTAGAAAAAAAATAAATGACCAAGCACTTCAAAATCAGGCGGCCACTCCAGAATCTTATTGCAAGAACGTAGGAAAGAGAAACACTAGCTAGTTTTCAGATGGATTCAGGTGGTTCTGGAGCAAGACTATGTCCTATTAATACCAAGAGACTGAGTTCAGTGACAGGAGGTTTATTTCCACTCCCTTTTCACAAATTCATAGCACTGATTTTTTGGTTGATACTGCATACTTCTCCCATGAAACAGTGGACACCAGCTCCATTCTTGAGATTACAGTATACAACAGATGGCTGTATGTTAGTTCAACTCTACCTACGGAGTACTTATGCACTGATTACTATTGTAATCTCCTGCTGCTATAATTTCTTTCACTCGATTTAATGTGTGACATACACAACTCCACATTATCACATCAGACTGGAAATGTGAAAACAGAGTTATCTCCCAATAAAATTTATAACGTGGAAACTTAAATTTAGTGGGTTGTTGCTGACTTCAAACGTGAAGCAAATCCGAACAATATTTGGCTAACACTGGTTTGCATTGTTGCTCAGTGCCATACTCCTGGCTTTAGGGCTCCTGAGAATGGAGGATTAGTCAACAGTCCAATTAGATGGACCCCATTAAATAAAACGTGTCTAGGTTGCAAGCAACTAAAGTGACTCTCTGCTTGGATGCTAAATCAACTACCATGCTTTTTCCAAACAGAACAGAGCATAACCTGGCATATTTAGAAACATCTTCCCCTCGACAGTGTGAAGTTTACGAGAAAGGCAATGAATCCACAACATTACTTCAGCCTCTATTCTTAAGTCGCAGTCTCTTGGATGAAAAGGTGCTGTCAATTATATTGATGGACCAACAGATAAAAGGAGACCATTTTACTAGCAACACATAAAAAGCAATGGATTATTTGTACCTTATAAATTCGGATGTATTCTTCAATGCTGAAGCCTCTAAATTGTTTCCAAAGTGACAACGTCTGTTCATCATGTTCCTCCAGTTTTCTAAAGAAATCTGCAGCCAGCTTTTTTATGTTTTCATCTTCTGCTGCTTTGTTAATCTGCACATAAACCTAAAACATAATGGCACTGAAATTGTTGAAGAAATATAATGCTCCCCTCAAATAAAGTTCTACAAGAACAAGACAAACAGACTCAAAGGTGACATTTTTAATGTCAAAGATTTTAAAGCTGTGTTAAAGGAACACATTTCCTATTTAAAGGATGAATGACTAGTCTAAACTCCAATAGGAAAATGTGCAGCTAGCTTATCTTGAAACAAGACTAATGTCATAATTTTTTACTGCTGTTGCTACCAGTGTCTTCATAACCTTGAAACAACCACAGCAGCAGAATATGGAAGAAATAATTTGCATGAAGGGGAAACCATCACACACTTTTAAACCAGAGGCTTTTCTTCAGAGGACCACAAAGTTGATACTTTGCACTGCCTAGAAATTAGATGGCAATTGGAAAAAAAAAATCAAACCAAACCAACAACAATAACAAAACCAGTTCTGATCCAAAAGCCACATGCTTATATTACTCTGTATCCACACTAACACTTGCTGCCTCTCTGTGGCTGGAGTCAAGCATACGAATGTCAACACCTGACTAGAAACACACGTGCACTAGCAGTTTGCTAGAAGTACTACTAAATCTTAGCCAATCTTACCAAGGTACACCAAAATTGGCTCTCCTGTTCATAAACAAATTCCTTTGCATATAAAGGCCAAATATTTCACCAGACAGTGATTCTCTTCTCTCCATGTGTCATAATTTGAAAGCTCACTGAAAAGTTTTTAAAAAGTTATAGTATTATGTAAAAATAATTAAATTAACCAGTATAAATACACTGTGTATACACAGTGTATAAATACACTGTGTATTTAGACCCGAAGAGTTCTATGTGGATTAACTTTCAAGTCTTTGTAAGAGAGTTTTGATCCCCAAATCACTGCAATCTTGATAATATAAACTTCACTCTTGCAATGTTCAAACGAGTTTGCCAGGAATACCTTGCTCGAATGGGTCCGCCTATAACAAAAAGCTTTCACAGCAAAACTCTTGAACTTTTCCCCTTCCTTTCATGTCCCAAGATTTTTAGAGTATTGCTGACAAGCCTCAAAGATTAATGTTTGCTTAGTTCTGCCACAAAAAAAAAGGAACTTGAAGTAGAGGAAAAATTCTACCCTGTCCAAGAACAATGCTCCCCCTCCCACGAACAATGGCTTCACACACTCTGTCTAACCCCTTCCCCATCTCTGATGCTGTAGAGCAAAAATAATGCAAAAGACATATTTGAATCTGACTCTTGGCCAAAATAGGAGGTGTAAAGCTATTTGGAAAGGTACATTCATCCACATATTTATTTATACAGAGACTGTGCCATGGAAATTTTTAAAGTTCATTTTAACTATAGGAAAGATTGGTTTCATACAACAGCAGAAAAACACCCCTTTAAAACATGCCTCTGTATTTGATACAATCCATGAATACAGCTGAACAAACAGTTAAAAATAGGGAATATTTGAGAACTGTAATGTGGTCTCAAACAACTACTGCTTTAGAATCTTATAGCTCAACTGAACACTGTTCACTAAATCTAAAGATAATTTTTTAAGGTCCTAAGGCCTACATGCTGCTGCAACAGATTATATTCTAAAGCTTTAATGCAAAATTCAAGTAGTCAAATTTTAAATCCTAAGAATGGACTGAAATTGTAAATAAAAATTAAATAAGATATGTCAATGCATAACCACAAGAACCTGATTACTACTTTCTGTCTCTGGAAATCGGTCCTAAGGCTCTAAAACACATCCATGCTACTAAGCTATCAATTTTCTTGAGCAGACTTCATGGGTGAGGGAACGAGTAAACAAAACACTCCTATGTCAGAGAGGCTGGCAAACTCAGAAGAAGCTATTCTGCCACATAAACAACCTGCCTAATATGTATTCAGTTGTACAGTGCCCAAGCATTCAACCACACTTTGTTCCTTTGCCAGTAAACAGGTTTATGTGAAAGAGTTAACCTGACGTACTGCCTAAACACCAGCATTAGCAATTGTTCCCACATTCAGCTCGGAAAGTAAAGTGTAATTCAGCTTTGTAACAGGAGGACAGCATCACACAGGAACCTCGAGAAAGCCCCATTAACACGTGAAATTTTTCTTTTAAAGGATGAGGCCAGGGACATCAGCCATTCCATAAACGTCCATCTATCCTTGTGGCCGTTGGATTTGTACAGCACACACTGTCAACCAAAGATAACTTAAAAGTATCAAAAGATTCACAAAAGCCTTTTTGGTTTGTTTGTTTGTTCGCCTATTGCATTGTTTGAAACAAGAAGTAACATATGAACTGGTAAAAAGGAAGAAATAAATACTAACTTGCATGTTGTTATGCATATTTGGATGGAGCAAACCAACATCCAAAATCATATTAGTTCTGTCATAATTTAACAAGTATTGTTTTTACAGTCTATATGGACAGTCCAGGGAGTTTGTTTGTCCCCGACACATGGAAATGCAAACTGTGACACTTGCACTGTGCCAAGGCAGGCATGGTGGGCAACCAAGAGAGCACCCTCCTGCAATTAAACAGCTTTCCCTACTGTTAGAAGGCTTTTCATTAACGCCTGCCAACAGAAATTGCACCTTCTAATGGTCCTGGCTCTTTCACACAGTTGAGAGAAAGAGCAATCTGCAGAGCTGGAACAGCGTTCTGAAAAGTGACGGTCACTTCTCCTTACCTGTATATATGCTAAGGCTCCACAGTAGCTACAAAACACCTCAAAGATAATCTTCCCCCAACCATAGTGAATTGTGTACTGAGCAATGGAAATGAAATGTTACTGTTCTAAAATATGAGCAACAAGAACATTTTTATACCACATATGCCACTTCTTTCAGTGTAACTGAACACAGCTTTGGTAACCAGCACACAACAACGTTAGACGTCAGACTTCATTCCCACTGCAGTCACCAAAGTTGAGCTCAGCAGTCATCGCTGTTGAGTTAGGACAGCTGATACCAGTCAAGCTGTGGCAGTAACAGCACCCAATGCAACCTGAGGACCCATTCAATTCCCTCCCTTAGGGGATGTATTTTTCAGTGTAATGAAACCTGTCCATGCTGTCACGGGCACCTCTCTCTCAATTAAGTCATTAAAATACAACATGAGTTGCACAAGTCCCTCATGACCCTGCAGAGGCACCATCCTGTACAAAACTGACAGTGAAGTTAAATGGATTATCCTCTGAAGTACCCAAATGGTCTTCTCTGAACTTACCTCGAAAAGGTGTTGTAAAGGACTGGATTTGAGCTTTTCTTTATCGCCAAACTGTTGGAAACCAACACCCAGTAAACCTTGAAAACAATTAAATACAGAGTTAGACAATAGCCCAGCCCAGAGTGTATTGTTTTGCTGATTAAGTTGTTTTAATAAGCAAGCCCTGTCTTAGCACTCTATGTAGTAAGACAAATTGCCTATGTATCTAAACAATATAGTAAGTGCATGCTATAAACACAGACCAAAAGCATAGCCTTTTATTCTGCTGTATGAAAAAAGCTTTAACAGCTAGACTTTAGTATGAAATACAATGTCAACTTTTCAATTCCTCATAAATGGAATTTGTTTCTAGACTTGCAGATAAAGTTATATTTTACACAGCAACCAGCTGAAAACACAAAGCCATACAGGGGAAACCGTCCAGCAAACAGAATAATCAACCCCCTTGTTTGGCTTCCTCCCTTAGCAGCATTATCATTTCAAGGACAGTAGAAACTGGGACACAACGCGGTATTTCACATACCACTCATGCAATACTTTGAAGGGAGCTTTTTGCTAAATGCTGAGAATGTGCAGCTTTTCTTCACTTTATCTGATTTGGCTTCAGCGCTTTCTGAAAGCCATCTGAAAGGGCAAGAAATTTAAACCCCAGTCTTATTGTCTAAGTCAAGAGAGCCCATTAATTCATTCTGTAATCTAGCGATATTAACCCCATAGTCTCTTAGATTATCTGAAGCTGCTTTTAAGGTCATCTCTTCCTTCTGAGCTAACAAGGACCTGGACTGATATAAAGACAGCATCTGAGGAATGCGGGCACCCCTTTGAAAAGCCCTCTGCAGCTAAACAAACAGCGCTATCTCAAGAACTTCCCTCCTGAAAACAGCGACTGCGACAGAGGCTGTAGCAGATTTAGATACGAAACACGAGTTAGAGTTTAGGAAATAAAATGTGTCTGATCCTATTGAAAGGGTGTTACTTTAAAGATAGCTTGTTCTATGGGCTATCACAGCTTGATTTCTTAACGATCTCTCCCAGATATTAGTGTACCTACACACCCCAGTTCTCAGTGCTGGTTTCACAGTCCAACCCCCAGCAAGACTTCCAGTTTTCATTCAACCCAAACACATCCTTCCACACGTCCCTGTCTTCTCCTAAATATTTGTTATACTCCCCAATTACTGGCAAGATGTAGCATGTGTTGGGACTGATTTTGACTTAGGTGTGCTGACTGGTGAGCTGACAGGCCGAGCTCAGAAGTTAACTCCCTCTCCCTGAAGGCACTACATTGTATTTCTGCCCCTACACATCCGCCAACTGTCACAGAACTAGAAGAACTTTGTTCTCCGAGATATTTTTTGTCAGATCTGGCTGAGGTTGCCCAATGCATTCAGAATTTATTAGGAGCAGAGTGTCAGGAAGATGGATGGACTGACAAACAGAACGACTGCCTAAAATTTGTTACCTGAAGAAACCTGCCCCAAAACTGCTTAAAGCTTGAGGTCTTCTCTGCCATTTTTCAGCAAAATACATTTTCAATTATTATATTTTAGAGCCTTCAACAATAGCAGTTGTAATGGAAATGCTGACAGATTGTTAATTATAGCACCGCTTCTGGGAAAGGACTAATACTAATATTCCTATGCTATAATTCTGTGAAGCATGACTGTATTATTTGTTATAAAGCCTGTCACATATTTGAGCTGAGCCAGCCCAAATAAAGAAGGGAGCACCCATCTGGAAAGCTACAGTTGGGACTGCTTTGTCAAAAGTGTGATTTTTAACAGCTGTGCTCTGGACAACAGGTACATAGGTAAATAACACAGAGTCATCTTTATTCTTTCTAGAAACTTTGTATTAAAGTTCCCGATATTCAGACTGGTGAGTACAATTTATCTTCAAAGAGTGAACGAGATCAGCTGAGACGCCCTTTGCCTTTTGCATTTGATTGCTTAATTGCCATTGCCACATTCATTATACAAGTGCTGGTGATAAAAATAAAGTCTATGGGGTAAAAATGGATGAAATATGTAATGATGAAATTTATTTAATTTTATGTAAACTCATTCTGCATTCAATTCTTATGAAACAAATCCTAAGTAAAGTGAAACTCTGCTATAAACTATGGTTTGACCAGAAACACGATCAGAACAAACAAGCTGGGGAGGAAACAATTTGACAAAGGGAAAAAAAAAGAAAATAAATTCTATTACTGCTCTTGCAGTCATAAGAATATTTTACCAAACTGTCTACAACTCAGGAATTTACTCTAGAAGAAGAATGGATAGAACTGAATACCTTTTAGGTACATTATCAATACTGCTGAATGTGAATACATAAATAGAGTAAAAGTAGGATATTTCTGCTAAATTTTTAGCCTAGTTTTACTCACAGTTGATTAATTGAAATCCCCAAAAGCAGTCGAACCAGCTCAACTGACAGGGGCAGTATAAGGGCCGGAAAGCAAAAATGACTGCTTAACAGACATTTCACTTTGTGTTTGGCAATTAAAATAAATATAAATGCTGTTTTCGGACCCCACTACAAAAGCTGTGTGGCAGTTCTATAGTTTCCATGAGTGTTCCAGTTTTCAAGAAGGAGGAAATGGGCATGGCTGTATTTCTTTTTTCTTCCTAAAAATAGGTCAGAATCAGCTTTAAGGTGGGGGGATTAGAAAAGAAATGGAGAATTTAGATAAAACTTAAAATGCAAGATTAACAACAGAAACCAACAAAATTGTGAATCCTATGGATGGGTCAACTGCCATATGTGGATAGTATTTACTGGCCTAGCAAGCAGACACAAATGGACTCTAGTCAGGGAATAAATATCAACCATGCGGGACTGCATGAGAGGATCTCTCAGTCCTCACTTACCTGATGGACATTTCAGAGGAGGTAGCAGTGTGTATGTACGTGCAAGCAAATGCACATGCAGGCAAGATTGACAGTCTTCTAAGAACTACTCACTTGCATGTTCTCCACCTATACACCTCTCTTTTGCTACATTTTAATGGTAAACTGAATATTTTGGGGTAAGCTTTGCGATACCTTTAATAATATAAACACTCTAGGCTTCAACCTACCAAAATGCAGTTGCTAAACAAGTTGGTTATACTCTGTGAATAACGAACTTGTTTCCATAGGGAAAAACAACAAAAAATATATAAAGACACACACAAAGACAATTAAATACAAGAATATAACTTCTTTTTTCCCCAAACAATCGTTCTATTGTTATGCATACAGGTGTGGCATAGCTAAGTTAACAAAACTTACTCTCCCACTATTCCTATTACCTATGCAAAATCTGAATAAGGAGGACAGTAGTTTCACCACAGACATGCAACAGATACGGTAATATGTATTTATGTTGTATGGAGGCCGCAGCAGTAGCCTGTTCAGATACTAGAGCACCACAACTACAACCACCATACTCAAAATATTTCTCCTGTGCATTAAACATAAACCTCAAACAACACATAGGTAATCTGAGAGCTACTGAGGAACCGTTGGGCAAATTTCCTCTTGTATTTCTTGCACGGTAGTATACGTCATACTGTTGATGAATCACTCTGGATTGCTTTGTTTTTGTCTTAAGGAGACTAACGACACATTACATGCATGTTAACACAATACTGCTCTCTATGAGCCCAGTATGAATCTAATGTGTCTGCAAAAACTTAAGTTGGAAACCCCGACCACATTATACAGTTGAAAAGGGAACAGGAGAAACAAATATCGAAACATACCAAACTGCATGCCCCAGTCACCAAGGTAATTTATTCTTGTTACTTCATGTCCCAGTGCAACTTTGAGATTTGCTATAAAATTCCCTGGTAAGGAATCAAAATTGGTGTTATTATGCAAAGTTGTAGGTCAACCTCAACAGATCAATTTTATGGTTTTGTCATATTCAAAAGGAAAAGGAAAAGCAAATCAGTCAGGTGAACTACTCCACACAATGTGCTAAAATACTTCCAAACTTAAAGCTATAATCTTTTGAGCAGGAAAAAAGCAGCTTTGCATTTGAGAGGTGCCATAATGTGTCTCATGCAGATCCATATGTTTGTGTCACTGTTGTCTGTGCATGCACATTCTGGAAAGTACATGAATATAAAAAACACTTATGTCCATAAGGAGTCATGTACGACTTCTCGTATATTCACAAATATGTGTTAGCATCCATAATTCCCTTCTCAAAGCCAGGAAATCTCATACCAGGAAGTTAAGCAAGTACTGAAATTCACAAACTGCTGTTAACTGTGAAGTTAAACGGAGAGCTCCAAGTCCTTGAACAGTACTGAACACTTAACACACTGTGTGTCTGATATGGTCCAAACTTACCACATCACATAAGAACATCTTGGTTCTAATTGTTATTACAACAAAAACCCTTCATCTTTCTCCTGAGCTTAGCTGCAGCATAGAATTACAAAGAAGAAATACATGCAACCAAGAAATAAGTGCAACCCTTCCCCTATTCTTCTGTGCTTCAAGGGTACCTTTTCATTACAATACTGATATCAAAGGTTGCAAAAAGCTTTCTCTTTTTCTTTTATTGTAACACCATACTACAGTTTGCAGTCACTTTCCATTCCTACTCCCTGTCATCAATTCATTCTGTTTCTATTGGATAAGCATCCGTTTACAGAATTATTTTCAATTTTTTTTATAACAAAGGGTCCAGAAATGAAACAAACAGCCAAAAATATGTAAGGCCACCCAACCATCAGTCCACGAAGAGGCAGATTTATTAATTTTATGTAACTGATAATTATACACGATACATTAGTATAACTAAAAATAATGCATTATTAGCTCAACAGAAGCTGTAGGGTCTTCAGCTAATAACCTACAAGTTTTAATGAGACAGGGCAAAAGAAGGGAGAAATAATGTTTTCCATATGCTATTAGAATACTGCACAAGAAACTACTTAATTATTCCATGACAAATGACAGCAACTGTGTCAGTAATAGTAGCATAAAGGAATTAACATATAAAAGCAAATGTCTTGCAAGACAACCACCAAGACATAACTATCTGCTCTACAGTCCAGCACAAATCATAAATTTGAAATTCAAAGGACTTTCATAACACCTCAATGAAAACTGCCCTGGGTGTCTTTGTGGAACAATTTTAAAGTACTTCATTTAATGTTCACAGTCATAAAACTATATTATGTGTGACTTAATAAATCTGCCAGCAACACACCATGCTCTTTTCTTCACTGTATAATGAGCAAAAGGCTTTTAATTAGCAAGTCAGGCCTGACACAGCCACTCCACTAGAGGAGTGAAAGGTTAGCAGAATTCCCCCGTCAAGTGAATCATGAAGACAAAGAAGTCCTTTTAGGACACAGACTGAAACGTATACTCACCTATTATTGTGGAACGCAAGTGTCCTATGTGAAACTTTTTGGCAATGTTAGGGGAGCTGTAACAAATTTCCACAAATAACATTTGTTCAATGTACAAGACTGCCAGATCACCAAGTCAGAAGTATTCAACTCATTAGTACAGCAGAAGAACTGTAATTAAACCACAACTTTCAACTTGCCCTTGCAATTCTCTGATTAGTTTCCTTTCCAAGTAGTAGATCTCCCTATCAAACCAACATTTCCTCTCATAGCAGCCAGCAGCCAGTGTTAAAGAAAAAAAGAAAAAAAACACCAAAGAACCGCCCAATATCCAACTATACGAGTGATAAAGGACTTACACTGCTGTCTCACTTTTCATATATTTTGGACGTAAGAATCATGTTCTTCAGACCTTTATTAGAGGTAAATCTGGTACCAGAACAGGTAACTTTGTATACCAGAATCAGTAACTAAAATCACATTTTCTACTAACAGGGTCCTCTTCAAAGCTTGTAAATGGCATATCGTTATGCAAAAACAACAAAAAAAATCCACACCTCTAACGCTGTTTTATAATGTGAACAAATGTTTTGTTTAGTTTGTTGTTTGTATTTTAGTTCACTTTAAGCTTACAATAGTGGAATACTATTAATCTGTCTTAAGCATTCACTTGAAAAATACTACAAAATAGTTGAAGTAGATCTTTACAGATCTTTATCAGCAAAAGGAAAAAGGAACACTGTGCCCACAACTGTTTTCTCTCAAAAACAAAATTCAATTTCAGCTATGAACATCCACCCTCCAAATTAAAGGCATGTGCTGACTTTCTGACTAAGGAAGCCTACACAAAGAGAATAGGTGAACAATGTTATTATTTTTTTTCCAATACGTAAAGTGATCCATGTCAACCACTTTTCTTTCCATGAGCAGGTGACCACAAACAAAATAGATACTGGCCAGAAGTTCTGGGGCCAGCAATTGAGAAGATTTAGCAAGGTAAATGCCTGGCTGCTCTAGCAAGTCAAGGATGAAGGTAGTGAGGACAGCTAAGTAACAGCTTTGGAAACCCAAGTGGAAGAAGAAGTGCATTACTGGCTGAAAATTCAGATGATGTCTCTTGATAACAAGATAAAAGAAGCCTACTTAAATACTGAATGCTATTATGCACTAAAGGAGAACGAGGCATGAACTCTTCAAACACCAAAAATACATTCTGGAAAAAGCCTCAATTCCCTAAATAAAACTTATACCCTCAATTCCCTAAATAAAACTTATACTCTACTTGGCAAATATATCAGAGTATTAAATACAGATGAATGTAATACCATAAATACGGTTTAACTTCACAGGCACCGCACATTATGGCAATGAATATCAATCAGCAGACAAGGCTGTATTTCAAAGGACTCATTGCGAGTGCTTACCTGAACTCAATCACTGCCTTCTGTCTAGGCACCAGCGAGAAAAGTTCACTTTTTATTCCGTATTCTGAGCCATCTTTCAACACCTGCTGCAGCACAGTCTAAAGCACGGGGAAGATAAAATGAAGGAAAATAAGTATCAACAGAAAATGTGATCAGGAAAACCATCCACCAACCACACAAGAGTGATCCCACAGCCGGTTTTCACATTACCAGTTAGATGGCTGGTCTGCCAAGAAAACAAGGTATCACGTGCAGATGGAAATGCCATTAACTTTTGAAAGCTGCACTGGATCAATTAAATAAGTTAGACAAATTGTAAGCAGAGATTTTAGTGAAAATCTAAGCTGATTTTGGTAAAAACTTAAAAGTAGAAAGTGTAGATCTCATTAAAACTATTAAGTTACACAACATGTAATTGCTGGAGAGTCACCCAGAGGTAATCAGTAAGCAGGAAAGGAAAGTCAGCCCAAGAATGTGGGTAGAACAGTAACCTCATGTAAAATAAAGGTGTTCTCATGTAAATAGGACTCTTACCTTATTCTGACCAGGACCCTTGCCATGCCTAATTCAGGTAACACATTTTAAAATAACAGCTATCTTGTAGAACTAGACCATAGATTTTGATCAAAGACTGGGAGATGAGAGAATTTATTTCATTGTGCAGCCAGATGTTCTCAGCAGGCTTTTTTTTTTCCTGAATTAAAAAGAAAAGCTACACAGCATACCTCTGAACTTCTTCAAAAGTGCCTCCTTCCCATGAATAAATCTTATCAAGGCACACTTTGAGGAATTTGGAGTGAAATTTCTATGAGTCCTGTCCTAGATCCAAAGTTTTTGTCAATGCGTGAATGCAAAGGACACCCACTGCACACAGCACAACCCAGTCCAACCCTTAGGGACACGTCAGATCTCCCACACACTCCTTGTGACTGAGGCCTGCAAGAAATCCAATGTGCTATAATTGCACGAGCATTACTGTGCTTATGCTGGTCACCTCAACAGCACATGAACACATTGTTATTTTCAGGAAATCTGACACAGAAGTTCAGGATTTCTAGCCTTCATGATTAGCACTAAAGCCAGCCTAAGGGACAAAACTGCAGAATCCTCTCCATCAGTTCACTGCGGGTAGACTAAAACAACAGCTTATGGGAGATACCTTATGGTCTGATCATTCTGAATAATAATGGGATACATACACACAAACCGGTGGTTTAAGTGAAGGAAAACCTGACAAAAGAGGCTTAGCTATTTCTGATTTCAGCAATACGAATGCTTTCATTGTTCTTTCTAGAACATGAGGCAGACTAACATCTCTAGCTTTTTCCAGTTGCTTTACATCACTGCCCGCTGTATTTCTTCATCAATCTTTTTTTAGGAATAGCATCTGCCTAATGTTCTTTTCCTTTCTTATTGGATGAGAGTACGTATATACAATGTGGAAACAGAAAAACAGGAGACTTTTGCAAGAATTTAAGCCTCCTCAGAATCATCAAGGCACTTAACTCCAAAACAGGAAGAAAAACAACAACCCACAACACTCACATTCTACTAAGACTGCTAGATTTTCCTAGGCATCAAAAGCCAGCTTGCTTTCTACTCCTCTAGCGCCAAGGAAAGCCAACTATTCAGACCTCACGTGTCTAAACACCCCTTCTTCCACCTGCGAATCTGTAAGAATGGCTTGTACAAAAGCATGCCTACTTTGAAAGCATGGAGACTGTCTAAAATTCCTTAAAATATTTCCTCAACAGCTTGAATGTAGTTTGTGGAAAGAGGAATCCTATGCTTAGATTATCAGTACTGCAATCATACAGCAAGGTAAGCCCCTGTACACACCCTGTATTCTTCAGTTTATCACAGTGATGCCAATACACTACAAAACCTAATACACGAAGCTGTAAGTCTCGGACAAACTTCCTGAACATAGTACAGGCCTCTGGCAATGTGAACTGAAGTGGAAATCTCATTCCATTCAGTGGAAAGTTGTTTGTTTGATTTTATTTTTCCTGAAGTCACCTTAAAACAATTCTGCAGCAGAAATAGCAGCTGTAGAAAAAAGGAACTATGCCTGTAGAGAAACCTTTAATGCTGTTTTCATTATGGCATCTTAGAAGGTAAGCCAGACACACACACAAATCCTCAAATTTACCATAGCCTTATTCTCCTTATTAGTGAAAGTCACAGCTAGGTCTGATCTCCTCCTCTCTCCTCAGTGATATAATGCAAAATTCTGTGTTCTAATCCCACATTTCTTCCAGCAAAATTCTACTAGGCCAGACACATAGTTTTGCTTGACTCATTATTCTGATTAAAATCCCTACGACAAAGCACCTTGTCAAATCCTGCCCATGAACACAATTTAACACCAACACTATTCTTTCAGTGAATAGTCAGGTGTTATGTTCTTATCATGATGGATTACAGATAGTTAATGAGAATTTAAGGAGATGTTTCGAGGCAATAAATAAAGCAGCCAATTGATAGGAATGCCTAGCTATTAGCAGTTCACAAGGCGACCTATCATTCAGGAGAAGATGATAACAAGCCTAAGAGACTCGCTCAGTGGAAGCCCTGTTAGGAAGAGAGCTTCACCAGCATTAGGTAAGATCTGATTTTCTGCCCAAATCACACGTGGCTCATTTTCTAAGACCACAATGTTGTTTCCACAAAAGCTGCTTAGATTAATGCCTTGAACACCACCACAAAGTAGCTTGCAACCCAAGTTAGTTCAGCTGGCTTAGCAGGGCTTTCATTCACTCCCCAGTCGAACAGCACCAGCCAGCCACCTATCCTAAGGGAAGTCCTTGAAAATAATCCGGACTGAGTGCAACCGAACCACTACTCTTATGGACTGAGTGGTATCTTCCTTTCACTAAGTTACTGGTTTAAAAAATTAAGATTTCAATTCCAGTCAGATTGGACTTTGCAGAATTTTTGGCAGCAAAGTATGTAACGGTAGATTTGAAGTCAAGTACTTTTATTTCAGGTATCTTTCTACCATCCTTCTTTATTTTAAACAAGAGTTTATATGCAAGACCAAAATTTTGAGCTGTGTACTTCAGAAACACAAAGAACATGTGAAAACTGCCTTTTAGAGCAGAAACATTCAAGAAAAAGAAGAGTATGGTTGTAACTGAAGGATAGATGCATTGTTTCCTCAAGAGGATAAACTTCCCTGAGCCTCATTCCCAATTCTAGACCAACCTAACAAAGCAGCATCAGGAATCCTTGAGGAGAATTTATGCAAAAAAAGCAGATATGTATAGAAAATATCAAAGACTATGGTTAAGTATTTTATAGTTTTACATTGAGGAATTTATCGAGGAACCTTAACACACATGAAATATACTCACCTTTGCCAGTAATTCCCTGTTTATCGTAAAGTTCACTGTTCCTGGACCAGTGCTGATTTCACTCACTACAGCATCACATTTTAGCTATAAGAACAAAATAGAACAGTAACTCTCTATGAAAACAGGTAAATTAGGAAATTTTAATTCAATTCACTCAAAATATTAATTTAATCCACTACAAATATTAAATGCTATTTATCTGATTGGAAACAATCACAGATCATTTAATCCATCCTGTTGAAAAAAGGATGACTTTATTATTTCTAATCCATGCTTACTAGCTCTGAACACATCTCACTCTGAAATGTCACACGTTTGTTTTGCTTCAGTCCTTGCATGTGTCCAGGCTGTTTTCTTTTGGCTGTGAGCAGCAGATGATCTCTTTGTATGCACAAAGGCTGAGATGCATTTGACAGCTTCACAGTGTATGTGACAACACAAAAAAAATAAAGATCCACGTCTTAAAGAAAATCTGAGACAAGTTTTGGACTGCTGTTTCTTGAAGTTCCTGACTTGAACTACAATACCTTGCAGCAGCCAGTGATACAAAATAAAGATGTTAAAGGTTCATATATTAAAGATTCCATTTACAATTTTCAGAAGGCTCATGTTTTGAAAATTCTGAAGCTGTAAGGAATGTTTAAGCAGCTCTAATGTCAACCTCCTCTTTACACAGATTTTGGTCTCTTTACAGGTTGAGAGTTTTGGCTTCGTTTTCACTAAAGTAGCTTCCTTTCATAGACAGGACATTTTCTCAAAATACAAAAACAAACAAAAAACAGAGGATAACTTGGTCATCTTATAACTTGGTCATCTTATAACTTGGTCTTTGAGAGAGACAAGCTACACGCTCCTTCTGGAGCGCATCATGATGAAGAAGAAGTTCTAGCCCCATTCTAGGTCTTGTAGTTAGATCCTACCTCAAACAGGAGTAATTACTGTTAGCCTGTAAGTTCTTTATCCTTAACAATCTCCAATAACAACAAATGCCATTGTTTATTCATAAGCTACATGAAAGAAATATTTCTTATACTGACTCTGAATTTCCCTCCTCTTTGTTTTACTGAAGGCCCATTTTACCCATGTTATGGGGCAGATATAAATCAGAAATTCCCACTGCACTTTCTCCATACTGTTTGTTCTGCTAAACATTTTCTACATAATCTGTCACTACTATCTCAGTGTTTTTCAACTCTCTTTAATATGAGAGCTTATTTGTCCTCTCCATAGCTCTATCAACCTTTCCTCCAAGTACTTTACGGTTCTTTAGTAACCAGATCTCCTCATGCCTGTGGCTTGGATCAGAATGCCATATCAGAATATCCTATAAAGGCATAAAAAGAAAAAAAAGTTCCCCCTCAGCCAAGAACTAACAGTTGAAAGATTAAGCAAGAAGCAGCCACCCAGATCAAATCAAAAGCCAACAGAAACAAGACAATTACAACCTTTGTGACAGACAAATCTCAGCATATCTTAGCATATTGTTCCATTTGGCAACACAGTGCCTTATTATTTTGGCTACTTTAGTTAATGGGAACTATTTCAGTCTTTTCTGCCTAACCTAAATATCTGTATTTCAAACATTGTGACCAATTTCCTCTTCAGTGACTAAGAGCATGCTACTGAAACTCGAGGTACTCTATCAACTGTTTATCATGACAAACACTGATCACTGCCTACGTTTCCCTGTCTCACTGCTAATTTTTGATATTATGGTCATATTTTGCATATTTGTATTTCTATACTGCTTATCTTTGTGGATGACATGATCAGTCTAAGCAAATTATAATAAACGCATTGCCTTTATCCAATATTCAACAGAAATGATTCTAAGAGATTAGAGTGGTTTTTTTTCCTTTTCCTCCTTTTTTTTTTTTTCTCCTTTGGTTAACCAGCGTGGTGTATTCAATTTCTGAGCTTATACTGATGGTCTGCTCTTTTCTACTGTTACATCTGCTTTGCTGTCTAAAGATGTGAGGCTTGGTGGCCAAGATTTATTTAATGAGCCAGAACCAATAAAAGAGAAAGACACATTTGTAGCTTTCTAATCACTGGTAACAGCATTTGTTTTTGAAGTGACAGACTAGACACAGGGAAAAGAATTGCTACCATGATGTTACAGTCACGGGAACAGAATGCCCACAGAGGCCGTTAAATCCTTGGAGGCTTATAAAACCACAGTGGATTTCAAAAGTCCTGAGCAAACTCATCCAAAAGCCCTCAAAAACCTGCTTTGAGGAGGAGACTGAAACAAATCACTTCCTGAGGCCCTTTCCAACTTACATTATTCTATGATGCTAGATCATCTTAAAGTTGTTTCAGAACTTTTGGTTGTACATCTGTGCACCATCAGCTCTTCCTCTGCCTGAGTCAGAATATTCATGTGCTACAAAAATGGGTCCAAAGTATGGTTCTCTTCAACACCTCAGCAGTGAAGAATGAAATGAGGAAATAGTTTAGCTTCTCAGTAATATTCTAATTCTTTTTATTCGTCCTTTTTAACTCCTGATCATATAGCAACCCTACTGATTCTCTCTCAAATTTGTTCTGAGGCAGATGAAGCACCTTTTTTACACTTTTATTATTTGACCTACTGCCTCTTTGCACCTAACATTGCCACTACTTCTTAGTTTATACTCCTCTTCATCAGCACCAGTAACACTTTTTTAGATTTTGAAGGATTTTTTTCATCTCTAATGATCCCTCAAAACCTAGCATCATCTTTCTGGTCCCTCTTTCAACCCTATACATACCAACTTCTCTGAATTTTTCTTCTCTTCCATGTACCTTTTTTTTCTTCAAGGTTTGTGTCACTTCTGTATATCTTGTTTTGCCTGTTACTTCTTTTTTATTACAGTAGCTATCCTTAATGACTCAGCCACTGCCATTTCCCATGGCCTGAAATGGCCATGAAAACATTGCTGTTCTAAGAAACCTCAATTTCAAAAAGTTAGTCAGTTAGTTCAAAGTCTGGCCTGTTTGACCCACAGGTTAAATTTCTCCATTGTGATTTTAGTGTTGGATTTTGCCATCTTTAATTTCTCAGGCCACTACATACTCAATTTTTTCCTCTAGTTTTGGTCAACAGTACGGACCACAGCATAGCTTTTAGGCAGTGCCTCCTAACTCACAAATATTACTTGTTCTCAAACTATTTTAAAACAACAATTTCACAAAAAAATTAACTAAAACTGCTCCTCCGGTTACCTGTGAAGACTCTGTGGGTGAGTGACAATGGGTGCAGTCATTAAACTACTCTGATCCAGAGAGATGTTTGAAGAAAGAATATGATTTTCTTTACGATGCCTGTTACATTCCTCGTCTGTAAGTTCATTACTGCATCAAATACATGGAATTAACGTATTAGCATACCTTCTCAGCTAGCTTCTGAGCTTGAAGCTGAAGATCTTGTGCTAAACAATCACCAGAATGATTTTCTAGAACAGAAGCAATAGAAAGCTGGAAATCAGCAACATGCCTGAAAAAAAAAAAAAAAGAACAGATGAAAATCAGGGAAAAAAGTGTTGAAAGGACATGGAGATTTGACAAATCCAAGCTGACTCTGCATATGGCAAGTCTAATTGGCAAGCATAAGCCAGTTGCAGGTACCCAAAAGTTAGCTATGTTTAGAAAGCTGCAGTAGAAAGCTAAATATTACCTTCGCTCTAATACAACTGTAAAATACATACGGTGAAATCACCATCTCACAGTAAAAAAATGTTATACTCATGAATAAAAGTAGTTTATCTGCCAAAATTACTACACCTCTTAAGTATGACAGGGAAAAAAATCTGTAACTTCACATTGGTACTAAGCAGTTTCACATTTAGTTCATTTATTAATACTGAAACATTTACCATTCAAGTGGTGCATATTATTTATATTTTTGAAGCAATTATATTTGCGTTAAGCTTGCTTCAAAAAATAGAGTGGTTTAATTAGATTTAGGTATCTTCTTATAATTGGACCAGTATATTAGCTTAGGTTTGCTTTTCTGTATTTCTTTTTCCCTGAAGTCCTATTAAGCCATTGTACTAAGAAACACAACCAAAAATAATATAACATGACAAAATATTGTAAAATAAAGTGCAATCACTACCGTTTTTTGGAGACAGGAACTGCAGATATGGACTTTATTAGATTTTCTGGTGGTAGATCCAAAACTTTCGAGAGCTAAATTTGAAATAAAGAACAAAGTGGCTTAAGTGAAAAAGATTCAGGAAAAGTATTGCTCCCTGTTTAAATACCTGTGAGGGATTTTCAAGTAAATTTCCTCTCGGGGAAAGAAAGTAAATAATTATGAAGTACTTTAAGCTTGCTGTTTTCCAATTTGCAACACGAATGCAGGGAATAGTAAAGGAACCTTAGAAAAGGAAAAAAAAAAAAAGCCAAGGCAAAACATCATGAACAGGTTCTTTATTTCACAGGATAACGTTTTATTTATTTATTTATTTATTTATATCCTCCAGCCCCTGCACGCTACTACCGGCCCGCCCCCCCCCACCTTGGCTGACCCAGGCCCCCCCCCAGCCGTTAGGGGTGGGCGGGCCAACGAAGCCCGCGCCGATCCCCTTGGCAACCGGCCCTACCACCTGCCACCTCCGGGAGGGGGGGACCCGGCTGAGGGCTCAAACCGGGCGGCTCCGCTTTCGGCACAGCCCCGCTCGGGGCTACGGAAGGACGGGCTGGGAGGGTTACCTGGGTGGCGATGCTCCTCCGGAAGGCGCAAGCTGCCATGACCGGGCCGCGAAGCGGGAGGTCAGCACCGCCCCTTGCCCCCGCCCGCCGCTTTCCGCCCGCCCTGTCAACGCCGCGCTGCCCCGCACTGCGCATGCGCCTTCTTTTGCCTCCCCTCTCCTCAGGGCCGTGTGGCCGTTACCTCACGGAGCCGTTAGCGGGGGGGGGGGAGGGGGCGACATGAGTGTGGGCTCCGTCTCCAAGGTGAGGGGGGGGGGGGGGGTCGCGTTTGATGTCGTTTAAGCGTTACATTTGTGTGATTTTTTTGTTTTTTGTTTTGAAAGCTTACGTTTGGTCCACGGCCAGGGGCGCCGGGGCGGTAGCGAGGAGGGAACGTTTGCCAGAGCGCTTCGCTTAAAATGTGGTACAGCACCGCGCTGTGTGGTGTCTTGCTTGGTTATATCGCGGGCAGCAGCAGTTGGCCACAGCACGCAGGGATGTGTTTTATCCTAGGAAAACTCCCTCCCCTCGTGTTATTTTCCACTGAATCCTGACGTGTGTCTGGGTTCTTCAGTGTGCAGGTGACCGTGCTTTAAGGGGGACGTGGAACTGCTTACAACCAAAGTTAAAATTGAATCTAGGAAGAGTGGGTTTCCCTTTTAAAAATGTTGCTTTTAAGTATTTGAGCAGTGAAAGGTCCTTCCGTTGTGTCCTGTGTCTTATATGTAATACTTGGTAGTTTTACATACTCATCTCTGCTGCATTGAATGTAAAACATTCAATAATATTTGTAGTTCATTAGACTTAAGTATGTATCCTTTCTTCTTACATCTATGTGTTTTATACAGTTCTTTTCATAGAATCACAGAATGGTTTGGATTGGAAGAGGCCTTAAAGCCCATCCAGTCCCACCCCCCTGCCATGGGCAGGGACACCTCCCACCAGGCCAGGTTGCCCAAAGCCCCATCCAGCCTGGCCTTGAGCACCTCCAGGGATGGGGCATCCACAGCTTCTCTGGGCAACCTGTGCCAGGGTCTCGCCACCCCCTGAGTAATTTGGGCCAATTTCAGTTGTCTTCTCATGAATTACTGTTCTGACTTACTATGTGTAAGGCAGCATAAATAAGTCTGTGTCAAAGCTTTTTGTAGTGGAATTGTTCCACAGCATTTAGGGTACGGACAACGCAGCTGGACAACTTTTGTCCAGCTATTT
This sequence comes from Cygnus atratus, assembly GCF_013377495.2. Lineage (NCBI taxonomy): Eukaryota > Metazoa > Chordata > Aves > Anseriformes > Anatidae > Cygnus > Cygnus atratus. Next base: position 38,373,240 of record NC_066364.1, read on the forward strand.
TTAGATGGTTTTTAATATGTAGTAAAATGGAAAGTATCTGAGAACTTTTCCAATTCCTAAGGCAGTTTTTCAGAGGGGGACAACAATAGGTATCAGTGTTTGACTTCAGATTCTTATTTGGATCAGAAGGGAAATAACATGTCTGAAGATACCCAACAATCTAGTGTCTGTAATCAAAATTGAGCACCTTTCTAGAGTTTTACTTTTATTAGATCATTCTTACGCTGGTGGCTGAACTGTCTCAGTTTGAGTTCAATAATCTTTGCTTATGCAAGCGTCTCTGTGGGAAATACTGGATTGAATCAGTCTGTTTAAATACCTTGAACATTTGTGTTTTTGCTTCGCTCTTGCTGTGGCACGAGAACCTCACAGCAAGAGCTGGGGAAAGTGTACGATTGCTGGAATAAAGGAAATTGCAAAAAGTAGATGAGTATTGATTTGGGAGAATGATGGGGGAGAAATTTCAGGTTTTCTACAGGAAATTGAAAAAATCTCCCAGAATTCAAAGCTTAGTACTTGCATTTGATTTCATCCTTCTTGGTGATGAATCAAATCTAACTGTGAGATGACTTCTATCTGGAGGACTTCTGGAGGCAGGGTTTTTATTTATCTGAACCTTTTCCAACTATTTGTCATTCTGCTTTTATCTGTCTTTACTTTTCTATTCTGGGATGGACTTGTTGTCCTCTGCAGTTGCAGGGTGTCATTGGCTTTTGGATCACCTCTGCTGTGCATCCCAGCCTCTTGCTTTGCTTTTAACTGAATCTGTATCGAGGAAACTATTGATATGTCCCCAGGGAATCATTTCCTCTTAATTTTAAATCTGTTGAATGAAGGTACATGAGGAGTTCAACGATTCCTCTCGCTGCTGTTCTACCTGATGGATGAATTGAAGAACATAATGGAAGGGTGATAAAAGTTCCTCACAGATATTCTGGAATACTGTTTCCACTGCTTTTCTAGCTTGAAACAGGAAAATAAAAGCACAACTAATGGTATCCTTAAGATGCTGGCAATTAGGTTAAATTGTTGATGGAACACTGCGGTTAAAGGAGAATAAAATGGCCTTAGGAGTCACAGTCAGATTGATGCTCATTTTGAAGTTATATTTTTCTTGTTATTCTCCAGGGCTGCTTTGTTTTTAAACCAAGTCCCAAGAAGAGAAAGGTGTCTCAAAAAACAGGTTAGTGCATTTTGATGTATGTTGCTGTGCTTTGGGAGGGTTAATCCTGGAAGCTTCAGTTCTGATTGAATTCTGTTGTAGCTGTGTGAGGATTTCAGTTGCTCCTTGATGTCAGTATTTCTGAAAATTCATTTCTTCAGAAGTAGTAGGTTAGTGTAAATGTTTTTTTCATCTCCAGCAATCAAGAATGTATAGCTGGCCTTTGTCTTTGCATTTTTATTTTTTTTTTACAAGAGAACTCTCCATGCTGCCATAAATTGTTAACTGACAAACCATCTATCTGAAGAGTCTGAATGAGCCACTTTTAAGCTGTGGGAGTCAGAAATTATATCCATTCATAATTCTTACCCTGTTTGGGTAGTTTTTCTTCTTTTCCTTGAACAACTTTGGCAGAAGCCATTTGTGAACATCCCTTGGCTTGTGTTTACTAACATTTGTTGTTATATTTACTTTCTTTTCTCCAGTCCAAAAGGCATGTATACAAGTCTCTGGGCATTTGAGGAAGACCAAATGGGACAGACTGTTATTGAAGCCATAAGTAAGGCTGCTCAAATAGTTGCTGTTTGAAAGTTGGTCAGGGAACGAACTGTTCTTATTCCAAGGTTACAGTTTTTCGGCAGGGACAGAGCTGTCAAAAAGTGTGACAGTTCGAAAATACATATTTTTTAAAAAAAGGTGGAGGGGAAAGTAATAAGGCTTTGGAAGTCATCACAGACTCCTTCATTACCAGAGGGACTTACATCAGCACCTGCTTTAAAATTAATTCCAAATTATTTTTTTCTGTGAGAGTTGGCACATCTGTGGCTCAGGGAACGAGAGGTAGGCAGGTTCAATCCAGTCTGTCATTGCAAGATAAATAAACTAACAACCAAGACCTATGCACTTAAACCACGTTGGAATTTCACCCTGTACTGAACAGTATGTTTTTGCAAGATTTATAAATCATGGTTGGAAAAATGTGTTGCTCCACTTAGCACATACTTTGTCACAGAAAAATGAATTTGACTGGGCTATTCTGAAAAGAGAAGCAGAAGGGAGCTGGTTTGACTGCTAACAGCAGTTGATTCAAATGGTATTCTAAATAAACGTGACTTTGATGTGCATATGTTGCATTTGGAAGGCCAAACCTGACAAATGTGAAGTTTCAGGTGGGGTTGATAATACCACCTCACAAAGGCCTTCTGTGCACATTTGCACATACAGTTTCAGGTCTGGTAGTATAGAAAGAATATTATTCTTTGGAATAATAACTGTGGTGGCTGGATTGTCTTTAACTCAAAGCCTGCGTCATCAAAGTGTGTTATGTATTTATGTGATTTTTCTTAGGGATACAAATGAGATGATAGCTCAGGGCAGACGAGGAAAACAGAAGATTAGGTGGGGATGGGTGTTGTTCATCATTTACAGTGAAGTTTTTTTTAGTGATATGAAAGATTAAATGTGCTCCTCATGTGGTTCTTTAGAGGTCAGACCACAGCTGATGCTCCCTTGGATGGCTTAGCAAATGGACCTTGTAATCAAACTTCATATTTGCATGTCTTTAGAAAAATTTAGCTGTTATGTTCAACGTTGCCTTGTAGCAAGCAACAGGTAACAACAGGCTGTTTACTTCACCTTCAGCCTTTGTGTTCTTCCACGTAGTGTTAGTGAAGCCTTAAAAGCTACAGCAGCTGGGAGTAAGGCGTGGGTATGCTGGGAGCAGGACAGTTGCAAACCTGTGCTATTTTATTTTATGAAATGTAGACTGTGTGAAGGTGGGAGGAAAAACAAGAAAAATGTCACTCAGACTTGTTTCTGTTCAGGCTCCTATTTCACTTTCAACTCTGTCCTTCTTGTTAGGAAGCTGGTAGAGAGTTTCTGTACTCATATCTGTGAGCTAGAGGAGCACCTGGGAAGCCAGATGCATTCAAAAATGTGCCAAGACATGGTGTTACTAAAATGGAGCTGATTTTTGAAGGATTCATGGCTTTTATGGCTCAGATATGTTTTTTCTCATTTTCTTCTTTGTGAACAGCTCACATAGAAGTGAGAGGCAGCTTAGAGATGATTCAAAAATACAGGCTTGGTTTGTGCTTAAAAGTTTTGCTGGGATAGTTATGGTAGTTAAGATTATGTATTTAAAAAAATAATCTGTATTTCAAGTAACCTAACAGTCCTTTCCCAGTATACCTGTTTTGTTTTTTTTTTTTTTCTGGAAGCTGGTATTACTGCATCTTTCCAGGAAGACAGAAAGGATTTTTATGCACATGTTTGTGCAAGCCTTTGTGGTTCTTATCAGACTGTTATAGTGAAGGAGGATTGAATATTTAATAGGGGAAACAGACCCACAAAACTTTCTGAAGCAAGGGGAAGATATATACCTATATATTAATATTGATAGTGTGTGTGTGTGTGTATGTACTTTGTGAAGCAAGGGAAAGATGTAATTAATATTTTATATATATATATATATGTATACACATATACATACACATATGTATACACACAGATATAAATATATGTAATAATAATGGCTTTTTGCCCTGATTTAGCCTTTAGCTCATCTGGGACTTGAGGTAGAAGCCAGCTCTTTGACTGAAGGCTGTATAGCTGGGCAATAGATTCTGCTTATTCCCTCACTTCTTCTACCAGATACCAGCAGTTAATTAACTGGCTAAGAGAAAAGTCATCTCCCTTATACCTATATAGATATATCTGCTGTATCTGTCTATATAGATATCTTTATCCATAGGTGTTCTTGCTTCAGTTGGGTACTTTGCTTTCTTCTCAAGAAAAAATGATTTGTTTTAATAATATTTGTCTTTCCCTTTGCTTTCTAGCTGACTACTTCAGGGAAGGAAACAGTGATTCAGAGGATAGCGAGTTACGGTTTGCTACTTGTCAGTCATTATGGAAACAGGTGAAATTGGAAACAGAGGTGGGTCTTGCACCTAATACTAAAGCATTTATAACAGTGCTGCTTGCTTCTTTGTTTTTGGAGGTCTCTTTTTACACACTTAAAAGAACAATTTGTTAAAGCAATAAAAGGGCCAGAAATACTGACCAAGACTGAAATGCTTTTCTAGTGTACGAAATTAAAAAAAATAAAAAATATCCATCAGTTACATATTACTTCTTACCACAGAACTACATGCTTTTGATGCTTTAAGCTGCTTCTTCTAAGCTTATGTTTTAACTAATTGACCTTCTTATTATTAATTCCTGGCATACTTTTTTTTATTATTATTTTTTTCCTCTATCTCCAATTCTATTCTGTGTGTGCCAGCCCTCTGAGGACTTCAGGCTGCTTTTGACCTCAGTGTTACAGAACTCATAGCGGCCCAAGATTCACAGTGGATTTATGAGAATACAACTGCATGGATGTCAAATAGTGAAAGATAAGGCTGCAAGCTGAATCTGTTGCGCTAGTACCGACAGTGTCAGTGGGTTTGTCTGGTGGGGATGGGAGTTAATTTCATACTGAACTGTGGCCTCCTAATTGTTGTGTAGTAGATGGCATGCTGTTGTTGTGTCTGAGTAGCCAGCTGGCTTGTATTATAGCATGAATAATTGCTTCCGTACAGCAGGGATTTCCTCCTCTATTCGGTGTCAAGGATTCTGGGCAAGTATTCCGTATTCCTCTGCCTGCTATTGGGTATTAAACATTATGAGTTTTTTTTTTTCCCCAAGTTTGTTTTGGGATATACAGTAGGAGCCAGCTGGATGGAGCTTGTAATCTGGACCTGTGGGCTAAACTCGTAAATTCCTCTAATTCTGTTTCTACTGTTCCATGATCCAGCTCACTTGGACTCGTCAGCACACTTTTCAAACCATAACAACCAGGGTGCGCAAAGCAGCGTGCAGCACCACAGCGCTGATCGTAATAAATAGAAGCTTTTGGAGGTGTATTTGGTATCATCCTACTAGCTGCTTCAGCCTGACAGGTTAGCCACCAGCACTGGCAGAACCTGCCTTGTCAGTTACACAGTGAGGCTAGAGGGACAATGACATCTGTAGCCACTTCTGGAAAACCTTTTCTTGTCTTCTTACTTTGGCATGGTGTTGTCAAGGCTTTTGAAACAATGCTTCTAGATAGCCAGCAGTGGCTGCAGGATTTTCAGGTTGATGAAGTGTTTTTTCCTAGTGCTCTGCAAATATTTGTCCAAGAACAGCCAGCACAACCCATCATGGTAAAAGCCTCCCTTAACTACTTAGAAGCACAGAGCCGTTGCCGTCTGGAAAATCATTATTCTTTCCTGTCCTAAATATTCTGCTGTTGGTTGTGGTGTGTTTTTTAATGCTGCTAGAAGTTCACCAAATATTTTGGCTCTTCTTTCAGCTCCGGATGGACGACAGTTCATCTCTACATTGACAAATTGGCATTGGCCTTGCCTTAGTTTGCTTTACCCAATAGCAGATTATCTGCAGTTATTTTTGATGCTATACGTAGAATTTTCTAGGTAGCTGAGGGCTTTATCCAGTCAGGATTTTATTTCTTTTGCACTTTGAAACTCTGGTGTAGCAAACACAATCCATGGTAGAATACCTGAGAAGTGTAGGGCTTGCTGGTTTGGACTCTTATTCTAGGGCTTCTAGTAGCGCACTAAGGGTAGGATGTTCACTGAAGTGTTTGCCAGGATGTGCTACCTGACATTTTTGTGTCAAGCTATGTGCTTGTGTTGGTCTCTTTTCAGTTCTCTGAAACCTATCTGAGGTGTTGAATACTGAAGTGGATTTGACTTCCAAGTACTTTGTTGTGGAACACTCTTGGCCTTTGTATGTGTATCACAAACTGCGCTGCAGTGGTGGCATTTGGTGATGACATCCTCTCAGGCTCCTCACAACGTGAAAATCTGGCAGAAGTAGTGCAGGAATTATGCTCTTGTCCTTGATTTTTTTTTTTTGCATGTGATTTTTTTACCTCTTTTGTTCCAGTATTGCAGGATATCCTGGGTTTGACCCCTGCTTTCAGCAGTGGTCTTGCAAATATTCTTGTTGCGATACATCTCATCAAGAGCTTTCGGAAACATTCCCTTCTTGTAAGGTCACAAATTTGAGGTGTTACACCAGGCTTCAGGTTAGAAACACAAGTCCCAAGTGCAGGGCTGTAACGTGGTGATTTTAGCTCTAAGGTGCAAATAATAGTTTTCAGACCACACGTGGCAAAACCTTGCTGGGTGTTAGTGTTGTAACAGGGGTTGAACTGCCAGTTCAATTTTTCAACTTTTGTTTCAAAGTTTCCAGAGTAGTGTCATACAAGTAAATGAGTTGGTCACTTGAGATGCAGAGCAGCCTAAAATACTTGGTGGAAAACTACCAGAATAGTGCAAATAATGAAGCTATTTTCACAGAAGGCGACTGATGGATTTAAGAAAGCTAAGCAAGGATGTAGTGGTATGGCAAACTGAATTCCCATCTTCACGAACTCACAGTGAAAGAAATAGTAGAAACTGGAACTATGCAACGTGAGGACTCAGAATCTTATTAGATGGGCTTAGTGATCAGAAGCTCAAGGCCTGATGGATTTTGAAGCAGAAGCTCTGATGATTGTTATGGGATGAATAGTAATGGAGAAGCTCTTATGATGCTGTTATAAAGCTGATGGCATAAACTGTACTTTTTGAAATGTCATGTTACAGTTTTTTCTCAGTTGCCATAGAATTTACCTGGTATGAGTTCAGAGGCAGACAATCAATGTCAAAAAGAAGAATATTTTTGAATAAGTAGAGGGTGAAGAGATTGAGATCATTTTGCGTGTGTTTTGTCAGTTTATCAGTACTCTACAAAGTGTGCGATAGGAACTCTTCTGTACAATAGAAATGGAGCTCAGATTTTTGAGGAGGCATCATATGCAACATCCTGGAGATGTGTTCTTAACTCTTCTGGTAGTTCTCTCAGCAGCTAGAAACAACCTTTGCGGCTTCATTTAAAATCAAGTTCACAGCTGGGTGTGGCACTTGTCATTCCTAAGAAATCTTGATCATGATTTTATTGGGAATAGGGGCTTAATTTTCATCAACCTTCCAGGGTATGTACTGATAATTCTGAACTTCAGAGCACATTTTTGGCTGTTCTACAATAACCCTTCTGATAGATTAGAGACAGATTTTCAAAGACACATACATAATAAAAGAAATACAAAACGTTTCCAGTATATATCTGCGTTTAAAAGTTGTTTCTCCCACTGCCCTTCTCTCACCTTGCAGTATATTCTGGTATGAAGATCATCCTGAAGGGCAAAAGGCAGTGTAGCAAATGAGGCAGTTGCATGGTTTAGTATTTTTTTTTTTCTGTAATGCTTTGTTTCATTATTTTATTTCTTCTTTCAGTTTGAATTAAATTTGAAGGACCTGAGTGTTTGTTCTCATACGGATCTCTCAGAAAAAAAAACACAGGAGTTTTTTAACCCAGGAGGGAATAATAGAAGTTTTTATAAACATTCATTATATTCCTTCTCTGTCACTTATGCTTTGCCTGTGTGTTTTTGTCTCCTCCTTTAAAGGCTGTGGTGTGATTGGTGTGATAACACAGTTAAGCTCATTTGCTGTAAAAGTTATTGTTGAGACATTAGACCAGAAGTTCCAAGATGGGAAACGTCTGTGTTTTCCACATAGTGAATAAACTGGCAAGTTTATAATTCACCAAAAAACAACAGCAAAAACGGCAAAAATACCCCACTAGTGTTACATTAGATGTTGCACTGGAGTTTTAAGGGTTAAATCCAACACAGGGAAAGGGTAGGAAAATGAAGATATTCTGGTGTTTCCACATTTCTATAAATAAAAACTCTCTGCTTGTTTACAGCAAATAGAGGAAGATTTGAATACGCAGTTATTTGATAACCTCGTGAGTTTTTTGAGGAGGTCTCATTCCGAGTTCAAAGAGAAGACAGCAGAATGGAATTGTCGGATGAAGTCCAGAGAAATCCCTACTGCAGCTCTTGTCTTAGGTAACTTTTTTAAGATGCATTCTGTTATGTCCATTTGCTCTCTTACAGAGACTTTCAAGTTGATACAGAGATCAAAGAAATTGTATTGCTGATTTCCAGCAATTAGTGTGAGCAGCATCAGCTTTCAAAAATGTTAACAGAAGAGATTGGGCTGGGAAAAGGAAGAAAGATCTGACCTGCTTCCCTTTTGTCTGTGTACTTAGTTGTGCAATAAGGAACACCTTCCTTAGAGGTGCATCTTAGACAACTGGTCATGATTTTGTTCCCCCCCCGCCCCGATGCCATGGAGATGTTTTGATTCTGTCCTCATTTTTGGCACTAATTTCCTTGCTGGTTTCTGCGACTAACCATGGGATTATACAGCCTCTGTTTTTCTGATAAATGTTAATGAGTTGATTCTTGCAATGCATCTTTTCATGTAGTTTTCTACATGAAAAGCATCATTATCTTGGAAAAGGAGCAGAGGGTGAGAAAAAATAGCCGACGGTTTTAGTATTGAAGTTCTGAAGTCTTTTTTTTGGTTCAAATGTTTTAACTAAACCTGAACCTGGTTCAGGGCAACCTGACTATGTTTTCACTGGATCATGTTAGGTAACCTAAAATTAGGCCTGTGCTGCAGAATTATTGTGTGAACAGTAACAGAGCCTGGAAGGTTAATCTTTTGTATGTAGCAGAAAGTTCCTGCTTTGAATATTTCTGGAAGAAGCAGTGAATTGCCCTCTGGAGAGACTTTTTCTTTCTTTCTTTGACTAAGAATGTTCACAAAGGCAGTAAAAATTGAGTGGTTCATAATAAATTCAGAATGTATTTCATTGAAACTCAGTAATTTCTCCCCTTATATAAGCCCCATGAGGATCCACGTCTCAGGTGTCTGCACTGCTGCTTTTCTAGAGAAAGCAAATTTCATCTTTTTGTCTCCAGTGCTTAGATGACTGTGAATGTCTTCTGCGGTTATGAGCGGCAGGGAAGTTAGAAAAACAATCCCTGCAGGTTTGTACCCGTGAGAAATCTTCCATAGAAAAATAAGGCAAAGTACTACATGAGCCATCTTTACAGTGATTCCCTGTTCCTTTCAGTTGGCTAGTATGAATATGCACGTTTAATCTTGTGCTAGTTTTTCATCTTACCTCATAGATGGTGTGATGCTTTTCATTCCTTCCTTGAATATTTGTGGTAGCTTCTGTTTTATTGTCCACTGTTCAGTTTATCATTCAGTCACTGTGGTCACAAGTCACAGCAAAATGCACTTAATTTGTCTTTCTTCTAGGTGTAAATGTTACAGATCATGACTTGACTTTCAGAAGTCTCTCAGAAGTCCTTCAGAATAGAGTTACTCCTTATGTAGCCTTGCTGCAGGCCAAAGATTGCCCAGGTAAATACTGCAGTGTCTTTGCTTCTTCATCTGAGTAAGTTGTCAGCTAACTAGTTTTTGCCCCAAAGGTAAGAATAATAGGGTGGAGAGATATTGAACGCCTCCTAAAGATTTGTTCAATCCCATGTTAACATCACAGTAAAGCATACTGTGTTTTAAGAGGTGTACAGTTCTGTTGTTCAGTTCTGTTAAAGACAGTGAAGGTTGAAATAAATTGTTGTAGTATGAATGTCAAGAGCGTGTTGTTTTGTGTATTGCATGTCGATACTGAAGGTTGGCTTTCCCCTTTTTTGATCAGATCATGTATGTATGCATTTCATTTTTTTTTAACTGCTTAATTGCACAGAAGAAATGGGTAGAAAAAAAAATCCCCTGCTCTTTATTTAAATATAAAAGGTTATTTAAATAAAAAGGTTTAAATCACTCACAGCAGCATCCCCAGAGCTATTGATTGGCCTTTTCATTTATTTTTAGGCCACTCTGATAGCATTTGTGGAGTTCAGGAAAGGTACAAGGTCACCATCTTAACTTGAATTGTTGCTATCTAGGCAACTTCATAGGATACGTTTTACTGCATTAACAACATTCATGCCATGAATACTTTGAAGCACTATGGAGCGTGAGATGTGCATTCTGGAGCGAGGAGGAGAATAATTAGAAAAGTGAAAAATAATAACTTGGGGAAATTTCTTAGAGCATGAGTTGGGGAAGCTCTAAGATTCTAGGCATCTAACTGAATATCTTTATTGTCTGTCTAAAAACGTGTTGTGAAGGCATAAAAAACCTGATGCAGAAGCTCTTGGGGCAGCTGATGAACTGCTATGTAGATGTGGACTCATCAGAGGAAGACAACTATGTACAGACTTCCCAGAACAGAATACGTTGTTCAATGACTTCTCTAATCACCTGGTATGAAAGTGTAACAAAGGTATGATTTTGGTTTTCATATCAGCAGTTTACAAAAATGTCTGACCTTTAGATTCTTCTAAAAAGGACATTGAATACCTCAAATTTATATGGAGAAGTGAAAAAATGGGAAAAGTTAGCTTTTCATTTAACGCTAAGAAATGACTGAGACTGAGGTGATTTGAAAGTAAATCTGTAACAGATGTGGAGTTAGTTTCTGATGAGGTATGAATGTCAGCATTCTGAAAATCGGCTAAAGTACTATTTTATGATATGTTTACATGGGAACCAGAAGCTTAAAATGCAGTATCAACTTCATACCAGATGCTATTCTCCCAGCAGCGCTGAGATCTTTTGCTTGTTAAAACAAAACTTCAAGAAAGAACAGGGGGAGAGGCACTATTTTAGTGCTGTATGTCGTCATGTTTATCATCATGTTATCATCATGTTATTAGTGGCGGTATGGCATCTGCAACCCATACTGTGTTGAAAAGCAGTGACAAAATAACTGTAAATAGTTTTTATCCTTGTATTTAATAAAGCTAATGATGTTTTATTCAAGTATTTTCTTCTGTCATGAATAAAAGCTAGAACTGATTTTGTGAGCAGTGTGTTAAATAAAAGTTTAATGAGTACCTGCAGTTTTTATTACTGTGTAAATGTATAGAAAATGGGCAACTTCCAGGTACCCAACTAAAATCTTTTTCCTCAATCCCAACACACTTTTACTGGTTCTGTCCCACAGAGCTGTCCTTGTTGAATGTATTGTTGTTTGTTTAGCTTTTAAAAATGTATTTATTCTTTGCACTTCCTGCTATGCAGGACAGAAAGAAGAAAATTTGCGGTTCTAGATGCTTGTAATATGTACAATTGTAGCAAAATACGTACGAAATATGTACAAAAAAAAGGTCAGCCACGTCACTTTGGAGCATTATAACATTGTACACATGTGATTCAATCTTTTTATTTTACTGTTTATTAATGTATAACCATTGTCTTTAAAGAAAACAGATTTTGAGACTCCAAGCAAAAAAAGAACTTCTTCCAGACACTGGCAGTCTCCTCCAGTTGTGGTTATCTTCAAAGATATGGAAAGTTTCACCACAAAAGTACTTCAAGACTTCATAGTTATCAGCAGGTAATGTGACTTGAAGTTTTGTTCTTCCACTCTGTTACCCATTTTCTACTGGCAACTGTTTAGAACTGCAGGGGGGGTTGAACTAGATGATCTTCAGAGGTCCCTTCCAACCTCGGCCATTCTGTGATCTGTGATACTGGTGTAAACTGTTTAAAGGTTTCTAGCTTGCTAATAGAAGTGATAGAAATTCTCTGGTTTTATATAGTTTCTATGTTGACCAGGATATGTAATGAGTAACTGACTACTTCAGGTGCTTCTGTCCTTCCTTACTACTGTTTTCCTTAATATCATCTCCAGCATTTCAATCAATAACCCCTGCTACTCTCTAAAAAGAGCATCTTCTGTTCAGTTACAGTAGGATCAGGGCTGCAGCTGTAGAGTTAATTCAGTTGCAGCATGAACATCTGACATCACCTCTAAAAATGGCTAAGCAGTTTCACTTGCTGTGAGGCCTGCAATAAAATTTTTTGCTACTTTAAATCTGGCAGATGGGTTCTCTGGGGAACATTTCAAGATGTAAAAACAGAAATCATAATCGTCTCAAAATAATTAGGCTGTAGGGCAGGGGAAGATGAGGTTTTAATAGCTTTTTAAGTGTTATGCTTTATTTTGGTTTTTGTAGCAAGGATAGATACCTCATCATGAGCATATGGAATGCAGTGGAGTGTAGTTCAGGTCTGTCACAGTCTACTATTTGCAAATAAATTTTTAAAGTAGACTGTATTTTGTGTCGTTAAGGCTCCCCCCTCCCTTTTATGTTTAACTCTATAGGATGGACTTTTTAGGAGTTAGAGAAATGAAATAATTGTGGGGTGACAGCTGAAAGGTCAAAAAGTGTGGCTGTGGTAACAACAAAGAGAAAATGAATAAATTGTCCATTTTAACCTAGAAGGGATTTAAGATAGCAGAATTTGTATCTGCTTGAAACTGCAATTAAAAAAAAAAAAAGGAATATAATGTTGAAATAATACTGAAAATACTGTACTAATGCTGTTCCCAGTGACTACAGCATTCGGTCCTGGCTATCAGTTCTCAAAGCATATACTAAAAAAAACTATCTGTAGGAGATGGAATCTGGAGAAGTTGAATTTTTTTTTTTTAAAGTACAATGGGAAGATAGAACTTCAGAGAGGTTTCATATTTATTTTGCTGTTACTAAGTTGTTTAAAATTTGTAAATGTTCTTGCGACTGTTAGCTGTTCAAAGTCTATTCTCGTTTTTCTTTATTTCTTTGGAAAAAAATCAAATGCTAAGATTCAGTTCTCTGAATATAACTTTTTGGGAAGATAGGGTCAGTGCAATACTATAACTGAAAATGCTTTTTATGCTGCTTCCTGAAATTTGAATCATAAAATATAATTTAATTTGGTTTTCTGCTTTAAGGCTTTAAGTAGCTTCCTTTTTTTTCCCCTTTTACTCCTCATCAAAACTTCTGGTTTACTGGCAACAAATCTTTTAATTTGTCCTTTTCTTGCAGGTAAGTCATTTGAGCTCAGTGCTGTAGTAGTAATAGAATGTGTTTGATTTATGATTTTCTATAATGTAACTATTATGTTTTTTCTCCCCTCCCCACCCCATGATCTAGTCAGCATATCCGTGAATTACCTCTAGTACTGGTTTTTGGAATCGCTACATCTCCAATGATTATCCACAGCTTACTTCCTCACTCTGTTTCCTCTCTGCTGTGCATAGAGCTTTTCCAGTCCCTTTCCTGTAAGGAGCACCTGTCTACTATAATTGACAAGGTAATTCCCTTTCTAAATAGGAGTGTGTGTATTCAAGAACAGTGTATGTGTGTGGCCTCTACAAGCAAGTTTTTCTGAAGCTTTTGGAATGGAATCTGTTCCTGAGCTGTCAGTTTTGGAAATATCTACTCGTAACTGCAGAGCAGCTTATTAATACCAAGAGCTTCCTCTCTACATTGATAAACACCTGCTTTCATCTTTGATTTACGTTGACACCTGTGCATGCATACTGGTACAATTACAGTTTGACATTCCCACATCTTCATTAGACTAGTGCTTTGATCCAAGTTTGGCTTTGTTCAGAAAAGGATAGCCTTTAAAACAAATCTAAAAAATGAGCTCAGCTTTAATTCTGCCACTTGTCAAAAATTAGCAGAGTTATCCAACAGTTATTCATACAGACGCTTTGCCTTTGTGATTTTTGGTGTAAAACTTTTTGCAGGATTTTTGAACATGCTGGAAGTAGTGACATCCTTGGTTGTTACAGAGATCTGTTTTTTTACTGTTTGTTACTTAAAAAATAATGCAAAAACAACCTTAAGCTAAAACTAACTTCAAACATTGCTTATTAGTAAAAGGAACTTAGAAAAATGGGGTGTAATAATAAACTGAAAGTGTTTGCACAGGTATTTGTTCTAGTAGAAATACAGTTTTTACAAGTTGGCAGTGTATTTAGTATCTCATTTAGTTGCATGTTAACATATGCTGAGAGTTGTATTAAATTGTACTTACAAATTTTGCTAAATTGAATTCAGGAAAGAATTTCTCCTATGGCTACATTTTCCTTTTTGTCTCCCTTAGGTTCTTTTAACAACCCAGTTTCCACTTAAACTGAGTGAGAAAGTTCTGCAGGTTCTCATCAACATATTCTTGTACCATGATTTTTCTGTCCAGAATTTTATCAAAGGCTTTCAGGTAGGTGATGGTAACAAGATCTCAAATAATGGGTGCTGAAAATGAAGTCTTATTACTAGACATTGAAAAGATTGTTTTGGATCCTGTTCTTGCTGTCACTGAAGTGAATGAAAAAAATGCCCTTTGAAAACATCCTGGTTCTGTGAACAGGTGGGTGTTTCTCTGCTAAAGTTTTAAAGAAAAACTTTTAGGGCCACGTATAAGGAAGCATTTAAAAATCACTTTATTAGCTTATTTTGCCACAAAAGAAAGGTATATTTAAAAGTTGAACTTAAAAAGGTGACCTGCCTTAATGGGGAGGAAAGGCGTCTGTATTGCTGTAGGTTAAATTGTGGCTTGACACCTCTGGCAGAACTCTCCAGTTGGATGTGTATTAAGTTGCTGTTCTGTTCCTCTGCACCAGGTTCTTGGGCTGTGAACAGAATTTGTCATGGTGTGAGTAGGCTACACCAGTATCTCTTCCTCGCTTCCCGCTGGAACTCTTCTGGAATAATTTCTGAATGCACACTGCTTACCTTTACAGAGAAATAGGAGCTGTAGGACCACTTGCTTTGTGCCTCAGAGTAGGTGGTTCTTGTGCTCCAAGTAGCTGTGCAGCAATTGAAGAGTTACCCTCTTGGAAGGCAAAGTGGAAGACTTTATAAAGTTTACTAAAAATTAATAATTAAAAAAAAAGTCCATGCAGAGTATTTTTTTTATTGGCTTATGTTTGTATCTAGATGTATTTCCACGTCTGAGTCTCTGTGTAGCTCTTCTGGATTGTGGACTAGAGTTTTCTGAGGAATCTTTCAATGCAGGATTGTGAAATTGTGTTTCTTTTTTGATTGGTGCCACAAAGGAACCTGTTAGTAAAACTTGCTATTTTACAGTCCTACACATTGAGAGTGTGTTGGGTTCCTTGATTTTTAAGATTCAGTGATTGCCCGTGGCTTGGAGAAGTATCCCTGCAGTAGTGCCCATTCTTTCAGACAGACCTATGCGGGCTTCTGTATATTTCAATTCCTCTTATTTGAAAGAGTCACCATAATTTAATGATTCCCCACTGGCCTGATGCGGAAGTACAAGTCCTAGCCGTCACAGGGTATGGCTGTGTCTTTGTGCTTTAAAATACTCAAGTAAAGTGCAAAGAAGCAATTTCAGATCAGATTTCCTAAGTGATTTTACAAGGGACGACCGCCTGATGTTAACATTTCTGACAGGAAGTGTCTTTCCCCTTTCGTTTTAGTTTTAAATGGTTTTGGTGAGGTGGTTTGTTCGTCTGTTTTCTTGTGTTTTTTAAGACTGGATGTGATTGAGATACGCTGCTAGGCCATGATACTAGGAATATTCAGCACAGATGAAATCAATGATAGAGCATAATTTATTTGTGCATAGTAAGAACTTAGCAGCGTCTTTTTGTCTACGTGAAACAGAAAATGAAGTGAGAACATGTGATAAGTTTGCTTATATATTGCAGTTGCTTTTCATATCTTTAAATGTACTCTGTTATTTATGAACATTAGAGCTGAATATGTAACCTGAAGAATGCAGTAATTTCCATAAATGAATAGAAAATATTTGACAGGCTATAGTTATGGCTTTGCAAGAGGGGGAAACAATGAGGTACCGCATATGAATAGCGCACAGAGCAAAAAGGTAGTTACATGACTGTATTTAAAACTGAATAATCAGTGTAGTGTAGTGACGTGACTTGCGGAATATATATGAACTGTAATGAATTTTTTTAAAGGAGTGCCATTACTACCATTATAGAGTATGCACTGTAGGGATAAGAAAGCCTTAAAAGGTAGATACAGCAGGGAGGATGAATTTTATTAATGTCACTGGTTCTTGCTTTCTTTTTCAGCTCTGCATTGTGGAGCACTTCTATACCCAGCCTCTTAGTGTACTGTGTTGCCATCAGGGAGAATTAAAGAAGAGAATAAATTCTTTATCACATAATCAGTGTGAAAACATTCGAAGGCTGCCCTCTTTTAGAAGGTAAGAGGGGGAAATAAATTTTGGGACACTCACATATTTAGTCAGCATTGGAAAAGAAAAAAGGAATCTATAAACTTAACTGATAACTGTAGGCTACTTGAGCGTATGTTTGTATAGCAAAGGTAAATTCATCAAAAGGAGGACAGTTCCAAATATTTTCAGGAACCCTTTATCATCTGGTATGGAGAGTACAGCTTCTGTGGTTTGCAGTCTGTTGCATCACTTGGACTTTTTTTTTCCTCTTGTACTTAATACAGAAACGAGCTATTATGACAAGTTACCATAAATCACTTCTCAACTTGTTAAGCTGATATGGAGCATAATCTCTAGGGTTTAGTTGTGGCTTTTCAACTTGCTGTGATCTGGCTGTCCCTTTTTGAATCTTTTCAAGTAAATTCTTATATTAGCATAAACGTTTTGAAGTTTTTAACCTTATAACCTTTTAAGCACAGTTTACATCATAATTTTTGTGCTTCCGTTTTTCCTTGCCATACAGGTACGTGGAAAATCAAGCATCAGAGAAGCAGATTGCACTGCTGACAACAGACAATTTCTTAAAGGTAAAATTTTAAGAATGCCTTTGGAGAGCAAAAAGTAACTTTCCAAATGTATTGGCGTATCTGGAAGATGATAAATTACATGATTAGGATGTATACATCTGTATAACATTTTTTGTACAGTGCATACTGTGCTTCATATCTAGTAATGGAGAATGAGAATCCACAAGTCATAACTCCAAATCTCTAGGCTTGCTGGGTATACCTTTATAAAAAGCTGCACAGCTTTTCTTATATCACCTTTTAGCTATGTGTAGAAATCAGAGTGCTTAAAAAGAAGGTTGCAAGGTTTATTTATGGCCTGGTCTTCTAATGCTTACTCAAACTGAGAGTGCAATGGTTGAAGAACGAGTAAGTAATCTTAGAGGTTACTTCATAAGCTCTTACCCTTCCACAGTCTCTGATTGAACTCAGTAGGGCAGACTGGGTCCCAAGGTGCACATTCACACCAGATGTTGTACAGGATTAAAACTTTGTTGCATGCTTATCTGGAGGTTTGTCAAGTGATTAAAATCAGGCTACTGCTATTTGTGAGCACTTTAGGAATTCATCATACAGTGAAAGAGAAGTGTGTTTGTAATTTTCATTAGCTGAACCACTCCCTGTAAATGCATTGCTGAGGATAAAGCATTCTCTTAACTTCATCTCAGGTATAGCTAACCTGTCAGACAAATGGTACAACCAGAGATAAAGCTAGTATTATGTGAGCAGCCTGATCTAGTGGGAGGTGTCCCTGCCCATGGCAGGGGGCTTGGAACTGGATGATCTTTAAGGTCCTTTCCAACCCAAACTGTTCCATGATTCTGTTAATGTATCCTAGCAGGTCTTCCTGGTCTTTTAGAACTTTTCAGATGTGAAGAACATTGTTAATGGTTGGAAGAGAGCAAACAAATTTGTGCGTGCAATGCGATTCTAGTAGTCAAGGCCAGAGATGATTTATATGGGATTTTATGATCTGTAGTCTTCAGTGTCAAAAATAGCCTAAGCTATTGCTGTTTCTTTGCTGTTTATTCACACCTCAGCAGATGTGCCAGCACAACAGCTTGCATGACTGCACTATGAATATAATCAGAGAAACAATCCAACTTAAAGTAACCTGACCAAAAAAAAAAAAACACACCCCAAAAATGTGGATTTGTTTCTGCAGAATAATTTCCCCAACCTGTTCTCTCTGCAGGTGCATAAATGCTTCTGTTGAAATAACAGGAATGAAAGAAGGAAGGAGTGGAAATGAGCAGCAGTGGCTGTTTCTTTAAACAAACACCATTTAATGGGCTGCTACTTTAAATTTTAATATCCATCAGTATGTTTAATAAGTATAACGTACCCCTTATTTTGTAAGTCTATCCCCACCATGGAAGTTTGGGGAGAAGAAAGCTGGAATTCTTGTGCATATGATGCTTCCAACCAATTGTACCTTAAGGCGCTAGTTCTAATCTCTGCTATAGCAGTAGGACTGTTACTGCATTGCCAAGCTGGTAGCGTTACCTGCTTGGGAAGGAAAGACCCTGCTTTTGCATTGATAAGCTTTTGCATAGATTTGTTCTGTATGCCTGTACATATTCTTGACCTACAATATCATTTCTAACTTTGGAAATACTTTTGAAGATGTTACGGTTGTTCTTCATACAAATTTACTGTTCACGTTCAGGGCTAGGTAAGCTTGCCGTTCAGGCTTATCAGCCAAACTTGCAATATCCTGTGTCAGCTGCTATTTGCTTTCCATGTTGTTACCACTTTTTTTTTTTTTTAGTAACTATGGGAGGAGTTCCACCTATTTAGAATAATCTGGGGTTAAATGCATTCTCTCTTGGCAGTTTTACATCCTAATTAATTACAATGTTGTCTGAAAGTGTTCATGGCAAATTTTATTTGAAATTATGTAAATATGTCGATCTATATGGAAAGAATGTTGCATGGCCTTCTGATATTGTTTTCAACCTCTTCTAAAGCAGAAATAGGGAGGGAAACTGACTGTCTTTCCACTCTGTTATTTGGCAAAATACATAGTCTTACTGCATTTTAATTTATGTAACCTCATCGGTTTTGATCTGAGAAACCAGATGAGGGGAGTATAGATGCTATAATGCTCTCAGTTTGAGGGAATAAGATTGATTTAGCAGCATTAAACAGAACTTGTTTCCTTCTCTCAGCTTTTTTATGGTGAAGATTTATTTTTTTAATGATCCTGCTTAGAATTTAACTACAAACTTATAAATGTCTGTCTTAGGGACTTGGTATGACTTGGAAGTTGTTTAAATGATTGTTAAACCAATGACCCTTAAATTTTAATAGATAAAAAGTTTATGGAGAGAAACATCTTAATGCTTTTTATCATCTCAAACCTTTTTTAACATTGGAAAGCTCTCTGCAGCACTAAGTATCTTCGTTACTTTTCAGCCTGCAGTATGATACTCACATCTTTCCATTTCAGTCTTCCTTATATTGCCAGCAGCACATAACTTTTTTGGTTTTGTTTGTTTGGTTTGTTATTATTGTTGTGGGTTTTTTTGTTTTATTTTATGTTTGATATCTGTATTTTCAGCTTAACTTTAGTGAATTTCAGTGGTTTGTGTGTGTTTTTTTTCTTTGTTTTGTTTTTGTTGTTTTGTTTTTTTTCCTCTCCATTTGGAATAGTATGTTCAGAGTTGATGGAAATGGTACTAAAAATGTAGACAGCCCTGTTTTTGTCTTTTGATCTTTGACTGAAGTCAGATGAGAGAAGATTTTTTGATTCATGAACTTAAATGTAATGAGCCTAAAATACTTAAATACAGCTACCAGAAATTGCTAGTAGGATTTTCCAGAAGCCTTGTATATCCTTCCAAGGGAAGCCAGTGATAATGAGGTGCAATCTGGTAAATTCAATAGCAGCAGTTCATAATTTCTTTTTCCTAATACATGATTTATTTTTTCTGAAGATCTCAATCTATGAATAAGCAAGACAACTTAAGAGTGCGTAGAAGCAACAACTCTAGAACATTTTTCTGTGAAATTTTCTTTTTATGTATACCTCACTAGTAAAAACAGGAACCACCCATAATGTAAGAAATATATTTTTAAATATACTTGTAATATAAAAATGCAAATAATAAAGATTTGAATAAAATTAGCTATATAATTTCTCAGTGCATATTAAAAGTATAGTCCTGTTCGTTGTGAGATGACACGCCAAACAACAGCTAAATATAGTTACAAATGATAAGATGATAATGCTAATCAATAACAACTCTTCAGTGAGATGGAAGAGGAAAGTGAAGTTTATGCAGTGTGATTGCAGCAAACTGTTGAAATAAAACTTTTCTGCATGGTGGTCTTAATTTAACGCTGGGGATTTGTCACAGCACACCAGAATGTCAAAACCCCAGAGTCATTTTAAGTACTTCGTGAGAGTTTTAAACAAATGATTGTCAGAATGACTTATAAAGCAATTATTCTGTCACTGTAGGAAACAGCACAGAGGTTGCTGGAGGACCTGAATGTTTACCATGAAAATTATTTTCCAGTTCTGCGATGTCTTCATGTTTTCACATCTTCTCTCCCAAAGTATCCTTTGGGCAAGCAGGTGAGGTACTGTTATTCCATTTTAGTGAAGCGTGTTTTGTTGTTTCACGGTATGACATCTGAACAAGTGTTTATTCTTTCTCAATATGTTCTTTTCTGCTGGTTTGCCCTCTACTTCCCAAATGGAGGCATTCTTTCTTGCTGTGGGCAGAGAGGAACAGCATGGGTTTTCTTTAGTGCTGGGGATGATACTTCATCAGTCAGCAGGAAGGAGTTTGTAGGAGGAGGCAGATGGACAGATCAGCAAGAGACTTGGCAGGTTGACTTTCCCACATCTGGAACGCTCTGTATGTATTGCGGACAATGTGTACTCTTCTACCACCTAGAAGAGTCAAATTCAGAGGATGAGACTGAGTTCTAACAACCTGTACAAAAAATGATAGCAAGGGAACAGTGATAATGGCTCTTAATAGCCATATTGCTCTAATGTCATTAAATCTACCTTCTCATGCTAAGCGATTTCTTCTTCCATTAAAAAAATAATGTATTCTGTGTGTGTGCATTTGTCTGTTAGTTCTCAGTCTGTTACACACTGTTATTAGAGTCTGGCCCTAACTACGAAATTGGATTGAACTGTCCCAGTATTTGAGATTTAAGAGATGTTTTAGCCAGGGCATTTGATTCAAGTTCCTCTCTGATCTCTGCAGTTACCTGGTGCAGAGCGATATATATATATAGACTCTGGCAGGTTAGTTGTGTAAGGTAATAAATAATCTCAATTTCTGTTGCGGTCATTCTGCATCTCTGAGAAACAAGCTCCGAAGGATTTACATATTACTTTGAAAAGATTGTTGTAGGAGTTCCCCACGGCTTCGCTTATAAAAAAACAAAACAAAAAAAAAACAACAACAAAAAAACAAAACAAAACAAAAACACGTTATTCTTTCTTTATCTTCTGCATAACAGATCAGGGAGCTGCACTGTGCATGTTTGGAAAACCGTGTGTGGGAGACAGAGGAGTATGAGTCATTTCTTCAGCTAGCAAGGTGACTTTTTCCTTTCCATTTTGTTTTAATACCAGTGTACACATATAGAATATCAGTCATCTGTTATCCTAGAACTTAAAGCTGAGGATGTTACCTGTTTGGAAGCTTTGCAGCTAGTTGTGGGGTTGTTTGCAAGTATAATGGCTTTTTTCATTTTCTTTTCCTACCGTTTTCTGTGAAACTCAGCCAGATTCTAAAAACTTCTTAGGCCCTGTGTAATTATGCCAAAGCCATCAAGGTGCCTTTGTGTGAATGAGAACATAAGTTGGACTTTGTCTTTTAAAGTATGATTGTGTTAGAAATTCTTTCAGTATGTTATTGTGCTGTGTTTTTGAAGGCCTTCTTATTAACAGTTGATCAATGAAGTTGTTAGTTTTAGCTTGTCTAAGTTGTGACCCGTTCTGAAAAAAGAGAATCTGTTCCAAATGAGTAGTCGACGCCTTTCTTATTTCTTATTTACTGCTTTTTTCCTTTTCGTAAACATTTCTACCAGTTTGTACAGGGATTGTGCTAATTTTTTTTGTGCTGTTGTGAGCTTAGGATTTTAGGAGAGCCTGTTTAAAATAGAAAAGTCACCTAAGGCAATTTTCATAATAGAAAACCTTTCAGTTGCAGTGTTGCAGCTACTGACTTCTAAACATGCTTTATCATGGCAAATGACTGTTTCCTGATAGCTGCATTCATTCAAATAATGCATTGTTTCTGTCACACAAGGAGCTGATACAACACTTGTTACCATAACTGCCTCTGCAAGAGCCTCTGGCCTTGTGAGGTTTGATGTCTGACAGGAAAACTGAATAGAAAAACCATGTCAGTGTTGGGTGGAGGGTTGCTGTCTGGGCTCATAAGAAACATTCTCTCCATACTGTACCTTCGCCATACTGAGTTTCTCTCCCACACCACCACTTTTCTCTATTTTTATTCTCATCCCTTTGAAAGGATTACTTGCTTGAGTTGTCATCTCTGCAGTCATTCCTTCTTAATTCTTTTCTGACTCTCTGGAATCCTGACAGCACTCAATCACTTATCAGCCCGTGTCTACAAATGTGTCATTGTGCTTTCCTGTACTGTCTATTCTGTAATCTCTAGTAACTCATGGTCATTTTTTCCTCTCCCTTTTCTCCTCCTATATTTAATTTGTTTTCCTCCACTCTGAATTCATCTGCCTCTTAGTTGATACTACCATCAGATTCTGGCTTGCTCCCTCTTTATTCTTACCAGTTCATCTCCCTCATTCTGTTTCTCTCATCCTGGCACCCACTGTGAAATACCACTCCTCAGGGTAGAATAGATAACACCAGGTAGA
The DNA here is from genome assembly GCF_013377495.2 of Cygnus atratus. NCBI lineage: Eukaryota > Metazoa > Chordata > Aves > Anseriformes > Anatidae > Cygnus > Cygnus atratus. The sequence goes on from NC_066364.1 coordinate 38,395,820, forward strand.
AAATAAAAGGTAGAATAGAAATAGCAGTGATCAGGGTTATTGCTTTCACAAATTATTATTTTTTTCTAATTCAGGAATTCTGTCATTTTCTTAACTCCTTCAACGTGATTCCTTAAAATACTTAGAATTCTAGCTGTGATTGTATTTTTTTTAGCTTTTTCTTTAACTCCCTTCTCTGTTTTACGCTTATTTTCTCATTTCTGATTTTTTTTTTTTTGCATAGTATTATGCTGCTATCTTTTAGAAGAAAATGATAAAATGTGATCTTTGTACTTCTACTCACAATCTCCCCCTCACCTTCCTATGCTCGCCTGTGGAAATTATTGACTGTTCTGTAATATCTCTGCTTTCCCAGGGGCCCTGCCACCTATTGATATTCCGTATGTTCACCCTTCCATTATTCTTTTTGATATTTTCTGGAGCGCATCTCTTTTCATTTAGGAAGTAAAAATTGAGAAATTTTTGATCAGCTTATTTCTCAATTTGCAACATGATCTCACTTTTGCTCTTCATAAATTGTTTGAATGAAGGGTTTTCAGTTACCCTGAGTTCCTTTTTCGTGCTTTTGTTTAGTTGGTTTTCTCTGCTTCAGCTTTTTCTTGGACTGCTTTTATCCCTCCTATTCAGCTGAAAGTGCTTTCCTCAAAACTAATGTTTCAGGTGATCTAACTTTAGCAATCTGGGAAGTAGTTATTCTATGTAAAGCTAGTTTTCTAGAGCCCAGAAAATATCATGGGGAGAGGGAGAGTGTGTGAGGTTTAGCAAGTAATTAGTCCAATCAGAAGAGAGATAATGAAGAGATGTTGGAGTATGTCTTGCTTCATTGATTTTGGGGAGCTAACTGGTTTGGACATCTGGCCAAGATTTTAAGTGACAAAACTTTTTGAGGACAGTCTGACCTATCTTCTGTCTTGATACTGTATTCTGCTTTTGCCTTCTAATCGTTGATGTCACTGGGCACATACTGCTTGCTGCTCATCACAGTCCTGCCCTTCCATGTCATTTTGTTGTTCACCTGTTATCCCTTCTTCAGATGATCCTTGCTTCAGCATTCTGAGGGAGTTTCTGTGGACTTCATCCTGGCTTCCTTTCTTCTCTTTCATAACTCATCTCTGAGTAATAAGAGACATTTATTGGATGTCTCTGGATGATCTTCCTTTCTTAATAGCTTTCTCTGATACCTGGAATACCTTGCAGTAATCTCAGGCACAAAAAAGGCTGAAAGGGATCCTTTTCTGTTTCCCAATACATAATAACCATATAACCATTCTTTTGCCTGTTGTTTGGGACTCATAGCCCAGATAAGTTCTCCTCTAGGCTCTTGTGTCCAAGACGCTTCTAGAACTTGCAGGTTCTTTCTGAATAATACTTCTAAAATAAATGAATGGAAAAGAACATCTACTCTCAGATTTGTAAATCTTGTCATACTCTCTTCATCTTACATGCTTAACTATTGCAGTGTTTTCTCATGACTGGAAGAAGGCTGTCTTGTTTATTCATTATCCTTTGTAAGACATTAAATATTTTCTACTCTTCTGTGGTCAAGGTCACCCTTTCTTTTTGTTAGCTCCTGCTCCTTTTCTATACAAAATTAATGTATCCGAAAGCAACTGTTGACTTGCAAAAATCCATAACCATAAATCAGATACAAATCAACTGCCAATCAGAAGCTACAGCGTGAATTGCGATTGTCCTTCCAGACATCGACAAAGCCACCCTAGACTCTTACACGCGCATCCTTGAAACTCTGAGACAATGTTTAGGTAGCCGACAGGAGACCTACTCCCCTCGTTTCATTGCTTTGGTATGGTCCCTTCTTTGTGTATCTGTGTTTTTGCTGTCTTCTGCAATCCTTAAAACTGTTAGCATCTTTGTTTTGTGCTTCTTAAAGATGAAGCAAAAGCACAAGAATGAGCTGAGTAGGGCTGTTAGTAACCGCAGCTATTACGAATGTGAGATAGTTCAGAACCATTGGGTGTGTCGATTGGAATCTCTTGCGCTGCATGAAAAAAGTGATGTGAATGCATGTGAAAAGATACTGGCTTGGGGCAATGACTGATTCTGGAGTTCACTTAAATTGCTTTGATAACTTGTGAATGAAACTGAGCATTGAAATGGTGACGTGTATAAAATACCCTAATAAATAAATAAAACTAAGTAAATGCTAGGCTGGAGGTTGGACTAGATGATCTCAAGAGGTCCCTTCCAACGTAAGCGAATCTGTGATTCTAGGAGTGGCTAGATTCATACCAATTAAATACAGAAGGCAGTAATTTAAATTTAGTTTGAGAACTCATTCTGAGTCACAGAGAGTAATGGATTTTTTTGGATGTGTGAATATATACTTACCTGAAAATTACAACTCTATGTACCTAGTCAGTCTTTTAGGTAGAGTAGAAGGAAAGCTTTCCTTGCCAGTTCTTGGGGGGTGGGGAAAGAAAAAAACTGAAGGACATCTATCCAAGTTGAACTGTTGTGGTTTTATTTGTTTGTTTCTCTTAATGACAGCAAGAAAAGTTACAGCGAGACTGAATGCTTGAAATCTTGGAGGCTTTCTCTTTTAAAATGATTTTTTTCAAATTACCATTTTTTTTCCAGCTAAGGACATTGAAAGATGTTTCATCGTTCTGTGTCAACAATTATGTCTTTTAGGATGTTGAATAAGTGTGATTTGGTAGCCATGCTTCAAAAATGTGTGGAAATTCTTATGTCATCTCCTGTAAAGGAGTTTGATAAGACAGTAGAGAAGTTGAAGGAGTTCTTGACCCAGTTTCAGAAACTAGAAGGTGGGTGTGCATTATCATACGTTCCTTTGCAGATTATATTGAAGCTGTTCTATAATGGGACAAATGGGTATCATTTGCTGTGATATATCCTCTTACTGTACCAAGTTGTCAAATATTTCAGGATTGTTTTTAAATACACGGACACAAATATGCCATTTATGTTTTATTGGTTTGTGGTTCATGCTTTTCTATAATGGAAGAGTGATGTAAGATAAGAAATTGGACAGATCAGCAAACATTACTCACTAGATCTGTCATATGTGTATTCTGAGCATTTTACCAGATGTTGCAATCATTAAAAACATTTAACAAGTAAAAACAGATTTTGAAAGATAAGTAGAAGCAGGCTTCTTTATGACAGAGTATTTAATCCAGATATAGATATTTCTATATTTTGTATAGATGTTATTTTATCCATACCTTCAGTTAGATTCGTATGAAAGCTAGGACACCCACTGTCAGTTGTCCTGGCGCTGCTGACGTGCTGTAGCCTGTCAAGTCCCAGTATTTGGTTATTCACGGTACGAGGACGTATTGGAAGCTTTAGTAAGGGAAATGAGTAGCAGTTTTCTGTCCTTCAGAGGCCATATTCCATCTGAAATGGGAATATGACGCATTCCAGCACTCTTCTGGAATAGGAACTGGGTTCTTTCCTTGAGCTATGAAGAAGTGTTTCCCCGCGTTTCCCTTCGGAAGGTGAAGTGGTTACCATCTGGTCACTTTTATGTATACTAAACCAAGGTCATTGTCAGTTGTGGTTGCTACCTTCCATTTAGACGAGCAGTGAATAAGTCACCAGACTAAAATTAATTAAAGTAGATGTGCCAATGCTCTAGGGTTACTGGGGGGTTGCTTAAAAGAATTGGTTCTTGTCTGTGCCTTGCATTTGTGAAAAAATACAGTACTGTCGGGGCTGTGGTACAGGAATGTGGTGATCCCTTTGAAGAGGATGTATTTGTCACTGAAGGTACTGGCACTGAAGGATCTGAACTACATTGGAAGGTTCATCTAATTTGGAAAAGAAAAATTAAAGGGAAACACATTAAAATGCAGTCTTCCAGAAGTATTGGATAAAATATTAGGACTTTTACCTTGAGGGAATAAATCAAATCAAATCAAAACGGGAAAAAAAAATCAAGGAATTCAGGGACATGCAGAACTTTAAAACAAAGAAGGCAGTATTTATTTCAAATATTGATTTGAAGAAGTTTTTAACACAAAGAAAGTCTAATGAGTCCGTGAATGATCCTTGTTTTCAAAAAGGATTTAAGCTGTAATGAAAAAGCAAGAGTTGGGCAATTAAAATAAGCCTTAAATGAATAGATTGCTGAGTTAGGTGACTTCTTCCTGGATGTTTCTGGTAGTGTTGATCTTTAGCAGAAGTGTTCAGAAGTCTGCCAAAAATACTAAGTACCCAAATCTCCCTCAGAGCCTTTACAGTGAATGGATAGCCCAAAATGTTTTGTTGTTGGTGGTGTGTTTTTTAAAAACAGTCCATCTTCTTAAGACTTCCTAATGAATTGGAAAATAGCAAAACATGAAGCTTGAGGAAAGAAAACATGTTCAGTCTATTTTGAGCAGAAGGATTTGATTTTAAAATACCTCAAGTTAACTGTATCAGTGGAGAGAGGAAGTTCTCTGTTTTTGAAATCTTTAACAAAATGCAAATAGTAGATAAAATTCCAGTGAGCTAGATATTAAGTCTCTGCTGCTCATTCACATGGAGGTCTTTTAAAAGCATTTTTGCTTTGGCTTTGCTCTGATAGCATCAGTTTGGGTTTTTTTGTTTGTTTGTTTTACTTTTTCAGAAGAAAGAATGAATTGGCAAATGTATTAGTGAATGTATTGGGGTATTAGCGAATGTGTTGGGAAAAGGTCTTCCAGGACTTGTGCAGTGTGTGCTTGTGTATGTGTGCTGTTGACACTGAGTGTTGGAGGAAAAAAAAGAGGTTGTTTTTAAATGTACATTTTAATGATCACTTCAGTTCTTAGTACTGTTTCTGAAATTTTAGGGCAGAGTTACTTGATACCGTGGGCCTGAGCATTTTCATAACTTTCAATAAAAATTGAAGTTACTAGTTTTAGCTAGTCAGCTTTCTTTCTCCAGAACTGAGAATTGCTAAAAATGGATCAGCACTGCAAGATATTGATCAAATCAAGATTCTGTAACACTGAAACTTGGCATCAGTCTGCAGTCCTGCCCTATTCACTGATGTGTGTCGAAACACCAACTATAGAAGATAATTTTGTTGCCGTTTTCTGTTAGATCTTTTCTGTTCATACTAAGGGAATTACAGTGATGATTTTTAATGATGTTGACATCTCCTCAGAGGGCAGTAAAATATATCAGCTCATTCTACGTAGGTCACCAGAAAGCTTTTATGGATCATGATTGTTACTGCTGGTCAGAGCTTTACCTGTGATCTGTAGGTGAAATCTCCCTTTTGTTCTAGTAGCAGAAGCTTGCCAAGAACGAGATGAGTCCGTATCGTCACAAAAGGAGCTCCAGAAGAAGACAGACCTTTATCATCTTCAGAAGGTTAGGCCTGCATAGGCTTTACGGACTAATTCCTTCACTGAATCGCTCTTAAGATGTATTTGTCCATGGTTAGGTCTTCCCTGCTTTCTGGAGCTCTGCCTAACAGTTCCGTATAAGTAACTTTTCTTAAAAATGAACGAATAGTAACAGTTATGTATGTCAGACCTACCTAATGAATAGAAAATAATAGTAAATATCTGTCATAAACTAGGATTTTGAAGTGCAAAATAGTTTGTATTTTTGGGTCGAACTTGTAAATTACATTCTGCCCAACCCATATTTCTTCAAGCTTGAGGCTTGAAGAATTAACCTAACTCCTTACAAATACAAGAACTGAATACACTGGCTTAAATAAAAATAGCTGCACGATCACAGTTAGGATCATCATTAGTGAAGACATGCCAGCAAAAATTAATTATACATGTTCAACATACACATTGTTTTCTCCAGAGAATAATTACTTCCCAGGTAGTTTTATGCACCACTTTTTCTTTTTTAAAGACTTTGTTGGAGTTGAAGGAATCAAGGCGGTCTAAGAAACTGACAAAGTTTGAAATGCTTCGTTTTGAAGTTGTTGACTATATAGACAGTGTTGTAAGGTGAGCTTTTCTATTTTATACTCCTGCGTTAGTTCGCATCATAAGTTAAAACGGAAAGTTTGCTAACAAGTTAACATGGGAATAAGTCTTGTCAAAATTATGTCTTAGTCCCTGTGGTATGAAGCACGCTTTTTTTTTTTCCCCTTTCTTACTCTTCCTTTGAGCACTCTGAAAAAAATAATATTACCTGTTTTCCATAGGTTAGAAGTAATTGGCACATAAACTGACAAACTTATTTTGTCTACAGAGTGAAGTTGAGGGGAGGGCTGGGTGTATGTTATGAAAGTCAAGAGTTTTTACTCTAATCTTCGCTGATCTGTTCTATTTATGAAACTATAGATGCCAAGTGTGATATCCTAGCAATTTTCGGCAAGTAAGGCATAGCAAATAGGGTGCTGGAGGCAGCTTTGTAGATGAAAATGGAAAGGCTTGGGGTGTGTGGGGTAAGAGGTGAAGGCACTTGTTAACTGTGCAGCCTTAGTGAAGGGAGGTGGCAGGTTGAAAGCCTGCTGGTGGCATGGGTGGGGGAAGAGAAGCTAACAGAAGTGTCAAAAAAAAAAAAAAAAAAAGCTTCAAATATGAAGATAGAGATGGCCTCAAGATGGATCAGTAAGATTTGTGGAGTAGAGTACCTAGCTGGTGTTAGCATTTATGCCCGTATTTTTCAGTTTGTCTCTGGCCCAGCTAGAATTCCAAGTTAAATCCATCAGATGCAGAGTTGATAACTATTGACTTCCCTGCTTAAAATTGATTTCATCCCTTTTCATCTTTTTTTTGGGGGGGAGATTTGTCAGTACTGGTTGAAATACTTTGTTGTAGTCTCTGACTGCAGTAAAGTTGTGTTGTTTTCCCTTAAGGTAAAGCTTGTATCTCCCTTCCTCGCCCCGTACCTCATGTTGCTTTTTCAGAAATTACCTTGTTCCTGCAGACCACAAGACGCTGCATGAGATAGTGTATTTCAACACAGCCAGTGTTCTTCGTGAGCACTTGAACGCTGCCCCACGGGTTGCACTTCACACAGCTCTGAATAACCCATACTCCTACCTGAAGGTAAGAAACGAGTGAGTTGTTTGCAGAGCTGGAGTAGTTTCTGAAGGCTGTACACGAGGATGATGTTAAAGTCTTAGTTTTGCTGTTTCATGAAGCTTGGCACACACTCAGATGTTTTGCAGAGAACCAGCACGTCAGTGTTGATAAGCAACTGGGGACTTTGCTAAGAGCTAGGGAATCTGGCTGGCTGAAATAAAGAGGCTGATTATGGAAAGAGTTTTATATGGGAAAGCTGTTTTCCAGAGCCTGTTCTAGTTGTGATCTTTTCTTCTATAGATGTAGCAAAGTCATTTTGTCCCCCATTATGAATGGGAGGACTGTGTCCAAGGGAAAAAATAGCGTCGGGGGCTTTTTCCAGAGACCTGCTTTGCAGTGCTGGTGCTGAGCCCTCACTGTGTAGGCTTGCTGTAAGGTGAAGGCATAGTGAGGAAATTTACAATAGCTTAAAGACAAACATATTTAAAGGAGTCCTTTTCTTTTTACATTAATTTCAATATTTGTTGTGTATTGACATCCTGTCTTTTCTAAGCCCAAGAAAAGAATTTTCATTGATTCTGCTAGTGAACCTGACCTTTTTCTAGAGAAGAAAACCAGCCTTTTTCCCAGTTCGTTCATGTATCAAATTCACGGGATGACCAAAAGAAAGGAGAAGCACACAATTTGGAGCAGGAGTGAACATACATTTCTCTGGTTTATCCTTGATTATAGCATATAGAATATAGATCATAGCATATAGAATATATATGCTACTTGGAGTTATCCTTGCGCCTTGACATTTCTCTTTAAAAAGTATGATCACAGCTTTGAAAAAGACATTGGTTATAGGTGTATCTGTGTGTTTATGTGGTACTTGAATCAGAGCCAACACTTAATTACCAGAAACCAAACTCAATAAAGATCAGTCTTTGAAATCCACAGCCCAGTTTGCGTTGGGTTTGTTTGGCACCGTGCCTCTATCTGAATGAGGGTTTTGCTGTGTGCGGGACTTTTTCTAAAATTGCTTGGTCTTACTTGTGAAAATGGCAGTTAGCAAGTGGGCTACCACTGAGGAAACCTAATATGAATATCACTAACTTATGCCGTAGAAAAACCTGTAAAGATTAGGCAAGCTAGCGAAATCTAGCTGCTAATGTGTTGAATGAGTAGTCTCTTTGATGAGCTGACAGGACTTAAAGTCCTCTGTCATCCTGCACTTTGTTCTTTGACGTACTTCAACATGTTTTTGATGTTTGAGTAAATTGTGGAGGTTTTGACATAGTTTCTAGTAGCAGCAGTATTGGCTGAGTACCTTGCTTAGCATTTTTAACCCCCGTGAGTCAAATATTTTTCTTGATTGTACCTATGAATTTTGTATGGCTTATATTTCCCTGGGATGTGACCAGAGCAAAGTTCTCTAGAGCTGTTCCTACCGGAAGACTAGGACAGAAGAGGATCTGCTTCAGTGGAGTAATAGGAAATGATTAATAATGTGATGCATTTCTTACAGGAGTCTAGTGCAGTTATTTATTTAGCTAAATACGAACCAAAGAGCATACTTATCCTGAAAAGCCAATGCACACACAAAAAAGTACAATTCTGTTTTCGTTGATCCCATGAAAATACAGCAAGTTGTAACCTGGAATCAGCAAGTCACTGCTTAGGGTCGTATCAGCTCAAGGAAATACAATTTCTGGATCTTCCCAGAGTTTAGATGGTCATGCAAATTTTGTTCTTGACCTTGGGGTAGAAAGGGCGTTTTTTTTCACATTGATCTCAAGGAATGAGCCCTGCTGCATCCTGCCTCTCAGTCTAGTTTCCTTCCAGGGACAACTTGGGTGCTGCAGCCTCAGGGAGCTGAGGTTTCCCCGCACGCAGCAGCAGCTCCCTCATGGTAAAGATGCTTGTGTGAGGTTTAGCTATGTATTAATTTCTACAGATGAGCCTGTTCCAGTTGTGTCCTTCTTGGTTTGGGTAACTAATCAGGCCTTAAATATGAGGAATTGTTAAGTTGAAGCACCTTGCCGTGTCTTGGGCAGCTCTGGCATCTTGCTTCCATGGAAAAGAAGGGCATGGTCCAGGTGCCTCTTCCTTTCTTCCCAGTAGATCTGCTCTGGTGCTTGCTGGATGCTCTCCTAAGCCAATTCAGGTTTTGAACTGACAAGCTTTAGGCTGGTATTAAAAACAAAATCTGAAAGATCAGAATTCAGTGCAAAGCATCCAGCAGCGCCAGAGTTAGCACCAAGGCGAGTGGTAGGAAGCCACAGAGTTAAGAGCAGTAGCAGAGAGGAAAAGAAGTGTAGGGCAACCCCCGTGGGTAGTGGTGAGCCACTAGGTCACCCAGAAGGTGTAACTCCACCTCTGCTAGTTGGTAACACAGTAATAGGGTTGGACTTGATGATCTGAGAGGTCTTTTCCAACCCTAATGATTCTGATTCCTTAATTGAAACTATGACAGTATGAATTAGTCGAGTAAATTGATGTCTGGGCTGTAACATTTTTTGAGGTTTTAGCCGTGTTACTGAATTTATCTGGAGATAAATGATACCTAATTAATGAACCGATACCTAATTAATGTCATTAACCTGTGCTTTTGTGTTCTTTGTACAGAATACATAAACTTGAAAATTGTTAGGCTTTCTGAAAATTGTGAAAAGTCTCCTGCGTGCTGGAGTCCATACTGAATCTGAGCCTCACAAATTGCAGGAACTGAGATAGATAAAATGTAAGCTAAAGATTCCTGAGCAAAGTTGTGGGTTTTGCCCAACCTTCTTTCCTATCTTGAAAAGCTTTTATTTATGAAGCTATCTGTGCTAGGGCTTTATAGACTTCCCAAGTCTGGCATGTGGGTTGGCGTATTTTTACTGCCATATAAGAGCATTTTAGCAAAAATTTTTAGGAACTGAAAGGAATGATCCATAGTTGTTTTATTAGAGGAGCTGGCTTCTTAGAGTATGTGAAACTGAAAACTGAATAAAATTATGAACTGAGGTGAAATGTCATAAATTTCTGCAGCCATGCAGAGACTTTCTTCTAGCTCTAGTGGTTTTTGGGTTTTGTTTTTCTTTTAATCACAAAGTAAATGGTTTGGTGCTGATGACCTGGATTTCCTGACATACAGAACAGTTTGTGAGAAATCAGACTTTTGCCTTTATAGGTGTTGAGTTTCAAGCCAGAGAAATGATTGTAACATTTCAAAGATAAAACTCTGAGATAAAAGAAACAATTTTGGTTTTTAGCCCACGTGACAGACTTTTGCTAAGACTTTCCTTTCTGAGGGGGGATGAGGGCCTTACACAGTAAGGCCTGAGATTAATCATGATAGGTTTCTTTTCCTGAATCCATAGAACAGAGTATTTCTCTCTAGAGAAATAGGAAAAAGCCCAAGCAGATCATCATTTGAATAGAGAATGCCTAAGTGGAAAAGATGGTAGAAGGAACACAAGGAGTGAAGTAGCTAGGAGAGTTGTGGTTTTTTTTGTGTGTGTGTTTTGTTATTTTTGTTCTGTTTATTTTTTTGCACCATCAGCTTAGCACTGAACACACAAACAGTAAACATTTGGTTAAAATACTTACCATGCGAATTTCCTGGTGCAATGTTGTATCCAGCCTTATAGATTGTTGAGGATTTAAAAACTGATTGAGGTTACTGCCTTTGTCTTTCATCAGAGTCAAGCTTTGAGAAGCGATGGAGGAAGCATTTCTAATAAAGCCCCTGACATATGCATAGTCTACAAGCTTCATTTGGAATGCGGCAGATTAATCAATCTCGTTGATTGGTTAGAGGTATGTAACGATGCAAGCAGTGCCTCCAGCTGCTCTCAGTATTTTCCTGATTTACCTCTTTGCTGTGTGTTTGCTTTTCTGTTGTGCCCCTCAACAACAAACTCATTGCCTGCCTCAGTCCCTCCTGCACAAGAACACGGTGTCTCCAGATCACCAGCCCACAGAGTCCTCCCTCCCGACTGCTGTGAATCATTTATTTCCAGCATTGTTACTCTGTGGTGAAATTCTTCTCTGTTTCATGTTTGCAGATCAGACGTTACGCTTCACAAAGCTACCTTTTTCCCCTTTAGGTATTTTACGACACTTTCAGGGAAACAGGGAAGTGCTACCACTGAAGAGTGGGGCTTTGGGGCAGAATGCTTATGCTAGGGAAGAGCAAAGCTTCAAGCTTGATACCCTGTCTCATACCATGACCAAAAGGGAGTGTAAAAAGAGAATGTGCATCAATATGATACATTCTCTGAATACTTCCCAACAGCCATGTTTTAGTTCTACTATTTCCTAATCTGGAATGTTTTCTTTGTATTTTGTTAAGTCTAACTGGATTACATTAGCAGTGCAAGTTTTCAGGAACCACAGCAGCTTGTGGGAAAGAACTGTTGAGCTTCGCTACATGCAGTGGGGAGAACACTCCTCTTGCTTGTTCTGAATGTGCTTCATTTGCTGCTGCCTTGTTGGTGTATTGGAAGAGAAAGTGGACCTCAGATCTCTATCCAGCCTCCTGATGTCACTCAATTTTATAGATCTCTCTACAGCCAGCTTAATGTTTCCAGATGGTTTACAGTCTCGCTTTCTGTATTTTTTTCTGAGAATGGGTCAGGAACCAGAAGTGTATTTAGAATTTAAAATGTAGTCATGAGTTCAGGGAGTCACATTCTTTCATTGTGTTCCTTCCGTGGTAATATGTAACCTTGCTTGCTCTCTGGATTGCTGTGAAACTGACATTGTCACAGAGTTACCATTCCGAGATCTCATTCCCCCTGAGTGACAGTGATTAGCTCAGAGCTCGTTATTTTATATGCAGCTCTGCCTGTTCATGAAATGTGTTAGATCTGTGCTGCTTTTCCCTTTCTAGGCTTTCTCAACTGTGGTGACGGCAGTTGAGGGACCAAATGCAGATGCACCTTCCTCAGACCAGGTGGATGATGTTATCCAGTATCCTTTCTCACTTCGGTCTTAAAATTTATTTGACATTCAAATGCTTATGGGATGAGTGAACCAAGATTTTTAAAATGCAGCTTTTTGTGTGCTGATAACTAATTCCAGGAAAAATAAGACAAGTGGTTCAAGCAGTCTTTATGTACTATATGTGCAAAGTCACGGAAACGGATCCTGTGAAATAGTTGGGCTGGGGGTGGTGAGGTAAGGGAGCAGCTTTTGTCCAGAGGAACATTTTGGATCTGAAATAGAAGCAACAGAGCTTGAAACAAGATGAAGCAGCTGTTCTGAGTTAAATCATCTGAGAGTTGGTACATCTGCTTATGCAGGGGGAGAGCATTACTGAGGAAGAGAGAGGACAGTTGTGACCTAGAGAGGAGATGGAAAGAGTTGGTAGTTTATTATTATGGGGACGACTGAAGCATTAGCAGAGGAAATGCTTATGAAGCAGTATCTCTGCAGAAACCGTGCGTTCTGCTACCTCAGAGCTGAGGCTCCTAGTTTGCCCAAAACATCCGTCCTGATTCTGCAGATCTTGCTTAAGAGGATCTGAAGGACGAGCGTTGGAACCAAAACTCATGGCTACAGCAGTAGTGCTGCCCCAGGGGTGAACAGCTGTATGAGAAGCTTAACTACAGGGCAAGTATGTGTATGTGGTGATACTATGCCACTATACCTCTGCTGTTTTATGAACACCCCCCCCAAAAAAAAAAATTCTATGCAAGTATCTATCTCCCCATTTGCTTGTTAATGGATCTGAAAGTGGAAATTCTTCTGAGAGACATAAAATTGGTATCTTTGTAGGTTTAAAGCTTCTCTTCGTATGAAAAGGCAGGCTTCCTTTGCCACATTGTTTTCAGGTAGCAAAAAGAAACACTGATTAGATTATTTCTGCTTCTCTAGGCCAGGTATGATCTGTCCTCGTTTCCAACAGTTTTAGTGTGCAACACAATGTTTTGTGTAATCAATGCTTACCATAACTTAGCAATCTTCTCCTCTGAGAGATGGTGGTGTCCCTGTTGATTATCGTCATTAAAAGTGTATTTGGTTTCCTTGACTGACATGTCCAGCGCTCGTTTTATTCGAGCAGTTTCTGAACTGGAACTCCTGGGTTTCATAAAGCCTAGCAAGCAGAAAACCGATCACGTGGCAAGGTTGACATGGGGAGGCTGTTAATGTGCCACCAGAACCTTAATAAAGCTGTTCTTTGTAATGTTGTGCAATGGCTGTGTTCCCACTAAACTAGTCTTAACTAACTTAGCATGCTGAGTCCAAGTCAAGTCAAGGATGACTGAATGCTGAGATACATCCCCAGTGCCTGGAGGAACTTCAATAACAATGTTGTTTTTTAACACTCTGCCTCCATGTTATAATGCGCTGCTCTATTGCTGCTTGTGTTCCAAATACTGTACCAGTGTGCCAGTTGTAATCATCTTTGATGTGTAATACTTAACGCTATCCTGATACGATTCAGGATGCCAAGCCAAAATGAGAACAGTGGATGTGTCAGCTGCAGAAGTGATGAAGCAGCATTATTAACTTGCTCACGATCTGATAGGATTTGAATCATCAGTGTAAAATGCCTTCCACGTCCTTGAAGTACAGATTTAAGTATGCTAAGGAAGACAATAAGCTCCTGTGCTTGGCAGCTGCTGCGTGTTCTTCAAAGCAGAACTAGTCCTAGCACCCTGAAAAACTTGATCGTGAAGCAGAGAAAGGGACAGTATTTCTGAAGATAGAGAGTTAGTTTCTCTGAGAAGAGCAAAAGCAAACTTTGAATCGTTCCCTTTTTATAGTGAGGATAAGTACTAGCAGGCTTAGCTGTTGGGAATTTGTGTCAACAAAGGCCAAATGAGACTATAGCGCTCACATGCATTGGAGGAAGACAGTAAAATCCACGTCTAAGGTATACACCATCTTTTTGTTGAGGATTTGTATTGTGCACAAGCAAAAGAAACAGCTCAGTGAGAATAACTGTTGGCTGAGAGCATGGAAGCACTGCTTATTTGACAGCTCTCCAGTTCATGACACTGCATCAACGAGCACACCAGTAGAGGCAGTACTACCAGTAAGAAAGAAGTCTTTTCTTCGCCCCTCAAGAGCTACCCTGCCCATCTAATGCATCAGGCTTCATCTTCACCCAGTTTGGGCAGCGAATTTGTTTTCCAACCATGAAAGAGGCCGTGAGAACCAAGGGGGAAAGCCGCCTTTCCCTCCAGCACAGCGTGTCTGCTCTATGTTGATAAACTGGCCCCTGGGCTGCGGCTCATGCACTGCAGCCGTGGGGTGGAGGCCTCAGGTCAGCCTTATCACCTAGCGCCGGGCTGCACTGCAACAGAAAAGCATTTAGACTTTGTGCTGGGTGGGAATGACTTAATTTATTGTGAAAGACTGTGTTTACCACCAAAGAAAACCTCCCAGACTTCCTCAGCTGAGTGCCTTCACTTTCCTTTGGTTGGAGACTTTTAAGCACTGCTCCCAGCGCAAACATCCAGCTGTAACGAGAAGCCAGATGCTCCCACTTAGCTGCAGTGGTACTTCAGCCTTCCTACTCAAAACAGCTGATAATGATGGCCCAGAGCCCTCTCTGAAGTTTGTACCACATAAGTAAAACAGAGCCCTACAAGGGCAGGATAAGTCCTATTACAAAAAGCTGGAAGTTAACAAGCTATTTACCCAGGAGTTTGTTTTAAATACCCTCAGAGACTACGACTCATGTATTTTCCAGTCATTCTAACTGCAGAGACAAAAGAAATGCTTCCTGCTGTATGTATGCTCTAAATGATGTCAAGCAAATTAAAAGGTTGAGGAAGATGAGCTTATCAGCTTCTACTGCTTAAACACGCAACTTGGGAAATGCAACAAGAACTCTGAACAGTAAGTTTTAGGATCTCACTGGAGCAGCTGCTGACATTCCTCTCTTCCACCCAAGACACGGGTATAAACAAACTCAACTGTGCTTCATTCCAGAGATCAAGCCAGGGGCATCTACATGTGCTCCACAGTCTTTGTATGTCCAAGATTTCCAAGAAGCAGAGAGGAAAGACTTAATTTCAGGAGAAGAATGCTGCATAGGCTTTCTCTGTTCTGAACCTGACCTGTTTATTTTACAAATAGGCTTGAAAAACCAAAGTGAGCAGCAAAACAGCCAAATGTCTCACTGATCAGCAAGAGGACAAGCAGCCAAATGTCCCTCACACCTGTCCTCAGCCACCTCCTGCAGTCTCCCATCCCCTAACATGACCCGATCCAAGATCTGACCACATAATCTCTCAGACCTTTTAAGGGTTGGAATATTTGGGAACAAAGAGAAGCAAGCTTTAACAGTATGTGATGTTTAACCACAAAGTGAGCTGGCAATATGACATAAAAAGTAAACAGCCAAATTAATAGTTAATGGCTGTTTCTTCCCTGTAATGACAACATGAATTGTGAACCTTAAAGTCACCTAAGCTTGCTATACTATTTATGGTTTCTTGGGATCAAATCCTTCAGTACTTGGCACTTCATAAAACTGAAAGATGCATAAAAGGGAAAAAGATGGCTAAAATTACGTAAGGAGTAATACGTAATTTCATTTCCTTCTGCAAGGAGGGTTGGACATTTAAAAAAAATGCACAACATTTGCAAGGCGTATCCAGTTTGTGCAGAGGCTGGTTTCATAGTCTGCATCTCAGCCGCCTACAGAGAATTTAACTGCTAAATTTTGCACCAACATCAGGAAGAGCAGAGATGCTACAGCTGTGGAACTGTCACCTTGAAGAAAATCCTGCTGCTTGGGGTCTAGGGCTTCTCTCAATATATTTTACTATTGTTTGCTGTAAATATTCCATATTCACCCTCGTATATCCTAGCTGAAATGCATACAGGAAGAGTGGAATCGATCATATATATGAAGTTTAAAAATTTAGTTTCTACAGTTGTCTGCAGAGTAGTAGCACGTTCTGCAGACACTCCAGGAAACCTTCCCTGTGTGCAGTGTTTGTGAAAAGCAAGGCCAAAGATAGCACTGCGATACCAGATCTGAAACTAACAGCGCAAAGCCACGCTCACCTCTGAACCAGTGACCGTACTGTGTTCTTCGACACCCTCATCTGTCAACAAAACCGTGGCCCAAAGTTAAACCTGAAAGTCAGTTCGAAGAATTTAGTGTTTTTCTCTGTTATTCTATATGAAGTATTTTGTTCTTGATACCTTTACTGGTTTCCAACAACAAGAACTTGAGAGTTTTTAAGAGAAACTAAGAGATCCATGGAGCCGACTACAACAGCAAATATAATCTGGTGTTAAAGGCAAACATTCATCTTCACGTTTCATCTCATTACTTCCATGCAAAGGTCACAAGCACTGGTTCACAACAAGAGCATGAACTCTTAATATTTTTCCAGCTTAAATGTTTTTCTTCCCCACTGCAGAATCACGCAGATAAATCCTTCCCAATTCCCAACTGAGGACTGGAGAGAATCCTTCACAAAACACAGCCTCTAACAAACAGAATCTGGTAATGGTCTTGCTGTGTAAGAGTGCTTGAGCAGATCTCAAGCATCAGCACACAAGATTGCTCGAATCTCCTTCCTTTTCAATCTTGAAAAATGCTGAAGAACCTCATGGTTGTATGCTTTCCTATCTAGACGAAAATCAACACAGAAAGTACGTGCTGCTTTTTCAGTTTACAGTAACCATCATCTGCTTGAAAAGAATTTAAGCGTCACTATCTTAAAAACAGGTTAACCAAGATCTTCGGTTTCAGTCTGTAAAGTTGCAGTCAATTGTCCTCAGTTTGCTTTGCTTTTGGACTGCAGTTATACACAAATTGCAAAATCATCAACAAAAGCTCTGGAAACCACAAAATGCAGTGCCAAGAATACACTAATTGTTGAGTCTTACCCCATTTCTGCTTTACCCTAAGCCCTCCAAAACACCTCTGAAAAGATTCTCTGAAGCAGGTGTTGTGTTTTTTTTAAGCACCAGCCTACTTCCTCACAGAACCCAAGATTTCCTTTGTTTTTTGGTTTTTTTTCCCCAACAGTAATCAAGCAACCAACCATTTTCCCACTGAAGAGTAAGCTACCTGCTAAAACAAGCCTTTCATGTGACAGCCATCGCATCAGATATTAATCACTGAGATTAGAGAAAGAGCCAGTCTGAAGTCAAACAACAAGCAGCAGGTAAAAAAAAAAAATTTTTTCAAAGAATGCAACCTCATTTTCAAAACAGGCACAAATTAGGCATACCACAGCTGTGAGGCATAAGCACCCATGGTGGCATTAATCAGCCAGAGGACTGTTTACTATGCATTAATTTGGAGCAGCACAGGAATGACTGGGTGCTAACATGACATCACTTCTTATTTATAATAACTCTTAATATCCTGAAGGATAAGATAAGCTGAGACAGAGAGGCAATCACAATGGCTGGTATTTTAATTCTACTCCTACCTCCAATTATCAGTTAGGCACATACTCTTTCCTATCAAGCCAGAACAAAGATCTCCTGGAACATGGGAGATACGGGAGATGCATCAGGAGGCTGGAATCTGGGTAGTGGTCCACCCAGAAGCAAGGGTTTTCCTGCCCTCAACAAGTTAACACCAGGAGAAGGCCCTAAAACAACCAAGAAGGAGCAGGGCTGAGAACCCCGAGGCAGACAGAAGTTAGTAGAACCTCGATAGTGTTGTCTGCAGGACTGGAAGACCCACAAGAGCAGTCTGGCAGAGAGCTCTGACATTCTGAAATACGGTTAAGAAGAATCCAAATATTAAGGTCAGGCAGGCTTCAGGAAAGCATGCAGAAAATCCTCAGAGAGCGTGGCTACGTGCGTAATTCTGGACTCGCACCACTACCGAGGGAATGGAAGTTCACTAAGAGCTAGAACTCGCATGGCTCCTCTGAAATCATAACCAACAGCACGAGCCAGTTAATGCACAGATCTACCAGGCTCCATTACATTTCAACTGGAACTTCCCCACTAATTTGAAGTGGTACAAAGATCCACTGCACACACACGTCCACTTAAGCAGAAGTTGACATTAGGTAAGTTAATTTAGAGAACAGTTTAATCGAAGGATTAGTTTAAAACTGCCTTTAAGTCCCCAAAGCAGATAATCCGAGTCATGTGATGAGCAATACTCCTACCCGTGGCACACAGCTCTGGAATTACCATGTAGTAACGTTTCAGTCGTTCGTGCTGTGACTCAGAATTACACAGACAACAGCAGCCACCACTTACACAGCAGTTTGGAAACAGCTGAGCGTATCTAACAACAAACTCCTAGGCCCAGAACGCAGAGGTTGCACGCCTTCAGCTCTTCCAACACCTAGGTAGCTGCAGCTTGTGGTGCAAGCACCTGCTCTAGCTTAGGAACAGACTTCCTTTGATGTGTCACTTAAATCTGAAGGAAGACACGCACAGCTGTTTCCAGTCAGCCACAGCAAGTTAAATCAGTATTTTGTCAGCGTCGCAAACATGCTTCCCTAACTGAAACAATACATCCAATCTAAGAAGCATTTCTTAGCCTCTGAAGAATTATGTGAGGTTTCCATCCACTTCCTTTCCTAAAATTCTGACCCACCCACTACTGCTAGTAAATACATTTTTCATTTAAACACTCAGATTTAAGTTTATTCATACACAGCAAAAGTTCCACCTGCATATTAAAAACAAACAGATTAGAAGTAAATGTTTTATTCTTCCAACTAAATTCCAGTACTACAAGGGCAGTAAAACAATGATACACTGAAAAATTGCAGCAATAAACATTTGTTAAAGACTGATAGAATAAATAAAAACTACAAAAATGAGAAATCATATAAACCCATTCTTAACCCCCAAAAAAGTCATGGAATACAGAAATGCCCTCCTTCACTATTTCACAGGCAGTACTGTGGGCTATTTGCTTAAAATTGTCCTGGGATTACATTCTAATTTAACTGTGATTACAGCTCTGTTGTAGTGCACAGTTATGAAAACCACACTAACTTCAGTCAGAAGTGTCATTCTACATTTTTATTTACACAACCAGTGAAGGGCAACTTCTAGAACACCAGCTTTAATCCTTTACTTTTTCAAACTTATTAACATAAGAAGCCAAATTGTAATGATACAGCAAATGAGGCCACTGGTATTATTACAGGTAGCAAAGGTCCACATCCAGGTGGTACTGACATCAGGGAGCACTCCAAAACCAGTTGCTGCATAAGAGTGGTTGCCACTGACAAAAGCTTGAAATAACCTGTGTTCACAGGGGGAAAAAATATGGCATTGCTGCAAGTCATTACTGGGACAGCTTGCAACAATAAAACGGGGTGTATAGGGCAGCCCACATATGCTGAAAATATGATTCATGAAACGTCTGAAAAAAAGAAAAAAAACAAGAGTTAATGATGAAGGTAACAAAAGGCAGGGCTATCACAAACCTGGTACAGCAATATCAAAACCTTTTTCAGAATCAAAAACCAGCACGTAATGGGTGACAGCTCTGCATGTTTTAAAACCAAAGCTGCATTTTACCGCACATCTTCCTTTCAACCTCGGCTCTCCATACTACCAACATGAAGAATTTTTGCCTTGGGTCCTAGTCGAAGCTTAACAATGAACAAAGGCCATTTAAACTATTGAACGTTTGGTAATCCAATGCTGCTACAGGAACTGGAAGAAATAGATACTCACAACTGGCAGGCTGTTCTCCATATCGTCGCATGATTTGATCATGCGTGAACTTCACAAATGCGTCGTATTGTTCTGCAAGCATGAAGCATTAGAAGTGTGAGTCTATTAAGTTTAACTCAGGCTGAAAAATATTCAAGGCTACTTTTTATACCATATAAATCATATCAATTAAACACACATCCACTAACAGCAGTTTTAAGTGACTCTGCACAGTTCATAGCTGCCATTTCTCTTCCATCCCCTATGAACGATGCAGCATGTCCCCTTAATTAAAGAATTTCCCTTAGAAAAACAGTAATATTATCAAAGATAACTATATTGCACATACACAAAGACCTCGATACACCCAGTACATGCTAAGTGTCAGAATCTGTTATTTTGAAGTAACTGAGGATGCTCATTTCACAGATGCTAAGAAGGGCAGAGCAGTTCAGCAAACACAGCATTATGGTCAGTGCTAGGGCTGGAAATGTAACTTCTCTCTGCTCTTGCCACTACCAGATGTAGAGCCAAATTAGTTTAATGGTATGGAAACAAAGTAGTACAGGAAAGGGACTTGCTACAAAGTTAGAAACTCTTTTTGGTGACTAGCCGAACATGAAAAGCAAATGGCAAACTAAAAAGATGAGATGCTAAGTGACTAGCACTTCACTAATCCCAGCCACGGAAGTAGCCACACTAGGAGACACACAGCTGACTTGTGGACTGCATGAAAACAGCCACTGCGTGATCTGAAATGAAATTTAGGTATCAAACATTCGTTTAGCTTTGGACTAAACACTGTTGTTTCCTAGATAGATTATTTCTATACACGCATACATACACTCACAATATTTTATTCAGCTTTAATACTGCACTCATCAGCAGGATATCACCTTTCAGAATTAGGAAATTGAACAAGGAGAGTAATATCTACCAGATGCCGCTCCTCTCCATTCCCCTTCCTCCCTTGTGGAAAAATACATGTGCAGCAATGTGGGGTGTTCTGAGAAAAGGGCAAGGTCAAAGAAGGCAATCTTCAACCAAAAATGCAGTTACATTGGTAGTGGTTCCTAGTCCCACAGGTTTGCCCCATTAAAGTCCCCATCCTCTTGCAGGGATGAGCTTCACCTTTGAAGTAAACAGCGTATCAGTAATCAGCAAGTAGTGCAGCAGCCGCAGCAGCCCCAAGTACGGACCTGACTCAGTGATCTAAGGACATTCATCCTTGCCTGAACGGGCCCAGTGTCATGGCAGCCAGTTCCCCTCTGCCCACAAGCAGAACCTCTGTTTCAGTGCAGTTCTGATTGATGGCTTTGCAGCAGCCATGTGAGGATCTTAGCCAAACAACAAAATAACACAAAGAGCAGACTGAAGGATTTGTTGCCCAGAAACCATTTCCAAAAACAACAGCAACCAGAACTTTTCCTAAAAGTTATGTATTAAAGGCCAGAAACCATCCTGCAACCTTTCTTCCTTAATGGTTTAAGTCAACATAGACAGCCACTTTTGTAGTGTCATCTTTGTTAACAGTATGGCTTTGGCAATTTAAAGAATCCACGGTTACTAAAAATCCCCCTTCTTGTGGCACTCAGCTTGAGGAAGTTAAGCAATCCAAAGGCAAGAGTGATCTAAACTGAACTGTTTGAAAACTGAAGTGAACAACTGTAAAGATACTTGCCCAGCTGGAATCCCGCACCATACATTCTAACAATTTAAGTCAAAAGATGGCCATTTACCCTACATACAAATGTTATTGCTATACTCTAACTACTCTATAACTTGAACCACAGTAATAAAGAGCTATTTTTCACAAGCAGATTCTAGAACAGCTTTCAAGCTAAGGTTTCACGGAGCCCCTTGCACTCCCTCCTCTGGTTTTCCAATCTGCAAAGGATTTTGCAATCCCAACTTTATGCTAACACAGAGGTTTTGAGTAACAGACAGAAAGGGAAATCAGGGCATTACAGTGATCTGAGTTTTCCATTCATCAAACGCTAACTCTGTATGAAAGGCAACTCTGCTCACAAAGAACACGGCAGAGAGGGAAAAAAGGCAGTATCTGGCTAACTACTTACAAGAAAACTGTGATTCAGACAGGAAACAAGGAAAATACCTGAGATCCAAGCATTCAGTTAAGTCACTTGAAAGAAGCTATTCAATTAAGATCTGTTACAGAATTTCCAGTTACATTTCCACTGATTTCACTAGCCTGTAAGAAGGAGTATCACCTTACTGCACAAAGTTTAGAAAAGCATATAGTCACTGTCAGCAGAAAAATGTTACTGGACGCCTAAGGAAGGAATTAGTCTAAATTCTTTTGGCAGTCTCTCTTTCTAAATTCCTATATAAAACCAAAAATTTACTAACAGCTTGATATATGGGATGCAGTAACTTGACCTCTTTCAGCAATGACCCTAAGAACAAATACACCTCATCTCATCTCACTGTAAGCTGCCCCATGCCCCCAGCAGAAGCCACCCCTCCTTCCTAAATGACTTTCAGACTGACACAAAGAGCACATGCAAGAACTTGCCAGAAGGGTTCCTGCTGTAAAGAACTACAGAAAATGTCAGAAAACATCTGGGGCAAATCTACAAACATATCTGCTCTTCAACTGGTTACGATGATCACTGTTAACCGAAATATGCTTTAAGAGAACACAAGAAGTGACCCAATTCCTAACACATAAATTAGAAGAAGAAAACTCTACAGAATCCTAGTTCATCAGTCTGAAGCAGGTTAAAAAGAAAACTGTAGAAATGGAACATTAGGCCCAAATAAAATTAAGTATTTAAGGCTAATTATGTATTAAAGAAATGTAGATTTAAGAGGGACTTAGAACTATGCCAGTTTTTATAGAGCAGTGGCGGACCAGCAAGCACAGAACATGAACACGGGCTCAGGTGCAGAGACAATACTGTCATGGGCAACCCACAACCCTGACACAAGCCTGGTGACCTCCTGTGTGGGCATACCCACAGAAGGTTTTACTCCCATACCTGGACAGACTTACAAACTTTAATCCTGATGTGTGTTCAGGTGGGATGCAGAACAGTGGCGGGTGGGTATTTAAAAGCAGGTTTGCTGCCAAAGAGTGCACTCAGAAGGTTTTCACTAACCACTAAGTATTAAATTAGACACCAAATCACATTGTGAAGGCACCTACCTCTGAACGCACCAGAATTTAGGTGCTCAGACATTACCAAAATGCTTAGAAGTAGATGACAACGACAACTAAAGAAAGGTCCTTTTTTCAGTGCTGACATTAACATGATCCTTAACAAAATGTAAGTTGGCATCAGGCACCAAAAATATCAGTTGAGTGGTAGGAAATACAAGAATTCAACACACAGGATCAGAAATGCATCTCAACTACTGATGCTCAAGCAGCAACCAAACTACTCCACTGGCAGCAGCGTAATGTAAGTAACTGGGAAGAGAAAGGGAAATCTTAGGTACTGTCTTCTTGCCAAATTCCAGAAAAAGGAAGTCAGTTCCCAAGCAGGAAAAAAAAAGTCCTTCACAAAGAGCTCTTAAGCCAGTAAAATAGAACGTCTTTCTGGCAAAAAAACATGAAGAGGAAATGATCAATTCAAACACGATAGCAAGAGAAAATTCTATCTGAAATAAAACCTCTGTTTCCACTGATTGGTAATACCCAGGAGTCACAGTTTCTATCCAAGGCAGCACAAAAGAGAAAATCCTATCAAAGAGACTACGCATATTTTTTTCTGTCCCATATACAATCTCATTCCTTAATCAGATTAGGTCAGAAAAAAACACAGCATATCACAAAAATGAGAAAAGAATTACAATTCTGAACTCATCCTAGCACATTATTTTGAACTATAAAATACCTGCAAGTTTTGTGGTCAAAATTTCTTCATACTCTTCACGGATTTTCTCTTCACGCTCTTTCAGCAAACGTTCACAGATCATTCCAACTTGTCTGAGAGTAAACAGAGGCTGTTCTTTTTTCAATGGTGATGATGCTGCAGATGAAGTACCTAAGAAAATATTTGGGTGCACCAGTTTATCACTTGTGAGTAGTTCTGAACCAGTATCATAATCAGTTTTCTTCACGTCTTTTACGTTAAAGAAACTTTACAAAACATTTGGAGAAAGGTTTGTGTCATTTGAACACTTCTAATTAAAGTAAAATTTAACTGAACACTCAAAAGGAAGACATCTGTGATTGATGATACGCATCAGTATCAAAACACCAGGAGTGTTGTTCCACAATGTTACACAAATGGCCATTGCCACTTACATTCAAGCTTCCATTTAGTATTAAAATTGTAGCATATTTTTGCAAAGACAGCTGCTCCACTAAAGCCTATTATAAGATCAGCTGCAGGGTAAGCAGGATGGTCTCTTGAAAACCTTAAAAGCTTTGCGTCCCACTGACTGCTAAAATGAGAAGGTACAATCTTCCAGATCAATGCTAGTATTGCCCAAAAAAGAATAAGTGATGAGAAAGTACCATAAAGCACAAGACAACTAGGGCAAATTATTGACTCAGAATCCGAAAACATAGTGAAAATTACACAGAATTTTCTGGGTACCTGGCAAAGCTGGTCCAGTAAGGAGAAATGCATGTGGCTGTGCATCAGTAGAACAACAAGGATCTGTCTGCTGGAAGCTATTTTCTAAGTGTCTCCTCTTCTGCATGCGTTTGTACTCCTGTTTTATGTTGTACAGAATTTGTTCTAGAAGAAAAACAACAGAAGAATTAAAAGGCTAAAATAATTACACTTCAGAATTTCACTTAAATTTATTTCCACTCAAACACCAAATACTGTAGATGTCTAACAGATGATAAGAGCTAGACTCTTAAAAACATGTCCTGCAAAAACAACGTTTTACCTAAGACGCAAGCCAAATAATGAAACTTAACCAAAAGGAAGGTAACTCCAGACCGTTTTCACAAGGAAAACACTAGCAAAGTATGCTGTTAGTTAAGGTCAAACATCTGTGCCAGAATACTGCTAACAAAAATTAACAGCAGAACTTTAAAATTTAGGAACCATCAACTGTACGACACACATGGTAAAAAATAAGCTGTAGAACTTCCGCTGGCATTCATCACCTTCCCTCCAAACGTTTCATCTGCAATCACCTTTCTCCTCCACACACCATGGTTGTCGTTCACAGAGCTAAGGGGAACAGAAGACTCCAGAATAACACATCTCCAAGAAATACCACTCCTCCCTGTACAGTTACTGGCACACAGGCAGCAAAGCAGAGAGGGAAACAATTTAGACAAAGTATTTCTAAAACAACTACAACTTAAAACCTCCAAGAACTGGAAACTGACAGGCAAAATACGAATGTATTCCTCAACATTTTTTCATAGCCCCAGATCTATTCAAATAAACCCTGTGGATGGATCAATAGCCTATTTTAAATTAAGTACGGCAATTTATAGGTCAGCATTTGATCGCACCGTGAAAAATACAGCAGGTGCTTTCAATAACCTCATTTCCATTGAGATGAGAAATGACAAGGAAAAAACAATCCTTACAATAAAACTATCAGGCCTGTATGCTTTCTCTCAAATTCCACGTGACAAAAAGCTCTCAGGAACATCAGTGCCCTGAACGGATATCCCCTGGCTATGTCAAATATTTAAAAAATGCATTCCTCTCCCTCACCTTCCAGGGGACCTTCACAGAAAGAGACCTCCAAAGACTTCTTCCTTATGACAATTCTTGAACACTCAAATACATTTTGAAAAACCATTTCCCTAAGCAATCAGCTTCCATTGAGACTGAGCTTCTAAGCTTCTGGCAGACAGCTTTCCAAAGCTCACATACACACAAATCAGCATCGTCGTGTCAGAGTTACAAAGGACTCCACTCGGTTCCTTCCTGCTTCTGTTCATTTTACCAATACTGTTGAAATTTCTCTACCAAATTTCAGTGTTTGAGAACAGAAAGTTCTTGAGGTTCCATATTTGCACATTTCCTAGTAAGCCACCAGCTGAAGCAGGTTAACTTCAGCAGACAGCTTTTTCAGTTGGTGGCTGAAGCCTATGCTAGCGCAAGCAGAAGCAAACATTTGCCAATTCCTAGTTCAGAGGTTGAACGATTGTGGTGGGTCTCCAATTCCATAAATCAATCCAGGAGCTTCCAGATTATTAGAGAGGAAACCATCTCCACTCAACAGAAATATCAGCGCCTTCTCAGCAAAGGAGCTTGTTTGGATTTTGTTCGTTGGTGAAAAGCCCTGCAATTTCTACCTTGTCAGTCCCATGCCTACAGTGCTTGAACAATTTTCAATCTCCTACATGGGGAACAGTAACTTTGCTGAAAGAAACAGCAGCTGCAGAAGACATAATAAAGAAATACAATCAGGAAATGAAGGAAAGTGAGGAAGTGGGGGAAGAAACGCACTCAAGGCTGGCTGGAGAATTTATACTTCTTGTAGGACATATACATATATATACACCTCCACTGTGGTACAGAAATACATAAATCAGGTTAAACCAAGACAAAGGTAGGCTTCCAAAACGAAGCAGAATCCCATGCAGGATTTGTCTTATGCATACACACTGCATCAGACATTCGGAGGCGGCGCTGCAATGTTTTACTTAGCAGCATGATGGCCACAAAACAGTACTTTTCCTCATAATCCTGTGCTGCTCTAGCTAAAGAGATAGTGCTTAATTGTGAGCAAGAAGCGAGTCAGCTCCTAAGATAACATCTGTCCTAAAGCATGTCCACACTGCAAGGACACACGCTGTATTTACATCAACAGACAAACGCAACACGCCACGTGCAGCCTTCACTATGACTACGTGGTCTCGGGCAGGCTTTCCAAATTCTGTATGTAAGCCAAATTTGGGGTGTAACTACTTAGATAGAAATCTTCTAACTCTTCTTAATATTATAGTTATGCAGAAATATTTTCGAACCAGATGAACCTCCAAATTTGTTAAGAAAAAAAAAAAAGCTGAACAGACTCTGGTCACTGGATAAAACCACAGACAGGAGTTAAAGCAACAATCATCTGCTAGGTTCCTTCCAGCCCTAACAATCTCTGCAAATCAAACAGAAAACAATTCAGAGAAAACGTAAAAATGACAGGCAGAAAAAAAGGACCAAAAGCAAGATATACAAGCAGGGAAAAAAAAAAAATCATGTACTGACTTTAGGAAAACAGTTTCAACTGGGACAGGAAATGAAGGGCTGTGCACCAAGGATACACAATTCTATTCAAAATTATATTGAATTGCAGGCACAGAAATCTCAATGGTACTAGACTAATTTCACCTACTTCTAATTTGGCAATACTTTTTTTTTTTTTTTTTAAAAAAAAACTCGCTTTCTTCTAATCTTGCACTGACAATCAAAAGCCTTAAGAAAAGCTTCTGACAGGCACACTGGGACAGCACTCCCCCCTTTAATAAAAAGCTGCTTTGATGGCTTGCACAGCTGTAACTTCAGGGAAAGGGCTAAAACTAAACAAATATGGGAGGGAGCAGGGAACTATGTAGAAATGACAATGCACTGCCTGCACTGCAAACAGCCACCAGGAGAAAAAGGCTGGAAGTTGAAGTCCTGGCCGCACACGTGAGCATGCCGTTAAGCTCTTTGGGTTACCAGCACCCCTATATTTGGTCTAATGGGGGGATTTAAAGTCCTGCTGGTCAGCATGTAGAGCAGGACTACAGAGCGCTGCGAGCACAGGCAAGCGACTGAGAATGACTCAGGCTTCCCCATTTGTGACATGGAGACCAAGATGCAAAAAGTGCTCCTTTAACTCACCATCAAGCCATTCAATCTGGACTAGTAATACTTCAAATTACGCAGGCACATTTTTGCAGCAGCCAGGACCACATCTGTATATTCTTTATTAACATACAGTGGCATAAAACCCAACTTCAAGCTAAACTTCAAGCTAAATGACTTCACTGCAAAGTGTAAATTTGCAAACATTTACAGCCAATTTCAAATGAAAATTAAACAACAAATCCAAGTCACTAAGACACTGGATTAAAACTGGCCTAGATTTGATCTGT
The DNA here is from genome assembly GCF_013377495.2 of Cygnus atratus. Taxonomy (NCBI): domain Eukaryota; kingdom Metazoa; phylum Chordata; class Aves; order Anseriformes; family Anatidae; genus Cygnus; species Cygnus atratus. The sequence continues at coordinate 38,423,387 of NC_066364.1, forward strand.
ATTACACTTGTTTGTAAAAACATTTTAAGTAACTATTAAAGGATGCAACTGTTAATACATTATTTTTAGAAAAGCGTAAAAGAGCTAGAGTATGTCCAAATTCACAGAGGTAACAAAGACAACACACATTTATTCACGTTCTTAATTTGCATTTATGTTTATAGAAGTGAACGAAACATTCTGGATTTGCCAGAGTGCATTTACACAAGCACTACCTAAAGTAAGTGTAAACCATGATTATGACCTTAAAATTTATTTAACTGAACCTAGCAGGGTAAGAGTAGTTGTTGAATGCATCAAGCCACTTTCAGCATTTACCGTTTTGCTTAAAAAAATCCAGTCAAATATGTCCAATGAATAAACATTTTCTTTAAAAGAGTTTTTATAGTGCATCAGTACATGAAAGCAGCCATGAAATCCTAAGGCAGTGAGAACCAAGCAACTTCTGAACAGTATCTACAAAGCAGACGTCGAAGTGTCAAGCCCTTTAAAACTCTGGCCTAGTTAAACGAAGTTTAAAAATTAGCAGATCTCATTCTCCAACCTACTTTGGATTCCAGAAAACCTTCCTGCCTTTTCGCATTCAGTTTCTTCACTTCCTTCACTTCCAGTTAGCTGTACCTACTCTCTCTGCACTGACAACTAAATTAAAGCATTCATTTAACTGGTGTCAAAGACAGGACAGGTTTGCTCCTTAAGTATGAAGGCCCAAACTGTCTTTTTCAACAATGACATGCATTTCAATTAGCAAATTTCTTTATACGTAGAAATCTAGAATCTGAAAGTGTACTAATTAGAGAAAACCTAAATTTAAGCAAGCTTCTCTAAGACTGTAAAACTGAAGTGAGAACTTGAATCATATGTACTGGAATTCATTAGGTATTCTAAATAACACTTGCATCCATCTTATTGGTGGTGAAGTTCAAGCCAGGTATTGTGTTTCATGCAGCAATGTTATGCATGAGACGATAGAAGGCACATATTTAATACAATCAGACCTACATCACGGTGGCCTACCTTTGGTTTCATTTTAACTTCATCATATCCCCCGTGCTCAGTGTTTCCTACAGACTAGGGGTAGCTCGGAAAGCGCAAAGACAGCTACAGGAAACCCCGGGCAGAGGGGCTGAAAGTGAAAACCAGGCCTGCTGAATGTAGGGCAGCAGAAAGCCAAGCTTCTAACACACTGAAATGAAGCGGCACTCCTAAGTGACGCTCCCAATTCGAGATGACTGTGGATGCCAGCGGTTACGCAAGACCGAACCGTGCGTCCCCTTCTTCTAACCCTCATTTAGAAGGCCAGGTTCAATGCCAGGACAAAGAAAGGTAAGACTGCTGTGGTCGCCATGACTGCGCAAGGCACGGGGGATTTGGCTACATACACCTGAACTTAATGAAATGCACAGATACTCCTTCTCATCTGGAGTGCTGTCTGCTAGGATCATCATGTGAAGTATCTTTGTTCATGAAATCTTGCATTCGGGTGACGGATGGCACTCACCCAAGCCTTCTTTCCAAATCTGAGCTATGATTCAGGGAAACAGAATTACACATTTACGTTGCTTTCGCACGCAACAAAGAGAGGTGAAAACCTGAAGGGGCAATTCAGAATTCACATTTGACAACTGAAATACGATCTGTCACACTGATGCATTACCAAGCCAAATATTTACTTCCTGGGAGTGATGTCTACTTCTCACTTCCTTTAATTCATGACAAAAAGACGAGAAATTATTTTTTTCCAAAGTTGTCATCTAATTACTTCATCCTGACCTGTAATTACCCAGAAATTATGTACAAGGGAAGCAGCAGTTCAATTTGAAAAGGTAATAAGGCAAACAATTATTTTCTCCATTTTAATAACCTCTTATCAACTACAAAAGTGCTGATTGTTTCCCCTGAAGGATTTTTCTTTTTTGGCTTGATTTTCAAACCGGCAGTCTCGCATCTCAGTTCCCAGCTTCTCTCGTTTAGCTGAAGGAAATGTTGGCAGAACAAGGAGGTAGGTGACTCAATAGGCTGAAATCAGAGCAGCAGTTTTCCTGCCCTGAAATGGAACCTGAAGCTCAGGTTTCAGTTTGCAGTGTCACCGTTCAACATGTGCATTCGGACCTGAACCGTGCCTGAGATTTCTTCTAAGCAAATCTGTCGAGCGCTATCCCCACGTCAGCAGCTCACATCTTAAGGGCATTCGGCTCCCTCTGAAGCAAAACCACTGTCCTACTTCAGATCCGTCTCCCTTACTCAGCATTTAGTTGCTGCTACCACATTCCTAATTTTGATCTCCCCACCACATTACTGACACACAAAATCGATTTGAAGCAGCTTGTTGCCCGCCCCTAAGGACAGCCCTGCCGCAGAGCAGTGGGTTAACAGCATTCCTCACTTTTTTTTTTTTTTTTTATCTCCTCATACAGAGCGTCCACAGACACAGCACAGAAATTAAAACGGTCCAGATACTCCTCTTCCCGCTTTGGTCACAGACATCCATCACTCCGGCTGAGTTTCTTAATTAGGCATGGTGTGTTAGGCTTCAGTAATCAAATGTATACTTTTGGAAATCACGTTCATCTCAGAGAAGCACTCTCCAAGACAGAAAACCCTGTAACGGGTACGTGCTGACAGTTCACAGCCAGCGTCTCCGGCTCCAGAAGCAGCTCGTGGCGGGTCCTGCGGCACACGACCGGCTGCCTCGCGAGATCCAATTACTCGGCTGCTCAGCCTGATGAAGGTTCTGGTTCTGCCACAGCGAGCCGGCTGCTCACGCAGCCGTTAGCTCATCCCGCCAACGTGCTATTTCAGGAAATCCCAGCTCTCCTGATCAAGGGGTTGAGCAATGAAAAATAAATCAAGCAATGCAAAATATATTAGATACAGCAATTAGATCTTTCTCTTCGCACACAAAAAAATGTCACGTTGCATTTATCAGGCTTGCCACTGAAATGAAAAAACTGCTCCTACATTTTATGACATCTAAGTCCAAGGGTACTTAACATTTATAGACACCACAGGCATCTATACAGAAATTTCTCAAATAAATTAAATGATCAAGACCAGATGCAGCCGTTATGATCCTTCCCCCTGCCCCCCCCCCCATTTTTTTTTAGGGGATGGGAATGTTTTGTTTTTCAAATCCTGATGGTTTCTGCAAAACTAGAGCACAATGAGAAGCCTGGCATCTTGCCACGGTAATTTAGCAATAAATACACATGCCGATAAATCTTAACAAAACAGAAATTAGGCAGAAAGAGATGCTGCAGGACCTACACTCCTCATTGCGAAGCTGCTACGTTTGTTCGTCTAAAGTGCAAACCTGGACGTGGCCACTGCCCGACCAAAAGTTTCAGAGAGAAGTCCCTCTAAGTTTGCTCAAGAGGACGACCGAAAGGTCATGGGAGGACACTATGGGGCAGGCCAACTGCTCTTCCTACTCAAAGAGTTCAAAGTCATTTTCTTGCCTAACTTTGAAAATTAGTGCTAATTAGTCCACTTTTTCAGATTATTCTGTGAAAGACAAAGGCCTTGTATTTAAGACGTTCAACTATTTTCTGTTTGTAAATATTTGGTCATCTCCCAGAAGGCAGGCTCTTCCAAACCCCTCTCTTTGCCATCTCCAACCAGAGACGTTTGCTAAGAGGCTGCCATTAAAGCAGCAAACACCAATTATGCCCGCCCATTCCTAAGCAGCGCATAACTTCGGGAGTTTCCATACACTCTCAGATTTTTGACATTATCTCCGCTTGGCTTTCGGCCAGTGACCCGAGGTGAAGACTATTCTCAATAACCCCACCCATACAGTTTTTGGTTTGCAACACCAGTGAGTTACTGGGGAAACGTTCAAGCAGATGAACGTTTCAGATGGAGAGAAGCGTTGCGCACACAGATGCAAGAGCTTGCTTGGGGATTTTTAAGAGATTTCACAAACTGTTTTTAAATTCAACATTCTTCTGGATTCTACAAGGTTCTGGCTGCAACTTAACCTCTGATTTTGAAATAGTAGTAGGCAAGAAAGCTGCTGGGCTGGGTTTGTCTTCTTAGCTACTGTGTATCACGGACGAGATTTCAACTCCTGCCAGCATTATCCCCTCTCACCCTCGGGCCGGATGGTTTTATTTGGACTGCATTTCCCACTGCAGCTTCTGTCTCGGAAATACCCAGACAGGCAGGCTTCCTAAAACCGACCTGTGCTTTTAATTCAAGAAAGGACTTGAATGTCATTTATTCATATATTTATATGAACTATATTTTATAGTAAATATTTTATTCATATGTTTACAAAATCTTCTTGCCCAGAACGCAATCTTTCTTCGTGGTAAAACTGCGAATAGCAGTTCTAAACCAGATCCTCCGTCAGAGAATACAAAAAATACCACCACTTCTGCCCTTCAGCTGCTGAAATTTAGCAGCTTGAAACCAAGACTGTGTACTCCCTCAGGACTTCCCCGGGAACAGAACACATACAGTGCATCACCCAGACGTCCCGACCCAGTCCCCTCCTTACCAAGTCCGCCCACTCGGCCGTACTCCTGTGATACCGCAGCGCACACCCAAGAGACCTGCCGAGGAAGATCTTCAACGCCCTCAGTAACATCAGGAGCTGCCTTCCTGTCTCGCCCAGTGTGTCACCAGAGTCTCACCTATAGCCAGAATTTGCACCGAAGTAAAACTCATCTGTAGGATCCGACCAGGAGAAAACTCCTCAGAAGAGACACTGCTGCAGGATCAGGGCCTCCTCACGTCAGGCAACTACGGATGGGTGCTGCTCACGACAAGCTTACTTTTCAGAAGATAATTCTAGATGCAAACAATGCTATCCAAAAATTACCAAACGCACTCACAGAGTATGCTTAAGTAAGCATAAGGTCAATTCCACAGAAAACATAGATGGTGAAGCCACAATTACAGCTTGGCTGCCAAATTCATTGAGAAACTGGAAGTGACCTAACAGCTGTTCAAATAACCACAAAATATTAAAGTACTCTTGTGAGAGATAAATTTCATCATGAATAAGCCTTCCCTGTCTCGAGCAGACTTATCGTTTATTTGTCTGCGAGCACTCCACAAAGACAGCTGTTTTCTCATCTGACTGCCCACACTGTGTTTGTGGTTCTCAGCCCCCCCCCAATCAATTCGTATTCTGCTTCCAGATAATTCGTTCCTGAAATGATTAACCATGTGCTAAGCAGTTCTGGTGCTGATAAGTTAAACAGTACCACGACACGGTATTAGGTTGAAAAAAACACTTTAACATGAAGTTAAAATGAAGTACTGGCATCTGGCTTTATATCCACACCTCTGGTTTCATACCAACATAATTTTCCTTAAATAAAATTCAGACAGATACCTTTTAAGTGTCGGTAATCTTAGTATTACAGCTACACCCTGAGAAAACCATAAGTGAAGTCAACTGAATTCTGACTATTGTTACTGAATTTCTCAATATAAAACCGAACAAAACAGTGACTCAGTTGGGAACACTTTGAAAATCAGACTGGAATTCTTTTCAGACAGAGGGCAAGATTTATCTGACCCAAATGGAGACATTTGCATCAGAAATGGTCACATAAATTCATTTTACAGTCAACGGGAAGCAATACATATTTCTAAAGTAGGCTTTGCCTCAACCCCAGGCAGAGCTCTAGAACAAACCATCTATTTCTTCCAACTGACTATCAAGAATACCACAAATTATTAGGTCAGATGTACATTTACAAAATTAGATTGGATGAATCCCGCAAAATCTCTGTGGCCCCTTTAAAATGATCAGCTCTATTTTGTCCGCTGATGGCTGAAATAAAATACACCCAACGTCATTATACTCCTAAATTCAACCAAAAGGAAAAAGCAAGCAAGCTCCTTTACGGTGACATTTGCACTAGCACTGCATAAAGGTTTTTTTTTTTTTCCTTGTAACAGAAACCAGAGGGAGCTTTTACACAAAAGCCATGTAAATGCGCCCAACTTGCAAACACATCCAGCTTTGCTCAGGATCATTTGGTGCTGAAAGAGGCATTTGATTCAGTGCCCTCCACTTTTCACTACTTTATATGATGCCTTCTATAAAACATCCTCGTCAGTGCAGAACCACCTTTTCGCATGGATTACAACCTCCATCTCTAATTTTTTCAAGAGAGGCCTGTATCTGCTCAAGTTCAGTAGCAATTTAGTTTTTAAGGGCCTCAATCATTAAGATAGGAATGGAGGCATTACCTCAAATACTGCTGCAGCTATAATCTCTGCTGAAAATTGTATTGATTTGTCTCCTTTCAGCAATACACATGTACTGGCCAGACAATATTTATATTAAATATTCATAACCTAAGCTTTCCAAATCCCAAAGAAACAAGCCAAAATAAATCATAGCTATGAAGCAACGCTTATCTTCTAGAAAGAATCAAACGATTTCTGATGTGAAAGATCTATCTCAAAGCATGTATAATGCCTCACTGTACCGGGGAGTGCAATCCATCACAGCTCTCATCCCAGACCGCTGACTCATTCAAGATCTTTTCCTAGAGGTTCAAAAAATATCAACGCGCTGATGCCAAGTGTAAGTACTTTGTATGCCCTCTATACACTTCCCTCCGAGCAAATTTTTTTTTGTAAAGCCATAAAGGAAAAGAAGTGTTCTACTGTACAGCTTTCAGAACTAAGAATACAGAAACGAGGGACATGGAGGAGATGACAATCTGAAAACGCATTCAAACTTACTGCCTGGTCAACACTGGCAGTTATCCGGGGCAAACTTCTGTACAGAAGGGCGTAATGAATGCAACAGCAGAAGGAATTCTATTGTAACAATTACAGAGGGCTTTTTCCTGCACACAAAGGACACAGACCTACACCTCATCACTGCAACCACTCATGGCTGCAAGCATAAACGTTCTTAAGTGCATTACTGGAAGCCACCCACTAGACTAACCATAGGAAGGGCCAATCAGTCCTGCGTGCCCAGCCAAGATTCATTCCTTTCTTCTCTTCGTACTCATTGGTAAAACGAACTCGGTTGATTTTTAATTGACACAATTACACAAGCCGACCTGAAGCTTTCAAGGCCACCAGTTGAATCATCCCTCGCACGTTAAGCACGGGGAAGGGTTTCGTTCTCGCCCAGTGTCTCCGAGAGACGAGGAGACTGCTTGATCCCATTTTATCTGCCCTAAAGGCAACTCTCACACCAGCACACAATCGCTCCCATCGCTCCCTTTTCGTAGGAAACTCGAAGGATGCCGCAGGATGGGTGATCCGGGACGGCAACGCACCTTATGGGGCTGGAAGCGGAATCCCCCCTTTGTTTTATCTGCTTTTGCCTTTTCCCACTGGCGTTTTGCGGGTGATTGATGACAGGCCGCCCTCCCTCCCTCCCTCCCTCCCTCCCTCGCTCCCTCCCTCCCACTCCCCCGCCGTCTGGGCACGGCGAGAAGGTGCCGCGCCTCGCCTCGGGCCCCCGGGAACGGCCACAACGCTCCCGGGGGGGGGGGGGGGGGGGGGAGGGGTCCCAAACCCAGCGGAATCCCCCAAGGAACGGGCACGCCCCCCCCCCCCCCCCCCACGCCCAACCCGCCCCGCCGGCAGCCCCGGCCCCGCCGCCCCCCGGCATTTCCGCAGTCCTCGCCCCTGCGGCTCTCCCGGCCACAGCCAGGCACCCGTGGAAGAGGAGGGGAAAAAAAAAAAAAAAAAAAAAGAGCCGTAATTACCAAAAATAAATAAATAAATAAAGCACAACCCTCCCTGCCGAGCCCCCCCCAGCCTCGGCACCGGCTCAAGCCTCCCCCCAACCCCACGCCACCCCCCCCCCCCCCCCTTTTCGGCTCCCTTTCCCCAGCCCCCCCCACCCCAAAACGCCCCCCCCCCGACCCCTTTCCCCAGCCGCCCGCGCCGCCCCCCTCCTTCCTCGCCGTCCCTCCTCCCCCTCTGCTGCTGCAAACGGCCATTTCTATTGTGTCTCTCCCCGCCGCCGCCGTGCCAAGCCGAGCAGGGATCGCCCCCCCCCCCCCCCAGCCCAACCCAACCCAACCCAACCCCCGGCTGCGACACAAAATGGCCGGAGGGGGGGCGCCGCGCCCACCCCAGCCTCCCCTTCCCCCCCCCCCCAAAAAAATAAAACCAACCCCAAACCCCGCGGGGGGGGGGGGGGGGGGGGGGTGTCTCCCGAGCACGGCGAGCCCCTCACCTGTGGTGAGCCGGGACGACACCTCTCCGAAGGGCGAGGGCTCCATGCGCAGGTATTTCTGCGGGGAGGCGGCGGCGAAGGACGAGGAGGAGGAGGAGGAGGCGGCGGCCGAGGCCGGCGCTGACAATGGCGCACATCGCCTCCGCTTCGGCGACGCCGGGCTGAGCAGCGGGTCGAAATCCAGAGTCCTTTTCAACGTGGCGCCGCAAGCCATGGCGCCGGGCGGCCGCCGAGGGGGCTCGCAGCGACGGGCAGGGGGCGCGGAGGCGGCCGGCCCTGCCCTGAGGCGCCTTCCCCGCGCTGCGCGGCGGGCGGGAGGCAGGGACAAGGGGGGGCGGCCGCGTCAGGGCCCTCCGCCGCCTCCCTCTCGGCCTCTCCCCGGGCCCCCCCGCGGCTCGGGCTCGGGCTCGGCCGGGCGCCCTCCCCTCGCTCTCTCTGCGGCCGCCCTGCCCCGGCGGCGCCCGATACCGGCCGCGAAAGGCGGCGGGGGGCCGGGCGGGTGTCGGGGTGCGGGGCCGGGCCCGCTCAGCCGGCCCTCGGCCGCCGATGACGAGCGATGGCGGCGGGGCCCGGGCGGCGGCGGCGGCGGCGCTCCCCTCCGTGCCTCCCGCACCAGCAAGATGGCGTCAATAACAACGCCGCGGATTCAAAAAGCAGCCCGCCGCACCGCGCCTGCGCTCCCCGCCGCTGGGGGCCGGAGGAGGAGGGTCATGGGAGGTCTAGTCCGCGCCCGCCCTCCCCGCCGCTCCGCACAATAGCGGAGGCGGACTACAAGACTACAAATCCCGGCGTACCCTGCGCCGGGCTTCCGGGGTGCCGGTTTAAATCCCCCTTCGGCGGGGATGGCGGTGCCGGCCTCGAGATGGCGGCGCCCCGGGGGAGCAGCGCTGCCCGGGGGGAGCCCTCAGAGGGGCCGGGCCGGGCCGCCCGCTCTCCGCCTTTATTCCGCTTACTATTCCGCTAACAGCGCTTGTGTGCCCCGAAATAAGGGCAGGGTGCGGGCAGCAGCCCCCCAGGAGCATAGAGCAGTCAGCCCAAGCTGAGGAAGGGCTTAATTAGTCCCTAATAATGGCTTAAACGCAGCCCTGTGTCTGTGGTGGCACCGTGGCCGTGTGGTGATGTGTGCAATTCTAGAATTCTAGTGTAACTGAGGCGTTAAACGCTGGGGTGACCTGGCAGAGCCTTTCTGCAACAAAAATAGAAATAGTGATTAATAACTTGCGTTCTCCGGGACGGAGAAGTTCACAACAACGTTGGGACAATTAGGAGACGGTCTCCTCAGGTTTACCTGGCTTGCCTTGGCCTAAAACCAGTTACGGAAAATAGCAAAATCTATCTAGCTGTTATCTTTGCCCCTGTGGAGGGAATACTTGGAATGCTTCCTTAGGAAGGAGGATGCTGAAGAGCTTTTCTAAAGCAAAGACAAGTCCTGGTTCTCCATAGCAAGGCTGAGGAAACGCACTGATGTTGTTAGTGTTGTAATTGTCCTCCTATTACTATACCGGTATAACTCCTTCTGTAGATGCTCTTCTTAGGAATAATGATGGCTGTTTTTCCATTCATTTAATTCTTAATTTCCATTGCATTTCCCTTAGCAGATAAGTTTCCCTATGGTCATGCAATAGTCTTAAGTATTCTTACCAAAGTGTTTCTCCCAGGAAGGCTGAGGCAAAGCTGTTCTTACAAACTTTGAATTAAGCAAACCTTGCATGTCTCCCAGCATGTGTATGAGGCACTTGCTCAGGCCAAGAGCACTTTGAGCCCACACAGGGCTGACACAGCAACTTCTGCCATCATCTGTTTGCTGAGAAGTGCCTGCGTTTGGGTGCAATATCGAAAAAGTTGACCTCAATTTTAGAATAACCACCACTTTCCCACTTAGTATTGGTGCTGTTTTATCTCTGTATAGATATCTGTATAGATATTCTGCCTTCCCCAGTAGAAAAGATTGGTTTACGCTAACTCATGTGACACCAGATCCTAAGGACCATTCAGCCGCAATTTAAGTCAATTAAGAGTCTGAGAAATCGGGTAAAACTTCATCAAGATAAGCTACTAGAAAGCAAGCTTTTGCCAGCACAGGCAGCACTGTAATTGTAAGCAATTGATTAGAACCATGATTGTCCTAATCAACAGAGCTGCTCGGGCTTTATCTGACCTCTAATTTGTTGAGCTAAACTGAAATAATTCTGATTTAAGTCAAAATAAGAATTCACACGTCCCTTTGCAGCAAATTAAACCCAGCTAAACCAATGTAGCTTTGCATGTAGACAAGCCTTAAGGCAGCAAAATGTCCAACAGCAGTGACAAAGTGTTTGATGGTTGTCAGAGAACATGTGTTTTTACTTTCATTGTGGCAGGAAACACCATAGGGTCAAGGCTGCAAACCACTGTTTATATTGTTCTTTCTTCTACTTACTTATTATATAACCAATTTGCAGTGTCCCATTATGTGCTGCATAGGGCGCCTTTAAAATTAAACCCTGTTATGGGCATATTTTTAAATAACATCCACAAATTTTATTAATACTGGGAATGGGAGAGCTTATTTACAGCCAGTGCTTGTACTAAATTTTATTGGATCCACACTTCAAGCATGACACCTGCTGAAAGGACAAGTCCAAATGTAGGACAACATTTTGATCTTTGTGCAGTTCGGAATGGAGTAGCCCTTCCAGTATATTGCTTTGGGACTGTGGTGAAAATTTAGTTGTCTGAGTACTACTCTTTATCTTCCCTTTCCTTCTTCAATTGTTCTACTCCCCCATTGTTTTTAGGTTGCTTTTTTTTTTTTCCTGTCTTCCTCTCATTCTCTTTAACTTCACCTTGACTCTGCTGCTTCCTTTTCCTTGAGACATTTTATTCATTTGATTAGCAGAGCTCTTTTCGAGGCCTTGTTCCATCTCACCCTGGCTGAGGAAAAGTCATCTTGAGCAGTGTCTGTCATTCCGCTCCAATTTGGTCATACATATTGAAGGTTTTTTACTGATGTATCAAGCACTCACCGTTTGCAGATTGTGTAGATAAAATGCAGAAAAATTTATGTCAGGACTTCAGTGAAGTGTTTATGTGGTGTTGAATGAAAAAAAAAAAAAGATTAGTTAAGAAAATGGGGATTAGTGAAGAAATTGTAAGGCAGGAAAATCAGCTGAAAGAAAAATCGAATGATTTTCTCAATCTGCTTTGCTACACGGTTGCACAGTGCTGTAAAGAGAAAAGGATAAAAACGAAAAGGAATGAAAGCCAGAGGTCAGTGAAGGTCACCTGTGCATATTTCAGTGCTGACTTACGCTGGTAAAATGTACCAAAAATTACAGCCTGAACTTGCAAAATGGAATGACCTTCAATAAGACAATGTGTTTCTCAGATTTAAGGTATTAAGGTATTTCTAGCAGAAAGTATCTTTGCCAACATGAGAGGCATTGAAAACACATTTCAGTTGAAATACTGTGTATAATTCCACTCATACACATTCAGGAAAGATTAATTAAAACCAGAAGTTCACCAGAAAAAGGTGATTGGGCTGCTTGGGAAAATAGGAGTAGAAAATGTGGTTATTGCAAGAAATTAAAGGATTATGGCATATTTAGCCCAAATAACTGTTAACATCTTTATTTTTTTTTCTCTAAAAGTGCAAGGAGCTACATTTTGAAAAATGTTAAGATGTGTTTTAGTGATAAGGAATACATTGACACAGGAACTGGCAGTTATCTCAACCAAACTGGAAATAAGAAAAAGACCCGTAATTGTCAGAGAGGAATGAGATTCCGGAGCACTCTTCCGGTAACAGTAGTACGGGTGAAAATAAAATCAAACCCAAATCTCTAGATGAGGCTTCATGCTTTAAGAAAAGGGTTTCTATGGTGTGGTTGCTTTCAACGACCCAGGCAGCCCTTGCAGTCGTTTTGTGATGCAAGGTGGCAACCATGAAGTCATGGTGAAACAGAACTTTTTACTTGCAAGGAGGTGAAACAGTAATAACCCATTTGAGTTGGTTCACATATATTCAGGACAATACATTGAGGCTATAAAAAGAAAATTACTGAACTCACTGGTGTATAAGTGTGAATTCTGATAGCAGACCTGGATATAGAATAATTAGGAAGCAGCGAGTAAAATTTTGCAGCTCTGACTACTGCAATTACCTCTACAATTTCAGGAAGGTATCATCACTGGCAAAAGGTGGAACAATTTTCCATCTGCTGTGAATCATACCATTGAATATCAGGGTAAAGTGGATCAGGAGGGCAGTGTCATGAGGTGCTGGAAATGTTACTGCAACCTGAAGAACAAATGCATTACATCCACATGTCCTGCACGCCCTCACACTCCACTGTCAATAGTTTCAATAAAAAAACAAACAAGGCTTGCATTACCTCTATCTGTTATCTTCCTTCCTTTGTCTCCTCCGAAAGAGTCCATATTTTCAAACTTCATGTAAAAGGTTCCCTGACTGAATTTTTTAAGAAACACTGCACCAAACTGAATTCTGCTTTTATCTTGATCTTCAAACAAACAAACGAAAACAGCTGCCATGGTGTTCAGCAGAAATGAAAACTACAATTTTTCCTACAAAGACTTTTTCCAAAAGACTTGATTACATCTTTGTAAGACAATCGCTCATCAATGATTATACCGGTAAAGGAGTAGTATGGTATTGCGTGTTAACTGGAGAGTAGAATCAAGTCAACTAAAAATACGTTGAACTGGAATGTTGAAACAAATTACAGGCCAAATGTTAATCACATGAGTAATACCGAACGTGTGAACTAAGAGCTGTTGAAGTTAGACACGGTTAGGGTTGTCAATGTCTCAATTGTTGGGGTGGAGCGGAGCCCAGATTCTTCATGACCTTACGCAGCTGTTTAAGGCTGAGATGTGAAGATCGGGCTTTTCTTCCACGCAAATGTTAGTGAACAAACTAGCATAAGACACAGGCACAACTGAGACTTATTAACTATTTCCTACTAACTACTTGGACTAGGCACAGGAGTGGTATCTCTCAGAGCACCAACCAAGCTGTAAACTCTGGGGATACTCTTGTTTTTCAGAAGTGGGTTTAACACTGAGGTTGATAGGCAGTTGTTTAGATATTCCTCAGGTGGAAGAAACCACACGGCTCCTTTACCAGTATAGACACCTTCCATTCTGTTTACTCACAAGACCTACCCCTCTACTTTGGTGTGCACATTGAAGAAATGAGCTCATACTTGTAGTTGCAAACTTGTTGCTTCTTGGGAAATTTTGCGTGTAAGCTCTGTGGAAGCCAGTTGAAAATTTTGCTTCTTTAAACTCACTTTTCTACAAAGAACAATGAAGAACCAAGGACTTTAATTAAACCTTGTTTTTCCAGATCATTTACTAAGTGTTCAACTTCTCTTTCAGTATCTTTCAGTCTTCTCCATCCTTCTCTTTTTTTCACGTAGTATCTGGCTACATTCTGTTCTCAAAAACCTCCTCTGTAGCTGACCTGCACCCTCCCTGGTTTTACAGGTGGTATACGTGCTGTACCATCTATCTACATCTAATGCTTAACTTTCTTCTCCTCCTCTCATCTATCCACCCCTGCACTTCCATACCTGTGTGCCCCCTGCCAGTCCCATGCATTACCCCTCACTGAACGTACATTTTCTGTTCACAAAAGTTTCTTCTTGTTTTGCAAGAAGAAAACCTCTTGTCCCTTCCTTGTCCTTTCTCCACCACCGCAGAGAAAGGTGACATCCTCCCAGCTCCTTGTTCCCTTTTCTCCCCCACGTGAAAGCTGCTTTTGGGCTGTGCTTGTTCTTCCACTATTTCCACAACCCTAACTTCTTTTCCCCATCGCAGCAGATAGAGTTTTCACTGCCCTTTTCCCCATTTCTCCTCACTATACAGCAGCACCTCACCACCCTTTTGCCCCTTCTTGGGCTGCTGGTGTTCTTTTCAGTTTCAGGCCTTGCCTTTGTGGTCCTGCATTGTTCTGCCACAGCTTTAACTCAGGGTTTGTGTCTGTGCTTCTGGTCCACCCCAGCCTTCCTCTGATCACTTCCTTCCTTACCTCCTCACGTTTTCCTCCGAGGGCTCTCATTCATGCTGCCCTTTTCACTTCAGCCTGGAACAACTGCACTCATCTGGTGAACCAAATCCACTCTGTCTTCATTCAAATCTCCCTATAAAACAAACTTCTGCCATGAAGCCTACCCAGCTCGGATTGCTCTGCTGAAATATATCCCATTCCTCTATAAGAAAAACAAAGCCTGTTTCATAACAAAACAAAAAGAACTGAGCGAGAGGCTGAGTACACGATTAATTTTTGCCAGTTGCTTTCTGCCAAGAGCAACGTGCTCTTATCCCGGTCCTTTGATCGTCCTCCCCTTGTGCCTCATGTTCGTCCTTTTGTTTCATTATCAGCTTCTGAGTCCTTCCTGACGGGTCCTGACCGGATCCTGTGCTCGCACTGGTGTAAAGCGAGGAGGAGTAACGTCACTGCAGCGAGCAGAACTTTGCCGTGATTACATTTGTCTGAAAGGAAGGCGAATCACCCCTTTGCTTTAATGTTAGCTAATAAAGACTGCCCGGCTTCACTCCGGCATTCTGGTTTTAATTAATAAGAATTAGCATATACATCTCCATGCGCTTTTTTTTCCCTTTGTGGGCTGGGCCACTTTGAAGAAAACCTCTTTGGCATGCCTTCCTGGTTATTCTATATCTTGACGTTAAAAAAAAACAACCCTGAAAACCGAAGTAGCATAAAACTCCCACGCGCACAACAGGATTAGCTGCTCCAGTGCCGGGGAGCCCTGGGAGAAGCTCTCCCCCCCTGCCGAGAGGAGCTGCTGGGGAGGCATCCAATTCCCAGCCCTCCGTCCCTTCCCTGGCGTTTGCACAATCCGGCTGCAGCGACTTCCCGGTCCTAATTGGAGCCTCTGGGCATTATTGTGTTATTATTATTTAATAAACAACCACATAAAACACTGGTTGACATTTAAATAAGAGTAAAGAAAGGGAAGCTCTGACTCCTAGGCTCTTTTGTTTTCCTGTTGACTTCGGTGGAAGCCGGTTCTGTATGCAATACCTGCGCTGGCATGACACACGCTCACCTTTATGGTTTTGGGGAAAGCACTAATGCGGATGAGGGGGGCAGACCTACTGCAGCTGTCCGCCCCTGTCGCAACATAAAACATAACCTGGGCATTCCCAAGTAAAATGCATTAACGACTTCCTGCCTGAGTTATCCTGAGCGAGTATTCAGTGTCATTTTCTACATTGTTACCCGCAGCATGTAGTTTCTAGTGGTTATCTGAAAGGCACAGCCATCGGGATGCTCTTAGCGGGAATAAACGGAAGGGAGAACTTTGTTTTTGCATTTGATTGTAAGTTTGAGACATTTCAGAATAAGAGTTATCATGACAAAAGAAAACATTCTGTCCTTGAAGTGAACGCAGAGGAGCACAGCTCCTTCAATCAGGTTTTGAAAGAAAACAAAGAGCTGAAGGCCAGAACCGACTCCTTCAGAAACAAGTATAAAATGAGACAGGACTCAAAGTGCTTAAAATACTTCGGTGACAGGCAACAAAGAAATGCCTGTTACCATAATTGCTTGAATTAAGTAGAGTCAGGAAATCTTGAGAACTTTTTAAAAAGTAGAGGTTTGATGTGTGGGGAGTGTAAGAACAAAATTCTCTTGGGCCATGGCCGGAGCCCTGAATCAGCAGAACTCTTTTCCTTGAAGAAAGTGAAAAGCAGAGGAGGGTGAGTACATACACCCTTATTATCCTTGCTCATTGTGGATCAAAGAGGTGGAATTCTCAGGGCTGCCAGCTCGCCAATTTCCTGCAGTGAATCTGGTGCAGGTTGGGCTTATTTCTCTCTGTTGGGCAATTTCTCAAATACTCTAGATGATCAGGTCCTGTAATGGACTTCTTATGAGATCTGCATCTTATTTACTAGCTTGTATGTGGTATAAATATTTTAAAATTATTCAGTAGGAGTGAAGCATTCCTGCCATTTACAAAAATTACACACATGTATGCTTTAATTCCAGGGAGTTCACCCCTCGTTCTTCCCACCATTTCATTACATGCTTGTTCTCCCTGTGTTATATATTAAAAGCTTCGTGGAGTGGTTCGCTTGCATTTACATATGTGGACGGTAATGATTCTGTGATGTTGCTTGGAACTTCTGCATGAACATGTTATATAAAGTCAGTGTGGGCATGACAAATGTATTGCAGATTTTTCACAGATAAACACAGTCAGTGATTGCAAATATGAATGAAGCTGTGTGCAAGTTTTAATATCTAGGCAGAGCTTTTAAGTGCGTAACACCTGTAACCACAACTGTCAGTGCAAACAAGGAAACTAGTTTTAAGGCATTTGAGTTGATTTAAAAGTGCTGGACTTTGAAATACTTCAGCTGGCGTGGTGCAGATGTGTTCGTCCTCCGGCAGGTATTTAAGTGCATAAACTCTGTTATTAAAGAATACAAACTTTATTAGCAGATGGTATACCAGAGACGTTGGGAAAACTGCTATCTGAATAGTGAGACTGCCTTATGAGGCGAGCTGTGGGTTTTAAAGACATGTAAATCTTACTGGGAAATGGATTAAAAAGTGAGGGTTGATGGTCCTAGGGAGTTGAGTGTTAAGCACAGAGAATTTTTTAGGTGCCAAAATGCAAATGTACAGGAGAGGTGGTGGATTTGCATCAGTACCCATGTAGCTGGTAATAGGGTTAGATTAGAAGCAGAGAGCTTTCCTTTGAAAGACACTGCAGGGCTATACAGCATAAGGAGAGAACGGGGCTGTTAGAACATGGACTGTAGTAATCTCCCCCTGAAGGGAGACCGAGTGACTGTTTCTTGTGAGAGTACTGAAACAATAGTAAATTGTTACCAAAAATGTAGAGACATGTCCTGTAAAGTATTCTGGTGCGTTTTATCAAAGTTGTTAATGTTGCAGGAAGAAAAAGGTACGTGACGGTCCAAGACTTTAATCAGCACAAAGGCAAAACAAACCTCTCTCAGCCTTTTCTTTATGCAAGAATATAAACTTTTGCTTGTTTTGTTATTTGTTGAAGGTAAAGTTGGCATGAACTGGCCTGCAGAAAATTTCCTAAATATAGAGTTCAGGTTCAACATGTAAAGGAAATTTGTTCTCAGATTGACAGGTGTCCACCTACTCAGTCTAAATAATACCATATTAAGTGTCTGTTGAACTGCTATAAGAAAAGTTATGTTTTGTAGGGAGAGGAAATGAAATTGTCTTTGTGATTGCATCTTTTTAGAGCTCAGTCCAAGCTGTTATTCATGGAAAATCAAAAGAAGGCCATCTTCAAAATGTCCAGTAGACAAAAGAAGCTGGGCTGGGAGCACCTGTATCTCCTCATTTGACAACCTCGCCTGTTGTTTGCTCCTGCAGAGTACCTGGAAACACCAGTAAAAAAAAAAAAAAAGAAAATGACAATAGTCCTATTGTTTTTTAGAAACTATTTTGTCTGTATAACATTAGGATGATGTCAGAGGTTGATTATTAGTTAGGTTGTCCCAATAAGAACAATTAATTTGGGGGCAAAAGGCGGTGAGGACCCTGTCAGACACTGAACAATGTTTTTGGTTTTCATGCACTGAATCATCAGTGTTTATAGGCCTCCAACATGTAAATCACCCTGAGGTAATCTGGAAGGGAAGGATATGAATAAGCCAATTAAATTGGCAAAGAGCCTAAGGAACACCCTGTTTAGGGATAAAATCACGTGCCTGTCCTAGTGCCAATAGTTTGGGAGAAAGAAATGGAGTTAAACCTTTGTAATTCATTTCTTTGCATAGAGACATGATTTAGAAGACTTTGGTCTTCTCCTTTTGTATGTGCAAGATCAGGTGACTGAGATAAGGTAGTCAGTAATGTGTTTTGTGCAAGTAACTTTTATTTTGATGACACAGAAGGATGTCATCCAGGTTGCAGAGGGTGTAGGAACTGGTTGCCTCACTTATGGTAATTATTTCTTATTCAGTTTTATGATATGAGCATAGAAAGGACTGAATTGCCCTTTACCTTTCTAAGCACCTACATTTTTTTTTAATTTTTTTTTCCTTTGGAAAGGGAGGCACTATTTTCCATCCGGAAGCCTTCTTCACCCGACTCAGCAGTACCTAGCATACTTTAAGATGCCTTGTATCTAAATAACAAAAACAACCGCTCTCTTCCTACCACATGCCAAGCCCATACCTTCGAAGGTGTGAGGTAACGGGGAAAAAAGGCAGAGGTGAAGAAATCTTTTCACTGGAAGTTGTGCAGAGGAAAACGTATTTGCATTCTTCATTTACTTTTCACAGTATGAATGGGCAATTGGGTCCTTTTTGTGTTTTTGAGAGGCTTGCTGCATTTGCTGGAAGTCTAGCTAGATATTTCTGCCATCCTGCCCAGATCTTTGAACTCAAAGGCCAATTCCAGTCAGGAAAATAGCTGGCTCTCTAGAAGAGACATACCCTGCACATGCCTCCTCTGGCAGAAAAGCTCAAGCAGAACTCGTGGTTGACATCAGACAATTTACATGGGAGTGGAACATTATGACCTCCCCAGGTGTGGGAGAAGCTGTAATTGGCATTTGTACATTATTAGGCATCCGAGATATAAGTCATAAACACAAATCCATAGGAAATCAGGAGTCACCAAATACACTTCTCACTCGTTTAAGGCACTTTCGGGCCTTAATTCTTCAGACACCATTAAGAGCAGGGGAGATGCAACCTCTTCTCTTGCTTCTCCATCCTCTTTGGACTTCTAGAATTACATTCCTGGTTAAAGGCATGTAACTCCCAGAGAACAAAACCATCCAGAAAGCAGCAGAGACATCAGGTCACTAGAGGCACTACCTAACACTCCTCTGGATGCCTTACAAGTAAAAGCACCAGGAGATCCTAAATGCAAATGCCTGGACTGGCAGAAGACCCAGATAAACATAGCCATTCAGGATGGTTTAGATTCCTTTCACCTAACCCCAGCCATCTGATAGCTCGCCATCTAGCCTCAGCTGGTCTCCACTCCCTGTGGAGACAAAGAGGCACCTTCCAGGAACAGTTAGTTCCAGCCCAAAATAAGTATTAAATGGGTGTAATGAGCTCTTCTTTTTTCTGTCTTCATGCACTGAGTGCTGAGGAGGCCTCGATGACGATCTGAACTTACTAGACAGCTCGTGTTCAGCGAGGTGAGGCCCACCTGGGCACTCAGCTCCTTTGGGGCCTGCCCATGCGTTGCTGGCAGTGGAGTAAACTCCTATTACCAGAGGAGGGCTTGAAGTTTTGCACCAGAGAGTTCCTACAAGGGTCCCCTTTGTTTTGAGCTGGAACTGAGTGGATCTGGAAGTCCACTCGGCCTCTTGGCTATGTCTCTGGTCCTTACTCATTTTCAGCCATTCAGTGGCACTGCTCTGCACTGTGGAAAGAAACAGAAATAGCTTCTTTCACTTCTCTGTTGGTGTATGGGCCCTGCACAGAAACAGGAACCAAAGTAAGGTTAAGCAGGGTTTAAAGGAACAAGACAGTGTTCAGTAGAAGAAGGGAGAAGCGCATGAGCTGGCCAAGCCTAGCTGCGGAGCAGTGGCCGTAAACTGTTGGTACGTCCCCAGGGAAACAAGGGACAGGGGAAACAGCAGAAAGCTGGGTGGCACGAAACACAGAGCACATGGTCCAGTCCAAGTCCCTTTGTCTCAATAGACAGTGCTCTAGAATCGCTGTGACCTTACTCCTGCCCTTGTTAGGCTGAAATCTGTAGCGCAGCTGTAGGACATAGTTCATCATTTATCAAGGGTAAATACAGTTCTGGATGGGAACGTGGAGGTGAAAAGTGCTCTGCACACAGCGTTCGCTCACGTGTTGTAACTTGCTGCTCTGAAAAAACAGAACGCTTTGTCTTCTGGTAACGCTGGTGAGTGACTCCTTATCATAACCTTGCAAGAGGTTTCAAGTGCATTCATGAATAGGAAGATGATTAAGATGACACATCAAGGTTTTCTGAGTACTTATTACTATTCAGCAGCATCCTCATGTTTTTCTTAGTTTTCCTTCCAAAACAAGGTGTTTCTAATCGCTGATGTGATTGGTAAACCACATCCTCTCACTCTTGGTGGCCCCGCTTGCTGTGAAACTCAAGCAGAGCAATAAGAAAGTGAGTTTAAATGAGGAGCTGCCAGAGCCACAGCAGATAATTTGGCTGAAAGACGCTGAGGTGACCTCTGCAAAGGAGGCCTCCCTTGCTCTGAGCAGTCGCTGTGACAAAACCCAAGGCTAAAAATGAAGTGACCTGACTAAAGAGCTTCGGGGGAGAGAGGCTAAATGGGGGATTTAGAAGATACGGTTTGTAGAGGAGATAGAGAAGATAGCTGTGTAGCTGGGGAACAGTTGAAAGTCTTGCTCTGAACGCATCCATAAATCATCATGCCAGGTAGAGTATTTGCTCTTCCCCCGACTGTTTTGCAGGCTGAGAGCCTGCTTTTGCCACAGCTGCTTCTCTTCAAGAGTCCATTAGAGTCCCGAGTCTCGGTTTGGAGCAGGCTGCGTATGAAAGATGTAATGCTTGTCTCTGTCATGCAGCTGGAGAGTTAGGTCTGCAGACTGACTAAAGTGCCTTTTTCGAGGAGAGGACTCATATTAATTACCCTACATCTAAGGAAATCTAATTTCAGAAGCACAAGGACACAGAGGGAAAAAAGGAAGCCTAATTTTTCCAGAGCTGGAGAGATGGTATCAGATGTGTGTCACCTGGAGTGCCTCTGGGCCCTCTGGCCACCGTGCTTGTTAACAGGGGAAAGGAAAATGACTGAGGCTGATGGCTTCAGTGACAGACATCCCTCGAGTGCAGATGATGTCTTTTGCATAGGGCTGAGGGGGCTGCAAGAGACAGTGCAAGGGCTGAAAGGTTTTCCCAGGTGTCTGATTGCTTCTAGGGCTGTAAATGAGTCCTGACCGTACAGATCAGCAGAACAAGTTTCACCATGCTTGCAAAGAGAAGTAGCTCTGGTGGTTTCCTTTTCTTCGAAGTGTTTTACACTTTCTGCAAAGCCGTGTTTGGGGTACATGCATTATAGGCATGCCCAGTTCAGAGGAGGTAGAGTTAAATTTACGTTGTAGCCTCATTTCCTTGATTTGATAGGGCAGAGAGAGAAATTCCGGGAGCCATGCACCTTGAGATTTATTCCAAATTAGTTCCAAAGAGCAAATGAAAAAATAGGTATGCTTCTTGACATTGCCACCTGTGGCACAAAGCCCTTCCCATCTGCTTTTCCAGCTCGTCCCCCTTAGCTCTGTATCCCCAAGGACCCAGTTAACACCTGCTCCTTGCTATCTGGTGCCCTCTGGTGCTGCAAATACCTGTCCAAGCTGATCCCATCACACCCTTGTGCAGGTGTGGGGACCAGCAGGTACCCCAACGGGGCATTCGTGAACTGCTATCTGCTTTTCCCCCATTGCAGCCTGGTTGTGGCAGGGGCCCTCAAGTACGAGACAGTGCAGGTGGGACTGGAGCTGGGAGGTAGGAAAAGCTAGTCCTGTTCCAGTCAGCTATGGGGGAAAGTGAGAACTGGACAGGCTTGCCCCCCACCTCCACCCCCATCCAAGTGCCTCTCCCTTGCTTTACTCTCTCCCCTTCCCTAGCTTTAGCCCTCTAGTTCCTTTCCCCTCTTCTACCACCCATTCCCTCTTTATAGTTGCCTGATCTCACTTCAGAAAGCCTCATCCTTTCTTCCTCCTCCAAGACACACCTCCTCTTCCCCTCAGATGCTGTTCCCAACACATGCAGTCTCTGACCCCGCTCCAAACACCTCCTGGCTCAGGAATGCTTGGACCTTACACATGCTCAGATCCATTGTTCAGAAAACAGGATTACAGTATCTTTACTGTCCTTCATCTCCCCTCTAATTAATCAATGCTAATTGATTGATTGATGGTGGCTTTCTGGCACAACAATCTCCCAGGTCCGAAAAGCAGCCACATGCCTATCATTCTCACGTATCTGCCCAGAGCATATGGAACGTATTAACCTCCCAAAATTAGTTAGAGCCTCTTCTAAATTAGTTTGTAGGAGCTGGCAGGGCTCATCTCTCTGAACTAAAAGAAAGCTGATGACAGAGGCAGATAGCAACGACAGGCTCACAGGTCATTCTCTCAGTCTTGGTTCAAGTAGACTTCACCCTTGCAGGGAAGGAGTGGATCACATCATGCCTTCAGGGTGCACTCTGATTTGCGGACACTTGTGTGTCCCCAGCTTCTGCATGAAGCCCCAAGTCACTGAGCCCTTCTCTCCTGCTCCAGCACTCATCTCAGATTCCTCAGCCTTCCCTCGTTAGGCTTTTTTGGGACAGCCTCACTACTGGGCTTTCAGAGTTGCAATCAGATGACTGCTCCCATGCTGTTGGTGCAGTTGAGAGTAGCCATGGTAAGGAAGGGCCATCTTCACCTACTCACCTACTGTGACCCCATACAATGGCTTGTTTGTGATCTGATTACCACCAGGAGATCATCTGGCATGGTCTTTCACAGCAGATTCACAACCTGAGGACCATCAACAAATATCAGTACTCTGCCACAGGGAACAATTGTAGGAAGAAAACAATCTGATTCTTTCTTTCTTTCTTTTTCTTTCTTTCTTTCTTTAACAAAGATCACTCTTGGAAACAGCTGAACTGGTTAAACGGAAAGTAAGATATCCTCCCCAAACTCAACCAAACCAAACCCCCAAACCCAACAAGCAAGCAATGAGCTGTAGGCAAGCACGAAGCTTGAAACACGTCAGCTGGAACTGATAAAGGACTGGCAGAGCTGTGAGCAACTAAAAATGGGCTCTTATAAAGACGAGTTGGGCAATCTTAAAAAAAAGCGGTGCTACCAGTCCTGTCAATGAATACTTAGATATGGCCCTTGCAGATTGCAGGTCCCTTGCTGCCGTGCTTGCTGGTGAGTCATGTGGAAGATCGCTAATTGAAGGATAGAAAATGGCCTGCTGTGGCCTGCAGCCATTATGAGCTGCACATTTTTTCAGGGATGCTTGTTGCAATCCCCTCTTCTTCTGGAGACGGGGTGTGGCTCTCCCATTCCTGGCAAAGTGGCTGGTGCCGGCTTTGGTTGGGAAAATATAGGTGCTGTTGCATGACAAGCTAGGCGTCCCCTGGGGGGGATGTCACCTTCCTCTCCAGCACAGCATCAGGGGTGGGACAATGCCCTAAAGCACAACAGAGCCACACACAGATCTGTCAGCTTTATCCAGCGTGTGGTTACATGGATCAGGCTCATGGAAACGCCTGAATCATGTTTCACACTATTCATGTAACTACATTAACACAACCCGATCCTCTTCTTGGGATCTGGGTGTTATATTCTCAGACCGTGCCTCCTTTTCCTTCTTTCACCAGAGGTCTCATGACTCACGTCCCTTGCATAATTATTCGTGCTTGTGTTCAAATCCCCCAGCCAGCACTGAGAAGTCGTTCTGTCCAAATTTAAGTGCAGGTCCCCCAAGTTTCTTTGGCAGTGACGCATTAG
Organism: Cygnus atratus; assembly: GCF_013377495.2. NCBI lineage: Eukaryota > Metazoa > Chordata > Aves > Anseriformes > Anatidae > Cygnus > Cygnus atratus. Next base: position 38,447,070 of record NC_066364.1, read on the forward strand.
GCAGCTCACTCTCCATGCCAGATGGGGAGGAGCACAGCACTCAGACCTGCAGACAATGAAGCTTGGGTACCACTAACCCTGCAGCTGACCTTATGGTGGGTGAGACAACCCCTACAATTCCCTGTCTCCTTTGTGCCTTTCCGCTGCTTTGCCCTCCAGGATTCACTTGCTTGGCCAGCCCAGGATTGCCTGGGCTCATGCAGCAGAAGAGAGGCTGGGGCACCACGCTGCAAGTACACGAATCACAGAATCATAGAATCACCTAGGTTGGGAAAGACCTTCAAGATCAAATCCAACCATCAACCCAGCCTACTGAGTCCCATCACTAAACCTTGTCCTTCAGTGCCACATCCACACATCTCTTAAATAACTACAGCGACATGCACTCCGCCACTTCCCTGGGCTGCCCATTCCCATGCTTGATCGGTGTGGGTGAATCATCGGCTTACCTTTGCAGAGGCTGCAAGGAGGGAACAATCTGGTGAGTATTCTCACAGATATTGCATCCAGCCTGGCAGGCAAAGAAAAAAATGTACCCTTATTTATAGGAAGCCATGGGCTGCTGTGCTAGTCGAGAGTGATGAAGTTTGGTATCTTGCTTCAGAGAACAATGAGCACTGGCTGCTATGAGAGGTGCAAGAAATACTGTAGTAAAACAGATTAAATCACTCACTGTGGACATTTACCACTGTCCTACTGATAACTAGGTCACTAGTTAACCATGTCACCAACTAGTGACCAGCATGAGCTGGGAAGAATGAGGGCTTTAAGCTGAACTACTCCCTTTGCTATCCTACATGATTCCTCTCACTTGGACGAAACAAAAATGAAGAAAGAATGAAACCTCCATCCTGTTTCTTCAGAAACTGATGACAAACCTCTCATTGTTCTCAAAGGTGCAGGATCAAACCTGTTGTTATCTCACACAGAGCACAATTAATATCGTGACTAAGACTGAACAGTGCGTCAAAACTGATCATCTCTAAGTCTCGTTGGCAAGGCTTTGCAGGAGCTGAATGAGGTTGTCAGCTGCCTTCTTCAATGACAGTACAACAAACTACCCTGTAAAAATATTTTATGTCACTGTATGTACAGGTGAAAAATGCAGGTGAGCAATATTTTACACACACTGATACAAAACTCATAGTATTACAAAGAACTGAGTGAACAAGGCATTTTTATTTTTATTTTTTAGGAAAGTGAATGATGAGATCTCATTACCTGGAATCAGGATGCATCTTGCATGGTGAACACAATAACAGAAGGGTTCTTCAAATCCCTAGTTCACAAGCATTTCAGAGAGAGGCAGTTCAGCAGCACAGGAAAGATGTACTATTCCTAGAAATCTCCTGACTCAAGCCCTGTCCTGCATCTGTCAGTGATTCAATAGCATGGCAGTTGTAACTGAACACAAGAACACTTCTGTTAGCAAGCAGGAAGAAGCTGGTTGGAAGCACCAAGATGGAGATGGGCTGTGCGGGTGCCAAGGTGGAGAGCACACCTGGTCAGGGCCCTGAGGCCAGTGATATGGGCAAGGTGGTCAGGATTGCAGGGGGAAATCTGAGTTGCCTGTCACTGTGTAGTGATAAGAGTGGTGGATGCACAAGGAGCATAAGTTTAATGGGCAGTTAACGAGGCAGAAATGAGAGGTAACAGTACTTAATTTCTATTTCTTTATCTAGTAATTCACTTAGCTTTTCCTTTAAACAGAATACTTTGTATACAAAAGCACTGGCTGCAGCACTTAGACGCTTTGCACATTGTGTGTAGACTTCTGTAGGCTTCCAGACATCGTGGTGACATGGATGGAGAGAGAATGGATCAGGGAGCAGACAGCCAGCCTCCCGGGAAGAGGTTCTCGAGATTTGGCTACTTCCATAAGCATCTACTCAATTTCACTTTCTCTGCTGAAGATCTGAAACAAAACAAAACAAACAACAACAACAACAACAAAAAGCAGACTGTTCTATTTATGAAAGTGGTAATGATGGCATAAAGACAGAAATAGAACATAGAGGTGATTTCAAAAATTGAGATGATGCATGTAGTTCCTGAAGCTAGAGATTTCTTCCAATGGCTCTTCAGCAAGAGAAGAATCTGCCCAAATTATCCCAAAGAGAGATTATGGCTTTAGTGATTAAACTCCTTGGGACAGCAATGTGCCTAACAAGGCTGATGCCTGCAAAGGATGCTTAGTTTCAAGCACAGTTCCAAAGGGAAGAAAGGTCTTGCTGCCAAATCTGAGTGGTTTTCTAGGCTGAAATGTTTGCTGATGACTTTTATGTGTGAATAGGTCATGTCAGCAAGCTATCTTGCTCAAACAATCTCAGTTACATTGGTTTTATTGCTAACATCTTCTGACAGCCTTTTGGAGAGAGGAGAGGACGTCATGAATGCAGAAGTACATCTTCATTAGTTATTTCTTTTTCTTTTTACCAGCACATGGATCTAAAATGGCCTTGCTGCCCTCTTACTGTAACTTAATTGCATGGATCGGAATTTAATTCACATTAATTTTCTGGCCCTAAATGTTTGAAGTCCAGAGCTAATCCAAAGAATCAGTTTATTTCATTACAGCCTCATTTTCCCCACTGGTTCTTATTCTCTGTGCCATGAATGTTTTGTGATGATCTTTATTTTAGCCATTCAGAGACAGACATCTGAGCTATTCTTAGGGTAGTAAAATGGTTTCTGGCAGTCAGCACTTGAAATTTTTTGGAATAACACAATTTGTAGGACAGAAATTTCAGAAAGGCTGGGAGATCATCAGGGAGTCGATTATAGGACGGCGTTGTCCTGATTCTTCCATGTTGTAATGCAGAGAGATCCAGCTGTGTGACAACACCAAACCACACCGAAACCTTGGCCCCTGACAGAAACAATCCCCCCCGTATGCTCAGGATGATCGGTGCTCTGCCCCAAATAACCCAGGACGTGGCTTTTCTCCCTGCCTGTGCCGTACAGGGCTGTGGCTTCAGGGAGCTCCCCAGTGATGTTAACTCTACGTCGATAAGTTCAAAAGAGGGCATGAGCTTCCAGCCAGATGCACAGTTCTGTGGGGCAAATCTGGATGCGTGTGGCATGACCACCAAGCAGAGGCTGTCATCTATGGCCCTGCGTTGTAGCAGTGCCACCAACAAATGGCTGCTGGGGACAGCCATGTCCCTGCAGTGCTCTTGGGGTACCTCGGCTCTCACTTAAGCAACTGAGCGAATGTCCGGGAAGAGGGAAGGATGCTGTCCTGCATGCATCCCTTCCTGTACTTTGCCCAGTCTCTAATCTGCAGCTGCTGTGGACTTTCCTTTCGGCATAGAGCTGCTTTGTCTGAATAAGCAGCAACGGCATCTAAAGAAGCGATAGATTTTGAAACCGAGGCAACTGGAGCAATCACACTTTGATCTCTGGCAAAGCCCAGGGGCTTGGTTGTTTTCCAGTGGAAGGAGCCGAGATAAATGAGTTTTCGGGAGTAGGAAACTCGAGGAGTTGAGGCTGGAGGTGGATTAGAGCGAAGGGTTAGGGGGTGCACCCTCTGCCTAGGATAATGAGGCCAGTCATCAGCGAGCCGCGGGGTCCTCTCGCTCCCTGGCACTCCACGGGGCTCACACGCATTTCAGAGGAGCTGGCAGGAATGTTTCTTTCCATAGACCTCTGCCACCTCCTTGGAAGTCGATCAAACCCGTTTTATTAAAAACCACCATTTGACTCCTCATGTTTTTATACTGATTAAGAACACTGCCTTGGCCAACTGAACAAGGGGACTGATTGTAGCTCAGCTGCTTCGTGCTGGAAAAAGCTTTGATCGGACTGAGTGGGAGTTTATGTTTAAGGTACTGTATAAAATGAATTTTGGTGATAAGCTTATAAACTGAATTTGAACCTTGCTAGGCTCCAGAGAGAAGGAATAAACAACTCAATTTATATTCTCCACAGATACACACCAAGATGTCCCTTTGACCTTCAGTTATTTTCCTTGGGGGGTCAAACTGTTTCTTAAACTGTTTGAAATTATTTGTCCAGATTAGCTGTCCATGCTGAAGATGGAGAGCTTTCAGGGTGGCTCCCAAGAGCCCTGAAGCCAACTATAATGAATGAGTTTGGTGTTTTACTCTGAGGAGAAAAAAAATAAAGAAGCTGAATGAATTACAGAGCTGCCAAATAGCCCTGGTTCATTCACACAAACTTGAGGATAATGCGCTTCTCCTGGTCCCAACACGACAGCGTTAGAATAGCCTATTTCAAGGGCATTCTTGTCTGACATCTTCTCTCCCTCATTACTTACCAGCCTCTATCGTTATACACAGCAGTGAACTGCAATTAGAAGACACTGGGATCTGGCACGAAACCCTGAGGAGCATGTAGGGTTTGTCTCCCATTGATGCTGAAGCTGGGGACCAAACTTGAAGCAGACCCAAGTGGAAGCAAGGTTAGATGTTCATCCTTGTGAAAACCTCTGGTCCGATGCATCTTGGGGTGTACATGTGTAGAAGTCAGTCTGATGAGTTTGGTAATTGGTCAAATAATTATTCATCACCAGCAGTCCGTGCAGTGCAGATCCCAACACAGACATCGCAGAAAGTCCGGGTCTGTCACAAACCCTGGGCATGAACGAATTGCCCACAGAGACAGGCAGCGTGGGGGTCTCTGCCTGGGAGAGATTTTCTTTAGAAGGAGAGGTTGTGATCTCTCTGAACAAATGTCTATGCATTTTATCGGAGGAGTCATCCAGCTGATGTGCAAGTCCTACAGCTGTAGGAAAAGAGAGTTTTGTTTGTGTTTTCTTGAGGCAGAGAGCTAGAAGTGAGAAGCCCAAGGTTAGGCTCAGTGATGGCTTTCTGCATGCCTGTCTGCTCCAAAAGGCGATTGCAGAGACACTGCAGCACCCTGAGCTTCCACAGTCATTCTCCCTTCCCTGCCTCAAAACTAATCTGCTCCATTTATCATAATAAAGGGAACATTTTTTAAACCTGGCTCACAGTTCATGCCCTGTGCCTGTGTATCTGCCTCTTTGTTCCTCCCAGTGACTTCTGACCCTGATGCCCAGCTTCAGCCAAGAGTCACTGAAGTGTAGAGGTTTCGGTGACATCAAAGTTAAATCAAGTTTCCAGAAAATAGGGAGCTGAGTAGAGGAGAGTGAGTAATGCTTCAAATATCACCTCTGCTGAAAGAGAAGTCTTGCCAGATACCAGAGGATCCCAGTGGGGAAGAGGAAAGGGGGACAGAGAGACACATAAGAAACAAGACCGCATTTGTTCATTCTGTTGTGCATGCTCAGTGTGGATTTCGTTTCTGATTTCTCATCAAAACCTAGTTATCTAAACCTTTCTGGGGATTTGAAGTGTAAGTTAGTATACCAGCAACCAAAAACTCCTCCCATTAGTCCTCAGTTGCTCTCAGCAGGGTGCCCAGAGAGGATCAGAGCTCACTTAGTGTTGACTCTGCACCCTGACAGGACTGAAGTATATGCAGCAACAACACTGAACATACCCAGGGAACAGCTCTAGTGGAAGCTGGAACAGACCCATTAATCAACCAGTCTCACCGTACGCTAAGGGAATGCAATAATGTAAGAGACAGATTGCAAAGACTAATTTGTGATCTGGGACCCCATTCTTTGGGTTAAAGTTCTTTTGCTTCTAACCTAGCCCCACTAGCTTCGTTTGTACACAAGTAACTATGGGAAGGGATACCATGCACAGTCGGGTTCTGCAAGCCTTCCGAGAGCATTATTGACTTCTTCAAATGCTGCTGTTCAGAAATCACAGACTTCCTGCATGCTCAGCTTCCACCTGGATAGCTTTAATCTCAGGATACTCTCTTCATCACACATTATTTTATTCTGCTCTGCCCTGAAATAACAAGGTTTAATTGGCAATCTGGCTCTGATTTACTAGTATCTCCTTGTGCATGGAAGGAGATCTCAAATTCAATGCACTCATTCTCAATCAATGTCAGCTTGGTATTAACTCCATGTTATTACATTATTGATTTTATTCATCCCAGGAGCTACATCAATTTAACCTGGAATTTACACTTCTTTAACAACCAACACAAATCAAGAACATTTGTTACGCTTGCAATGTAGACTGGAAGGTTTTTGGAATCTGATCCTTATTTTCCTTTACATTTGTTTAGATTTCCAGTTAATCTGAATTCCTATCTTGCCCCTCTGAACTTTCAACCAACTGTAAATACTTTTCATGAATTTCCCTGCTAAAAACTGTATTGCAACACAGTTCTGAAAAAAATGATCGGTGACTGCAAAATACCCACTGCCTTCTGATGAATTGATATAAGTGGTTTGGGGAAATAAATGGTTGGGTGCTTTATGTTACACAGTGGCCACATGTAAACATAAAAACTGTTTGTAGTCTCGGTCATCTGTTTGGTGCCATTATACATAGTGTAACCATTTGTAGCTTTAACTCATATCTTGAAGGTGTGTAGCAAATTAAAAACATAGCAAAAAGTTGGTCCTTTTCCACTGCATTTGACTGGCTGACTTGTTTGCAACAGATAAAGAAATTCTGGGAAAGTTCATTGTCTGTTTCTGCATTTGTTAGGTCTTCCTCTGGCTGGACTCTGTGATGGCTGGAGAGATACTGAAAGGATGATGTCAGAAGAGTGGGAAGCGAAAGCTGAAGGGGTTTTTGAAGTTGAAGCTGAAGTCGATTTTTTATTTATTTATTTTTTAATTGGTTAATGTCTACATAGCTGAAATGATGATCTAGCATTTAGGAGAAAGGATGTGGGACTTCAGAGCAGTGCCTGCACTGGCCCGGGTTAACAGAGGTACATTTTAGAGAGCTAAAGCACATTTAGTGTCCTTCCTCATTCACAGAGAAACCCACCACTGGCTGGAGAGCAAAGCACAAGTGTAAACCCTCTCTTCTGTACAGTAATTTTCCACTGCTGTATATTCAGCCTGTTGCTTGTGTCTGTTACCTGTGTGCAGTAAATATAAAACTTTCAGGATGTACTGTTCCTTAGTAGTAAGAGGATAGAGACCAGTGAGAAACACAAAGAGGGACTTTACTGAAAATAAAAGGGACGATACAGCTGTGTTTAAGTTAAAGTGCATGAGTAAGCTAGAAAAGGGAGGATTGCAAAATCTGTGTTTCCATGGCAATGCCACCCTTCAGTGTTACCTAACACGGTCAGGATTACATCATCAGAACAAACCTTCATCAGTTCATCACAGTTTAGCTATAGGCTATATGACACTGTTTTGAGCTCACTGTGGAAGTGATGCTTTTCTGAAAATTTGCAGGGAATCCCATCTGGCCATAGCCTGGCACAGGCTGCCTTGGCAAGGAAGGCCACAACACCCAAAACACTACATGAAAAATTCAGGAGAAAGAGGATTTGTAGGGACTTTCTCTTCAAAGTCACCAAAGCAGAACTTTCTTGGCCACACAGCTCAAGAGAATCTAGGGGACATATAGCACCAGTAGTTCCCAGTTAAACATCTTTGTTTTGTGTTTCATGTCATCACACAGAAGTGAATGGTGGATACCAATGTGCCGGAGTGCTCACAAGGTTTGAAATAGAGGCATGCAGGAGGCAGGGAAGAGAAGACAGAATCCCAGAACAGTGGATGCTGGCAGGGCCCTCTGGAGGCCACCTGCCCCAACCCCTGCCCAAGCAGGGCCACCCAGAGCAGGCTGCCCAGGATCACATCCAGGTGGCTTCTGAACATCTCCAAGGAGGAGACCCCACCACCTCTCTGGGCAACCTGTTCCAGCGGTCAGCCACCCTCACAGTAAAAAGTGTTTCCTGATGGACTTGCTTTGGATTTGCCTGTGTGGACAAATGTGTCTATTGTGCTTTTACTTTGGTAATACAGCCAGCTTCATCTGTGCCAGAAGCCTTATGTGTGAGGTGTTCCCCTAGAGCTACCTGTGATGCTGAAGGGTTGTGGAGAGGTGTAAGGTATCCTCTCAGACTGAGAGGTGCAGCAGAAACCCTTCTCCAGGTCAGACCTGGGACCACTGAAGTGCCAGGAAGACCACAAACCACAGCAGCGTGGCAATGCTTGTGGCAGCAGGAGGAGACGTAGTGGCTGTGGAAGGTGTGAACCATCCCTGCCACCTTCCCATCTTGCCCTGGACAGGGGGTGAGTGAGGAGCAAGCAGTGCCCCCACCAACATCAGGTATGGTCATGCAAGGTTAGCTCATCAGTGTTTCTAAACAAACATGAGCAGCCAGAGCTGATTTATCGAAGCTTTGCACTGTGTGGCATTTGGCTTGGCATGAGGCATACTGAGGCTGGCTTTGGGATATTGCTGAATCGTGGCTCTGAGCTGTGGCAGAGGCTTGGCCGTGGTGCCTGGAGGGCTGGTGGAGGTGCCTGTCCTTGGGGTGGAGGTGTCGGTGTGTTCACCTGCACTGCTGGTGCCGCTGGTGCTGCGACTAAAAGTCCCCGTCTCCCTGAGCTGAACCCCTGGCCTCCGCAGCAGTGTTGGGCCTGCACCAGCTGCGTTGTGCAACCTTGACCATTAAAATATCTTCACTTGTTGCTGGGACTCCATCGTTTCCCTTTTGCTGTCTGGACGCAGATTGGTGCTGTTTCAAGGGTCCATATCAGCAAAGGTCAACGAAGTCAGATTTCCACACACGGGGAACACTTTTCTTACCCTACCCTGTAGCCATGGTGACTTGTTTTCTTTTAAATTCCTTCCCCTTAGGTTCAATGCTATCTTTAGATGTCATCCTGTTTTGACAAATGTGCGTGCAGTTCCTGATACTATCAGGGAGCTATGGCATGACAAGGACTGGCTTAAGTAACAGCTGCATAACTGTGTCAGGGATGAATGATGCGGCTGGTGCCCTTTCTGGAAATGCTCCCATTTTCTGTGATTCTTGCTCTGGCCCCACACCCAGTGGTGGACTGGCTTACCCCTCTGTGGGTTTTCATCTTTCTTCCTCTCCAGATCTTGTGCAAGCACCTCCTCACCACAGAGTTTTGCTTGCACTCCGGACTTAGGGAGGCCTTAAAGCGGCCTTCCAGCACCTAAAGGGGGCCTACAGGAAAGCTGGGGAGGGACTCTGTCAGGCAACGCAGTGATAAGACAAGGGGTAATGGTTTTAAATGGAAAGAGGGTATGTTAAATGAGCTAAAAGGAAGAAATTCTTCACTCAGAGGGCAGTGAGGCCCTGGCACAGGTTGCCCAGAGAAGCTGTGGATGCCCCATCCCTGGAGGTGCTCAAGGCCAGGCTGGATGGGGCTTTGGGCAACCTGGGCTGGTGGGAGGTGTCCCTGCCCATGGCAGGGGGGGTGGAAGTGGCTGGTCTTTAGGGTCCCTTCCAACCCAAACCATTCTGTGATTCCATGATTTCAAAATGTGAGAGGCTGGAGAGCTGGGGTGTGCAAGGCTGGCAGGGCAGGGAGATGGGAACTGAGGTCTGAGGTGATCAACCCTGCTGGGAGCTAGCAGGGCACCAACAGGCTGGCATATGGACCTATAAGTTATTTTCCTGGCTCACAGCACAGGCCAGTTGCATTCAGGACACTGGTGAAATGGACTTCCCAGCAGAGGTCATGGAGACAGAGGGCAAGTGAAATGTTGTCCTCTGAGGTCTTGAAGTTTTGTCTTTTATTTTTTATTTTTTATTTTTTTTTTATTCAAAGGCAACCTTAAATTTGCCATGCCTAAGTGATGCAAATTTTTTTGTTGTTGTTTCCTGCAACATTTTGCATTAAACCTCTGATGCTCTGGATATAGCAGCCTGTCTCTCTGCAGGTGTGTGTTTAACAGGGGTAACTCTACCATACCGCCTTTACTCGTTCAAAAGCCACAGTTTTCCTGATGGTTTTCCCTCAGAGTGGTGGGGGTGAGCGGGACACACACCTGCTCTCACGCTTCCTATTCTCTGTTGCTCAGGTCTGGTCAGGGTGAGGCTGCTGTGTGTGTGCAGCTGTTACTCATGCAAATGCAGCAAATACCACCCCAAAAGTTGTTTTGACAGCTAGAGGAGATGTGCGGGGCAGCGAGGCTGTCAGCCGTTCCCTTGGCATCTCCGGCTATTTTTGCACCCCCATGCTTAAGGGTGCTCAGAAGCCAGTCTGACCATTCAAGTCCATATGTCAGAGACATCAAATCAAAATATTATTGGAAATCTGGCCTAAATTATAGACCATACAGTGTGACATCACCTTCAGCTAAATCACACGATGACATTTCCTTCTTATAATGGACTGCATAAGCCTCAGCTTGAAATGGCTAACAAAATTATCCCTTCATTACACAGCTGATTTAATGCCAGTGTGCATTCGGAGTCGCAGAGGTGATCTTTAGCATCACACATGAATTTTATGTTTCTTTAATTAACTGCATCATAGTGCACGTTGGCAAGAAGCAGTAATGATATGTCATCCTCCGTTGACCAAACATCAGAAAGTTGCAGTGATACTACTGCCAAGAGACAGACTCTGAATACCACAAACCAGAAATATTTGAATAGTTAAACATTATATGCTCAAAATACTTGCACTGTAAGTGTAATAGTTCCTTGGTATAAATAGTTGAGACCAAAATCAGTGCTATAGCTGGGTCAAACATATCCTTCCAAACAATGTTTTGAATCCAAATAGCTACAAGACCTGAGCATCATGCAGGTTGTTGTAGGTAGGAGGTGCAAAGCACAATAAATTAGGTCAATCATGTTTACTTACAAGAGCATACTTGGCTCTTCCTAAGACACAGCCAGGGTACAGGATGTGTCAGGCTTCCTTTCCAGGTCCCAAGAGCAGAATACTCCTGGTCTGCCCCCGAGCACCCAGCATCGAGCCAGGCCGGTGTGGTGGCACTGCAGCCAAGGTCTTCAAAAGTGGTGTCTGCGGCACAGCTATCGGCTATGATCTCCTTGGAAAGAAGCTGACAAAAGGTCTCTGGAGTTGGAGTTGCTGTGTGCACACCCAGATTTGCCTGGGTTGGGAAGCAGGAGTTTTTTCTCACTCTGAGCCAGCAGCGCTATACAGCCAGTTATGTTTTCTGATCCAAGTCCAACAGGTCTGCTTCTGCGTGTTGTCTCACCGCTCCTTTCCCTCACCCACCCCATGCTCAACGTGATGCTCAGGGTGCAGCACCCTGTGCATTCCCTTTCATACTGAGCCAGGCTGAGAAACTCCCCCTCCGCCCCTGCCCCTGGCTGCTCATTTCACCTGCTGAGCCCCAGGTCACTGCCCTAGGGCGACCATCACCAGCCCAGGGCATGGGAAGGGAGTCTCACCCTCCAAGAAAATGTGCAGCAACTCCACCCTTGGCCAATCTCCTCTGCCCAGACTTTAGAGCAGCTTGGTGTTTGCTTTTGTTTTGGGTTTAAATACTTGTTCAGCTATCTCTCAGAGCTATCTTAAATGAAGGGGTGTGGTGAAACTGCCTAATTTAACCCAGCCTGGGACATCTGCAGATGGATGGCCCATCTCCATAAAGCCCTTTTATCCTTTTCATTTAGAGTGCTTTAAAAGTTGACCATTTATAGACTGTCGCCACTCTTCCTCTGGCTTAAAGAGAGGTAGTCTATATTTGCTGGCAATCAAGACAAATAAAGTAAACCCTCCCAGAAAAGGCCCCTGCGGACATGTGAACCATTTTGAGAGCTTGTCTTTCAATGGCCGGCTGAAGGCCTAGGAGAGATTTGGTTGCACACCGGATCACGCTTTGAGGAAAGAAGAAATTGCGGCATGCTCTGGTTGTTCCTCTCCAAACTTTCATCATCTCCTCACCATTTCCCATCCTAGGGTTCTGCAAACCCCGGCTGCCAGGCAGAGTGTCTGCAGGATGAGCCACCTCCTTCCCAGATCAGCAGCTTGGTACTTGAGCTTGGTAGTTGGGTGCTGAACATGGAGAACTAATTCCCAAATCAATAGTCACTGGAAAAATGCCCCTGGCTTTCACAGGGCTAGGATTTCAGCCTAATGAGTGCTCTGTAGCTGAAAAGCTACAGGCCAAACACACCCACAGGATCCAAAACATACATCTCCAGCAATCTGTTCTGATTTTAATGTATTTGCATATAATCTTCTTGATGAGGGTTTTCTCACTGAACTCCTGCTCTGACATGACAAGGAATGTTTAAGGCAGCAAAATGGAAAACACAGCAGAGAGAGATGAACACCTAAACAAAGATGAGAAGGGCAAGCATCATCAGCTTTTTCTCTGCTCTGCTTTCCCTTTTTCTGGCCATATCACCATCATTTTTTGTTTCCAGAGGTACTCCATGCTGACCCCAAAGGAAATGCTGGTGGCAGCCTGTTCCTCCTCGTGCTTGTGCTTGCTCATGTACATCGCAGTGTATGTTGGGTCTGCACCGAGCTTGCATGCACATCTCTGGCTGAGGGCCCCACAGATATTTTTTCTCCAGATCTGGTGGATCTCCAGATCTCCAGAAAGGGGGATCCCATTCTTCTTTTTGCTGCCAGGGCCTTAGAAAGCACACAGTGATGTGCTGTCTGTTGGGGATAGACAGCAGGAGGATAATTACAATGCTGTCATTTTTTACAGCACAGGGTAAGGTGTCACCAAAAGTATGTTTTCAGTTGTCCAGAAGATATTTCTGTGCCTCAGTCTTTTCTGTATTTACCCCTTTGTGAGAGAGAGAAGTGCTACTACTCACTTTTCATGGACTACCTGAGGTCATAGAGCACGTGAAAAGAGAGAAACTGAGCCCTAGGTTAATGCCACAAACACAGGGCTAACTACCCCCCTGCAGCTCTGGACTCATCCTTGGGAAGAGAGAAAGAAATGGGTGCCTTTTCTCAGATGTGGTCACTCCCACCCATCCAATGTCAGTGGCACACATTTCTTTCCTTCTCTGCTATTTTTCTAAGGAAATGTTGAGTTTACTCCTGAGGCATAAGGACCCTGGCCATGTTATGTCGTTCTGTGGCAAGCAGTTGTGTTGTGGGTCCTGCTTGGGGTTCAGATCCTCTGCAAGGTGCTCTGGCGAGGGCCCTCACCACAACGCCTCTTCCTGCTCGCAGCACTGCCAAGCCCTGGCAGTGATTTCCAGACATCTGCCAAGTCTGGTCTGGAAGAACCAGCTCTAGGTAGGAACAGACTTCCAGGGCCAGCTGCACACACCAATACTGATTAATGCCTTTTTATTTTTCCAGATACACCCCAGTCCAAGAGGGACTAGACACAGACCACCAGCAGTACAGATCAGTCATTATATCAGGGTAGTTTTCGTTGTTGTTGTTGTTGTTTGTTTGTTTGTTTTTTCCTTTTCAGTAGCTATTAATTTGGGATGCATTTCAACTGTTGACCTCAACTGGAAAAGTACCAGATCCCATGCTGTGTATCTCATGGGTACTTCATCTCATTAATAAGCACCTTCATTCCAGAGTATTGTCTGTTTATTTTGGAAGGTTTTCCTCCCCTCCCTGAAAAAACAGAGATGAATTGGGATAAATACAGGCAGGAAATGGTTTCCCTAGCAACACTAAGAATACATAAGAACAACCTCATCATTCACTTTTCTTCCTTAGATACACTTTTAAAAGAAGTTTGAGCTACATTAAAAGACATCTCCTGTTCACAGTACAACACCCAAGTCAACAGAATTAATCAGCCCTGATTTCACTTTCAGTGCAAAGGGAACTAAGTCCCTTTAAAAAAACAGGGACATAAGGCCTTAGATTCCAGGGAATGAAAGCTGAGTCAAAAGAGGAGTTCATTCAGATTCAGCACTGGTCAAAAAAAAGGCGCTTTATGTAATGTTTAGCTTTGCTGAAGTGTAACTTACACTAACGAACTTCCAGCATGTCCTGTACAGAGAGCCTCGGGTTTTGGTAAACCCTGGGTTGGGATGTCTGTAAGCAAAATCTAATCTAGTTGTGTAACTGTGCTGGAAAGGAAATCAGAAAAAATCTGTTTCTGAGAGGTTATTAGGGGAGACATCAAAGCTTGGTGCTGTGTAATTCCTACTCACATCACGTTGCACCAATACAACCCCCTCCCTCCTGATCTGCTCGCCATTGCTGCCAGCCTCCACACACACTGTAAGTTGCATGAGGGGCATTTCTGCAGCTGGGATGGCTTCATTTTTTCATCTGGAACAGCGTGTCCAACCTCAGAGGCCAGGGGAGATCTCTCTGGGCACATCCCCTCACCCAGGTTGGTCTATCTCCATCCTGTAGGGAGGAGGGGGTTTTCCTGAGGGGAAGCCATTAGGGGAGCAGGGTTTCAGGCTTAGCCCTGCCAGATTTCTACCTCCAGGGCAGGCAAGATCTATCCTTTCTCATCATTAAAGAGGGATCAGGCAGGCTAGCAATGTTCACAGCATCCAAAGGAACTGGTGCCCAACCTGCTTCCTTATCTCATATCCTTTTTAGGATCACTGCTTCCAAGACAAGATCCTCCATCCTGCATGAAACGCCTACTTTCTTTGTTTCTGATCTGCCTAAACAGCAATAGATTTTTCTGCAGTTACTGCTGGGAATCAAACCGTAAGCATGGATACAAATCATTATCCAGAAGCTGTGTTTCTGTTGAACATTACTGATGTTGTGGAACAACATCAGCACCAGAGAACGGCTAAGGAGTGGATAACAAAGAGGTCAGGTCATAGGGGGATCAGTTGTTCCTCTGAGCGCAAACATACAACATGATCTGCCCAACGTGTGTCTGACATGAAGCCACAGATCTGGGAACAGAGGTTGCAGCACATTGGGAAGGCTCCAAGGGCCTCCTTCTATCCGGCTAATTGGATAGAAAGTTGAGAAGTGGGTTGGTCACTACTTACCATCATCTGGATGAGGACAGATATTAGACGGTAGAATGCTCTTCATTCTAGTAGATGAACAGAAAAAAACAGTGGGTGAAAGCTGAAAGTAAGCAAATTCAGACAAAAATAAGATGTGTTTTCTTAGTGTGAGTGCAATAGCCATTGGAACGATCAACCAAGATTGAAGCGGAGTTTCCTTCCTCACAGGAAACTTAACATTAATGGTTCTTTTCTTAAAGGTGGACCTTTGATCATTTCCAGGAGGTTCACTGAGCTATGCTGAAAAGATCAGAAAGGATAGTCTCAGTGGTACATTTCTGGTTTTACGTTCTATCATTTCCTACTCAAGAGGCGCAGAGCAGCTGGAGAAGGTAGACCAATATCATGGCCAAGCCAGTACTGCTTAGCCTCTGGGAAAGCATGATGGGGAGAAAGGAGAATATATTCTGCTTTCACACCTTGGAAGGGCTCTGATATTTGCATGACTGTGCTGATACACAATTTTGTCCCTCAGGCCTGCTTGAAGTAAAAATCCCTAAGAAGGAGAATGTCTTGTTTTACCAGTCCCACTAGCATAACTCTAGGGTTTGTTTGGTCTCAACATCAGACTAACTCTATGCTCAGTAACATTATTGCTACTTCATGCCAGAGGAATGGGTTAGTGGTCTTCTGGGATGGACTAACAGCATCTTTAACTGAATTTGCTCTATGTGGTCCAGCTGATGGTGTGCAGAGAACATGTCATGGCAGCTTGTGCTACAGAAAGTTGGAGGAGAATGGTGGGATTTGCCAAGAGCCTCAAAACCTGGGTCTGGTTCCCACAGATGTTCTGCCACTCTGAACCAGCTCATAATAGGAAATGATGCTGTAGTTTGAGACAGCTCTAGAAACTTAGTCACTTCCTCATTTCCAGGGTACTGATTAAATTCAAAAATGGTTTCTCAAGCTGGTTCTCTATTTTCCATCTACAGTAATGTTAACCTCAAAGTTTAAAAAATCCAAAATGCTGCAATGCCATAATGATGAAATATGACAGAGTTGGTGGTGAGGCACTGGAACAGGTTACTCAGAGAAGTTGTGGATGCCCCAGCTCTGGAGGTGTTCAAGGCCAGGTTGGATGGAGCCCTGGGCAACCTGCTCTATGGGTGGCATCCCTGCCCATGGCAGGGGGGTTGGAACTAGAAGATCCTTAAGATCTCTTCCAGCCCAGACCATTCTATGATTCTCTGACTGAGGTACAGATGGTTTTGTTCTGTAGTGAACATGTATGATCTGTTACAAGACAAAAATTCAACAATCATATCCAATAATAGAACTTCCTCTTTGGGGTGGGATTCTCCCAAACACAGCTCTCAGTCAAGAAACAATCAGTCCTGGGAGGCCCAATGAACCAGGTAACAGAGACCAAACCAGATAAAAATGGTGCCCCCTTCCTGGCTTTAAGCTGTAAAAGGGGATTTCTTGAGCATGAGGGGCATGGCAGCCACAAGAGGTAATCCAGTATGATGGCTGCCTAGGCCCTGACACCATGGGTCCTAGGCCCACCTTCTGGGAAGTAACGATGGGAAGAAAGGAGAAGGTTGTCCACATGGAGGACTTTGCAGGGCCCATGCGCTGGAAAGAGCTCTTTAGAGCAGTGTGAGAGCTGGGCTGCAGGCCAGGAGCAAGAGCAGCCAGGAGTGATGGGGCATGGCCCAAACTTGCACGATCCACAGTGACAAAACACGCAGGGCTCTTCTTTTGGGAATGAGACACCTAAGGGCTTGGTTGTGCCCCTGCCTGCCTCGGGTGTGTGCAAAGGGCAGGACTGTGAGGAGGAGGTGGTGTAGATGCTCTCTTGAGCTAGGGTACAGCAGGGTTTGGCTGGAGGATTGTTCTGCTCCTGCCCTGGATTAGCTCAGCAGCAAAACCCTCACTGATTTCAGCCCCTCTCTCTGTGCTTCTGTGCTTCCCTGCAATGTACAGCAATTAAGCACAAGCCCCAGACATCCCCTTGCTCATACAATGCTTTAATTATAAAGCAGTTTGCTTCTGATTGGCAATTACTCTGCCTGGGAAAGGGCCTCGCAAGCGGGTGGGCCTTTGAGACCCGGCTGTCGTTTTCATCTGCCTCGTCCCCTTCTCCATCTGGCTGCTGAAGAATAAGGCCTCACAGGCTTCCCCATTAAGTAATAGCACTATAAAAAATTAAGGAATGGGCAGGGTTGGCCTTCACCGAGGCTGTAGCTTTGGCTTGTTTCTTTGTTTCCCCCTCTCCCCCTTGGTTGTTAATAGGAAATGTCTGATTCATTACTGTGGCCTGGCTAATCCCATCATGCTGACAGCGCCGCGCGGCGCCCGGCTCCTCCTGCCAGACGTGCCGTAAGCAGGGACGTGACACGGTGGTGGCAAGTGGGTGACCTGCCACTAACCTTCTCCCCAAGGCGATGGGACTGCCCTGGGAGGAGCACTTCCCAGAAACACAGTCCTGGCCCCAAACATAGGGGTCTATGTGCAGTCTAGGGGGCACGATGAGGGTCTCTGCAGGGGATCAGGCTGGATCTTCTTGCTGTGGAGTCCCTGGCACTTGCTTTGCTCAAGGCTAAAAGACCAGGGAGAGAGAGAGAAATGCAGAAGTCTCCTCTGCATCCTGACCCTACTTTGCAAGATGCTTCAGGTTGGGGGTAGACATAGGAGCTTGGGCAGAACCTGTGGTCCTGCTCTTGGCCTGGGGAAAGCCACGGCCATCTCCTGACATCAGCTGCCCCCAGTCCTTTGCCCTCCCATCCCACAATATCCTGGCTGGTGGCACAAGCCAGTCACAGCTCAAAAATACTGTGGCAGGTGGGAGTGCCGTAGTGCTGGGTTGGCTTCTGACATGGTCAAAGGCCACATGCCACCAGCATAGAGCTCATATCAGCTCACCCGTCAGACCCTGTCCAAGCCCTTTCCCATGTCAGGAGGCATTTACAGGCAGAAGTGATTTCCTTTCCCTACCAGGAACTCCACGGGATTAGGTCATAATACCATGCACTTTGTTTTTCTTTGGCACAATCACACCAATTGTAGGTAGCTGTTCAATAGTAAATATTGGCAAAGAGCAAATATTTAGGGGCACAAAGATTAGGAACCGAGCACATTTTGGATGAAACTCTCCCTTTCTTTAGCAGGCTGTGTTTTTTTGAGCTATTTAAATTCAGCCACTAGAGAGCAAACTTCTTCTTTTTATCAAACAGCATTTTATATATTTCTTTTAAAAAGAATTGTACAGTACTTCAGGATAAAAAACATAGAAATTGAAAACAGCTTTTAGTTTACAGAGGGGAAAATAAGCTTGCTCTTCTCTCCCCTGCTTCCCCCTTCCTCTCTTGCTTTCCTTCTCTCTGTTTCTTTCTCTTTCTCTCTTGCTCTTCACAGGCTATGTTTTAGGAAGGAAGAATAGACAAGAGTGTTTTGTTGAAGTGAAGGCCTCTGCTAATGACTGCCTAAGCTCTCTTCCTTCACGTCAATCATCAGAGGTAATTGTCCATCCTGACGCATGGCAGGCTGTGTGAGGAGCATCTCAAAAGGAGGCCTTGGGATAGTAATAGGCCCTGCAGCGCTGTGCATGCGATTGAGCAATACTTAGAGAGGGGGAAATCTGCAAATTGGCAGGATTATACCCATTAATATTGGAGACTGCCTCTTTCTGGAGTAGCACCGCAGCAGCTGTGATCCTTAGACCATGTGGTTTAAATGCCCTTGAGATTTTAATGCAAACAGGTTGGAGAAGTCAAATTTTTCAAAGAGCCTCCAGCCAGAGGCTTTCCTTTGCCCCTTGGTCTTTCACAGCCCAGAAGTGCCCTGCTTTGACAGTTCCTGTGCAGCTGAACTGGGGGAGCAGGGCTAGGGGAGAAGAGAGATGCTTTTGATGGAAGGAAGGCCCTCTTGTCTGTTCTTTCAGTGAGCAAATGTTGTATGCACAGATAGGAATAATGTTGAAGATGCTAAAAGCAATAATAGAAGAGCAACGGCATTTTACTAACTTGCTTGATTGCTTCAGGAAAATAAAACAAAACAAAACACAACATACAAGGTGCTTCTGGGCTGCAAGGACTGTGGGGCCAGGCTCTGTGGCATTCAGTAATTGCTGCGCTACAGCTATACGTCCTTGACGAGGTAATGGCTCATGTCAAGGCTGCCTGCAAGCTTCCTTTAAGCCAATTAGTCACTGCACCAAGCCTGTCTGAATTTAAGAAGAGATTGGACTGTGCACTTAGTCACATGGTCTAAACTTTTGGGCAGACCTGTGCGGTGCCAGGAGTTGGACTTGATGATCCTTGTGGGTCCCTTCCAACTCGGGATATTCTATGATTCTATGATTCTATGATTCTATGAATTCTAATGACAATAAACCCTGCAGAGGTGCTGAGGTGCACAAAGAGGCTTCCTAACGTGACAGTGGTGGCAGAGACATTTCAGAGCTGGCGGGGTCAAGCTGGAACATCTGTGGTTTAACAAGAGGCCTGCCTGGGTAGCAGCAGCAGCAAGGAACTGGCTTTCCTGGAAACCACGTCCAAATAGCCCAGTGCACAAGCGAAGCAAATGCTGCTTCAGTCAATATCTAGAAACCCCCATCAGGACCTGATCAAAAGCAGCCGTTCCTGGGAAAATGAAAGAGGATTTTGTGAAATACTTCGTGTTGTCAGCGTTGTATACACAGTGGGTTATCTCCCTGCCTTTCTCTGTGAGCTGGCCAAGGGGCCAGCTGCAGATAACACGCGTGTTGCCTAATGTTCAGTGAGGTGGCTCTTTATGGGGACTTGCAGGCATGCTATTAGGGCCCACGGCCTGCCATGGGCCTTTACAGAAAGACAATCCAATGGGCTGTGGGTGGTATGTGATTCGACTGCTAAAAGGACAAGTCCTACCGCTTAATGTCCCATTGACATTATGAATTGCCCCATGGAGTGATGTGGCCCAAATTTAATCTGTTCAATCTACTGTACCAAACTGGAAACTAGTGTTTTAGAATGAAACTGCTTTATTATCTCTGTGAAGCTTCAAGCATGATCATGTGGCTATGAAATGAATTAGTTGCACCCCTGCAGCATGCTGTGACAGGTTCTCCAAGCCAGATGTTTTGCGAGCAAAGAGGGACCTTAGGATTTTGGACCCACTCAGAGCAGCTATGAAAGTCATGGTTGGCCAATCTCACCAGGTCAATCTGTTGCAATGTAAATTTTTATATTTTGCTGTGAGGCCACTGATCTTGAGATCAAATACAGCTTAGGAAAGTGCTATCTGAATGCAGGCAGCAGGTGATAAAATCCTTCCTGTTCTACTCTGTGAATATCAAGGTGCTGGGGAGATGATGAGTCAGGTTGGAAAACGGGGCTCCACTATCACCACCCCCCTTTTTAGTGCAACTTAGCTACAGATGTGACCTCAAAGAGCCATGCCTTTCGGGGCTTGGATATGAATGACCTGTATCTCTGTATGGTCACAGAGATACAAAGCCTGAGAAGCAAGGATATAAACAGGATATATCAGACTTCGGAGTGTCCCATGCCACCACACATCCAGACCAACACAAAGGGCCAGGGATTGGTGACAGCTCCTCTGACCTTCTACTGATGCCTCCTCAAAAACATCTGACAACACATTGTGAAGCGTGGCTTTGGGCAAGCTCAGTTCACCAGAGAAGCTCCTTGCTGGTGCATGCTTAGATAAAAAACAGCCGCTGGACAAAACGAACAGCTCACAGGGCTCCTTGGCAGCAGCTACATAGCTCATGTCTTTGCTTTGTGCATGACAGCACAGACTGGTGTCAGCATAAATTCAGCCAGGGGCACATTCAGACCTCTTGTGCACTCTTACCTGCCCAGATAGCTTTTCAAAGCATGCCAGCAGCAAAAGCTGATTATCAGCTTAAGTAGTGCTGTCTCTCCTCTTTGGCTCTAAACACTGGCCACAGCAGGAGCAAAACTGGCACCTTGAGTTTTATTTAGGAGAGGCTTCCCAATGGGGACTGCTCAGTCTCCAGGCAATCATCACCTACTTCTTTTGGTCACATTTGAGAGCGCTTTGTGCTGTTTCTCTATAGGAACAACATTCTCTCTCTTTTTCAAAAACATAATTAACATCTTGGTGACTTTTTTTGTGTCTGAAAAATTATTTCCCCCACACATTCATGCCTCTGAAATTAGACCCCACGGGCCCTGAATGGGAAAGCTCTTGCACACTTTCCTAAAGCAACTTTTCTGAAAACCTCCCATTATTGATAATTTCCAGAATTGCTCTCTGTTTTGGAGTATCTGTTTTCTTTATTCCCTTTCGGACAGACTTCATTGCCATCACCATGCTGCAGTCGCTGAAGTCTCCATCTGTCGATGCTGAACCACCCCAGCACCTGCATTTTGTGTCCCCCACATGCCAGAACCTGTGTACAGGGATGGGAAGGGGATGCTTGGCTGGCACCGTGGGGGAAGGACCATGCTGCTGAGCTGCGGCTGGGGAGTGCATCCTCCTGTGGACTCCCTGGGTTACTTTAAGCCATGGCTTCCCTACTGAAGACCCAGAGCTAAAGCACTTCTGCATACGTCTGTCTTACCAGGCATGGAAATTCTTCCTATGCTTCTAAACCCTTTGCAAAATATTCTGCCAAGCCCTGGGTTGTGCCCAGGGACTGGGATTTCATTCTTGGCTTCTCTTCATTCTGAAGAACTCTTTCACCTTCCTTCTTTTCCACCGAGAAATGTTTAATTTTCTTAACTTTTCTCTCTGCTTCTCTACCTAAAATTAGACCGCCATTTTCCTTATCTCTGACCAGCTCTATGGTGCTACACTTTTCCATTTATTTATTTAATTTTTTTTAATTTACATTCTCTGTGATTTATTTCTGGGAAAATGTGGCTTGCAGAGAATGTTTACTAATGCTGGAAAAGAAGACAGGGCAAAGTACAAACTGGATTAATTCTTGCCTTCTTTACTGTGCACTTTTCAGGAATGGTCAGTTATTTGTCCTTCAGCCAAACCTGTGAAACTTTTCCAAGGCCTGGGGTCTGCATGTGGGTAGCCTGATGGCATTCAGTGTTGTTCCTGGCTTCAGAGGGGTAAGGCCGGTTGTACCTGAGCCCAAGCCTTGCCTAGCAGTTCTTTTCTGCAATTTTAGGCTTAAGCTGGCAATTAATGCTGTTATCCCCCCAGTCCGTCAGCATGCTTGTTGTACAGAGAACATCACTGACTTGGAGCAGTCCCAGTCCTGGCCTGGGGGAGTGGATGGAGGAGAAGGAAATGGACGCAGAGGACGGGAGAGAGGCCAATCACCTCCAGCTTTTATGAAACTTATGCCCTGTAAAATACTGCAATTATATTGTTTTCTAAGTCCAGTGGGAACTGTTGTTTTTCATGCAATAAATATCTTCCTGCAGTGCTGGCAGCTGTAATATGGCAGCTCTGAAAACCTGAAAGTGAAACTCATTCCAGTAACTTGAGACTGATGCTAGTGACTTTCCATTAGCTAAGCTGAGAGAAAAAATCAAAAAAGGTAAGTGATTTGGTTGTTTAAATTTCTTTCATTTTCCATTTTAGTAACCCCTTCCCTAGGGATAAAGCCCAAGACCTCACCAGCAGTGTTTTTGACAGCGTTTTGCTTGAGTGATGCAGGAGGAACCACTAATGACCAGTAGACCCAATACCATAGTTTTTCTTAAGATTGATGCCCAATTTTTTATACTTCAAATGTTTTGAGGCAAGATGATGTAAGTAATCCTTCATTCTTTGAACACCAACAGTATTTTGTGATTCTGTGATTTTCTTTTCCCATCTTTCGGCTGGTTTGGGGTCTGGGATATACAGAATATTCTATTGATATTCCTGTAGCACAAATTCAAGTGAATAACATAATAATGAAAACCAGCATGCCTCAAGTGACAGGATTAAGCTGAGGTCCTAATGCAGCAAAGCCTTTCTTAGCTCTCAGCGGAGCATCCCTAGAGTTGGGTGCTTCTTGGCACAAATGGAAATGAATGTCCAGAGCATTTCACTGAGAGATACTGAACCTAAGTCACGTGCACTGTTATAATTAAACCAATGCTATTTTGTATGAAAACATGTTTATGAATTATCTGTCATGGCTTGAATGACAAGATCTACAAGCTAGGTTTTCACATTTATTTTTTCACAATGCAAAACATCTCTAGTTTGGTTCAACCTAGTACTTTCAGGTAGATTAATAGGGTCCATGTGTACAAACAAACCCATTAACATATGTTAGACCAGATGATAAAGATGCAATACAAATGCAACCAGCTCCCTAGCATTCCTAGCATGTAGCAGCCCTAGCATGTAGCATTCCTTGGCAAAACTCTTACAGTGGTGCAGGTAATGTGGAGAGAGCTGTGACAATGTACGGAGCCTCCCTCCTCCTCCGTGAATGCTTTCCTCCACTGTTTGTTAAACCACATGGTTAATATTAATTAAAGAGGCAGACCTACTGGAATATAACCTCACATTTCCCAGTTAAAAGGGATGTATTTTCTCACTAAACCATTTTTCTCTGGTCGTGAACACCAACTATGTGCTACTGTTACCTGGGTGTTTGTGAAACATATCCATAGTTCTCATACTGTATCTTAGTTGACAAGCTGTGTATTGACGCAGCTGATCCCAAATTAAACCTTTGGGTTTTGGTCCTCTGGGTCCTACAATTTAGGCACTGTAATTGAGTTCAAGATGTACTCAGATGAGAATAAAGTTTGCAGCAGAACTCTCCCTATTGCAAGAACCTTGCAAGTGCATTTATAATTATTAGTCCATTACCAGAGACATTAGCACAGACACGATAAAAGAGATTTATTTTATTTTCCTGCCAGCCCATGTGTGTGCCTTAATTGCATACCGAAGATACTCTTAGAATCCTCTCTTTCATGTAAATATACTCCATGGTTAGTAAATATTAATGCTGCTCTCTGGCTCCAGCTGTGAGAAGATTTTATTGTTGTGTTAGAGGTTTTGATTAGCCTCCAAAAGGTTTCACAGTGTCTACTCTATTTATCTGAAACGTACGGAACTGCTGCAGGCAAGGGTTGCTACAAAGAAAATCATACACTTTCTCCCATTGTTTTTAATTTTCTCTGTGCAAGTATAATTATTTCTGCCTGTTTAATGCTTCAGCATCATCCTCTGTGCAATTCCAGAGGCACGGAAGAAGCTGCCTGGTACCTTTTCGTTCCAGTTTTCAGCAGACGGTGCTGAAGTAAAAGAAACATATGTCACGTCTTCCCATTATTCTGCCTAACTGTCACGGCGATTTACCCACGAGCTGACGTGATAGCCATAGAGGGAGACGGAGCAAGACCTTTTGCATAACTCAGGGCTCGAGGAAATCCTAGACGCAGACGTGAGGGGCAGCTCGGTGTCTGCCGGTCAGCACCGCGGGGCTCTCCCCGCTGAGATCAGCTGGTGAGTTCGGTGGCCTGTCTTGACCTCTCCTCACCCAGCTGAAGGAATGAAACCCTGCTCAGCTGTCCCTGCCATATCCCTTACAGCAGGCAACGTCTTTGCTGCAGAGTCATCTGAATTGCTGGGTGCTGGGTTGGTGTCCACCCATAAGAGCTGGTTGGTGTCCACCTGTGGGGCTGGTGTCCACCCCACACAGGGACCCTGGTGCTGCTGTGCCCATACAAATGCAGCTCTTGGCAGCTCCAGGTGCATCACGGGGCTCCCAAGTTTTTGCAGTGAGTGGGTTATCCTGAATTCTGCATTGCAAAGAGCAGAAAAACTGGTGTTGCATCCCTCCTGGCTTCTATGAGGGCACAAACTCAGACCATCATGCACGTCCCTGTGGACAGGCCACTTGGTGGTAACAACTTGTATTTACTGGTGACCAGGTCTGGACTGAGGCAGTTGTCTGGAACTGAATTGCCAGTCCCCAGTGTACTCAAGTCCCCTTTAACCTGTCGGATGTTCATCCCACAGGCTTTTTGTCTTTTTAGAAATCAGTGGCTTATTGGTGGGG
This sequence comes from Cygnus atratus, assembly GCF_013377495.2. Classification (NCBI taxonomy): domain Eukaryota; kingdom Metazoa; phylum Chordata; class Aves; order Anseriformes; family Anatidae; genus Cygnus; species Cygnus atratus. Next base: position 38,471,776 of record NC_066364.1, read on the forward strand.
CTGATCTCTGTTAGTAACACTGCTCTCACGTGGAGGTCACCAGCATCTCTAACATCCACGTCTGCTTTACATAAGCCTTCAGTATAAAACCACAATAGCTTTGCATGCTGAAGGGCAAGTCTTTTTTGTGTTATGCAGGCATTACCACATTTTCAGCTGATCTTTTAAGTGGTTCCTAATAAAATTATTAGGCGACTGGAAAATCTTCAGTAACATTTTTAAATGCAATCCAGCTTCACAATAATAAACTCAGCTTTTAACAATCCTCGTTTATAACAATTCCAACAGCAAGAACTAATTTTCTCTTTGGTAATGAGGACTATTAGAATGACTGTTCACACAGAGCTGACCTGGATTCAATAGTCATGCCTTTTGCTATTTTCACAGCACGCTGTGTTTAGCATGTAAAAACGTACAGCTTTCTGTCTTTAGAAATGGTTTAGAAACTTCTCTCTTTAGAAATTGTTTAAAGGTTGCTAAAATGAAAGCACAGAAGTAAAATACAGCGATGTCCTATGCAAATAACAGGTTTATTCGTTATTCTGATCCGGAAAAATTGCTGAACCCTGCTATGATGTGTACTTTCACAAAGGGCGCATTCATCTCATTCCCACCGGGGTTTGTTATGGTGAGATTACACCACTTCAGCTTTCAGTGTGGGGAAAGGACATGATTATTTTAGTGTTGACAGCATTTATCATTCCACGGGCCTGCTGGCTCTAGCTTGCAGAGCTGGAAGATATTGTCTCCTGAAAGCCCCGGCGAAACTCAGATTACTTCCGATGTAGTGAGGTGATCGAGCAGTTCCCACCAAGCCTTGTCCATCAAAACTGGCAGCGTCCTGCTCCTCACTGCCCCCCGCACAGGGCCAGGGTCACCACGGTCTCTCTGCTGCTCTTCCCCAGTGACCTGCTGGTGGCTCAGGAGTGAGGCCGAGCTGGCTGGGAGCTGCAGGACCATGCTGGCGCTCCTCATCCAGGTCTCACCTCCCATACTTCAGCCAGCTGTGTGCACATGTCCTTCACTGAGCCTCCAGCAGTTCTCAGGGAAGAGCCCTGCATGTACCTTCCTTCTGCTGAGCGGGACATCTCATCCAGGAAAAGGTAAGTTTGGTCCTATTGCCCTCTTGTGGCTGCCCAAAAGAGGCTACAGTAGAGTCTCACCGGCAGTCATTTGCAGAAGTGGCACCTGCTAACATAACTTTCCTGTAGGTTGAAAGCAGTGCCGGGCCCCTAGGTGTAGCTGTGCAGGGTAAGCTGGTGCACCAGCCATGGGACCGTGATGTTTCTGAAAGGGACTTGGGGGTACGGCACTGTGACAGCAGGAGACCAGGCATGAGGACATCTCAGACCAAACCTTCCTCCCCTCTTCTTCCACCACCCTTGCCTTTGCCTTGTGCCTATTTTTCAGCCGCATGGGAAAACCCCCTTGCTGTGGTTTGGCAGCATGCCCTGCTGCTCTCCCATTCAAAGGTGGCCACTAAAAACACGCTGGCAGCCCTAGCAGGAAACCCTTTCCTTACCGTGTGTCCTGTACCCCATAAGTTTACAGTAAGGTGTATGGGAGTAGCACTTCTCTCCCTGTAGGATGGTGACGTATGTGCAGAGCTTGGAAAGGATGCATCCAGTGCCTCTGGTGTTGTGACAGGTGTTAAAAGCTGAAAAACCATGCCCAGGAGGCTACAAAATAGTTTTAAGAAGAGAAGGGGATCATTCTGAAGGGTTTCACAAAAACAAGGATTAGAATCAAACTGTGATGAAAGAGAGCAAAACAAGAAAATGAACACTGCACCCCTCCCAAAGCCTGAACTGCTGTCCATCCATGCATGAGCTTCCTGGGTTCAAGTGCAACCGAGCTGCTTTCTCTCTGCTGCTCCTTCCATCAAGCCCTAGTGCTTCTGCTGGTGCTTACACCTATGGGTAGCCTGAAAATTTACTCTTAAAAGGCACAGCAATAAAAATCAAAGCAGGCTTGTATGCAAGTTAAATCTTCTGATAAGGAGAGGTAATGTTATTTGTTTTCAGTCAAACGAGGGCAATAAAAGCCAAGATGTTTAATGAAACCCCACCTGGTGTATATTGGCCTTGACACAGTATTTTTATTCAACATAGCCTGCACTTAATGGAAATCCTTGGCAAACAGCCCGAGCCAGGGCTATAATGTTTGTAAAATAGCTGTTGCTTTCAGCGTGATTTTCCCCAGCGAAAGCCATGCGAATAAAAAAGCGAAGATTCAGTAACAGTGTAATTGTGTCACATAAAGGCCACCCCGGGGGAAGCCATCTGAAGTTTTAATGTTTTAAAATGAGTACTGAATTCACTCATCTTTGGTAACGAAGGCAGCTCCCGCTCCCGGGCGCAGCTGTGCAAGCGCACCGAAGGGCTGCCGAAGGAGAGCAGAACGAATGCCATTTGCAAGTCAAGTGCCTTTAGACCCCAGATGCTGCTGCCTCATAGCCACTTGCCTGCAGTTCTGTGGCCTTGACGAAGAATAAAAGTTTTCCCTTCAGCACCAGCGCTCACCTGTGACCACCGAAGGCCTGGCTCCGATCTCTCGCTAACGCGGGTGATGGCCCTCCTCAAGGCAGCAGAGGAGCAGGTTGGCGCCAAGCCAGTGAAATGACACCAAGTCAGGCTGGATTTGAAAAGGGGCCGTCACGTACTGCTTGCTAAAATAAACACATCCAGCTTTGGTAGGACAGAGCTGGAGCTTCAGAACCTCCCAAGCTTGTCCTCAGGGTCTGCCCACGCCTGGGCTCCCCTCTTGGTGGTCAGGAGCACCCCAGGGCCACCTCACGCTTTCTGGGCTCTTGGTCTACTCCTCTTCCATTTGGTGCTCGACCATAAACAGCTGCAGGTAGCACACACCATATATATATAGTTTATGAAGAAATGAACTGTTTTTCATCAACAGCACAGCCACCCTCTTGCTGTGTCTCCAGTTACTGCTGTTCCCTTGGGTCTCCAGACGTTAACCCAGCCTCTGTGTCCAGTCCTGGATGACATCTCAGTTTGTAACTCTTCTGACCCTAACAACCCTTTCTGGAAGCCACAGAACCAGTTAAGCTCTCAGAATAACACCCTACAGCATTAATTTCCATTCATTAGCATTTTTTTTTATTGGCTGTTTTTACCGACCACTACTCATTCAGGTATCAGTACTCAGCCTCAAGGTGAGCACCAGCACCTTTCAGTATGTAGACAGGGCTTACAGCGGGTCCTGGGAGAGGCAAGCATATGTGCTGAGGGGAAAATAGGCTACCAACCGAGCCATGTCACCCTCTCAAGTAAAGGCAGAGGGTAACAGCATTTCCTAGCTAACCTCAGGAGTAGTCTCCATAGAGATCAGCAGGCTAAGCATGAGGTGGAATTTGTCTGAGAGGAAAATCTCTCTGAGTGGGGATTTTGGTGAAGAGAAGCTTTCAGTCACCTCTTCTGTGATGCTGCCTGTGTATGGCTGCCTTGCTACGCCCAGCTGCTTCACTGCTTTACTACTCAAAGCTGGCAAATTTGGCATATTTTTAGGGGATGCTTACCTTAGGGGATGCTTACCTTAGGGCATGCTTTGTGATCATCCGGCCTCAGTCATACCCACAGCTGAGAGATTTTAACATGACTTTAAGAAAAACATGGAGCTCAGATACTGAAGTTTTAAGCTACCAAAAATAGTAAGGCATTTATTTTCAGGGGAAAGTTGTTATATTGAACTTAAAAAGGACAGAAGCTGCTGTCTGTCAGACAGGCCAGGCTTCCCCAAGCGTGCCTGGAGCATCAGATGATGTGGAGGGGGAACAACTGGCGTTTTCTGCAGCAGTGGTTAGAGCCCGTGTGTGATTTTGTTGTATCCTTTTGAACATGAGCTCTGCGTGATACAGAGCATTTAATGAGGATTCATGGGCCACCATGGACCAAAAGATTACTGATGAGGAATCCGGAGATAGGCAATTAATGTTTTATTATCTGTGCTCTTAAGATAATGGCTGTGTCTTCTTCATACTTGTACAGCTCCTAACATAATGGGGTCTTCTTTCTCTCTGTGACACTTTTTCCTTGTTCCTTTTTCACAACCTCCCCTCAGTAACCCAGCCAAATGTAAATAGCTAAGAGAAAAGTGACCTTTCCCCTGATATCCATCTGTGCATGGAGAGTGTCAGCAGTGCCTGGCGTCCTCTTTCAGCTGAGTTCAGTGGGAGCTGTTCAGCTGGTTTCACAAGAAGCAAAAGGAGGCTCTTTGGTCAGCCCAAAAGTCCATCCTTTCCACACTGGACAGGAACTGAGGGGTCCCCATTTGGTGGACGCGAGGACCTGTCCTCCCTGGCAGCTTCCACCAGGCCCTGGATCTGCCACTGGCCTTGTATGTACACAGCAAAGCAAGAGGGCACTTGGCCACCGCTGGCTCATGGGTCTTCTTCATTCTCCTGACATGTTGCAAAGGGTAAAGACAGATCCCTCTCCCTCAACTCTAGTTGTGTTTTTCTGCTTCTGAGGAACAGATTCACGAGGTGACCCCAGGCATATGCTTGGATGAGTGAGACGTCAAAGGTGGAGTCTGCCACCACAGTGACCCTCTCCTGGTAGCCCAAACTATTACTGATCCACACCAAATGCTACGAGTGAGGCACAGATACATTTCAGGGTGCACTTGGAGGTCCGGGCCAGCCAAGCTTTCCACGTTGCAAGTGCTGCGTACTCATGCTTCTCCCATTCCTGCTGCAGAGCCCCGTGCGAAGGTTAGCCTAAAATCGCTTTGGTTGGGTCACTTCACAATTTGAACACAGTAACTCCTGCCTGGGCATGTGCCCTGCCCTTCTCTATCCATGAGGGGCATATTAGTGCTAAAAATCCTTGAGTTATTTGTACTTCTTAGCCCCAATAAGCCTTCAAATCAAATAATAGTTCCTTTTTTTATTATTATTATTTTTATTTTATTTTGGTTTGTTTTGGTTTTCTTTATTTTTGGAGAAAAAAAAAGTGTTTTGGTTTATGTGGGTATGAATAACACCTTTTTCACAGTCACATTTGTTTCCTCTGTTTAATTTCTCTGAGATGACTAATTGTTTCAAGAGCTTCATTCCCAGAGCAAAACAAACAAATAAACCCCCTGTGTTACACCCTCCCCAGCTTTCACTAGCCCAAATAAAGACAAAATATATTTTGCCCTCCATAGCTGTAAGTTTTCTCTTCCATCAGACTTTATGTTTGAAACAGATAAGGTTTTCTTTGCATAAGCAATTACCTAGCTATCTCTTTTTGGACACATCTGAATTAACCGTCATCCTAAGCTAAGATCAGAGGCATAGGTAACAAAACTGAATGCAAATTCAGCAAAGTAGAAATTTCAGTTCAGGAGACAGTTATGAATTCAGACTTTCTTTATTAAATTAAAAAGAATAATTCTCTTGGGATCCAGCAGTCTTCAGGAGAAATATCTTCAAGACATTTTTATTTGTCTATAGGTTTTCATTCCCATTGGCATCACTGTAAGGCAAAGCAGGCTAAGAAAAATGCCTTGTTTTATAAGGGTGTTCCATAGGTGTCTGCTTTGGTAGCAGGATGTGTATTCATTATTTATGATGCGAAGGGCTGTCTCCCTGACAAATTTCTCTTTAGTTCATAAAACCTAGCATTTCCTTCCTTGTGGTGTTGACCCAGCTTCCTAAATTAATTTTTTTGATCTCCACCATGTTTTCCAGACACCACAAGCACTCATAGAGATGCTGTTGAAATGTGATCGGTCTGCAGCAGGCACTGAGATCCTGGGGGTGATAGAGTGGGACATCAGCCCAGAGCAGGCGGCAGGGCCACCTGCCTGCCCCCATAACCCTTTCATGGCACGAGCTCACCAGTGCCATGGTGGGAATGCTGGTGCATGAACAGAAGAGACAGCCAGATACCTGAATTTTAGACAGCCAGACTTAGGGGAAACGAATCCTGCCCTGGTGATTAAACCACTTCCATGTGAACCACGCTGGTATTTTGAAATAAAACCAGTGGGTTTCTGGGACTTTTATGCACAAGGAAGCAGCAGGATTAAGGGGGGCTTGTGGTCCAGTGAAATAATCCACATAATTCGTTTTATCTCATTCCTCCTCCCCTTTTAATTTTTTTTTTAACTTTTTGTTAAGTCAGTGACAGTCATTTCCCAGGTGCTTTCAGCAGCAGTGAGGAAGTATATTGGTGCTGAACTTCATCAGCCTGCTGCAACCCCATTTATATTCATGCAGCGACTTCAGAGGCAGGCTCCTGAGGAGTGTGAGACTAAACCAAGCAGACACTTCTCTCAGACTTGTTTCTGCAGTAGCTTGTGAAGGAAATGGGTTTGAGACTCAATACCGCTGCTTTACTGCCATGTGTGTCAGCAGTGTCCCAGCAGAGCTGATAGCTGTGATGAATTAACTAACAACTTATAATAATGAATAACAATGAATTAACTATTACTGAAAAAGCACATGCAGTGGGATATAAGCTACTTTCTGAAATGGGTGATGTGATTTTTGAATTCAAGTACTATGGACTTCAGTGCTTCCCATTGCTCTATTCATTTTGAGGAGCCCAGTTACTCTTCTGGTTAATTGAAATGTTTCAGTGACCATTGGGAGTGAAAATACAGATCTCTTTCAGCATATTCTGTGTAGCTGGAGAATGATGAGAAGATGGAAATGTGGATGGAGGCTGATGAGGGGTGTCTGCCTTATACCACAGTTGCTTCCTGTGTGTTTTATGATCTAAGAGCAGGGAGTGAGGGTCCTTTGCCAAAGCATATGGCAGAAAAAGGCATTTGGCAGAGCAAGTGTCTCTAGGAAACTGTTCCGGGTCTAAGAGCACTGTGTCTCTAGCCAGAAGCCATATGTCAGCTTGTTGCTTGACTGGTTTTGTATTGGACGTGACTCATCAAAACTTCCCATAAACTAGCGTGTAACTGCAATAGCAGTAAGCTAGCTTCACACTTTGTGGGGCACTGTGGTAGGTTTAATTAATCATGCTTTAGTGTTTGATGAGTAGAACTGCAAGGACAGTATCATTTACTTTTTGGTACATAGCACTAGGTAAGAAAAGTTAAAATCTGTATGAAGTAAAAATATTGGACAAATCCAGAGCTGAGCAAGGCTAAAAAAGCTGCTTAAGATGGTGAAGGGAAGTTTGTGCTTGCACAGAAAGCTGTCTGTGCTTGCCCCCCAGCTGAAAACTTTGGCTTTCCATTTCCAAGTCACCTGTTTGTACACTGGTGAGGATTCAAGGAAACCCCAAAACTCCCAAAATGTAAAAAATATTGCTGTTTCCAGAGGGGAAGAGTGTCTTGGTTTTCAGCAGGGAAACAAGCAAGAAGGCAAGAGCTCCTGTGCTTCTCAGATAGGAGCATCATGAGGGGCTGGCTCTGCATGAGCCACTGATGAGGGAGGGCACAAGCCAGCCCCCAAAGCCCCCAGAACAGCGCAGCACCCTGAAAGTCAGGCTGCTTGATGCATGGCCTTGGCATAGCACTGTGTGAAAGCAGAGGGAGAGCACTGCAGGTGCAGCAGCTGCTTTTCAAGGATATTCATCCATTTCCAGTGTGTATGGGGATGCACTCTCTCTCCATTTTCACAGAATCACAGAACTGTAGGGGTTGGAAGGGACCTCAAGAGATCATCGGGTCCAACCCCCCTGCCAAAGCAGGGTCCCTAGAGCAGGTTGCCCAGGTAGGCGTCCAGATGGGCCTTGAATATCTCCAGATATTTTAGTAAAGTTGTTTTCAGGTTAAAGCAGTGTAAAGTGCCAGGTGATTTTTGATAAAAAGTGATGCACAGGAATTCTAACATGATAGACCACGTATCAGCCTGCGAAAGATATTCAGCGTAGGCAAGCCTTAGGTCAGAGATAGTACTTCTGGGAGTAGAGAAGCGCCGCAACTAGCCAAGCACTAGTGATAACAGAAGTTGAAATTTTCACATATGGAAATCTCTGGAAATATTAAATGGGGCGCCTGAGCAAATCCATAGGAAATTCTACAGATTTATGAATATTATTATCTGTGAACTTAAATTACACTGACATTTAAAATGAACAGAAATGGCACTTTAATTGCACTGTAGCCACACTTGTATTGCATATATTTTAATACATTAGAAAGTAGTTAGAGCTGTACTGTACTGTATAGGGTCAGCCCAGGCAATTAGACTTTAAAAATGTGGAAATAAAAAGATCTCAGAGCTCCCACTCAACTAAGGAGAACTGGCTCTGTGGTTCTTTCTCAGTATCACAGAGCAGCAAAAAGAAATCTTCTCTCAGCTTTTTGAAATTGTCCAAGGTGCTCCAGGGCCATGGGTCCTGAAGCCCACTTGCATGAAACTGCTTGTGGGCTTTGGGTAGATGCACTCTTTTGCGATGCTATTCCAAAATAGACAGTGTTTACAAGCACGACTTTGCATAACCCTCCATAATCATGCACGTTGGTGTAGGAAGGGTCTCACACCAGACCCTGAAATATCTGAGATGCTTCCACTGGAGCTAATGGGCTGGATGTCACTTCAGACCCATTGAGGCAGCTTCTGGGTCTGACATTGCTTATCTACTTGGCTGTGGTAGAAATCAGGCTCCTGCTGCGCTTTCATTTTTGCGGAGAGTGCTGCCATATGGGGTCTGATATTGCACCTCTTCCCTGCAATCTTTTTTCTTGTTTGTGGAAAGTCATTAGCAAGGAATTATAAAGAAAAAAAGAGTTCTGCTCTTTCACAAACCCTCAGAAGATATGTTCTGTTAGTGTTTCTTCCAGCTGCTCTGGCAAAGGAACAAATAAAGCCAATGTTAAACATCCAGCAATATCAGAATTTCATCCCAAATCTTCTTGGTTCAGGCACTGAAAAACTTCATGCAGTTCTTCAGTTTTTATGTGTCTCTAGGCAAGTGACTCAGCGGTCTCTACTCAGCTGTGCAATATTAATGACTGCGAAGCAGTGTTTTCAGCCTCAGCTCTGCAGCTGTAAAGCCATACTAGTCCCTAATGCATAAATGTTATTTGCGATATAGGGGTAGGCTTGACTACAGAAGAAGGCTTCCTGGTGCAAAACTTTCAGAAATGAAAACCAATGGTTCGTGCAGCTTCTGCACTTCTAGGCTAAGACTTTGGGCATTTGAAATGGAGCGTTGCACGCTCCTCTGGGTACAATATTTTTTTGTTCCTTGTCCCACACATCCATCTGGTGCCTTGAATACACAAATCTGAGTTCAGCTCTCATGTTTGACAACTGCACAAATGTATCCTCTACTTTGACTGAGTAAGCAATCATATTGACGCTGCAGATCCTATGCACTGATATGCATATATCATATGATATCTTTCTGGTAGAAAGGATCTGAAATGAGTGCATTTGCTGGACTTTTAAAAAACAAATTGCTACTGTAATTTTAACTTGGGAAATATTTACGTAAGAGAGATTCTGACTATCTAAAAGTACTTTCCTAGGAGGATTTTTCTCTCCATGATTCACTGCTTGCTTAGGCAAGGGTTGTCATGCCCTGCCACTGTGTTGCTTCAAGATCCCTTTTCAGTGGGTTAAGTCTGTGTGTCACTATTTCCAAAACACTGTTCCTCATCCCACAGATGTGACCTGCATTCTTTGTTTCTAAAGATGTTTGGGGTTTGCATTTTGGCAATTAAAATTTATGCATCTTAGATGAATCCAAATTACAAAATGAGCCAGATCCCTTTGTATATTTGCCTTGCTATTATTTAGTATGCTACTGTTTGCATCACCTGTAAACATCAGCGATCATAGCTTTAGAATTTCTTCTTTTAGATTAAAATGCTAGATGCTATTCTTTGCTCTAAAGAGATGCTATGATGATGCCATAAGTCTGTTCTGTGTTCCCACTGATGACTTGGATGATGGACTAGAATATGTATGCTTGCTAAATTTGTAGGTGATATGAACCTGGGAGGGACTGCTAACATGCTAAAAGAAAGGACTGGAAATTCAAAGCAGTCCTCCCAAATGGAAGGCATGATCTGAAAATAAAGAGAATGGTTTCAACCAGGAAAAGTACAAGGTAGCATACTTGGGTAGAAATAACCATCTATAGAAACACCTAATTTTGAATACTTGGTTTTCAGAAAATCTGCAGAAAAGACTGGAGTTTTCAATGGATTGCAGGCTCAATACGCCAACACTGTCTATATAATGAAAAAAAAAAAAGAGGTAAATGTTACAGTGGGTAATAGACATCTGTTTAGCTTGCAACATAAATTAAATATTCCTCCTGATCTGGTCAGCACTAGTATGTCTTCTGCTGGAGCTCTATGTTTCAGATGCTGTACTTCTAAGAAAATGTGAATCAGCTGGAGGGAGTGCAGAGGAGAACAACAATGTTGAGTGATCTCAAAAACATGGGCTCCACAGAAAGACAAGACTTACTGGGTCAGCAGAGTCTAAAGAATGAAGGAGTGATAACAGCCTTCCAATTTGTAAAGCTATCCCTAAAGAGAAAGAGAATAACCTCTTTCCCTATCCATAGGACAAGAAGTACAGAGCTTAAATTGCAGCTACTAGAGGTTTTTAAAATCACGTTAAAAAAGAATTTGTCAGGGCTGGTAAAAGTGTCGTTTGACCTCTCCTTGGAATGAGTGTGATTTGGATGACCTCTGAACTTCCTTCTGGTCCTCTTTTGCTACATCACAACCACTGACATAAAGACCTATTGCTGATATATTTTGCTATATTTGATAACATACTGAGTTTTGGAATCACAGACAAGCTTTGCTAAATGCCTTTAGAAATTGCCATTGGATTCTAGTGTAAGGATATGTGGAGTGAGAGGCTGTTTATTCCTTGGAGAAAAAATTGTCTGACTAAGGTATTCACAAAAAAACAAAACAAAACAAAACAGGGAAACAAAGGAGGAGAGGGAAGAAAAAACATTTACAATCAGAGAACCTAATCAATTGGTGGAAACAAAGACAATGACCAGTTACAGTTGTGCTAATGGATAAGAGAGGGAATGTGGGGACGTTTATTTCAGCAAGGCTGTCTGAATGAGGATTTCTAAATTGGGATAAGAAGAAAACGAAGGCCAAGCAATAAGCAAAATGCAGAGACACAGACCTGACAAAGCAATAAAGGAGGCAATGACAAGAAACAAACTTCCCAGTCGCACTGGTTGATGGGCTATCAAACTACAGGAAACACTTCCAGGAAGGTCAGCCTGGACTTTGCATCTGATAAGACTGTGAACCACATGGACATGGATCACGGGCCTGGACTGGGAGCGTGCAGAAATGGCAGAGCTCTGCAAATCCATGGGGGTGTGCAGGGGAAGGGGGAACAAAGATGGGAATAGGTAGAAAAGGGTTTAAAAGGGCCAGCTGCATGTAAAATGGGGCTGGTCAGTATGCTTGTCTGGCTGAGCACTGAGCTTGATCACTGCAGCCTGTCTTGTCTTATTTTTTTCCCATTAAATCTTTTCTTAATTCTCCCCCTCTGTGTTTGCACTCTCTCTCCCGTGTGTGTGTGCTCTGCGAGGCAGGCCTGGGATCTGGGCAGGAGTGCTGGACGGACAGAAGGGCCATGACAGGACTGGAGGAATCTGGGGCTTGTGAACCTAGACGGTGCTGTGTGTGTGTCTGCACTAATGAATTTCTGCCTCTACCAGCTGGAGAGGAGGAAGGGGTCTCAGCTGCCTGTGTTTGTGCCGTGAGTCCTATGTGTAAGTGCTGCTGGAAGCAGCCCTTTGCTGGGCAGCCTGTGTGACTGGTCATGTCAGTGTCCTGTCTCTGCACATGTGCCTTTATATGTGCTCAGCTTTGCGACTGTTGAACTTGCAAAGGAGAAAGCTGCAGCTGCATTCCTGTGCCTGGGCAGGGGCCCTGGGTCCCAGACCCCGAGCTGAAGCCCCGCGGATGGACAGGAGCGGCCCTAGGCTGGAGTGGCTGGAGGGGGCCATCTTTGCTCTTCACCTCACACATTCACACGGTGTTGGTAAACCTGTAACTCTAAACACCTTAAATAAAATGAATACTTCCAGAACTATTCTGTATCAGGTCTTTTTTTTTTTTTTCCTTTTGACTTGGACTTTATCTACTGTAATTTCAGGGAAACCTCTCTGGATTTCATAGGACAGAGACCAAATTCACTTCTGTTTGGCACCTGCATGTGTGCTTCCTTCTCAAAGTAGCCATCATGCCTGATTTGCACCTGCTACCTTATTCTGGGGCTTATGAAATCCTGTGTAAAAGTTTCTATACTCAGAGGCACCAGAGGACAGGGAGATGTGAAAAGTGGGATACCCCAGCTGCAGAAAGCACCCAGGCAGGTTCAACCTGACAATTTCTTTGGCTCAGACTTCTTGGTTCTGCCTCAGGAAGCACAGAAGCCGTATTGGTTTGTCTCCAAGCAAAAGGTGCTGATGCCCCTCAAACACAACATGGTATCTCTGTTCCCATGGTGGTTTGTTAGTAGTTGTTTCCACACAGCTGGACTGTGGTCCAGAGTTTGCCCTCAAACCAGCTTTGCTTGACCAGACATTGCCACTCTTGAGGTGCATTAACCTAAAACATTAGGTGGGATATGAGCATTTTGAGGGCACCTGTGTCTGTTTCTTACTTATTCGCTCCCCTGCTGTGTTTGCCAGCTCCTCGGGAGTGAGTCGTTTCAGGTATGCCTGTTAAATTGACAGTGACTGACATTTATTGCTGGCACCCAGGGATTCCCTGTCACTTGACAACTAGAGGGACCTGTCTAAAAATCATACTTTTCACTTGCACCTTCCCATCCAACCCTTCCTTCAGCCAGTATTTTCTAATATGATCAAAGCATTTCCCCGTCACATACTCTCTCTTCGCTTTGTCGCTTGTGGGGTCTGATGAATCGCCCTTGTTATTATTCTGCATCTGCAGGTCAGCCAGCCACAACACAGTGCCAGCACAACGGTGACAACTGAATTATAACAATTTCTCAGCTTTCTTTGCAGCACGGATATAATATTTATGGCACTATTAATGCACAGCGCTGTCAGGATATTTAAAAGGAGAGTAACTCACCTGTCCCTGTCACACATGCATGTCCTTCATGTTTCAGAAGTGTTAGGAGAATCCTTATCAGTTTTTCTTTCTTAACAGTCTCTGCCGTGAAGCCCAAGTCAAAAATGGCAGGCTCCAGCACAGGAGGGCCTGATGGATCTTTCTGTGGAGACAGCCAGGATAAAACTTCCAGTTGTGCTGCTTACGAAAGTGACTTAGCCTTCAGGCCATAGAGAACTGTAAGCATTTTTCCCCTTTATCTCCCGATTTACGCAGAATTTAAGCTTCTACATATCTTTCTGTATTTGTCCCATAATGTTGCAGGACACCTGGTACTTGGCAAAACCAATACGTGGTGCAAAACTCACTCTGCTGAGTCAAAGAGACCAAATGATGCTGACAGACATGTTGGGTTGGATGTCAGCTGTCTCCCCAGGGCCAGTCCTGGAGCTGGCATCAACACTGCAATTGTGTGCTCTGGCTACATTAGCAGAAATATGACTGATTGCCCTTGACCACGAGTGATTTGGAGCGTATTTGTGCTGTCAAGGGATGGGAAAACAGACATTTGGCATGAAAGAATATGGCAACTCAACTTTTAGCTTCAACCACTTTTGAAATAAGACATAGACCTTGCTAACACAAAAAACCTCTTCACATTTATAACCAGGTGTGCAAGCCACTCCTATGGCCAGTGAAGATAAACCAGAAAAAAAGATTTTATTTTGCTAGTGTTGTTAAACTTTCAAGCTTCAGAGACCAGAATAAATTCTAGCAGTGGATACATACCATATGGGACACACTAAATGCACCAGAACCAGACCTTTTATCTGATTGATAAAGCTGGTGGAGTTTCTATTCACCCGAAAGCAAAAACTAAAACAGACCATAGGATTTAAAGCTTGGAAAAGCCTGCACCATAGCAACTAGGAGGAAACCAAACTCGCATGGGGACATCTATATTGCTGCTGTTGAAATTAGGTGAGATGCACCTTTGGTTCTCCTTGTCCCTGGACTCATCTAGCAAGTAATGTTGGAGATTGAAGAAGACATCTCTCAAACTTGTTTACTGGTCTTTTCCTGCATGAGGGTCCTACAGCACTGCCAGCAGAGTTGGCTAATGCACACAAAAGCACTCCAGTCAGACCAAATCATTGCCTTGGCGATGGGACTGTTATTCTAAGATACTTCTTGCAGACCACTTAGCTACCATCCCACCTGATTTTAAACAAAGGCAGCTGTTCCAAGTGATAAGATGAGGGGAAATGGCCTCAAGTTGCACCAGGGGAAGTTTAGGTTGGATATCAGGAGAAACTTCTTTACTGAAGGGACTGAGCAGCATTAGAATAGGCTGCCCAGAGAAGTGGTTGAGTCACCATCCTGAGGTCTTCAAGAAATGTGTAGATGTAGAACTTAGTAGCATGGTTTAGTGGTGGACTTAGTACTAGATTAGACGTTGGGCTAGATGATCTTAGAAGTCTTTATCAACCTGAATGATTCTATGATTTTGCCCAAAGCTGATGAGGGACCATGGACGTGAACTGTTCTGAAGCGATATGGTGGGGCCTTACACTGTAGCTGGTGATAAGGACTTATACCTACAACTAAAAAGGTTGTGGTCTTGCAGTAACTTTGGGGAAAAAAAATGTTTGACCATTTATGACCATCACTGCCTTTCCAGCAGTGTCTGGTGACCAGAAGTTTTGGTGTCTGGTGGGATTGTAAGTCATTTAGGTACTTCTGGATTGGTCTTCCTTAGACTTCTCCTGCACTTTCATATGAAACTCCAGGAAAGAACTGAGAGAAAGCTGCAGAGGAATGGAAGTGGATGTACAACTGGCCCTCCTCCTAATTTTTCACAAGAGCTTGCTTTTATTTTTCTGCTTGAATAGCTGGTTATTGAATTTCTCTCACGTCTTTGCATCGACCTGGACAAAAACCAACCTCTATTATAGTCACTAAAACAAATCTTGTCTCAGAGAGACACACGTGCCAGTCGTGATGGACATTTCATGGCACAGCCTTTCACTACCCCCCAGCCCAACTCTTTTAAAATGACAAACCTGCATTTAGGAAAAGGAAATTTACTGTGGTTTTTCTGTGCAGATGGTGATAAGCGTGAGTTAGCATTTGTAAGCTTATAAGCACATATGGTTTTGTACATATCAATTAAGGCAGTTGGCTAATCACTCTAATATCGTTACTGATTCATCTGTATGCCTTCAAATAGGCATTTATGCTCAGCCTGCTGGTTTTTGTACGTATGGACTGGATTGTGCAGTTCTTCTTGTCACCATTTGTAGTCAATAACATTTCCTTGGCACCAAAGGGATTAAAAAGGTACATTTCAGAGCTGTGTGGGCAAGTCGTTTGGCCCATGCCTTATGTATAAGGCATGCACATAAAATATTTGTGCGTGTGTGGTTTCTTTTTAAAGGCTCTGCTAGTCATGCCGTGGGCTGAGTGACAACAGCACTATGTCTGTGCACATGGGACATACATGCAGACTCATGTATGCGCTCATCCTGCTGTTTGTGAGCTTGCTGTGCACAGCCACCGCATCCTGACCCTCCCAGCCTCACCTCACAGCCCTGACTGGGCTTACCATCATACCTCCACCTCCAGCAGCCCTGGCAAAGCTAATCTCACCCCAACCTCTCTAGTGTCCATGCAGATACAATATACCCCCCAAACAAGAGCTTAAATACACTGCTGGCCAGGCTGTGGTCTCAGCATGGCAAACCCCCCTTGCTTCACTGCCCATGCACAGCTCTGGGCTTGCACCCCTCCCTCCTCATGCCATTTCCCTTCCCGTTGCTGTATGGATCAAGTTTGTCTTGTGTCCAGACAATACCTGTGAGATCTGTACCCTCCAGAGGCAAGCCCAAGAGCTGGCAAGCCTTCCTCTCAAGGGCTATTGCTCTTCAATGCCCTCACATCCTCTTCAGATATGGGTAGGCTTACCAGTAACCTTGGGACAGATGGACAATTGTTTCCTTTTGTTGTTGGGGAAGTTTGACTCACAGAAATGGGAATGAGGTTTTCATATGTCAGACAAATCTTTGCAAATGGCATCTTTGTGCTTAAATCCACTTGATTATCAACAGCAGTTAACAACCGTAAACCTCTGGAAAACACCAGCTCCCTTAAAACAGGTATCTTGATAAATGCCAAGCCACCTGAGTCTCTGTTTGGACTTTGGGAGGTATTTAGGATAAAAGAATCATGCGAGCTGTAGCTGTTAGGAGGCTTTAGGAACTGGATTGCTTTGGGGTGCCATGATGAAACGACATGGGTCCTCCCCTGGCACAGGAAAACGGGACGGGGGGTGGCCTGACCTGCAAGGCCACCCATCGACCAGAAGAGGTCCACCCCTGCTCCATGGGGATTTTTCGTAGTTTTACTTTCAGGCTGTGGACCATTTTCACAGTACGCAAACACTCTTTTTTCTTTTTTCTTTTTCACTTTTCAGGACTTCATGTCCACTTGTATTAATTTCCAAGTGAATGGTGCCACTCCAGAGCCCGGAACAGAAGTATTTTGAAGAACATTGAATTATTATTACTTTTTTTTTTTTTTTTATCTTTACCTCTGTCTTCAAATTGCTTTTAAACCTGAAGAGTTCCTTTTGTCTTTAAAAAAAATAAATAAATAAACTGCTTTTCGTCCAAAATTTATTTCTGGTTTTGATGCTAAATAATACTTCCTATCTGGACAAAAACCTTAAGTTCCTGAAAGAAAGAAAACTAAAAAGGACATAAAATTTGTGACTGGTTTGCTCCCCTGGCTGTAGTCCTAAGGAAAATTTTTATGTAAGTTCTTCACAGGAGATTATTTATAGACTTTTGCTAGCCACAGTGTTAAAGCTGCTACCAAGAGGTTGCAGGATGGTATTTTTAGCATCCTACCTAGAACCTGGCCATGTGATCTCCTCGTTTCATCATCCCTGAAGAACTACATAATGGAAACTGTGTTATAGCTATAGCAAAGTGAGGACAAAACTGATAGGTCTATGACTACTCAGCACGGAGCTTTGCTTTTGGGCAGTTGCATGAGGATTTTCTTGTCACCCAAGACATTCTAGATTTTCTTTTCTTCCTAGAGCGTTGGCAGTGTGACGGATGAATTTCCAGCTTTTCTCTCCTCCACCAGCACTCTTGTCTTTAGTTAGCCACTCAGTTAACTAGTTGGCCTACAGGAACCTGAATCCTGGTAGCGCTGCACATTGGTAGTTCCTGCTGGCATTAATTGAAACGGAAGGTGCAAAGTGCTTTGGAGACTGGGTCCAGTTAAAGACTGGGCCAGATTTCCATTTTTGCATTTATAATCGCCCTGCGTACAAATTAGACTTAGCTAGCAAATGGGTATTTTCTTATGAAGTTTTTCAAAAACCTGAAGGGGAGGTGAGCAAAACTGTCCAGCAGAAAATGTTTTTTTTTTTTTTCTTTTTGACAAAAACTCAAAATACTCCTCATGAGTGTAGTTTAGATGCATCACACTGCCACTTTGGCTCTGCAGCGTGACCATGTCTGCTGGGATGGATCATCGTGCCTCCGTGGGGGTGGCATGGGGCTCACCTGGCTGCGGCACCTCACGAAAGGGGTGCCTGGCTGGTGGCTTCGCTGATGCTGAAGCATGGGAGCATGGGGAGACCAGGCTGTATACAACACCATAACAGCACTTCTAAATCAAAGCACCTTAGTTGTAGTCTGAAAGGATATTGTGCTCATTTATAAATTTTTGCAACCGTAAATTAAAATCTCTGTGGAAATCAGACCCGGTGAAATATTTAATAGAAATTTAACTCAAACTTTTTTTTTTTTTTTCAGTCAGAAAATTGATTTCAATCATTTCAGCCCAGAGCAAATCTTGCTATCTTGATTAAGTGAGGCAGAGAATATTTGCCAGTTGCTCACATCTCTCATTTAGCTGTGTGCTTTTGAAGGGCAGAGGTTTCTTGCATGACATCTTTGCACCCTGCCTACTTTGTAACAGAGGTCTGGACCCAGCTGAGGCTGCCTAGTCTATTTTTGCCAAGACCTCTAAGTGTCTTACTTTTCACTGGAGTTGAATGTTTTGAATAAGACATCTAAAAATCAGAGCCTTGCCAGCTCTCTAAGGACATCGGCTCCTGTTTTCCTCTCGTGTAAGTGTAGCTACTGAAACACGGGGCACTTCATCTCAAGTAAATGTCTGAGCCTCCTCTCCAGGCAAGCAGTGACGGGCACCTCTTGGAGAGCTGCTGTTCTCGTCTGCTTTTAGGAGGGAATACTTGAAAGTGCTTATCTCTCTCTTCGTGGGCAAGAGGGAGAGCTTAATTTGTAGATGGATGATGTCAGGTGAGATAAATCAGACCCTAACTGGTCTGAATTTTGAGCCTGTGCTTATTCTCCCTGTGGCCCTTCTTGACTTTCTGGGCCCAAGGGGTGGTTATATTACACTGGGGTGGAATGCACTTTTGTAGACAGATTAAAGGGGCCAAGAAATGTAAATGTATAATTAGCACTAATAGCTTAGCTTTCATCATCCCTGTAAAAGTTGCTTCTTCTTTGTAGGTGCTGGTGCATTAACAGTATTGGCATTTGCAGACATCAAGAGTTGCAATCTTGAATTGGAACATTTTCCTGACAGAGAAATTTTTACAGAGCACTCACAGAAAAAGCACCTGCTTGCCTGAAACTGACCCTCACCCATGGTTTACTTTGAGCAAAATTAGTCAGTGGGACAAATTCTGCCATCAAGAGATGGAGAACAAGAGGGTGTGTGACTTCTATTTCAGATTCACTTTTAAAGGTTAGGCTCTGTGCATCTCATATGGTTATAAAATGTTTTTTTTTTGTGGTGTGCTGGGGGATTTGCTCAGCCCTCAGGGTGCCCCCTGACTTGTTCCAACACTTTTCCATCACCATCTCCTGCCTGTCCTACACTTGCCCCATGGGATGGGGCAGCCAAGCAGCGGCTGAAGGCTGGGGAAGGGGTGCCCACGTGTCCACCCTGGGACTGCAGCCCAACAACTCTCCACAGCTCTGTCCCTGCAGTCTGCACAGGGCAGCAGCCCCAGCCTGTTCTGCACAAAAAACCCGTGTGCTCACCGGCACACATCCGCTCCGTGTTTTTTCCCCAGTGCCAGCATGAAGGGCTGCTTTCCATCCCCATCATCCCTGAGGCCAGGCCAGTTCGTGAGGAAATGTGGCAACCAGCACTTTGTCTCTCTGTCATTGACTGTCCTGCTGGGACTGCTCATGTATGGCAGCTCTGCCCTTCTAAAATCCAGGCTCGCTTCAAAATGGCCATGAATTTTCATGAAAAGCCTTCAGAGATATACTGCATAATGACCCGATTTCATGGCTAATGTATATTTCATGTTAGGGTTGCTGTACCTCGAGTTTCCCCTCAAAACCTCTGAGCTTTGTTCTCATGGTTACCAACGTGTCCTCTGAATCCCTCAATAAAGTGCATTAGAGTGGTGCCCACTGGAAATATTATACCCAAACTTTAGGAGACCAGGCCATTATCATGCTCTGTTTTCACTGGCTCCCTCATTCTCCTCACAGGAAAACACTATTTCTTCAGAGCTGAAACCTGGCTCAGAGGATCTCTCACAGAGACTGAATTCAATAAAAATTCACTGCAGACATTTCTGACTTAGAGAAATACAAAATAAAACAAAGCTTGGCAGGTTTGAATTTCTTGGGGAATGCGTTTATAAACTCAGAACTCTTTTGTCTTGGAAAATGAGTTCTTATGAAGAAATGGATCACTGATGTATATCTCTTTTATTAAAGAAAGAACCATAGAAATTAATGACAATACAGAGATAAATAGATTATATTTTAATTGTTTTTCTTTTCCTTTAGAAAATAGAAATTGTTCTGAAAAACAAAAGCAGTGTTTATGGATTTTGCTGGATTTCAGTCTTGGAAAGTACACTTGCTGGTGACTCTGGCCTGCCAGAAACCATATTGCTCACATAAATAATTTTGTCTCAAAAGCAAATTTTTCTTTCATAAACCTAATGGCTTCTGACTGATTAAAGATACATATTTTATATCCTTATCAGGAGAAAGGTCAGGCATACAGTGATGTGATTTTATTTGTAGAGATTCCACTTAGTATAATGCCTGATGAAAGAAATTCCGTTTAACCTTTTGAATGACTTTGGGAGCCTGAAGAAATGTCATGATGCTGTTTCCTTTAGGCATTGTCATCTTCAGACTCCTTCATATCCCATCTCAGCTGCCTCATCTCTCTGTAACAGTTGCTCATAAGAAATATGCCTGCCTTCCTTCATAGTTTGTTGACATTAAAAAAAGAGAAAAGGAGAGAACAGAGAAGAAAGACCTCTAAAAAGGTCTTGTTCCTGTTTATGTTCATATTCTGTCCAACTTTGCTTATAACTCACCCACTTCTGTGCCTGCCCCGCTTGCGTGATGGCCACATATTTTTGGTACAGAGAAGGTGCTTAACTCCAAGGAGAACAGGAGTACAAAGAACTGGCTTTCAAGAAAGCCTTACACTTATTCTCCAGGTACTTACACTCCTGATTGCCTATGGCTTTTGATTCTTGCCATTTTAATAGGTCTATGTTCACATTTTGTTCACTATAACAGGCTTACAACAGGTTGTGCCAATAGAGCAAATATTGCCTGAGGTGGAGTAGCCCCTCTCCTAGGCTTTGCTACAAGCGGATTTCGTTGCAGCCACTAATCAAAGAGGCCTTCTCCTTTTTCCTGTTTCCCAAGAGGTTTTCTTCATAGGTGAAGTCCTCACAGAAACTGCAGTGCTGTTTGCTGAAAGCCTCCAATTTTGTGTGAAAATATTCTGCTTACTGAAAGCATCCAGCCGAGCCAAGCATCCAACCTTTCAGCAGTGGAGCACAGGGGTACCACCGTGGCTTCAGCTGCTGTGAAAGCAGCCACTGAAGTGAGGTCTGTCATCTCCCTTCTTATAGCTGTGATGCTATAGCAGTAATTTTTGTTGGTCATATATTGCTGGGAGACTGACTGAAATGCGACTCAAACCTTTGAGCACCTAAGGGAGTAAACACCAGTGACTCCTGCCCAGCACTGCCCACAGCATTCCCCTGTAAAGTGGCTTCTCCCACCCACCAGCAGTGGTCATACACTGCCTGGGGAGCAAGGCAAGAGGAGCACTGCCTGGTGGGTGGGAAGACACCTTCACACTTGGGCTGTCAAAGGGAAAAGAGCATCAGCCTTTTGATTCCTGCTCCAGGTTTCTGATCCTTCCTCACCCAAGGAAGCTGTGGCCGTTCAGATTTTGGGAAAGGCTTCCTAGCCACCTGACCAAGCCTGACACCTCTTCTTTCTCAGTCCCTTTTCCCTCCTCGTTTCCACTCCGGTGTTCAAAGAGCATAAAGTTTCGCGCCATGCAAAACTTGGTGACTACTTTTGTAGCCATTTCCTTCAAATACCCTAAGCACAAAATTGCATACTGCTCCTGCAGATGGGGGCCAAATGTTACTGCTGAAAGCATCGCTGACGTTTCTGCTGAATTTGGCCCAGAGACTTCCAAGAAAATGTAGTCTGCCTACTCCAAGCTACATTTAGCACAAGCCAGTCATTTGTGACTGTAGCTTATAAATACTCTTAACTACTGGCATACACAATGGGAAATATAATACATCTTATCTGAGGGCCAAGTGTTCGTTATTTATTGCGGTCATTATTCATTTCCATCGTAGCTCCTAATGGGGCTTTAACACTTGCTGGGCCATTAGCCCAGCTAAAGGTCCCAGATTTTCTTGGCACACCTATCATCTGTTTTCTCTGATGTGTGGTTCGTGGCTGGTACGTACGCAAAGGGAAACTGGGCAGCACTAAAGAAAATTCACGCTTATTATTATGTCTCACAGTTCATTATAATGTCATAGTTCGTTCATTTTTTTTCTGTTTTCTTCATTGAGTTTCTTGTAGCCAGATGAGGATCATTAGCTTCTGAAATGAAACATTCTAATTAAGCTGATCTGCGCTGTGCCTTCTAACTCTTCAGATAACATTGCCAAATTAGGAAGGCACAATCGCTTCTGTGTTTGTGTTTAATAAATATTTCAGCACTGCTTGATAAGGCTGACACTACTACATTAAGGACACTGGGAGCCATGTCCTACTGACTCACTGCACTGTGTCTTCCCTTCAGAGGGTGATGTGTGAGGCTGAATCATACCACACTAGCTGTGTGTGCATGGGATTGAGCAGGGAGACGGTTGGCATGACGGGCATGTCCCTTGTTAATCCGATGGAGAGAAAATGTGAGTGATAATTAATCATCTTCATTCATTACCTCCAAAAACAGCCTGTTCCGTCCTCACCATGAAAGGAGAACTGCTGTGAGCTTAGCTCCTCTTCCTCTCTCTGAAAGTTCAAATGGTAAAGGAAATGCCTTTCAGCATGAGTGTAATGGGAAACTACTACAAACATACATATATATTGTCCAGTGGCTGGACTGGTATTAGCAGCTCATGTCTTCTTCGCTCTTAGCCAGGGCTTTGTGAGAACTCATTGGCTCCTCAGGTCTGCTGCTTCATCTGTCCGAAGGACCATGTGTGGAATAGGCACAGAGATGGAGATGGCTAAAAATAAATAAATAAATAAATAAATAAATGCCAAAACAAAAGAGTAGAAGACTATTTCCCATCTCTGTGGGCTTGCAAATAACTGTGCCAGAAGAAATGAGAGGTTGCAACAGAGCTGTGATGGAGCAGATGGGCTGAGCTTGAAATGCTTAAGGGTTGCTGTAGGCATGCCTGCAGGTGTGACTCTGACCTGCCTAATGCCTGGTTGTGCAGAACCACGTACAGCTGACAGACAGACATCCTGATCTCTTGGCACCTTTAGCTCATTTTGCACGGTGATAGAGGGCTGGGAGAACATGATGATGGGGTCCAGGTCTGCACTTCCAAATGTAATGGGCATCAAAGGCTTGTTATATTGAGGGTGGCAACCAAGTTGGAATTGGGTCATGGCCAAAACACAAATTGGACCAGAGCAATGGCCGCAAGCTTGAAGGCAGTAATGAAACACCAAAGTGTTCTCAAGCCCGAGTGCAGACATGACTGCCATCTCCTACCTGTCTACTAGGTCCAGGCCAGTCACTCATCTTTTTGGGCCATACAGTCACAGGACAGAAAGTGACTTCATAGACTATCATCAAATCCAGTCTTGTGCAATCACAAGCAGCTGCATCCCTTAAGTAATATGTCAAACTCCACCTTGAAATCAGACAGGTTTCTTTGCCATCTGTTCCAGAATCTGCAACTAGTTTAATTAGAAGAGAAAGTCTCAGGTTACTCAACACTACCATCACAATGATCATTTTGAACCTTTACTTAATCATCTCTCTGATTCTCCCCACAGAGTGGATGTTTCGGGTATCTTACTGCTGGCATTTCCACTCAAAACTTGTTTGTGGTGCAATAATGCAGGTGCAGTTTCTCATCAGTACTTGCAGTGATGGAGACCTGATTAAACCTCACTTGAAAGTCAGGCCCTCAGGTCCTAATCCTCAAGCTGGCATGTACCAGGGGTGGAAGCTTGTTTGTCTGCTCTCTGAAATGCCTCTTCGCATTGGCATTCACTTAGTGTCTTTGTCACCCCAGCTCTGATTTTTTTCTCTCTTCAGTGAATCATTTATGCACTTTGCTGCTATCAAAGAAAAGTCTTCATTTTCAGCACACTGTCAGAAGAAATTCCTTTGAAAAAAAAAATCTTACTTAGGCAAGCCTTTCAAATGAAAGCAAAAATACCTACTGTCACTCCTGCTCCTCAGGTTTATAAAAAAGAAAGACCTTTTAATGTAATTCTGTCCATCTTTCTGCCTCTACACGACTATCTATTTATTAGTATTTTCTCCAGGGTCAATTCAGTAATTTTTTATAATGTTTCCATTACATTCCTCTGGGGGGAAAATTATTCCATAGGCTGCGGTGGTCTGCTCTTTCTCTACATAGAGGAGTTGACAGTTATAACGTCTCCTTCCTACATAATATCTATTGCATACTTTATCCCTCTTCAGTCTTTGTCATCTAGCAAATGCCTATATAACTTCAAAAACCCTCCCACAGGAGTCAGCGTGAGACACGCATAGGCTGTCACAGCCACACCTAAGCCTGGGAAGTAACAAAATTGGCCTAGTTTTGATGGATTTCTCACTGGTTTTGTAGCTCTGTTTTGAACTCTCTGACTACTTATCAACATCTTCTTTAGAGGAGGAGTGATCTTAGCTAAAGAGTGGTTGCATTAAGAGCATCACTCTGCCAGTGAAATTACACATGGTAATTTTCTGTGTGGAGAGGTCGTATGAGAGTGAGTGAGTGAGCCCATTACTGTGAAAGAGAGAAAATATCCTGTCTTCCAACACAACACCCCTGCTGAAGAAGCCTAAAATGGTATTTAATCTGTATTTCTCTCTTAAGCTCGTTGCAGGTTAATATCCCCTGAGCATTGTCACTGCTCGGTCTTGCTATCGCTGCTGCTCCACGGACTGCTTCTTCTGGTGGGATATTTTTATAATGCACAACTGATCTCCTTGTGTAATTGCATTCTGCCAGTGACTCTGCTCCTCTTACTTAGTGAAGAACGTGGACTGGAAAGGACTCTGTGGGTCACCGAGTTTCCAATTCCAGGAAATTGTGACCTAGATTTAGAGTGCCAAGGGGTCCCAGAACAGGAGCTCGTGCCTTTCCACACATGTATCCCAAACATCCTCCAGCTTCCTGGAAAAGGAATTTTTAACCCCCCAAACCTCAAGATTGTTAGTGTGGCTATTAAAAAACAGTGCTGGACACTATGGCAAAAACAGTGTTGGGCAACTATGCTGCACCCCCAAAACACTAAGCCTTAAAGTTTATGGGGGTTGAATGATCAAAACAAAGGGCTGCACAGGGTGTTTGTGGCTGAAACTGGAAACTGGGGGTGTTTTTTGGTGATTGCTGGTCATACCAGCCTGTGGATCCATCCTTATTGTGGGGAGTACTTAGAAAAGGAAGGGAAATAAAAACAACCAACATATTAATCTCTCACAAAACACTCAGCATTGCCAGCAGGTCATTGGAGGTCCTCCAGGACATGGGGTTGGGTGATATCAACATACCATAGCCTCACTGCAGCTTGTAAGTGATTTTTCTGGTACTCACGCTGTGGCCATGCCACTGTCTTCAGTGAAAACGGAAATCTAATGCTGGGAAAATAAGTGGTAATTCTATAAAACCACTATTACTTGTTGTGTAGACGAAGACAGTCATGCTTAAAAAAAAGCCACTAGCGGTGGCATGAAAAGCATGTTTATTACAAAATACAAATGCTTTCAGAATATGGTGAGCGTTCCCAGTGCAGATGGCCTCAGGATGCAGGGCATGAAGCTAAAACAGGTAAATTATGCATTGGCTTTGGACTGAGACTTCAGCCTGGCTGATGGGACTGTCAAACCCAAAATGTGATCACTGCCCTGGATGGTTCTGGGCTGTTTACTTACAAAACATGCACAAAGCCCCATTCCTCTGCACGCTGCTGGTAGGGCTGAAATTGGGAAGAATGTTTCTTTCCTGACAGCTCCTGGCCTTCATCCTCCCTCAGCCCAAGATCTTCTTGGTTGCAATGACTCCATAAACCCTTCTCTGTTGGGTCCTTGTTTTGGTGACATTCTCCACCCTTAATGTGTATCCCTGTCCTGTATGGGGCTGGTGGGACTGGGTTTGCTTGGAGATGATGGGCAGTGTGGTAAGTTGCCTGTGTAAGGTGCCCAGGGTTGTGCTGCAAACCATCCTCTGATCTTTCTCCAGCTTCCTGCATCTGCTTTCCCCACCTTGGTGCAGAAACAGGCTCCTGGACCTTCCCTCTCTAACACAGACCAATTACCCCTGGGTATTTGCATTTGGCCACAAGGAGACATCTGCCGTGCTGGGTGTTTTGAGCAGCAACTCCCATAGTTTTAGCTATTTCAGCTCACGTGGGAGTCTCTCAGCTTCTGCAACACTCCCGCACAAATTGCATCTCTCACATCCACCAGCTGAACGGGGCTTTACCCAGCCCCTGGCAAAACAATATCTTTGCTTTGCAGCTCGTTTTTACTGCCCTCCTGATAACGAATGTAAACCTTAGTTGTGTGTATGTGATTAAACTCTGAGGGAGGCACAAAGTGATGGCTCCCCACACTTCAGAGCACTTGTAGTGAGTTGTTTGTCTTCTGCAGTTTCTTTAGTAAACACCGCGTAGTGTCAGCCAGCAATTTAATGCTTTGTACTTTAGCATCCCCCATTGCCAGTGAAAGCAACCTTTCCAAAAAAAAAAGAGCTTTTTAGGGTCTTGCTAACTCACTGAGAACACAAAGTAACTTGTGTCATGGCCTCCTCCTGCAAGCCCCAAACCTGACCTGAACACAAGTGTGGTGTCTGGGGAAATGAAGAAAAAATGAGTAACACTAAATAATCACTCTCTCTGTTTTCCCTTTCCATCCTCCAGTGAAGTGCTCTGACCCTCACAGGAGGGTCATCCGACTGTGCTACGCTTCTTATTTCTGGAATTGTTGTTCCATCCTGTTACAAAACCAAACACTAAGAAAGGGGAAAAGGCCTTTTTTTAGACAGAGCATAAGTAATTTGGGAGAAGAGGAAACAAAACCTTGGGAAACAAAGATAAGCTCTAATGGCAGGAAACTATTTCTGAGCATCTGGCAACCTCAGGAAAGACAGACTTCCAAATTAGGAACCAAATCCTGAGGCATTTGGGGCCAGTAATGATGCTTTTGTACTCCCAATCCATGAAGATTAAAACAATTATGGATTGGAAATAGTGTATTTATTTACTACCATTTTTAATGATAATGTTCATAACCTTGTTTGGGTTAAAGTGTTATTTCATTTGGTTGATTACATTGTTCTAAGTCTGCAATATCCTAAGGTTTAACAACCATGCCATGTCTTCACACTTTTATATCCATAATGAATTTTTGTATGTGAATAAAATACCAGTGCTTTGGCTTCCAAAAACCTCTGAGGCAAACATTTTATTACATCATGAAATTAATTTTTATTGCCCTTCTGTTCTGTGAGGCAGAAACACAAAGCAATATGGAAAAAAAAAATCAACCAAAGTGGCCTTTTCAGCAGCTTTGCAGCCAGAATTTCTTCGTAAATCTCAGAGGCGACATGCTCTTCAGATCGATGAGCAAAACTGAGGGGGTAATGGCACATTGTATGAACTGAGTCTACTAAAAAATTCTCCGTGGTATGGGAGTGCTAACTGTTATGGGACTGCCCGGACCATCCTGCTGACTCGCTCAGAAGCACGATGGAGTTTCTGCCTCATACGCTGGCGGGAGGTGCACACATTAGTGTCTGCTTTTGCGTGGTCAGAGTGTGAGTCCACCAGATACCGCATTAACTTTTAGGGCCTGCAGACATGGAGCCCCGCTGCAACATCCGTTGCAGCTTTCTGGCCTGACAGCTGCAGCATAAACGCTGAATTATGGAGTTTAAAAGGAGATTATGGGGTTTATCCTCCCCATTTGCAGGCAGGCAGGAGGTGTCAGGTGAAAAATGCATCCAGAGGCACCAGAGCAGCAGCAGTGCTGGGGATGCATCAGAGGGATGCTCCTGAGGAGGTGACCTCCAGCAGCTGCAGCAGATGTGGGACTGGGGGCCTCTGGGATGCAGGCAGGTGCAGGAAGATGCCACCAGGTGAACTGGCTGTTTATTTAGCTAATTGCTCCAGTTTATGTAGCTGCTCACCCAGGGAGGGAAGGCAGGATCAGGACGTGGCTGGGTAGGTGAATGGGAGGGCGTATGTGCAGCATCTGAACAATTAGATGTCTGCGGCTGTAAATGGGAGCTATGTGCATCCTGTGCTGTTAACACAGCGATGTGTGTGTGCTCACGCATGTCCTGTCAGCATTTGTTTAATGCTTTGGTTGCGCTAGCTTTTTGCCTCTCTGCTTGTGTTTTAATGCGCAGGCACTCGCTGAAGTGCATCCACTTAGCGAGCATCTGGCCTGGCCACGGCTTTGCACTGAACACACATTTTAACCATGTCTGACTTCTCAGTGAGCACTGAGAAAATTAATGGACCCAATATCCTCCTCTGCCAAGAGGGACAGCCTTCCTTCCCTTGCTTCTCTCACATCTTGTGTGTCCCACCTGGGCCTGGGGCTGGCAGGAGCCGACCCCAGGTAGCACCTTGACTTCAAAGGCTCACCTGAAATTAAGGATTTGCTTAAGTATTTATATTAAGTGGAGATCTAATCACCACAGTTATGCATTACCAGGCACGTCACACGGCTGAGGTAATTTGCTTCGTTGGGTTAGTATTTGGACCAGTTATATGGAGTAAAGTGGCATTAAAGAACAAACACAAGATCCAGTCTGTCAGGAAGCCTCCATCAGACAACCCTTTGCTCGGTGTGACATGCCATGCACCACAATCTGGCCTTTAGCTCTTTCCTCACAAGCCCCTAAAAGATCAAATAATTCAAACTTCCACAGCCTTGTGCTCACCATCATGAGCCTATGTGATGGAGATGACCCAGAGATCCCCTGACACATACTGAGATGGGTAAGTGATTCAGGAGCAAACTCTTTTTTTTTTTTCTTTTTTTCTTTTTTTTTTTCCAAGCTCTCCTCACAAAGAGTTGTTCCTGAGGAGGATTTGGGGCTTCTTGCCCCAACAGTACCACCCAGGTGGGGTGAGGACAGGCTGCGGGTGCTTGCTGAGTGACTGGCGCATGCGGATCTTGAGATCCAGCACCTGCACAGGCCATTTTCAAACTCTGTTTCAAGGGTGTACTAGTTCATGCAGCCTGGAAACGCTCCTTTTACAAGTCTTTGTGCTGATAAAGGCCCATCATATGAATATTCAAGAAAGCAAACACCACGGGAGGTTGCTGGCCAAATTCATTAGAATCTCTGAGTGACTGTGTAGGGGAAACGTCCTGGCAGAGCTCATTCAGCTCTCAAACTTGTTAATCCTTACAGCAAAGCCATTATATGGGGAGGATGTGATGGTGATTTGTTTTATCGCTGTTTAACAGTTAGATGAACTTTGGCAATGCAACACAGAGTTAAAGCCTAGTCACGTGCAGTTTAAAGGACCCAGATGAAGGACCTCAGCTCATAGCATGGTCTGGCTACCTCTGAGGCAGAGAGGACACCTAGCTTTTCCCTGCTGATAGCAATGCCCTCTTTTGTTCTCTCCTGTGTTTCTGGAGAGGACTCTGATAACCAGTCTCCTCATTTGGGGCCTCTGTCCTGTGCCTGCAATTAGCTGAGAAGATTCTGGGTCATTCTGGAACATCAACTTTTGTGTTGTCAGTATTTGAAGTGCCCTTTGCAGGCAGGGTGAAGGAATGGGGCCTTCACCCCCGTGAACCAGGATAGCTACTACTGATGGATGAACTATGAGGACTTCTTACAGACATGGTGCAGGAGAGTCCTCAGATGAGTTTTGAGAATGGCTGAGCTCTAGGTGAGTGACAGGCTCCGGAAACAAGATTTAGTTGCCCTGTTATGATGCATTGACTGGTTTTACAGACATCTCCAGGAGATGAGAGCTTTTTGAGTGAAAACAGACATTTCCAGCTCACATATATGAAGGCCTTTTCAGCATCATCAGGGGAGATGAGAAAGGTACTTTTGGTTCATACATAAGATGAAAGTGGTTAACAAGGAGCGGTAACAGGAAGGCATATATATGTGAATAAGTGAGCAGAACAAACAGACCTCCAGGTACTAGAGGCTTGTGTAACTCTTGAGAATTTCATCCTTACTGTTTTCACAAGTGGGTCCTGGAAAGTTGCTGATGGGGTCAGCCTTCAGCCTGATATAACTCAATATAATTGATTCTAATGGGTTTCTTAGGTCATAAAACATGATTTCCATTAGGCCTTCATTCTGTGCTCCTTGGTTATATTTCTAAAACCCTGGATAAGTCAAAAATGCATACTGAAGTGGTTACTAATACTCAGGACTTTAATGAGACTGCTCTCTATCATTTTTACAAGATGATGACGAACAAGCTCTCCAGTTCACTCTACTTATTTTCCATAATATACGTGAATAGGAGTATATGGTATTACAGCTACATAATATGAAGAGAGAAGCATAGGAAGGCGAGGAGCTTCCAGACTATACATTTCTTCAGTATGTACATATAAAGAAGGCTTTGTCCACAAGCGAGATCTCTGCTGAGACCTCAGGCTAGCCCAAACCCACGCTTTCACTATATAATCATGCAAACAGCCTTTCTTAGCCCAAGCTGAGGGGCTTGGTGAGGGGGACACGGATCCTGACTGCCTGCAGTGTATCAGCACTAGCTCACCTGGGCTCAGAGAAACTCCTCCATAAACATCAGGGTCACTTTTTTTTGAAGGGCTCTGGAGCCCCCATTGCACAGAGGAGCAGAGGCAGGGACCAGCCTGGCAAGGGAACAACATCCTACAAGCAGTAGGTGTTACCTCAGCATGACCAGCCCCCAAGGTTTAATCAATGTCACGCAGCAGTCCTCTCAAAGTATCAAAGGATTAGTTTAAAAGCAATGAGATCTTTTCCAAGGAGGTTATGACATTTATTATGCACTGTCTCTCTGCCCATGAGGCTGATCCACAGGTGTCAGAAGAGAAAAGCGAAGCTAAAAATAGTCCTTGGTTCACAGACTGTACAGAAACACAGCTCTGCCCACACCCCCTTGGAGCTAGCAATCCTCTCTTGCTGCTCTCCCATGGTGCCCAACACCCCACTGGAAGCAGCAGTGCTGCCCATGTCCCCAGTCTGTTCAACAGTATGAACTATCCTACACTGCCTTACAGGGACCCATTTCATTCCCTAGAGTCGGCTGCAGCCTGTCTCAAATGCCTCTCTCCATACCCTGCCAGAGACAGAACCCCAGAATGGCCGAGGCTGGCAGGGCCCTCTGGAGGCCACCTGCTCCAACCCCAGCTCAAGGAGGGCCACCCAGAGCAGGCTGCCCAGGCCCAGGCCCAGGTGGCTTTTGAAGGTCTCCATGGAGGAGACTCTACCACCGCTCTGGGCAATCTGTGCTGGTGTTCACTGACCCACACAGCAAAGCTCTTCCTGATGTTCAGACAGAACCTCCCATGTTTCTGTTTGTGCCCATTTTGTCTGGTCCTGGCACCAGACACCACTGAAAAGGGCCTGCCTCCATCTTCTTTGCATCTTCCCTTCAGGTATTTATAGACATTGATAAGATCCTCCAGAGCCTCCTCTTCTCCAGGCTGAACAGTCCCAGCTCTCTCAGCTTCTCTGCATAGGAGAAGTGCTCCAGTCCCTTCATCACCTTGGTGGCCTTCTGCTGGAGACTCTTTCCAGTATGTCTAGGGCTCTCTTGTACTGGGGTTCCCGGAACTGGACACAGCACTCCAATGTGGCCTCACCAATGCTGAGTATAGTGGAAGGACCACCTCCCTTGACTTGCTGACGATGCTCTGCTTAATGAAGCCAAGAAATATCATTAGCTTCCTTAGAGGAAAGGGCACTTTGCTGACTCTTGTTCAACTTGGAGTCCACCAGGACCCCCAAGTCCTTTTCTGCAGAGCTGCTTTCCAGCTGGGTGGCCCCCAGCACATACTGGTGTTGTTCCTCCCCAGGTGCATGACTGCACTTCTCCGTGTTGGACTTTATGAGATTCGTGTCAGGCTACCTCTCCAGCCTGTCAAGTTCCCTCTGTATGGCTGTGCGGCCCTCTGGTGAGTCTGCCACTCCCCCACTTTTGTGTCAAATGCAAATTTACTGGGGGTGCACACTGCCCCATTGTCCAGATCATTAATGAACGTGTTAAACAGGACTGGACCCAGTATTGACCCCCGGGGTACTCTGTTCATTACTGGCCTCCAGCTAGACTTTGTACCACCGACCACTACCGTCTGGGCTTAGCCATTCAGACAATTTTCTATCCACCTCACTGCTCATCCAGCCCATACTTCAACAGCTTTTCTGTGAGGATCTTATAGCCCCTCCTTGCTAGCTCTGCTTCCATCATCTCCTCACTTCTGAGCATTTCCCACATATGTGTACATGCACCTGTTGCTGTCCTTGTGCACTGCTGCCACCAGCTTTACCACCATCCCTTTTCCTTCACCTAATCCAAGGCACAAGGCTTTTCCTTCTGGTTCTTCTCTACAAGGCAACATGAGGAATAGTGTTGACTGAGGAAATTTCTGACCCTTTCCTCTTCCTGAAGCCTTCAAACATAGGGGAATTTTCATGCTAACCTTTCCTCTGTACTACACAAACCTGTGAACATGAAGGTGTATATACCTGGAGATACATGTTTCTTCCTACATTCCTTGCATAAGCTTCTAATTGAAGAGTATGCCATGTTTTCTTCTAGAAACATATTTCTCCTTCTCCTTCTCCTTCTCCTTCTCCTTCTCCTTCTCCTTCTCCTTCTCCTTCTCCTTCTCCTTCTCCTTCTCCTTCTCCTTCTCCTCCTTCTCCTTCTCCTTCTCCTTCTCCTCCTCCTCCTCCTTCTTCTTCTCCCTCTTCTTCAATTAAAAATTCATAAAAGATGCTGTGTTGTTTGGAAATGTGTTAAGACCCTTGGGCAGCACCTAAAATCCCTATGTGAATCTCAACACCCCAACTTTATTCCACTCCCATTCAGGGGATGGTGGAAAAGGTGTTGTTTTCTGTGTGAGCATCTATTCCAAGGCCCTGGCGGTGGGAGAAGCAGAGGGTAACCTGGTTACTCTGAAGGAGTGGAGGAAGGGTAACCGGCATCCATGGTGGTCTTAGGCTTGAAGTTTCCCTTCGCATTGCAGAAAGCCAGCCTGGTCTGCAACATGAGAAAGGGTGACTGGGTTAGATGAGTGGAGTGATGGCTGCAAGGAGTCCTGGGGTCTGAGATCTGAGTGGAGGCTCTGGCAGAGGGGATGCAGATGGTTTACTGATAACAGCATGAGGTGATGGGTGACAACACACCATGGGGTGCACGTTGGAGATCTGATGTTAACAGTGGCTACTTCCCAAGAAGTCCTCGCTGTCTTCTCAGAGGGTGCCTGAATCCCACAGTGGGAGGCACCCTGGAGTGCAGAGCCACGTGGTGCAGCAGAGATGAGCCATCCCAGAGCAGCCAGCTGATGCTTCCAACAATGCCTCCTTGTTGAGATGGAGCAGTATCCAGGGGGGAGAGGAGATTAACCGTGAACAGCGTTGCAGTGTGCTCCCAGGGCAATTCTTCTGGGTCACTGAATGCAGATAAACAAAACCCACAGCAAAGTTAAAGGCAGCCCCTTCATCTAGTCACAGCTACCAAGACAGTAGGTTTATGAATCTGTTTCCTTCTGGAGCTGCTAAAGGTTTGGAGAAATTAACTGTAATATGTTGATGTGAAGATTTATGAGAGGATCAAGGAGATGTGAAAATGAAAGAGTCAACAATATCAGAGCATGACATGAGATAGTCAAGTATTTTATTTCCATTGCATTCATTATTGTCTCTCGGTTGTCAGGAAATAATCTGAGAAGGGAGGCTGCATAGCAGAGGTACGGAAAATAGATGTGATCATTTTCCACAGACGCAAAGAGTACCACTGTAGATATTTTATAACTTGCTAATGTTTTATGCCATTTCTTCAGACATCTGTGCATTGGAGTGACTGAGAACTGCAAATGATGTATAGTTAAGATATCCCCCTATAATTAGGCTGAAATAATGCTGGATTATTCTAGCATAATTATAGGGGGCTATTTTAACTATTAGCTCATTAAAAAGCTATGATGCAAATCTTGTTCTGAAAGAGACGAAAAATGAGGGTATATGAACAAAATGTCAGTGGTCCTCTGCTAAGACCAGATGGAGAGGTATAACTACACGCAATTTATCAGTCAATATATGTAATTATAGCCAGGGTTGCATGGAGTCTGCAATGGCCTTTCATTATGTTTAGCATTTGCAGATGGACACAGTGATGCAGAAATGCTTGGGAAGGAAAGGTGGTACCTATGCAAGAGGGTAGACTTCTGCTGAAATCAGTTGGGGTTTCACATGAAGCCCTGCCATGTGCTCCCATGTAGATGCGAGCCATCATTTAATCCACCTTGCACTTCAGCTGGGGCACACAGGGTTACAGAAGCCAGCACTGCAAGGCCAAAATCCATGAATCAGTGCCTTGGTCCTGTGATGAGGCCAGCACTGGGAAGTGCGGAAGCGTTTACAGCCGGTGTAATCCCTGCTGGAACATGAGGCACTCATCTGTGTCTGATCTGCATCAGGTCACCACTGGTCAAGTATTATGGAGCCAGGCTCCTTCCAGTGATGCGCAGTGCTGGGACAGGGGGCAGTGGGCACAAACTGGAGCACAGGAGGTTCCCTCTGAGCATCAGGAAGCATTTCTTTACTTTGCAGGTGGTGGAGCACTGGCACAGGCTGCCCAGAGAGGTGGTGGAGTCTCCTCCTTGGAGACCTTCAGAAGCCACCTGAAGCACCTGGGCAGCCTGCTCTGGGTGTCCATGCTGTATTTGAGCCACTCTGGGATTCTGTGAATTCAGCCATTGCTGCCGCCTCGCTCAGGGTGATTAAGAAAACATTTTGCTTTGCAAATGCAGCCTGGTGTGCCTGCTCTGCCCAAAGGGGCATCTAATCTCTGGCATCCGACAGCAAGTGGCAGGGCAAAATAAGCGAGCAGAGGAAAAGAAAAATGACTTCTTGCCCTCAAGCATTATGGCAACAAATGGTGAAGAATGTGCCCTCAGGGAAAGGAGAAATGAATGAGATGAATGTGTAATGTCCAATAAGTACATGTCGAATCAAAGAGCACACTCTTAACGCATGAAGTTAGCAGTGTCTGGTGAGGGCAAGGAGCAGAGAGCCAGCTGGGAAATTTATTGTTGTACAGGACTGCATGGTATGTAAATCTTGCTGGAGAGCTCTTTGTGGCTGCTGCAGACTTTTGAAAGGGGAGGTAATTAGTGAAAGACTTTGTTTTACAGGAAAATCACGAAGGAGCAAAATCAACAGAAAGGCAGGAACAGCTCGGGCAAACCTGAAGTCCCAGCCAAGTCCCTTTGTGGTCTGGTCCTCGGCTCCGAGGGCTGGAGAGGAGAAAAGGGAGGGGGGGCTGATGGAGAAAGCGGGGAGGGGGTCTGGGAGATGGGCTGGAGCTGGCTCCGGCTGGACGCTGGAGTTTCTCTTTCTCCCCTCTGCTTTCACCCATGGCTCAGCCCAGGAGCTGAGGGGGCAGCGTTGCTGGGGGCACCGGGGAAGGGTTCACAGCAAAGAGGATTTTTATGCTTGACCGAAGGACAAAGGGGCAGAAGTGAGTGGGAAGGGAAGCCCCAGTGTTTCACCCGATGTTTTTATTTTATTTTTTTTTCATTTGATTAAAGGCTGGGTGAAGAACTACCATTTGACCACGCACCCAGGAGAGCCAGCAGAAAGCATCGGTGTGTGCATTACATTTACAAGTGACTGGGAACGGTGCACGTGGTGAGCTCGTGCCGGCTTGGCAG
Source organism: Cygnus atratus (assembly GCF_013377495.2). Classification (NCBI taxonomy): domain Eukaryota; kingdom Metazoa; phylum Chordata; class Aves; order Anseriformes; family Anatidae; genus Cygnus; species Cygnus atratus. Next base: position 38,507,236 of record NC_066364.1, read on the forward strand.
CACCCCAGTGCACCCCAAAACTGTAGGACGAGGCCGGGGAGCGACACGGAGGCTTGAGCACGGGAGCTGGGCCAAGGTCTGCGAGGAGCAGAGGACCTTCACGAGCGGGGCTGGCGCCTCCCTGCTGCGTGGAGATGCTCCAGGGGAAGATTTGGGCACCTGCTGGGGACTGTCTCGCTGGTGAGAGCGGTACCCAGAGCCTCGGGAGCCACTGGGTGGCGTGTCGACACTTCAAGACGTGGAAGAGCCGGGTCGGTGGAAAAAAAACAAGGCAGAAATGGATGGAGATAATTTACGTGGCCTCCCTTCGGAGCGGGGCGAGAACAGGTGAAACCGGCCCGGCGTACATGAGGGAAGTGGTTATATGTCGTGCCTCCTTCAACAAATAAAAGTCCGGATGATCAAGTGTGCAGGAGTAAAGTTCAGGGGCTGTAAAAGCAGTCAGCTAATGACAAATCACGGCTCTGCCTCGCCTCCGCCGCGCAGGGCACGGGGAGGGGATGGATGCAGGTCCCCTGGGCAGGCAGCTGCCCCAAAATCAGTCCTGGTGCTTAAATGCTGCCCTGTCAGCAAACAGGAGTCTCTCCTCTTTGTGTCTAATTCTGCTGGGCACCAGTCAGGCCACGGGTGCAGTGGTTTGGGATGGGGGCTGGCGGGGGCAGCGGGCCCCCAGACGTGGGCTCTGTGTTTCAAAGCTGTCCTTTGGTAGAGGGACGGCATCTCCTGGGCTGTCACCTTCACCCGCTGGGCTGAGGACAGCCGGCTCACCAGCAGCTGGCCCCGAGCTGGAGAAAGCCAGGAGGGAGATGTCAGCAGAAGTCAGGAGCCAGGACTTTATCTCGGCACCCTCTGGACCTGCCACATTTTTCTCCCAGCTCTGGTGTGTCCCTGCCTGATCCATAACCCCTGTTGCATTTCACAGGCTCGTTTCCCTCTGATTGTTTAACATGGTTAGGAAAATATTTGTAATGCCTCTCTCAGCTTTGCTCGCTGCCTGCAGTTCTCCCTGAAGGAAAGCAAGCTCCAAAACCTCTTGCAGCTGGGCCCGCGAGCACTGCAGCGGAGAGCCACGTGGAGGAGTTCCTCGTCCCCTGGCAGGGTAAGGGCCTGGAGCACGGAGAAGAAGAGAAACTACCTCGATGCGACCAGCGTCCTGAGATGTGTTTTGTCTCTTTTTATCAACTGTCAATACCAATGAACAAGCAGCTCGCTCTGAGGATGTTTCATTTATATGACACTGGGGCTGGGACAGAAAAGGGGAGAACAGCGCTAAGACAAATGATGCTGTTTTCAGCTAATTCAGATAAGCACTTATTCTGAATGCAGCAGCATTGCTACAAATGCTCCTTAGCATCTCTGAGAGCTCCCATGTTCCTACAAGCCACCGACCTGCCTTCACGGCATGGAGGCATCAGCAGGAGAACCTCACAAGTGGCGAGAGGCAGGAAGGTGGCGTTATCAGCCAGGCTGGGGCTGCGTTTGCTCGTGTGTGGGCCACCCCCAGTCCTCCACTTTCCCTCCTTTGTGTGAGGCACGACCATTAGGCATGTCTGCTCTCAGCTACTGGCCATTCATCACTCACCACTGGCCACCAAGTCACTGTCCCTTGCTTGTGGCACTGCAGGTGAGAGGAGGGACCCTAGGCAAGCAGGGGCAGAGGGAAGGGGGTAGGCAGGGCAGGGGGTGGCCACCTGGAAGCAAACATGCACTCTTCTCTAGAGTTGTGCTCTGAGCGCCAGGCAGCATTTCTGTGCTGTGAGGTGACAGAGTGCTGGCACAGGCTGCCCGGAGAGGCGGTGGGGTCTCCTCCTCGGAGATCTTCAGAAGCCACCTGGACGTGGTGCTGGGCAGCCTGCTCTGGGTGTCCCTGCTTGGGCAGGGGTTGGGGCAGGTGGCCTCCAGAGGGCCCTGCCGGCCTCAGCCCTTCTGGGGTTCTGTGATTCTTCTGGCTGAAGGAATCATTTTTACTCCAGCGTGGTGGAAATGAGGAAAGTAGAGGTGAACAGTCTTCTGTAGTTTGTCCGTTCTGCAGCAAAACCGTGGTGGTACTGGCGAGGATTTCCTGCCTGGCCTCGGGACAGTCCCCTCCTGCTTCCAGTGTCCCCCCTGTCAAAGCTGAAACCCTCGGTGCCTGCAACCGGTTTGAGCCCCGTGAGAGGAGGGTGCTCTGTGGCGTTCGGGAGTCTGCTTGGAGGCTGATGCTGTGGCTCCTTTTCAGAGTGAGCTCTGGGAAGGGGCCGGGCTGCTGGCAGCCAGCTCTGCTAGAAGAGCGAGGCTCCTGCTGCAAGGGGGTCATCTCCCATCCCTGGGAAGGACAATAAGAGGGAATCCACACTACAGCACCTCTCCTTCGGTGGCACAAAGGTGCCATCTGCCCCATCCTGCTGCCAGGAAACCGAGGCAGAGAACAAAACCGAAGCAGCTCTCACCCTTTGTCAGGAGGTCTGTGGTGGGACAGAGACCAAACCTTGTGTCTCAGGTTCTCAGGTAATCTGCCCTTCTTGCAGGTTCTCATAAAGTTCCCTGTGGAGAAAGATGCTTCATCCGGATCAAGACCAGGACGTACCTCTCCTCTGAACAGCACCCCACGTGGCAGCTGGCTCCGGCAGGCTGTAGGAGGCACACCAGCAAAATCTAGCAAGATCCCAGGCACAGCGTCCCCAAAGTGCCAGTCGCTCCCGCCTCAAGCAGGATGGAGACAGGTTTTGTAGGGCAGCCCCAGCATCGTGGAGCCACTGGTTAGCTGAGCATCCCCTCCGGCGGGCTGCAGGGATGATCGTGCTGTGCGGTCCTTAGTCGGTGGGGGAAGGAGAGCGTTACTCCTGCCTTTTTTTTTTTTTTTCTTTATTCCTTCCAGGATAATAGATTCCTCCCCTCCCCAATTCTGTTATTCACATGAGATCATGTAGTCCAGGACATTCTGTCCTTAAAGACAAAATGGAAAAATGAGCAGAAATAATGATATAAGTCAGGGAATATTACACTTAATGAGTAGGACTGCCTGCTTTGCCTCCCCCTGCACTGTCCAAGAAAGTGCCGATAAAGCAGGGTAGATATGTGACTTGATGCTGGTGCCTGAATACATTAGTCAATTTTAATCTTTTTATTTTGCAATAATTACAGCATCGACTGTGCCCTTTCTGTCTGAGAGAAAGTTTATAATGCTTGGGAGCACCTGTGTGAGAAAAATGGCTTTTATTGATGCGTTTCCATGTGATGCTTTTGCACAGCGTTGCTCGTGGCCCCAAAGCACCGCGAGGTGATGTTCCTGCTCAGTGCCAGCTCCAGGCTCTTGGCACCTCGGAGGGTTTGTGGGAGGGCACGGTGGCACCAGCCTCACTGCGAGCCCCTGGCCTTGCTTTCCCCACATGTTTGAATGTCTCCACAGCCCCGTTTTGGGGAGGGCACTGGATAAAAAGCAAGTTTTGCCAAAGCAGGAATGCCTCCCAGGATGTTGGGAGGGATGCTGGGGGCACTGCAAGGGCTGGCTGGTGGAGGCGTGGTGTAACCCTCATCTCACGAGGTCTGGCTGAAAGCAAAGCTGGTGGTCCCCTGCTTCCAGGAGCTCTATGTGAGGTGTGAAACCAGCATCTCCTGGGGCAGAGTCAGCTCCGTCCCCTTCACACCCACTTTGCTGCTGTTGGTGCTGCACAGCTGGAGCCAGCTCTGACCCATGGGCAGCCTTCCCCCTCCTGCTTTCGGCTTACAGGTGTTTTTAGTGTTCACCTGCTTGGGTGAATAACGCTTTTGCCTAGTGATAAATGTGCTCAGTTTATTTGGGAGGGCAGCCTGGATTCTGAATCCAAAGCTGATCACTGAATTAGGCACGTGCTGGGTCACAGCGGAGCCGTAAGCTGGCGGGGTGCTGCAGGGAGGGTGCCGGGCATGTGAGCCCACCAAAGATGTTGTGTTTATTTCATTTTAGCATTTCTCAATTTCAAAACAATAAAAGGCTGCTCGTGTGTAAACTTACTAAACAAAGGAGGCTGCCAATAGGCCCGACAACGTTTCCTTGGTAACATTTCTTAGCTTTTACCCCAGTGATTGATATCCAAGGATAGCCATTTGCTTTCTGCAGACGAGCAGGAGAATAGGGCTCAATGATTCCCTTCCTGGCTCCTGAAAGCCGAGGGAGGAGAAGCAATCCATTACAGTCGGTGTGGTTTTACTCATTATTTAAAGGGGGAAAAAAATGAAGAAGAAGAAAAAAAAAAGCAAACAACAACCCAAGAAAAACAGCAGACAAATTGCACTTGGCACCTGATCCAAAAAATCCTGTACTTGGTAGAAAAACTCTTTCGCTTCACGCGGCTCCAGACCAGACTCCTGATGCGTGCTTCAGACTGGCTGTCATCTGACCACATTTCTGTGCTGTGCCCTTCGCTTTGCCTGATTAAAAACCTTTTGTGCAGGCACTGTTCCTTTCTCTGTTTGTTTTGGCATCTGCCCTCGACGCCACCTACCTTGGAAAACCAAACTGGCCAGCCACTGGGGGCTGGCTCCTGCTCTGATGTAGCAGCCAGACATCCCCAAATTCAATACAAGTGAGGAGAGTGGCATTTGTGAGCCCAGTCAGAGCTTGTCCAGCAGCAGCTGTAGGTGCAGAGGGGTCTCCCATGGATGGAAACATTCCTGGCACATTGGGGTGAAGCCCTGGGGCTGCCCCAACCCCATGGGTCTGGTGAAGGAGCTGGGGGCAGTGATGCTTTGGTCCCATTTGCTCCTCCGTGGCCATGCCCCCAGGCAGCCCCGTTTGCAGGGAGCTTGATGGAAGCTGTCACGCTGTCTCTGTGCTGTTTGTCATGTCCTCCCTGGGTTTTCTTCCTCACTAAAGGGTTTTCTCCCTACCTTGCCCCTTTTCGGGGTTTGAAGTGAAGCTAACTGCAGTTCTGCCCCCCTCTCCTGTATCCCCAGCAATGGGCAGCAGCAACGTCTATGGGAGGAAAGGGGACATGTTTTCTCCAGCACCCCAGAGATCATTGCAGCCAAGCAAAAAGAGAGAAATTCATACACGGACACATCTATTTTTCAGATGCTTGGACACCTGAGAGGTTCATCCTTCCCTTCTTTCCCTTTTCCTGCAGTTTACCCCAATTTTAGCTTCTTCCAAGCCTCCCCCAACCAGAAGTCCCTTTCTGCTTGTGTCTCCTAAACCCATCACAGCCCTTCCCTGTCTTTTCCAGGACTCCACTCCTCTGCAGCCTCCTCAATGCCACTGGTGGCCCCCAGAAGAGAAGCAGAGGTGGCTGTGGCCAGCCGGTGGCCTGTCCCCCAGCCCAGGCACAGGTCCTCATGGAGAAGGTGGCCCTGGTGGGCTGATGGACGGGTGAAGGACAAGCAGTGGGATCACAATACATCTCGTTTCTGTTGGGAAAGGGGAGCAATCGATGAACATACAACAAATCAATGCTGTTTGGTTGGTTTTTGTTTCTTTTTTTTTTTTTTTCCTCTTTGAAATGTGATCTTCTCCATTAGGATGCCAGCCGCTGCTCCATTAATAGTTCATATTCAACCGCCAGTGCTAGGTGGTACCCAAGGCCTGAGGAAATGCAAAATTTAAAAAAAATATGGACAGCAATTGATCCAGCAAGTTGTATAATCATATGATAGAAGTAGAAGATTTTATTTTTGTAAGCTGAGTACCTTACTTTCTGAAGCCTGAGATATATTTGCACACTACAGGAGCATTATATTGCTTATAAAATTATCCAGTCCTTTTTATAATCCAGCACCAGTACAGCCTGTCCCAAATAACTCTTTTAAAGATGTACTCCACAACCATACCGTGTATGTAATTATTCCTCTTTGTTTTTCTTCATGACTTGTTTCACCCGGTGTCTCCCTCTTTCCAATGACAGATCGCCTGTACCTGCGGGCATAAAGTGTGCTAGTCCTTTAAGGACACTGTCCACCTCCCAGCTCCAGCACTCCTCTTGCTGTTTCTCCTTCCAAAAATTGAGATATTTTGGTGGATGTGTTTGCAGGGTTTGGCAGAGGAAGGAGAGGGGACCCCCTGCAGAAGGAGGCTGCAGCCCGCAGGGACAAGGAAAGGCCAGGCTGCGAATGGTGATGTGCAAACAGGGACCTGCAAAAAAACAACCCCCTGTGCCCAGGCTCGCAATGTTTAGGAGCCCCCTGGGCTGGTGGGCTGCTTCTCTTCTCTGCAGGTAAACTCTGTGCCTGCCTGCAGCCTCCCCAGAGCCTGCCCGTGACTCATCCTGGCTTCAGCACCAGCCCTGCTGCCAGGTCCCTGCCAGCCGCCTTGCCTCTCCGCTCACTCCGTGAGTTTCCCCAGCTGAGCTGCTCTCAGAAAACCCCCTTTTTCCCCTCCTCCTGATCCCAAATACAACCGCCAGAACACCAAAACCAGCTTTCTGCTCTGCCACCCAGCCGCCCCTTTCAGCACGGCTTATAAGACGCAGAGCCAGTGCAAAGAGATGCACTGTGGCAGCTACACCACCCATTCCAGCTGCTCTCTCTCCACTTGCAGCACCAAAATGAAGCTTTGCCCACATGCCACAGAAATAGGTTAGGTCACCAAAAATTTTCAGACTCTGCAGATACTGGCAAGCACCTTTGTGTTGTCAGGTTTGTGCTTCACAACTTTACCTGCACTCGTGTAGATGGGAGGCATCTAAGAGAAACTGGCCTCTAGGAGCAGGTAGTATTTGGAGATGTTTTGGAGATGTTCAGGGTCACTGGTGCTGCCCGGTTCCATCTGAGCCCAGCTAGAGCAGATGTGGTTTATGAGTTACTGCTCCCACCAGTGTGAGGGGCCTATATCTGCTCTCCACAGAAGGAAACTCAGTCTTCAGTGACCTAGACCTAAACATCGCCAGAAAGGGCAATATCCTAGGAAAGAGACCCTACGTTACATCTGGATTATTGTCCAGGGCTTTGCTGACCTAGAAGAGGGGGACTTTCTAGCTGACGCAAAAGGGCAGGCTGACTGTTCAGGATATGTGCTCTTAGCCTTGCATGTACAGCTGAGGTAGTGAAGCAAGCACACTCTAAATCATCCCTTTCCTTGCTCCAAACAATGGAAAAGCATTGTTTCCTCCAAACAATGGAAACCAGAAACTGCCAAAGTGCTGATATGATAAGGGGGTGGAGGAGAGGCAAGGTCAGAAGTACCCTTCTTGCTGACTTCCTGGCTATAGACACATGCTCTATACTTCCCTAAAAATGAAGGCCGGACTCAGATGCTCTAAAAATCTGTATTGGCGATGTCAGACCCTTGCCCTTACTACCTGGATGCATATGGCATGTAACTAAGGAAACTGAGCATGCTGCAGATGCCTTGGTTTGAAATGTCTCTGCCGAGAGCTGGTTGAGGCACAGGACTTCTATTCCACAAGAGAGCCTGACATTTTAAAAAGTTTGGTTCGTCAGAAAAATGAGTCATTCCCCCTGACCCCACTTAAAAAAAAGAAAAAAAAATCTGTGGGGAGTGAGGGAAAGGGAAAAAGAACGGCTTGCAAAAATCAAACCATTCTTATTCTTTATTTTCCCTGGTGCAGAACAGAGGAACAGCTGCTCCTGTCTCCTGAGGATGCCCCGGCCAGGAGCTGAGCAGCCTCCAGTCCCAGCGAGCCCCCGTGACTTTGGGCTCCCTTAGCAGAGCTGAGCCCCAGCTGGGGCCGGGGATGCCTTCCTCACCCCAGCGTCACCTTGATGTGGGGCCCTGCTGAGCCCAACCCACTCCTGCAGCCTCATGTCAGTTTTATTTCCCACTCAGATTTTGGACCAAGGTTGGTTTTGCTGGAAATTTCCTCACTAGCTTTGCTTGATGCATTTGTATGGTATGCAGTCACACCCAGGTTTGCACTTTTAAAGAAATAATATTATTTATCGCAGGGAACCATCACACGTCTGCATGGAAGCACCGAGACTCACTTCTTGGCCACGACAACAGCACTTCTGGATGCCGAAAGAGATTGTGCTGACATGCTGGAAAAAACAACTTGTTAAAGATGACTGGCTCACTGCTCGGACCGAAATGGCAACATTTGAACACACAATACGCTCAAAGATGATTAAGCCGGGGAACTGTAATGATATGTGAAACCAATTCTCATTAATACCGGACTGAAACGCATAGCCCTGTGCGAAGGAGAGAAATCTCCATGCGCCTAGTAATGGAGATCAGTGCCTTAATGATCATTACACTACTAAAACTATACACTAATACCACAGCAGGTCACGGGGGTCAGAGCAAATGCTTCTTTCTTTGTATTACATGCTTTTATGTCTTCATTTACTCCACCAATTCTCTCATTATTTCCTCCTCATCTGCTATTCACAAGCGTAATTTCTTTGGCTGACGTTCCCCTCCTCTCTCACCAAGAGACGATCGATACTACAGCATCTGCCTCCCTGCAACGCCTCGTGCACGACAAGATATGTCCGAGCAGGTTCCTCCGGGACCTTCTTTTCCAGCCCCGCTCCATCTGAATCGGGGAGGAGATGAGGATGCGATGCACAGCGCCCAGGCTTTCACCTCTCTCTCTGCGAGGTGATGCCCGGGAGAAATCCATACGCTGCCATTTGCTCTCAGAGCCTGCATTAATAAGCCATTGATGAGGTGAATAACAGCACAAATTAGCTGAGCCCATACGTGAATTAAAAGCTCTCGGGTAGGCGGGATGGGGCTGGGAGCCTTGCTGGGGCACGGGGCAGTGTCCGGCACGGAGACGTGGGAGAGTTCAGCCTTCCCCCGTGCTCATCTAATGTTTGTGCTATGATAAATAGAGATTTATTGGCATTTACCTCAGCGAAGCAAAGCAAGATCTTTCCCTGTTTGTCCTCCAGAAAAAAAAAAAATCTGATTATCAAATATTAGCCTGTCTAGCCTCAGCACAACAGCAGCAAAACCTGCCCGTCTCTGCTCCGTGCATGCATGCACCAGAGCACTGGGGCCGCTCTCATGGCTCGGTCTTTGGCTGTGGCATGGTAAATAGCTGGGTGGTGAAATAGCTGGGTGTTAAAACCCTGCTCCTTTCTCACCGTGCTGATTGGGCTTGGTTTGTCATGTAGCAGGGTTGCCATATGAAACAGAGACCTCGTACCATTGTCAGCTGGGTCAGGAAGGAAAACTCTACCATGTTTATTTATTTATTTTTTTCTTCCTTTTATTTCCTGATTCAATACTGCCTGCCTTCCCTTGCTCTTTACTAGCCAGCATTTCCTACTCCTGGGCTGTCTGCAAAGGAAAGCTATCTAACTCTGAAATTTAATAAAAGCCTCTTAAGTGATTTGGGAGTGCGTAGGAGAGAGAGATCTTTAGAAGCAAACATTACTGCTGGGGTGTACATGTAGCTTAATAGGATTTTCTTTGTGAATCTGAGCTCTTAATAAGACAATGTGAGATTAAGGAAGAATGGAAAGATTTTATTTATTTAGGTATCCATCTAAATGTGTTTTTGTTCCTTTCAGTGAAAAGTGTGTCAAAAGATAGCCCCATCCTAATAATGCTGAGTTGGGATTGTATTTTTTTCCTCAGTTGCTTGTCGAACATCACTTCCCCATCCTCTCTGCTGTTTTGCCTGTAATTTTGCTTTTTCCTTTACCTAGTCTCTCCTCCAAATTTCTTTCATCCCTCTCCAGATTTTTTTTTTTTAATCCTCTAAGACCAGTCTGTTTCTTTCCAGAGGATGACTGAGAGGAGTGTGAAAATGAGTCTCACCAGACTTACTCGCTGTTTCCTCTGTGTTCCTGGATTACTGGGACAGACCAAAGCTCTACAGATGAAAAGGTGCCCACGAGCTACTCTGAGTAAGTGCCTGTTCAGGATCCTTTAGTGCAGTGTATGTTTTTTCCTAAAACAAGATGCACTAACCCAGCAGCCCCTGTAAAAGAAAAGCAATTTAATTATAGCCAAGAGATAAAAGCAGAAATGGCTCTCAGACAAAAAACTCTGACGATTATATCTGAAGTCATGTGAAAGGACACCCACCGAGGAAAAAGGAACTCAGCACAGATAGCACGAGGCACTACCACATGAAATACCACTTCCTAGGGTTTTTTTACAAAACAAAAAAATGTGGGAGCTTATATTAAAGGGACTCACGGCTCCAAGGCAGGTGTTTCTTCTCTTTCTTAGGCTTTCTATAGCATCCAGGCCTGATCATGTTCTGCTATGGTGAATAGGAAGTGTAAGAGAATAGGGAAAATGACATATTTTGAAATACAATTACAGTAGCATGTCAAAAATAGAGAGAATTGCAAGGAACATCAGAAAGATCTTTAGACAGCGAGAAAGCTGGGCAACATTATGGCAAACGAAATGGAGTGTGAAAACTCCAGGAGGCAATGGAGAATAGAAGCAATAATTGACTGCAGTCACTCCGAGGGAAGCATACATCACTGTCATCAAGGGACGTAAAATCAAAGTGGCTGGTCAGTGGTGGTCCAAAAAGAAGTTGGAGAGATGCTAAACTGTGGATAGAGAGCGTTGCTGGGTAATGCTGATACCCCACAGCCTGCGGGGTGTCCCAGGTGCAGGTGACACCGCTGCTGCCTCATTGCGCGGCAGCCAACAAGGCTTTTCACTGCCTGCATGCTGCAAGCTGCCTGCCTCTCCGGTGATTGCCAGCATTGTCACAGGGACTGTAATAGCTGTAGCTTGTTTTCTGATGAGCTGCACGAGCCCAGGGCATGATCTGCCAGCAGCGACAAGCCAGGCTGAGACCTCCTGAGAGCAGCACGGCTGGGACAAGGTGGAGATACAAACTCTGGTGTTTGGGGAAGTGCCAGCACTGGGTGTTTCTTCCTAGCACCCAAATGGGTTTGGTGCCTCTTTTTCTCAGCCTGCTTTTCATGTCGTGCACCCAAATTAGCAAAGAGATTTTTACTTAGAAAATAAAATATATATATATATTCTGAATGTTGTAGACTCTGCCGTATCAAAAATGAATGTCTCAGTGTCAGCGTGTGGCTTAGGAGAATCACAGAATCACAGGATGGCCGAGGTTGGAAGGGACCTCTGAGGATCATCTAGTCCAATCTCCCTGCCGAGCAGGATCACCTAGAGCACACTGCAGGATGGCATCCAGGCGGGGTTTGAATATCTCCAGAGAAGGAGACTCCACAGTCTCTCTGGGCAGCCTGTCCCAGTGCTCTGTCACCCTCGCAGAACAGAATTGCCCTCTCATATTCAGCCAGAACCTCCTGTGCTTCAGTTTGTGCCTGTTGCCTCTCATCCTGTCACTGAGCACAACTTAAAAGAGACCGGCTCCATCCTCTCAACACCCTCCCCTCAGATATTTTTACACATTGGTGAGGTCTCCCCTCAGCCTTCTCTTTCCCAGGCTAAACAGGCCCAGCTCTCTCAGCCTGTCCTCGTACGACAGGTGCTCCAGGCCTCTCATCATCTTCGTAGTCCTCCTCTGGACTCGCTCCAGTAGCTCCATGTCCCTCTTGTACTGGGGAGCCTGGCACTGGACACAAGGCTCCAGGTGTGGCCTCAGCAGGGCTGAGCAGAGGGGGAGGATCACCTCCCTTGACCTACAACATGGAGGTGATTCTGGAACTTGCTAAGCTGTACCCACTGCACAGGGTGCTATCAGGGGAAACACAATGAGATATCAGGCATGGAAACACAGCACTTGCATAAGGACTGAGGCCAGAGAGAGCTGCTGTGTTGTTGGGCACTGTGCAGTGGTCAGGTGTCACCCCTGACACGAGTCCCAGCGCACGTGCCATAGCGGGTTAGGGTGTTGCTGTGGGAGGAAGGGGGAGGACAAAAACCCTGCCACCCGCTCCTGAGCAGATCTGCCACTGTGTAGTTTCCTGACTACAATTTTTCTGCTGCCTCCCTCTCGAGGAGCAGATAACTCACCTCCCTGCCTGCCTCCTCCTTCACAGATATTCCGCTCCCTGATGCAATTAATTCACCCGTCTCCATTTCACAGGTCTCAGATGCTGGGTATCACTTAAGCCTTTGAGCAGTTGCCTTGACTTCAGTGAAGCCATTTGCAGAAGTGAGAACTACTGAAGTGAAGAAGAGTTTACCTGCAATTTGCAGCAGTTGCTCACATTTCAACTCAGGACTGCGTAGCTTTTTGAGCCAAAAAGATTCAGACGCTCTATATGCAGGGTTGTTGCATTCTCCTAACGCAATGAATGATTCATTCCAGTCGTGACTGAAAAGCTCAGGGCTTGCCTGCAATTGGAAATTTACCAAAATAGTTATTCTGGAATAACTCTTGGGGTAGCGGCTCTTCTTCTGGAATGAAAATGCCCACACAGCGTGTGGCGACAACAGCCTGGTTCTGGAAGAGCTGCTCTGGTGCATTTGCAAGTGTTGACTTCCTAATGTCTGGGGCTGCCTCACTGCTTATCCGAGCTGTGGGATTGCAGACGAGGAGGTATGAAAGGGTTTGTTTTGGTGTCTGAACATAATAGTAGATCTGATCTGCAACTGTGTTTTTGAGAGACCCATAAAAATAAATGGGTGGAAACAACAGAGCAGATTATTAGCACCAAGGTCCTCAGCAGAACCAGAGCCGTAACAGCACAGTGGAACTTATTTTATGACCTAATTTGTAGCTTAAGTTTTCCATCAGAGATTGCCTGGGACATAAGGTTACATTGCTATAGTTTAGTTGTATTTCTTTCTCGTTTCACATTACAGCTGCTAGCAGAGAGAAAGGCTAGAATATTAGGGATTTATTTTGGCCCTTGCTACTTCTCAGCACCATCATTTCACCGCATGTCCCCCAAAGTGACAGAGTGCACGGCCAGCATACCTCTTCTTTGCAAGCAAGAAATCTGGGCAGTCCCTCAAATGCTTTATTTCCTTTATTTATTTTATTTTATTTTATTTTATTTTATTTTATTTTATTTTATTTTATTCATTTATTTATTTTTTATGAAGTCCCCACACTTGAGGGTGCAACTAATAAGACGAAGTAAAGCTTTTAGGTCCTCAGGGTACATATTAAGGCAGCAGAAGGCACAATTCCTCCCTCTCCCAGCCCTTTCCAGTTACCTTTAAAAACCAGCTGTTGGCAATGCTATGGCCAGATCCAGCCTCCAAGCGCCCTCCGTGTCCATTTGGTGGAAACACCAGAGCAGACATTGACCGGGGAAGGAATCGGAAAGAAATAAACCACTTTACTACCTGTGCAATAGCCTTTATTGTCTGGTTCTTAAAATATCCCCGTGGCCTAATATATGCTGTAAAGACAGTTTAGGCTCTTAATGGATAAACAGCCATAAACAGCAACGCGCAGGCAGGATTTAAGACCATCCACAAACAGTTCATTTTCAGGCATTGTAAACTGGCAGGAAGACATTAAAATCTATGCATATTGCTGGAGAAAGTATAACTGGGAAGGGAGCCTAGAACATCTCACATGTTTCTGCCCCAAGACAAATGTATTCTGGGCAAAGATTACCAACGTAATGACTAAAAATTACATCCAGGCTCAGGAGAGCTGTTTTCCATCCTCCAGGGTGACAATGGGGACAGCAAAGCTCTGTGAACAATGAAAGGGGTGCAGAAAAGGACTCGAACCCCTGAAGGCTGAGGAGCAGGAGAAGCCTCCAAGCACGGCCAAGCCCGTGCCCATGCTCCCGCTCTGCTGTAGGGTCTCCAGAGTCAATATTGCATGTTATGAGCAACACGTTCTGTCTTCAGGAGATGAAAGCTAGGAGGGTCTTATTTTCTGGGCACATTTCAGCCAATTGCATTTATCTATGAGCCAGATATGGGCACGGCAAGGGAGAATGTCACCGGTAGATCGGAAAAATGGGGATTTAACTTTTTATGCATGTGTTCAATCCAGGAGCCTGAATTATCGGAGCTAGTATTTTCCTAATCACCGCTATTCTCTGTGTACCCCCTTTCAGATACTACGTTCCCTGGAAAACTGATGCTAGCTTATGAATAGGCAATTACTTGTTTCTTCCTTCCTGCCTGGAGGAGGGATGAGAGGAAGGTGCCCCAAGGATGCCTTTCCACTTCTGGAAGATGGTAGCTTGCAAATTCAAATGATGCTTTCTTTGTTTTTATCCTTTAAGAGACTCTAGGTAGGAAAGGCTTTAAAAAACAGCGCAGCCTGTGCTTGCCTGTGGAGGTTAGGAGGGAGGTAAGCACAGGCTGACGTGAGGGCTGTTACCAGCAGTCGGGGATTAATCAGGCCTCAGGAGAAGACCATTAGAGCTGGAGGATGTCCTCGGCGGTACGCTGAGAGAGACCAACCCCTGGCTAAACTGAAGAGTGGGACGGAGAATTAACTGGTAGTGAGGATGGTCTGACGGGCTGGGCAGATACAAACTGACTTCTCTCTGGTTAACAACCTGGGTAAAGCACCTGGATCCTGCCTGAAGAAGTCTGGCGGAGAGATGGGGCAGTGCAGCAGTGGCTGAAGAGAGGTTTAAAACCACACACGCCAGGAAAAGGTTACTGATGCAGCAAGCAAAAAGTCTTCAGGTTCCTGAGCTAAGCTGGCTCCTTCCACCTCCCTGCCAAGCATCTCACTTTGGGAGTGATTATTTCCCTCCGATGGGTGCTTTTAGTGGTGTTTTCTGTGCCGCCAGCTAGCCAGTGTGTGGGAACAAGATTTTCTCTTTATTTGCAGGAGCCAGTATACCTAGAGGTTTGACTCAAACTTGCTTTGATGTTCCAATAACAAGATATTAAAGCTGTAATGTTTGTTATGTTAACAAGCTGTGGTGTTTGTTTTAGTTTAAGGCTTATATTTTCTGTAGTTCAGCATGAGGCTCCCTGTTCTTTATGAAAATTTTTTAAAAAGCAGTCGTCTCTCAGTGCTCTGTTTACATATTTTTCTTGCAGTCCTTTATTAAAGGTGCTATTAAAAAATAGGAAGTTACATAGAAGAACCTGTATCTCTTTATCGTATGTGTGCTGGATGGGATTATCAACTCAACAAACATTTAAAATACATTTACTGACCCTCTTATCTTCCTAAATTTGATGTATGCTTTATATCACAGTTTAATTTAATTTCCATATTAACTCTATTATCTGTAAATATAAAGGGCATGAATTCTTCCTTTAAGAGAGAGAAATAGATCGAATTGCATGAAATGGCAGCAGATGTTATTTTTCTCCAAGAAATTCATTTAAATGAACTGCACAAAAACCTGAAGTAGGAATTGGGGAACTGAGCCTATGCTTCTTCTAGAAAAATCAGTTTGTGGCAGTTGTGTTCTGGAAACATGGTCTATTACAAAATAATTGAAAACTCCAGTTTCTGCAGTAAGAGGCCAATTTTTAAATACGATTGATTTGCCGGTGATGTACCCAACAGACTGAAGAACAGTTGAAAGCAGAGTCATTTCTGCAACCCGCAGAGAGTCCTGCCCAGATCTCAGAGGCCATTTGCAGTCAGATGACTTTCAAGAACTTGTAAATCGCTCCTTGGCATTGCAGGAGAAAAACATGACTGCCCCAAGCGCTCAGCCGTAGCTTTGTCAGCAGGTTGAGGACTGCATTTCCATAGGAGAATTTCCTTCCCCCTGAACAACTAGTATGTATTTCAGTGCCATCCGCACAGATACACCCTGTACTGACTTTGCTGAGGTGAATATTCATCAGGCTCCCCTTTCCCTGTGCCCATCTGATCTCAAGCTGCAACGACTGATTTGAGGCAGGGGATTTGTGTGGCTGAGAGAAAGAGGATGGAGGAGCAGGTACTTCTGTTTCCAAGAGACCTGGCAGCCCATCTGCACAGTGCTGGAGACAAGGGCCATCATCCTGCTCCCTGTGAGTGGACTGCTTCCCATCCATGCCCCGGCTCTCCCTCCCTGGTACATCTCCATTTATTCATTTTGAAAATATCATCATCTCCCTAAGCAGACATAGAGTACACTCCAGGAACATCCTCTCTTTCATCTCTAAAACAGACTGATGAGAAATTCACCCTTTCTCTCCTAAGATCACTTTCCCAACCTCTTATCATTACAGGCAGATCCAGCCCATAAGCTCAGCTGTGTCAGCTTAGCAGCTTTTCTTAACACAGGCATTTGCCAGAGAAATAGAAACTGCAGATTTCTCGGAGCTTATTAAAGGACAGATTTCTCTGGTGATCCCTCCGAGGGGTCTCAGCGTGGAAAGCAGGAGTTAGCCCACAGCTGGCTGCCGCTGGGCAGTTAGTGGCAAAAAAACCTCAGTCCCACAGGGTTAGGGTATACCAAAGCCTTCCAGACCCCTGCATTTCCAAAACACTACAAAGCAGACCTAAATAACCTGTTCTCTTCAGTGAAAAGCAGATGCAGTGGAAGAGATCCTCAATGGCAACTGAACAGAGCTTTGTTGACTGAAGCTTCTGGCCCTTAAATGTTTGGTTTTTTTTGAGTGTAAACTCACTGTTTTTGATGGTAGACTTACTTCAGCACTATAAATTGTTCCTGTGGAACTGAAAAACTACATTTTCCCCATAAATCAGGCCATGTTGGTTCTGTGGCCCATTAGGACGTGCCCAGTTATAGTTGCATGAGTTTCACAGGGCTGAGATGATCCCCAGCTTGGAGGCTATCAAAAGCACGTGTGGCCTGCAGGGGAGCAGGGACCACGTCGGTACAGCCTGGTGCAGAGTCAAGCACGCCCGTTCCCCTTGCCCATGTCTGCCCGTGGTGTTCTGGCCCCAGCTGGACCTACCTGCCACCCTCCTGGCAGCCAGTGCTTGAGCTGCAGCCAGTGGAGCAACTTTGAAGGCTTCTCTGAGGAAGAAAATGCAAATTCTTCTGCAGCTGTGCCAGCCGCTGCAGCAGGGCTGCTGCACATTCGTATGGCTTTGACGGAGTCGAAGCACGACTGAAGAAATTCAGTGAAGAAAAACATCTACTGAGGACTGTTAAATGAAAAAAGCGGGGAGTCCCTGGGCCCCAAACTGCAGGATACCTATGCCTGGTACCTATGGTGCCCTGGGAGAGGGGAAAGGAAGACACCAGAGACACCATTTTTGTCCCCTGGCAGCAGTCTTCCTTGAAGACCTGCCCCTCCTCAGCTTTCTGGTTATGGCACTTGGACATGGTGGGAAAAATGGTGCTCCTAGGGCCAAAAAGGGGGTTCACCAACTCTCTGTCTCTGCATGGAGGGGAGCAAGTTCTGCCTCTGGAAGGAAGAACATGGAAAAGCCACCCAATAGGACCACCACAGGAATGTGCTGCCTCCATGGTCACTGCCAATGGGCCTTCCTATAGGGCCTGGGGATGGATTTCCCATTCCCACCTCTGAGATTTATAAAATCATCAGGAGCTCGCTATGGGGCAGAGCAGCCCAAAACCTGCCAATCAAACATCCGGTAAATGTATCTCCCACTGTTCTTGTCTCAGCTGCTCAGCTTTAGAGGAAAAGGACTGACTACAAGGAGCATCACTTAGGTCCCATTAAGGGCACAGCTGGTGGGGAATGTCTTGTCAACCCTGATAGCCTGAAAGTGCAACGGATCAGCTCAGGACACTTCAGCCCTTCAGAGCATGTAAGACACTGGCTGGCTCAGGCTGTCACATAGCAGCAGTAGCATACAAAGTGGCAAGAGGTTAGGAATGCTGTTTTTTTATTATTTTTTTAAAAGAAGATTTAATGTAATGACTCTGTCCAGAATATGGGGTAGCATGAAATTGTGCGTTGCCATTTGTTTTCCCAGTGCATTTTGAACATAGACCACGAAAACACCTTAGAGTTTAGCAGAGGTTTAAAAAGCATTTTATTATATGTGAAAATAAAGATACGTCTTAAGCATCATGTCTCACATTCAGAGGAGATAACCTCAACCTTGACTTCCCTTCCAGCAGCACCTCCCTCCCTAATGGCACATTCTCTGTGTGCACATTTAAAAGCTGAAGTGCTTAGAAGCAGCCAGACCCTGCAGATAAGCAGCCATTCAGCAATGGAGCATCTCAGTCATAAGGAGAAGGCAGTAAACAGACTCAAGGATTTGGATAGGGAGGAAGAGACCAAAAGGAAAAAAAAATCATTTAGTATACTTGAAAATGGGCTTACTGCTTTCTTCTCCTTGAAACAGGATTATCACATTTCAGAAATAACACTTTCAGACCCATTTCTCATGGTATTTTTCAGTCTTCTGGCTAGGAAATCAGTCCCACCTTCAAGGTGAGGTCTTGGAGGCAATATATATCCCATGCTACAGGAGATACAAATTAATTTCTTGTGTTGTCTGGTTTCTGAAGTTTAGGTGTGTTATACGAGGGAGAGAATGCACTACTCCAAATTAAACTGGATGCCCAGTACCTGATTTTCAAAAGTTTCTCAGTCCCTTGAAAGTTGAGCTCAAGAGAAAAAAGAGCGGCTTTAAAACTGTGAGTGGCCCCATTGACTTCAGCAGAACTCCCATAGGCTTCCTCAGTGACTTATGAGGTTTGCTGGATTAAGATCATCATGTCCTTACTGTGATGCAGATGTCAGTGCCACTGCATGCTCCCCACAATTAGGAATCCCGCTCTTTTCATGTAGAGAGATGTGGAATCAGTATCTGGCCAGATAACGGGACCTAACTTTTTAACTACTGAACTAACTTTTTTTTGGCATCAGCACCCAGAGCCCACCAACTATCTCCCAGGTTCCTCTTCCCAGTGTTCCAAGTCTTCCCTGTTTCATTTTATCACTGGCAACAAATTGTATTTTTCTTACTCTACGAAAAAGTACGGCTGTTTTGGATAAAATCTGGTATTTGTGCTGCTGGAGAAGAAATGTTCTGAAAAAAATATATATATATATGTTTTTTTTTTCTTGATTTGCAACCCAACAAATTCTGCATTGAATTTAGGGCTTCAAATAAAAATCTGACAGTGCATAGTGTGGTCTTCAGTCAAATGCAATTTCTGCTTCTGGCTGGAAAGTGGAAATTCAGTATAACCTCCATGTGAACCTATAAATCACCACAAGCTTAGAGAGGAGTTTTATGGACCATTCAATCCACCTGGTTGCTGAGATAGATAAATGTCTAATTTTACAACATTCCCAAGCAAGATGAGGTTCGTCTGTTTTGCCTACGAACCTCTTACACAGCTTCGTCAGTAACACAAAGTCCCAAACTGGAGAAAGCTGTTGCTGAAGGAATGGCCTTATGCCAGTTTGTACCATCTGAGACTAGCTCTGTCCAGTATATATATTAGCAATTATAGTGCAGGGTGCGCTGTACATCTGACAAAACGAGCTGCGGCATAATCAATAAACTTAATTACCTATCACAGCCTGCCCACGTAGTACACAATTTTAATTCAATTAGAACTTCCAAAAAATGATACATAGCAGAGCAGATATATTTATCACTGAGGTCTAAATCAGCTGTGCATGTCAAGGCTGACACTTAAAAATGAAGACATTTATAGTTTCTGGAGCCCAAAGAAACCCACATAGAAAAGCACATTCTTTTCTTCTCAAAATAACTAAAAATGATTTGTCACTGATGGAGAAGTCTCTGCCCAGAAAATGAGTCCAGAACCACAGTAAGTAGCACATTGCCTCCCCAGAGCCCTGGCAGCATGCAAATCGACTCATGCACGCGGCGGTGGGGGGAATCACAGCACGGGCTCTAATGAAGTGGCCAAGAGACTGGCCCTGCCTCCACCGCCCCAGCCTCCAGGATGCAGCAAGTCAGGAGGATGCCTCCTAGCCCAACAGGGACACAAACATTCCCCTGCCTTCCTATCACAATATTAAAAAGTATAAGCCTTCATCACAGTTTTCCCAAGCACAAAAACTTTCCATGTGTCCTCACCCAACAGTTTCTGTGTTTCATCTGTAGGGATTTCTTTCATCCATACTGCTGCCCCTGCATGTAAGCAAGTTTCAGCAACAGCCCCAGTTTTTAAAGTTCATGTAGCTCTTACCACTAGGTGTGATTTATGTAGTCCTTTCTTTTATCTCCCTGGCTTTCTTTCACCAACATCAGGAACAGCTTTTCTCATTTCCTGCAGGACTTGGAATGTGGGTGGGTGGGGGGTTAGGTGCACTTGCTCTAAGTATGTCCTTCCTATGACAAATACACAAGGATGTCACACCGTGAGGAATTAAAAATGACTAGCTGGCAATGAGTATAAAGCTAATAGCAGAAAAAACTAATCAGGAACAACAGACAGGGGATTCGCTGCAGAACTTAAAACCAATGGGGCGTCCTGGTCACCGAGGCAAGTCCTTTGCTATTGTAGGCACCATGTCCTGTAATCAAATTCACAAATGTATTCATGGCCTGTTCATACCCTTTTGTTCTCGTGCAAGTGCTGTCCTTCAGCATAACAGCTGTTTTCCTTCCCTGGTGTCTACCCCCAATATGTTTATAGGCAGCAATCAGATCCTTTGTTTTGCTAGCTTTAACAAGGCGAGCTCCTCCTCCTTCTTCTGCGTGAGGCTGCCTGTTCCCTCTAGCACGTCCCTGGGCTTGTTCCAGCTGATTTTATCTTCCATGATGTGGGACATCAGGTTGGCACAGGTGGACTGAGGTCTTGCTGGTGCCTTCTACACCAGCATTGCTCTTCGCCTTTCTGTTGTGCAAAATACCTGGACTCTGAACTGCTTTGACGTTTTTGTTTTTTTTTTTTTCCTTCTTTCTGTTACTGTTAAGTCAGGTTTGATAAAAATCAGCCCATGCCATGTTTCAGACACTGTTCACCCCAAACCATACGTAGGTCCTTCCAGAGGCTGTTTGTCTGAGAAAGTCTTGCAAGGATGGACCCATGCCCAAACTAAAAACATCACCTTGCTTCCTTCTTCACCTTAAGGCAATGTCTATTTTAAAATCCATTTAGGCTCCCTGGTCTGGAATAGCACCTCAGTTGCTGATCACAGCTGTGTCTCTTGTGCCCGTGACTGCAACACTGGAGCCCTGGGAGCTCTCCTGGAAGGAGCTGTGGTCACCCACAGCAGTGGGAATCCAGCAGGGCCCCTCCAACTCACATTGTCCTTCACCCCTGCAGCCTTAGGCCAAAGCCATTTGACCAGGCCATACTCCCATTAGCTTGCTGAGGCCCATGTGGCCCTGATCCTCCAGCTCTCCCCGCAGAGAAGTACCAGTCCTACATCGGATGGGAGTATCTCATTTTTTTGTGCTTCCAATGTGGACCTGGAGCCAGAGGTCCCGGCAGCCATTTCAGCTGCAGGCCTTCAGGTAGCGCTTCTGAGGAACTCTGTCCACAGTGCCAGGAGCCGGGACAGCCAAAGGGCCCCCGAATAAATGAAGCTGAGAGAGCCTCATTCCCTAAAACCTCCTGTCTCTCCAGGACAGAAATGCCAAGCACCTGGCCTGTTGGCTCACAGTATCAGGACAGTTTATGTGTCTTTATAAATTGGCCCTATCTTCATCAAGGAAAAAGACTGTGCTCCTGCTATGTGCCAGCTGTGACTGAGGACACCAAGAGAGTTTGCAGAATTAAAACAAGCCGCTAGGGCAAGATGTAATTTCTTTCCTTCCCCGTTCTGTTAATTTTGACACGTAAACAGCCATGAAAGCTACAGATTGTTTTGGCTTCAGCAGGGCTTTACCTCAGCAGTACTGCACATATTGGCTGATGTCAGTGAACAGCGCACCTCTCCCTCCCTGGCAAATCCTCTGCTTCTGCAGAATCTAAACTTCCATTAAAAAAAAAAAAGAAAAAAAAAAAAAGAAAAGAGGAGAGTTTCCAGCCTTCCTGATTACAAATTAACCCCCAAATGTGAACAGAGCATAGCTGATGCTGTGCAGGCTCCTGCTGCTCCCGGCAGCCTGAAACGACGGCTCCGAGATGTGCGAAACCTGGGGCCCGTGCGAGTGCGATGGCAGCACTAATGTGGGGCCTCAGCGACAGCCCCAGGCCTGCCAGCGCTGCAATTTTGTGTCACTAGGGTGTGTGTGTGTGGAGTAGGAGCTGGAGGACAGAGAAGGTGTGAGGAGATGTCATGGGGAAGGGAGTGCAAAGGGAGGAAAGACGGAGGGGAAAGAGAGCAGGGGGAGATGTCTGAGGGCACCATGCTGCCGCCTCTTCTCTCTCCTGGCACTTTTGGGGGCTCTTCTCTCTGGTCACTGAAGGAGATCCACAGCTCAGGACCAGCTGTTAGGTGGTTGCCTGTTATCTGCTTCCAGGGAGTTTTGCCCCGTTCCCCATTCCTCCATGGTTAGGATGAAGGCTGATATTTGCAGAATACCTGCAGACAGGGCCCAGAGACCCTTCTGAAAGTGCACCTGGTGGCAGGATCTGCTGGCTCAGACTCAGGGTCTGGTATGTTGCCATTTCTTTCCTTTATTAAACTTTCACCTGTGGCTGGTAGCAAAGACAGAGATGAAATCTGGGGGATCTCGCTGGTAATGCATGAGATGTGGGGAGAAGTGCTTTCCGGCATCACAGGCTGCCCCAACAGAGGTGCAGGGGAAGGAAATGAAAGGGGCAAGAGGCACTTTTAGGTGTCTGTAGGAACTGAAGGAAAGTTGGAAAAGGAGATGTGATTACTGCTGTGGTTGGAAAGATGTTGCGCTTGAGAAATGTCTGGAAGACTTTTAAAACATACTGAGGGAATACAGTAGAAAGAGGGTAAGAGAAGGGCACAGACTGAGGTGAATGTCTAGGAAATGCATGTTGTCAGTAGGATGGTGGGTTATATGGCAGAGAGGCTGGAGAATATAAGAGAGAGTGGTGTGGAGCCTGGGATGGCTACTCCGAAGTGCCATGGAGCCAGAGGTGACTGGAGGTGTCTCCCAGCTGACTTTGGACAGGAAGATTCAAAATCAGACCTGTTACAGAAAAATAAATGTTACATGTGTGATGGGGGAGGGACAAGTCAGATCTGCTCACAGGCTAATGTTCTGTTAGCAGATGAAATACCAGGTTTAAGAAAATAATGTGAAGAAATTTCTGCAAATAAAACTAACCTGACACTTCTGCTCTCAGATGCAAGGATATATTTATGGTGATTACGGTGGATGAGCAACGAATGTTCAGTCTTTATATTTTTTTCTCCTGACATCTATTCTGATTTGCAAATGATAGGCCAGCACTCGACTGATTACAGGATTATGTGACTAACTTCCAGCAGAAAAAGAGAAATCTGTCTTTTTTTTTTTCTCTGCTTGAGATGGAAGCAAAGTCATCAGCACTGAAGACTTGGCATCAGGGCTCTAGTTTATTTTCAGCTGAATATTGAGAATTCTGGGCAAACTCAGCACAGTCCATCACATTCAGATCTTTTCATGTGAGACTTAGCGAGACTCATGGCACTGATGGAATAGAGGAGAATGCAGGAATTATTAATGCCAGCAGTATTATGTAGTGCTTGGTACCTACCTTACGGGAATAGTAGGATTGTGCTGACACACAGCACAGTTTTATTTATTTTTCACTACTCAATCTGTTTCCAAATTACATGAATCCCAGTTGTTAAGGCTGAGATGGAAGACAGGATGATCTGGGGAGCAAAGGGGAAGTAATCTGCCTGCATGCAGATATTCTGCATAAGTTGTACCTCACTGTGATGTCCTGTGTGTGTCCCCATGCCAAGCAGGACTAGCATCTGATGCTTCACATGATATGTCTGCATCCTGCCCCAGAAGGGCATGCAGCATTTGGAAATGCTCTGAAAGTCCTGAAGTCAGTCTTAGCCCTGCTCTATACCCCGCATGGCCATTGCTCACTCACCTAGCTTTCCTTTCACTTTTCCATAAAATTACTGCTATCAACATTGTTACCACCACGGCTGTGTCATGCTCGATGATATTAGGAATACAGGCTGTGGTCATGCAACAAAAACAGCTCCTGAGAGTGCTGTGGGTCAGTGTATGGCAGTTAGGGTTGGACTCAGGACCACAGCCAGAGAAGTCCCTGCTCCTGGGTAACAGGGACAGTGCCACAGCCCCAGGGGCATGAGCCGAAGGAGCTGGGGACAGGTGGGAATGCAGGGGCAGAGACTGGGGGTGCAGAGCAGAAGGGGGAGCTGTCAGCCTTCCCAGTCCTTCTGACAAATCCACACTGAATATGCAACTTCTTCACGAGCCCAGTGCAGTGATCAGGGTTTGTACAGCTCCTGGAGAACTAAATGTTCCAGGTAAGTGCTATTATTAGGTGTCCTGCAAGCAGAGGAGCAGA
The DNA here is from genome assembly GCF_013377495.2 of Cygnus atratus. Taxonomy (NCBI): domain Eukaryota; kingdom Metazoa; phylum Chordata; class Aves; order Anseriformes; family Anatidae; genus Cygnus; species Cygnus atratus. The sequence goes on from NC_066364.1 coordinate 38,531,278, forward strand.
ACAAGCAAGCATCCAGCTTTGTAACCTGCGGGTACTGAATTTGAAAAGCCGGAGAGGACAGAAAGGCAGACTCCACAGGAAAGGAGAGGGACTGGGAGAAGGAGATGCTCCCCCTGTGGACACAGAAGCTGCCCTAACAAAGATGCGCATATAGAGTGGGCAGAGACGCAGGGCAGAGGCAAGATTGAGCTTCGGCTTAAGAGGTCTGAATTTTGGATATGCAGCGAGTAGCCTTGCAGAAAGAGAAATGCTGCAGGATGCACAATGCTTCTCCACCTGGGGAAAGAGCGGTACCTAGGAAAGCAGAAATGGTGAAAAGGCTGCAGTGATGCACGGGGAGTAATTATTTGCTGTTTCGTGTAACGCAGGGTTAGGGTTTCCCCTGGAACAAGCAGGTGGTGCATACACCACCAGCTGCATGCATTTTCGCACACAAAGCATTGCTAACGGGGGATCTCCTTGCCACGGGAACCGGTGGAGAACAAGTGTGTTAACGGGCTCGGAACTGGATCAGACACATTGAGAAACGTTAGATCCTGCGGTGTCTATCAAACGTGACGATCCACTGTGATCCACTGTGGAAGCTGACGAAGCTCAGCCCCGGAGGAGCACAGCCTGGTGGGTGAGCTGCAGATGGGGATGGCCCAAAAAGGACCCAGAGAAATTAAAGAAGCGATGCCCTCCCCCCAGCGAGCCTTCCAGCTGCTGCCGCCTCCTCAGCTACTGCCCGACAGCAGGCAGCAAGGTCTGCGGGAGCCGGGGAGAGGGAGGGGAAGCTCTCCCTGCCCCTAGCACCCAGCACGGTTCATACAGCCAAGTGTGACTCGGGGGGAGCCCCAGAGAGATGCTGTAGGAGCACAGAATAAAGCAAAGCCCCACCCTGCCCATTTTCAGCCCCCAATACTGTGGTCCGCCATCCCCAGGCTCGGGGCTGTACCCACACAGAGCCACAACAGAGTCCCGAGGTGGGAGAGCAGGGATGACCATCTTCTTCGTGCTCTCCTGAAGCTTCCCCGGGGACTGACTGAGCCTAACGGCAGACAGCAATAATTACTACTGCTTAATCAGAACTGTTTGAGGATAAATTCTATTTAATGAGAATCCGTTTTGCATGCACCAGGTAATTAAAGAATGTTTAAACAGGAAAAGAGGTGTGAGATTCTCAGCACTGCTCTCTGGAGGGATGGAGCAAAATAAGGACAAATGTGGATTTGGCCAAGTGTTTCCATCAGGCAGAAGTGTCCAGAAGGATGAAAAATGAATCCCTCTGCACCCCCTGTTACTGCACATCCCCAGGATGGTGTTGGGTGTGTGTGCAGCCAGACCTGAGCAAAATCCCAGCACTGCAGGAGACCTTGTGCCTGGCTTAGCATGGTGCAGTGACGAGCAGCGCCGTCACCCCCAAAACCCACGGCCCACCCTAATGCAGTACCCCCCAACACCGTGGTGCCTCCCTTCCTTTCCCTTGCCCTACCTTGCCAATGCCAGCAGTGGTAGCTACTGACAGAGGACGGGAAAAGCTTCACGGAAAGCAGCGGCTTAAATGATACATACACAAAAATGTCACGTTTGGATTTTGCTCGTGCTTAGAGCCCTTTCCTCCTCTCCTGGCACTGCCCGTCTGAGAATCCTGCACGTCTCCAGAGGCAGCATATTATGAGCACAGAAATAGCTGTGTGGGAATGAGGAACAGCTCAAATAACTAATTCCTATCAGCTCACACTCCTCAGCAATCCCCGAGGCTTTCACCCTCCAGCAGCAAATACCTCCGGAGGGCAGCTCACACCAGCTACCAGTTGGTAGCCGAGGGAGTGGATCGAGACCCCTGGATGTGGCTGTTCCTCTGCCATCCCAACCAGAATGACCAGTTTAGACGAGACAACCGGAGAGAAATGCACCTCACCTAACTTTAAAAGCCTGCACTGTGATGCTAGCACTCTAGACTCTCTTTATAGTCGATGGAGAATAAGCTACTTCTACATGTGACTCGCGGGATCTCTTTTAGACATATTTTTTAGGATGAGATGTGCTTACGCATCAGAAGTGCTTATTTCTCTTCACTGCCTATAAAGGAGCCAGTATGACTAGCTCAGCTGTTGACGTGTGCACTGTAGGAATCTAAATTTGGGCAGATGAATCCCGTTTCCAACTTTCCGACTGCTGAAGTTAGGTAACATGAGTTCCACTGTGGGCATGTGCTAAATATTTGAATATATGCTATTTTTTAATTCACCCCCTCTTTGCAAGACGACCACATCAGTAGGGTTATCTGTGGGAAGAGGAAACACAGTGTGTCAATAAAACTAGAAGACATCTAAATTTCATGCTTTTTTTCTAGCACTGATTACCATGAGAGCTACAGCAGCTTCCTTAATCCCTCTGCATTTTAAGTTTTACCATTATTTGATTTTCAAGTGTTAGCTTACATTTCAACTCCTGAACATACAAACAATGCTTTTGAGAACTTTGCCACTCTGTTTTCTCCTCATATTTTTATATGAACGCATAATTTTGTGTCCAGATTCCTTATGTTTTGAGTGTTTTGGCTTTATTTTCCCCCTTCCACTGGGAATTGCTATGCATTTCTTTCATAAATCTGAATTCTCAAACCCGAAGAATTATACTAGTCTCCAGTATCAGAGCAGCACTCCTCCACATTTGCTAGCTGCAAGAAAAGCATTTCTCATTTTCTCTCCCTTTTAATTTTCCTAGTTTCGTTGATTCTTAAATTCTTTGCTGATGTGTAGGGCAGCATGTTCTGTTCCAGAAGAAGCCTTGGGAACAAATGCCTGCCAGAGAAAAGGCTTTTATAATCTATTGTGTGTGCGTGCCATTGTGCTAGTGGGTAGTTTGACACCTATTTCTGCTTGGCTCACCGCTCCTTATGGCAAAAGTTCTTTCACTCTGGAGACTTGGGAGGGAACTACTGCAGGCAACTACTGCTTGCAAGGATGCAAACACTCACCCCTTATCCCATATGGCAGATATGTTACAGGGAATTTCTCGTTAGTCATAAATGTTGGTTAAAAAAAAAAGATGGACGAGGTTTAAAATCCACCAGGAACGACGCTGTGTGGGGAGGGCTGTCACCATACCCAGATTATTCTGCCTAGGAGCCCATAAATTTTAAGCGGAGGCAAACCTCTTTACAAGCACCAGCAGGATGTTCACCACCTCTGAACAAAGGAGCAGGGAGGCGCTAATGGTGCCCCAGGGAGCCCACAACTTGTGGTGCAGCCCAAGGAGTGGAAAAGAGCTGGGCAGTCTCACCAAGGTGATGGCTGAAAGGCTGGAGAGCATCTGAAGAGCTCACAGCCGTCTTTGCACTGAACAGGAGTATTTTTCTAAAGAACGCACACGAGAGAGCCACAATCACGGAGAAAGTGTAGAACACGCACCCACAAAGACTAAATTTAAAAGATGTGCTTAGCAGGGAACACATGCATAGCATATGGATGCAGCTGACGGAAGAGCTGTTGGACTCCGTTCAAGATACCACTCACATAGCAGATGAACCGTCATAAATTTAAGCTACACATGTCACATCCTTACCACTAAGGTTCCCTGTAGTCGTGTGTGAACGCAGTTTAGTTGCTGGCTCGCGGCTCGCCAGCTAGCTCAGTCGCTCTCTGAGCGCACAAGCGGGGTGGGCAGGACACGTAACGTAGAGAGATCCTCAGCTGCTCCTCGCCTTCCTCCACGTAGGAGCTCCTGGGCTTTTTGCAGCCCCTGCCCTGGCATGCGCTAGCCCCGGTGCTTGCTGCCTAATGGGGGCCGCGTGCCGTCCTCCGGCTCCTCAGCTGCTCGCGGACTGACGGACCATCTCCTTTAACATTTGCTTTGATACATTTTCTCGCATTAAGTTAAGCTCCTTGAGCTGATTAAAAGCCTTCCAAGATTATATTGTTGCCAAGCCTTCTACACACACAAGCACACATGCAGCCCAAGACAATCATTGTGAACAAGGAGACAAATAAAATCTATTCTGGATCTCCAATTATGATGTTTGTGGCTAAGTTTCTGTCCTCTGGCCAATTTTATATATCACTGAGCCAATCCATGTCTCTGATGAATATATATGAATGCCAGGTTATTATTCTTTGGCAATTACTTTCAGCTATTACAGTCTTTTAATGTAAAATACAATATACTGACAAAACTGTTAGAACAGGTAAACATTTTCTGAGCAAAAACCAGACCTCTCATTTCCATGCAGCGCTGCAGTCGTAAGAAATTTCTAGCAGCTGCTTGCAAGGAATTAAAAGTTTTAGCTTTGCACCACCCTTTTGGAACCTAATTTTATAAGCAGCTGCCTACAGTCCATTAATTTGAACCCAAGATGCCCTCTGAGTTAATCTAGTGCTAAAGAAAGCATTAGTTTCCATTCCAAAATGTACTTTATCACACATCCGTGCTGCCCTGTTTGCATATCTGTTTGACTCAAGGCAATAGCAGGGTGCTATTTAAGCACCAATTACATTTTGGTAATCCACACAATATATAACAAGAAGAGGAAGACTGAATGACTTTAAACCTTGTTAGAATCAGAAGAAAAAAAAAAAAAGGAAGAAAGAAAGAAAAGAAAAATAAACCCCACAGACTTAAGCCTTCACTGGAAGGATTTTTAGGGAAGTCTTGCATATTTCTTGGTAGCGAAGCTCCTTAACATTATGCCTAATACTCAGATTTTGTGGATGTACAAATCTGGAGCTAAATATTCTGAATGTTCAGATTCCCTTTTCTCTAATGAATCTAAATGAAATTAAAATTCTAACACCAGTTCTCTTTGGTTATAGTCAGATGTAAGCAGAATAATGATATTTGTCCCCAGTGGATCTATATTATGGTAGCAGCCGGTGATACCACTCTGTGATGGCAGTTTCTTTCAGATTTGGGGCTGTATGGTAGAAACACAGATGCAGAGGCAGTCATATGATTTGGGGCTGTATGGTAGAAACACAGATGCAGGAGCATCTGTGATATGATTTGGAGGATAACCTGCTGTTTGATGAGGCTATAGCTGCTGCAGGATTTGGAGGTTTCTTTGATGGCAGGTTTTGCTGTTGATATTACTGTTATTGACTTGTGGCAAAGAGGTAATGAAGAGAAATGGCATGAATAGGAAAGTAAGTTGGAGCAGAAAACACAGAAAAGAAAAATTATTATCGAGCCAAATAAAGATAGCATGGTTTTTTTTTTAAGATATTAAGCAGAAGTGAATATTAATACCTCCGTGAACTTGAAGATTTTCCCTAAATCTAAAATGCATCATGGAAAAAAGATGCATCTCTTAGCTGGAAATGTAGACTGATGGGCAGAATAGGCTGAAAATATTCTGTAATGAATGGTGCAGCCAGGGTCATGATTTATTAGTCTAAATAGAGATAGTGAGGATAAGAAAAGGCCCTACACTGAGAGGTGATTAAATTTGACTGAACCGTGGGATGCACTTGAAGATCAGTGGGTTGTGGTCATGGTTAAGTCTGAAAGGGAACCAGAACAGTTAACACTTTAAGCAAACTCCAGTGAGCTAAAACTGCAGTAATGAAAGGCAACAAGAAAGGAAGTGTTGATGACAAAAGACTGGAGTTTCTGGACGAGTGCTTCAGGGATGGAAAGGCCATAATCTAAAGGTGATGTGAGAGGACTAAGTCAAAGGCAACACGTCCATGACATCGGAGAAAGACGGGAAGAAGGCAGAGCTTTGTGCAGAGATATGACAAGCACCAGTTTAGCCATCCTGAATTTAAGATTGCAGCCATGCAGTAAGTAAAATCAGAAAGAAAATTAAAGGTATGGATTTCATCGGATGCCTGGATTTGCAAAGCATAGCTAATATTTCTCAGCCCAAAGCAGCTAAAGGGGTGCATGGCTTGAGATTGTAAGAAATGGACCAGAAAGTCAGGTTCTTGTTGGGCTCTTTTGTAAACCACCAGGAGTATGAGGGGAGAACAACAAAGTGAAGGGAAGCAGAGAATTGGTGAAGAACTATGTCACAAAACCCCAAAGTGAACAGGGCTTCAAGAGCAAAGTGGTAGAGAAAGTTGAAAAGCCAGAGGGCAGAAGATGCAGTATATGTGCTGGGACATTGTATCAGTCCATATCTAGCTAGTAAGAGAGCTTTTGCTTGCATCATATTTATGGAGAGCCTGTATTTCAAGAACTTTTACTGTATTCTAAATTAAATTGACCACAATCTACCTATACAAGATTCATAATGTTTCCCTCTGCCTGGCACTTTAGACTTGTGAACCCTTGAAAAGAGGAAAACATCTTGAATTAAATTTTCTAAGCAGACAGAATGTTCTTTTTTTTTCCCCTCTAGTTTAAATTTAAATTTATGTTTCCAAATTTACATATTCAAAAACTTATTCTGAAACCTGTTTGGAATTTGGATGTCTCTTTTTATCACATTTCACGTAATTGCAGCTGCTTCTGGAATTGAGGCATCACCCCTGCAGCTACCGGATGTTGAAGGACAAAAAAAAATGAATTGCTTGAAACAAAACTGAAGCCACATTTCTATTCTGCATTTGAGCTGCTGACATTTTCTAGATAACACCAAGAGATGTCAGAATACTGGCTGTTAAAGCAGTCTATGTTTGGAGCCTATTAAGTTGAATTCTGAGAGTGAAGGAAATGTGAAGACTTCTGGAGGGACTGACATATACCATTACTTGCTTTATTTCAATTTTATAGGAAAAAAAAAAGATTTTTTTTTTGCCCAGGAGTTCCTCTTAAAATGTGACAGGTCCCTGAGAGCCTGCAATTTCACTCTAATTCCTCTGTGTATTTGAAGGCTCCACAATACAGCTCCTGTCCTTCAGATGAGGAAGGGCTGAGAGGAACTCCTATCAGAGCCTCCTACTCTTATTACTGTCAGTAGCCACTACTGACCTGTTTTACTCTTTGAACCAGTAATTCTGCCTCTTTTTTTGTTCCCACATTATGTTGTTCAAGTGACCCAGATTGCCTCCTCTGGCTGATAAAGGTGTAGCTCCACCGAGGTCCAATGAGTTATACCAGGGTGCAAGTCTGGAAGGAGGAGGGGGCTCTGAGAGTATTGGTCAGGTCACTTCTGTGTTGTATAAAGCAACCAGAATGATCTTGGTCTTGCTTCCTAAGCACCCTCTTGTCTTCCCATGCAGTAGTAAATTTAGGGAGGTTTCCTGTGAGCAGAATTGTCCCTGGAGCTCCTTGGCATGCACAGTCAGTCTGGCAGGACGTCCCTCCAGAGACCATGCTCCCCTCAGACCCTTGCTCCAGCTCCAATGCCCCATGCACAGGAGAAGCTGTCTCAGCACTGACCTTCACCCATCCACTGCACAGGGTACTGAGCCTGACACATGAGATGCTAAGAAAAAAGCACGAAGAAATGATAAGACCACAACTGCAAACAGCTATTGCTTTCAGAGCCAAGCTGGCTCTTTACCAAGCTAAAATATCCTGCTCTTCCACACCCACGGCCTTGGAAAATTTGCACAGGGTGGGGTAAGATGCACAGGGCTGGGTAGGGTGCAAATAGCTGGGGAGGGTATGTAGGGTTGGGTGCGGTGCATACAGCTGGGGAGAGCTGAGCCTGGTCTGACAGACCCAGATGGACTCCTTCCAGACCTTGCTGGGATGTCTCTGCCAACCTGCTAACCTCAATCCTTGGTTAACAGACAGCTGGTGGCATTTAATCAGAGGCACCATTCACGTATATCTGCCGCATCAACAAGCCTTCTGAACTGTGTTGTGCTGGGTAATGCAGGTCTATCGGTTGCTTCCTTCAGTTGCTCGCAGAGCCTTTTGTGTCTGGCAGTTTACGGATTATCTTAAATATTGTTTCTGTCTTCGAAGATAAATGCGTTTAGAGGCATTCGAACATCCATCATACCCGAGCAAGAAATATTACACAACAAGTTCTCCTCCTGCACAGCAGTTGGCCAGAGGATTTCTGCTGAAGCTCCCGTGAAGCTCAGCCTACACTGCCCTTGGCACTGACGTTCCCCATCTCCCTGTAACTGCCTGGGTTCATGGCACGATCCTTCAACAGTACTGCCATTGCCAGCCTCAAAGGCAGCTAGGGTAGGTATCAACCTGATTGGGGCTGCTATGGGACCGTGTAGACCCCTTGCCAAGCCACTGAAAACTTAGAGGAAGCAATCTGAGCATACAGAGCTATGTCAGGCAATTCACACCATGGTCTGGAAGGCTGGATCCAAGCAGAAACAGCCCAAGAAGCTGAAATCCTTTGTATATGATTGTGTTACTACCATGTGAAGTAATTTGTAGCTAATTTCACTGAATTTAGCTTTCCAGTGTTTCTTTTCAGGAGCTAATTGAGCTTCTCCTCAGTTTGGATCTTTGTGTGACGACTTGTAGTGATGGAGGATGCAAGAGGGCAGAGGCAGATAGCTGCTGCTGACTTGACTGTGATGGTGGGAGCACTGTGCACCAGATACACAGAGTGCAACGCAAACACTTGTCTTTGCCAGCACTTTAATTCAGCCCCTAGAAGACCTGAGTGCATTACAAATGGCTCAAGCCTTACTATAAGAGCCTGGTACTCTGATTAACTAAGTTAGGGTCAACTTAAAATTCAGTGAAATGTTTCTTCACAGTGGAAACACAAGAGGCTGAACGCTCTTCAACCTAAGCAGTAACGACTGACTCTTCCAAAGACCCTGTGACTATTAGCCTGTATCTGTGTGCTAGTCAGCAAAATAACAGCCCTCATTCCCCTCTCAAACTGGGATCAAGCAGGAGATAGTCCACCAAACTCAGTTCACCTAGGAGGCTCAAACGTAATGCAAATGAAGAATGAGGCCAACAGATTTTATGGCTTTAACTCTTTTCTTAGTTTGAAGGAAAAATACCCCCTTGAAAATACCAACACATATTCCAGAGGAGGTCAGAGAAAATTATGTAAACACCCTAACCAGTACTGAACACCCTCCAAAGGGAAAAAGTATTGCCCCCAAACTGAGATGATATCCAGAGCACATAAGAATGAGTTAAACCTCTAAATTACTTTCAACAATGCATTCAACGACACAATCACTTCATTTTGCTCAGTCCAGTCTTTTTATAATCAGATTAATAAATATATACACCAGGAACTGTTATTATTTTGCATATGTGGGAGCTGATTCTATTCAACATTTCAAAAATCCTTAAGCCTGCTGTTTATTTTGATTATTTACCATTTTGCAAAAAGAAGACAGGCACCCAGAGCTCAGAAAAAGATCAGAGAGTCCAGCTTTCCTCAAGGCTATTTTTTCTCTTTAATCCTCAGGGACCCGATTGAATTTTTCTCTGTTTATTATTATTTTATATTTATTTTCCACATTCTATTTATCTATTTTGATTCCTAAATTATACCACCACGCTAAGGGCAAGTGTCCTCTGTGAATCATTCCTCTTGCGCCTGTGACATTTGTGGCAGCCTCGTGTCTGCGTTCTGCTCCTGTTTGAGCCCTCAGTCCCAAACTACTTTAGGCCACTGTATTGTTTAATTTATTCCTCAGTTGACTAAGCAGCCTGAAACCAGCCGCATAATATTCTATTTGACATTAAGCCTCACATATACTTTACAGTCTGTGAGTTCTCTGGGGCAATAGCTGTCTTTTAAAATTATGTATAGCCAGGCCAGCATAATGGGGCCTCAGGCCCTAGGATGGCTCCCTCAGGCACTGCCACCGCGTAGCACGTATTTCTAACAGCAGAGGAGATGAACCACCGGGAGAAGTGCTGAATTCTCTCTCCCTTGGTAGCTCTGCATCCCCACTGGAACGCGTGTTATAGCTAAACAGGAGTTCAATACAGGGGTAAGTGATGACATTTAAGGGCTCATGGAGGTCAAAAGAGATGATCCAATGGTCCCTTCCAGCCTTCGATCCATGAATCTATGAATACAGATAACAGCAATTAAAAAGCAGCTCTGTGAAAAGGTTTCCTCAGCCACTGCTGCAGGGACACTGCGAGAGTATTGCTGGAAGACTTTTTCAGGAGTGAGGCCACGGAACAACTCAGCTTTCAGTGAACAGCTATCACGCCAGGGGAACAAAATATCTGCCTATTTGGGGGAGGGAAAGAAGGGGGAGCAATGTCTCCAGAATAATGGCATAGCTAAGCTGGAGGTATGAAGACTCTATTGCTGATTCCAAAGGCTTGCTACAAATGCATTAATTAAATTCTCCAGGGGTAATATGTAGGAGTGAGCAACCAGGCACAGTGACCAGCATTGTTGAATTTTGATTCACTCACTGACTGACTACTGACCCTCCTTCAAATTCCCACCAGTTTTGGAGATGCTCACCTTTGCTGGCCCTGGGTTCACACTGTAACTGAAAATAAGGTGCAGCTAAAAGAAAAAAAAAATAAAAAAATCTGGAAATTACTTGCAGGCGTGGTCCAGGCAAGACAAGGACTAGGAATCCCAGACCGCCCACCTATGCAAAGCTGGCTGAGTGAGGCAGAGACTATGTAATTCCCCCAGATGCCTAGCAGCAGGTCTTTGAGACAGAGCTGTACCTCACCTTACTGTAAAATCATAAAATCATAGAATGGCTTGGGTTGGAAGGGACCTTACAGACCACCCAGTTCCACCCCCCTGCCATGGGCAGGGACACCTCCCACCAGCCCAGGTTGCCCAAAGCCCCATCCAGCCTGGCCTTGAACACCTCCAGGGATGGGGCATCCACAGCTTCTCTGGGAAACCTGTGCCAGGGCCTCACCACCTTGTTTGAGCCCAGATAGGGCACTGGCAGTCAGTATGCACCCTGCTGTTAACTTTATGCCCTTGTTACACCCTCACACACCACTGCCAAATGGCAATGGATCATTTATGGCCATGGAAAAAGGAGCTGCCTTTCACAACCAGCCTACTTGCTTAAACAGCAGGCATCAGCAGTCATTGGCAATGCGAGCAAAAAATAAACTTTGAGCAACCTCACCCTCCCACCAAATCCCTTCCCAAACATGTATTGTTTTGCAAGCAGATATTATTTCTAGTAATGAAGCAACAAGGCAAATACAGTTCAGTGCTCTGTAAACACGAATGCACTCAAACCAATACACGAGCCTCAGGATAAAATACTTTGAAAAAAGCACGTCTTCAGGTGCTTCCCAGTGACGGAGGACCTGCCAATGAGAAATCAGGACTTTTCAGAAAATGCTTTATGATGTAAAAACACCGAAAGTCATGCTCACAACTTTCCAAAACAAGTGATGCTCAGGCTCCGAGCAGCAATGGGGAAGGCTAGAAACGCGGGGCTGCTAGCTGGTGGGCCTTGGCTTTGACTCAGCTCCCAGAATGACCCAGCAACAGTTCTTCTTCACTTACCATGCTCTGCACTACTTTGGCACAGAAACATCCCTAGTTCTCTGGCATGATTTCATGAAAAATTGTTTGATCTTCGCCTGCACATTTCTGCAAGGCCTGGCTTGTTTCTCCTGCCGCAGCGTGACACCTTCCTGACTGCTCTCTGTCAGGGCTGGTGTTGTCACTGCTCGGAGGAGCTGATGAAGCTATAAGTCTGGGTAACCTCAAGCCACCCCCAGCAACCGTAAGCCTGCAAGACTCTCATGAGTGCTGGTCAGCTCCAGACATCCAAGAAGTGCTGGCAAAATTGAATTTTGCTGCAGAAGAGCAGCAGCAGAGCCAGGGGAGGGTCCTGGAGAGGCAGGCCTCCCACCTCTGCCATGGCAAAGGGCCTGGGGGAGCAGTGGGTATGGGGTCGATGACAGCGGTCGTGGGGAAGCCCTCAGGTCACCACTGCTGCCACCAAAGGCCACGGCCAGGGCCCTGACTCCTCCACCAGCAGCCCCAGGCCCCTGGCACTGACAAAGGCGTCTGCCGGAGCTGAACTCTCTCTGGTTTCACCAGCAGTCTGTTGCCATAGGCAACTGCCTATTTTGCCTATACCTAGAGCCGGGCCCCGAGCAATACGCACAGCGGGATTGCTGTGATGAGATTAGCACTCTTTATTATACTATCCCTGCTCTTATCACCATCCCCAGCTCTCACGAATTCAAGATAAGGAAATTTCCCTCATGTACTCACCATGGTCTTGATCAGCACTTTAGAGAGAAACAGTGAACGCCACTGTGTTCACATTTACATGGGAAAATTTAGGGAGTTGTTGCTATTTGTGTTTTCAGGTCCTCCAAACCCTTCAGTGTCCCAGCTCTGGTCTGGTTGCTTATCAGTTATCCCAGCTTGAGTAGCTTGAGGGTGTCCTCTGCACTAGGCTAATGTCAATATGGGACCATGCCACCATAATCCCCTCGACTGTAACCCATAATCTTTGTCATTTGTTAAAAAGAAAAAAGTATTTTCCTTCTGATCCTTTAAAACACACGTGAATAACCAGCTTCTTAGTCCGGCTTTAGCCTGTGCACCACTTTCACCAGCTGGAGGAGAGAGCTGCACCTGGCAAGCATACCTGTTAGTGCACAGGAAGGTAAAACACCTCTGGAACAGCTCCAAGTCTTACTGAAAGCCAAAACAGGACTTCGTAGAACATCAGCCATATAAACAGATCACAGTGCTTAACAAGTTGCCACACATCAGGTGAGCAGCTCAAATGCAGGTGCAGCAGCTTCATACTGCCCTGGCCTGACGCGGTATCGCTGGGAGAAATTGAGTGGACTCTGAATTAGAAACAGCGATCCCAAACCATTTCTTGCCCCTATTTTCCATTTAGGTTCTTAAGTCCTTACGGAAACACCTTGTTGGCTGGAAAATACCTCACTGGATGTAGCCCAGACAGTCAGAGATATTGCTTTGTAGCTGGGGTTAGGCATCTAATTCCCTTGAAAATCTTAGGTTTTAGATTCTTCAATACATGCATAGCTCTAAATATATAAGCCTCCAACTGGGTTTTGCAGAAAGATATTTATGTAATGTGAAATCTTGTTGTATGAAACAACAAATATGGGCCTAAATTGACCTGACAGTGACCTTTTTTAATAATAGAAAATCATCAAAAATAAACAAAGCACAATGCAAATGCAGATGATTTGGTTACAGTAGATTTGATCAAATAAAACAGACAATCTAATTAACCAGTGATTAGATTAACTAGAAGTCTCTGTATTGAGTGATGGATAATTAACTGGAATTGTATTTACTTATTTTTATTGTACTGCAGAACAAGGCACATCTTTGCCTTTCTTTCCTTTCACTGCAGTCTTTTAATTAAACAAAATTATTCTGAATGTTCTACACAGAATCTAGGCCTCTAAGTAAACGCGGTGAGTTGGATTGAGAAAGGCAGCCCTATACCGAGATTTACTTGTAGATCAATACCGCTTGGATAAATCTCATCCAACTGAGCAGCTACAACCCGGGGTTTTTGGAGCTGCGTGGCATTTATAATTCCAACTGAGTGGAATGGGAGCTGCAGGTGCTCAGCCTTTCAGGGAGCCATGCCCTTATTGTTCAAACGTAATTTATGCTTGAGAGCAAACAAACAAACATGTTCAAGGCAGCTCCTAAGTTCTGCACCTGAGTCGATCAAGGTTTATTTTTATCAAGGCAAATGCACATAAGAGAATGGTGCACAGCAGATCAACATCGAAGACAGAAATGGATCTTGCACTTTGAATTCCTTATCAGAATATGATGTGGTGACTTTTAAGTGTAGGTTATCGAAGAGGCAGTCTTTAAAGTGATTTAATTCCCTCCTTCTAAGAATTGCAATCTGGAAGATTGGTTTGGCTCCCCATTACCACCAGGAAAACCCTGTACTATTGAAGAGGCCCTTTTAATAACACAGCTTGTCAAATGTTAGATGTCATTTTAATTTTTTAAGTATTTTATTAATTGCATATTGGCCAGAGGCTCTGTAACGTCCTATAAAAACTCTGCCACAGAAAACAAACACCAGGTCCACTGTATACACGGGTCATGTAGTCGCATGTTCCTCTGTTCAGAATACATAACAGTTAATTTAATGAAATATCTGCTGGCAAAATTCCTCCCCTAGCTGCGGGACTACTGTCTGTCTGTCTATCTGTCTGTCTAGACACTGTTACTGCTCTCATTACCATGGTATCTCGGTGCATCCAGACCCATGGATATCTGAGGAGGAGTTAATAAGCATTAGCTCTTGCTAGGTCTCTTCAGAGGATGCTTCTGCCAAACTGCAGGGGACAGCACATGAAAACAGCACGATTCCTGACTGTGATGAGCTGCCTGAAGAGCAGAGGTAGCAGGACAGTGTGGGAGCTCTGGCATCTATTTAGCAGTGCCTTGCTATCTGCCTCTGGCCAGGTGGCAGAGCATTCATGTGTTGGCTTATAAACAGGCGTTTTTCTCACTTGTGTGCAGAGACGAGCAAAGCTACTGCTACTGCAAGCTCTGTGCTAGCAAAGATGCCAAGGAACACCATGTGGAGGCGGGTGGATTCTGGATGAGAGAGTGGGTAAACAGAAAGGCTCAAGTGCCAGGGGTAGCCTTGGGGGCATTCCCTTAAGGAACAAACAGCAGCTGATTATTGGTAAGAGCTAGAAAGTAAGGCCTCACCACAGCAATTAGCTTCCTGACCTGGTCTAAGATATCAGCTAGACTTGGAACAGAAAGACCTGGCTAACCAGGTTATGTGCATGCCTGCAGCTGCTTTATTTTAAGGCTATAATTTCGGTCCTGAAATGACAGTCCATGTATTTACCCAGTTACCTGCAAAAAACAGAATCTCTTTTACTTTGCAGACTTTGTTTTTGCTGGTGCTGAGTGCAAGTCAGAAACATAAAACCACACCTTCTCAACACTTGATGCTCAGGGCTTAGATTCATAGCATGGATTCCCTCCACGTTACAAAGAAAACATCTACGATCCTTCACATGAGTAGGTTTTTAACTAATTGGGCTTGTACTTAGTCCCCACATACATTTGAACAACCACTCTGACCAAAAGGGGTGTAACTCTGGGAGCGCAATGTGGCCTCTGGTCCGTATAGATGTAGTAGGACATTTTAGCAGTCATTCTCTGTTTTCAAACTCCCTTCCCTTCACAGGGAGTTCCCATGCCTCTAACCTTTGTCACAAAAGTCTCTTCAGAGTGATAGGAAGATGGATGAGACTATGTGAGAAAGTCTAAGAATATATGCGAGTTCTCTGATATTTCTGGCATAAAATCTTTAGCAGGTATCGTTGTAGAAAAGGCTGAGTGTCAGGAAGGCATGCGTGCCTCCTAAATAACATGAACAGAACCATATCATCAGAAAAGTTTACATTTCATTCTGCAGCTATTCTTTGTGATTAACAAAGTAGATATGGAGTACCAGATTTCCTGAGAAATGTCAGATAAGAAGAATAAGAGAAGTAGTGCCTAGTTTTTCTGCACAGCTGTGATATATGCAGACACCAGCCTAGGAACTGTCCGGGAACTCTAACGAATCTCTCTGAGTTGTGTCTATGGTGCTGATTACCACCGTTCCTGCAGAAGCCACTTGTATTTGTGATTTGGAGATGTTTACAGCAGGCAATGAAATATTAGTCGCTATTTAAAAATGTACTGCATAATTGCAGAAGATAGCATGTTCCTGTTCCAATTAGGAGTGAATAGCTGTAATACCTGAAGAAGCCTTGTGCAGCATCTGTAGGTAAATACTGCTCTTTGTAAAGGAATCTACGCATAGAAAAATGCATAATAGATTTGTGAATGGTAAGGTTTAGATGCAAACTACTGAAGTAAGAGAATCACTGTTCCACGGAGAAATCTAAGCAGAGCTTGAGATGTTTTTTTCTACAGAGATGCAAAATATATTGCTAGCAAATTGTGCTCTCCTTAATTCCTTGTATATCAGTAGGGCAAGCAGAACCTGAGAAAAGTTGGTCTTTGTACCTGAGAAAAGTTTGTCTTTTCTCCCTGAGAAGAGTTTATCTACAACTCTTCATTGCAAAATATCTAGATGTGGCAACACTTCACTTTCAACTAATGCCTGACTTTGTACAACAGCCATACTTGAAGCCATTCTCCAACACTGAGGTCGACTGGCTCAAACAGACCACATTGACTCTTAAAAGAGCCTGAACAGCACAGCTGTAGCAACCCGTTTACTGACAATAGGACCATTCCCAGTAAATATCTAAACTGCCTGTGTTGAGATGTGCCCGAGCTGCTAGGTTACGTAGGGGAAATTTAGGGGCCTCTATTCAGCATGTACACAATCATTTGGCATGTGTATAGCCAGAGAGCAGATGGGTAGGCCTTCTGATGATCTATGTGTTGAAGGTAGCTGCTGAAAGTGCCAGTGCAGTGTCTAAATCCATGCTTTTGTAGATTCATCCCTTAACTTATGGAAAGCTCCCATTTTATTCCCACCCTAGAATTAATAGCACCTAATCAGCTTCTATGTATGTTGTGGCAATGTCAGGTCCCTACAGAAAGTGTCCATGAAATGAGTAATGAACTTTAAATAGGCTAAAACAATGCCACAGAGCTGTGAATAGATCTGGACAGTCAGTAAAAATGCAACCAGTTCTGCAGCTTCGTTTCATTCCTGCTTTTGGTGAGGTGTTGATAGGAATACAAGGGCTAAGTTCAGGGCTTTGATTAAGCAAAAACAACTCTTCTCACTAGTCAGAACTGCATTTGCCCATTCAAAGTCGGATTCTGGCCTAAGATCTGTGTACAACATGTTTTTGTTGCTTTCTTTGCATAATTGTACAGCACTGAAAGACCTTTGAAAAAACTTACTTTAAAGAAAGGAATAGAAATATGTATGGGGTAAGACTGCAGGCTTGCAAACAACAGGAGTACCTGAAAAACCCTCTGTTCTGCTATTGATCCAAAGGAGTGCTGGAAACATTACTATGGCAACAATTCTTACCCAGTGGAAGAAGCATGCCATTATCTGTGCATAGGAATAAAACGAGAGGAGGCATTTTTTCAGAGCTGTTGCCCACCTCCCCTCGACCACTAGAGATGCGCTGACCTTCAGGCATGAGCTCCTGCTGCAGGAGCTTTCAGTGAGATATGACCTACAAAATTATTTATTGGCCCATGCACAGAGAATAAAGAAATTGTATTGAGCAACAGAGTCCTGTCACAGAAAACAGCACTGCATGGAACTCCTGTTTTCTAAGAGTATCAAACATCTTCCTTACATCGTTAACAAGCTGGGTTCTCGTTGTGAATAAAAGAGATAAGGGTGCTCTGGCTCACTATGAGTGTTGTTTATGCCATGTGGTTCGATGCCACTTGAACCTTTCACAAGTACAGTTATTAACTCAAGAAACTAATGAGCATCTAATCTTGCCATGTTCTTATTGAGTATGAGTTCATGCTAAAGTACAAATCTGCTGGTGTTGTGGTACTGCCATTATTTGGTCTATTAATTAGCAACTAGAATAATAAAGTCAGCAAGAAACCATTTTGCATTATATGGCTAAATTGAAGGTCCACATCCCATGTAGCCTGAAGGCGGAATCAAAACTAATCGTATCTCAGGTGTTTGTAACACTTAAGAAGCTGTCTGCGGCTCCTAGCTGCATCTCTCATTCCCAGTTTCACATACGGGTACTTCTGAAGGAGGACGGTGACTCTGCCCACTGTTCCTAACCCTGAGGATGGGAGTGATACTGGCTACAAGTCCAGGCAGACTGTTCTTCCTGTAAATGGCTGAGGAAAGCGATTGTGTGGGAGATGGTGCCAAGCGAGGAGAGAAAAGGAGCAGCCTGGAAGAAAGCTTCCAAATACACACTCCCACTGCAGAAACACTTTATGGTTGTCCTGAGGCTGGGGAGAAGAACAAGCAGCTGCAAGCTCTTTCCAAGCCGTTTGTCTGCCAGGCTTCTCTCTGGGCAGCCTGTGGCACAGCCAGCTGTGAGAGCAACACAAGTAGGTGTAACAGCTCTGCCCACTCGGTAGCTCGCTGCTGCTCCAGAGCCACTTCACAGCAGGAGCCAAGTGCATCTTGCCCATCGCTGATGCTAATGTTATCTCTTTATTTTTTAGACCAGAAAAACAAGGAGGGTTAGAAAACCCGAGGGAGAACCTGGGCAGAGGATAGATTGTAGAAAGAGACCGAGACTAAGAGTAAGTATGTGAAGTACAAAGAAGGAATGGAAAAGACATTTGTACTAATAGAGAAAATACACAAAATGTCAGCCAGCCATTTACTAGGTCCCTGCCTAAAAAGCTGAGTTCCTGATTATTCTGTATAGATAATAAAGATCTATTTCTTCCAGAGAAGTATGTATCTCTGCTGGTCCTGGAAATTATTTGTCTTTCCTTTATGGTAGCTGTCTCCTGCATCCCATCACAAGCAGCCACAGTGGCATAGGATATGCATGCATCAGTGTTTATGTATAGGTACGCATTACGCATACACATACCTAAAAAAGTGTGTTGAAAATGTGTTGATGAAAGCAAAACTAGAACGCAGACTTGGATTTAACCTATTTCCTCATTCATTTTCCTGTCCCTAGAGATGGATCCTCTGTTCAATATTGACTTTTTTTTTCCGGTTCTAGATGACTTTGGGTTCTGAAGATATAGTAACTGGGGCTGTTATTAAGGATATCATTATTATTTTGACAACATTGACTTTGACAGCTTCATGAACTTTATTGAATAAGCAATGTTTCACTACCCGTCAGATAGTATTTTCACACTTCTCCAACTTCCTCTGCCTTCCGTGGTGCAATATCTGAGGATGTACCAAGTATTCTGTGAAAGTAATAATCTTTCCCTTCTTCCCTTTAGAAAAGCAACTTGATCAGTTACGGGAATTTTCTTCCATGTTTGCTGTTTCACACCTGACAGCAGGTGCGCTGGGAAGAAGTTATTAAGGAAAATAAGTTTTTTGACAATAAGTCAAAGAGATAAGACACACGTGCAATTTCAAATGCAGTGAAGCCTCTGCTCGCGTTTGGCTCCTGCAGAAATGTGTTTCACACCACCCAGGTCCAACCCTGCACTCAGGGCTGCGTTTCTTTATGCTGGGGAAATAAATGTGACTGCTGATGGAAGCTGTGCTCACTGATGGGGACACTCTCTCCCCGATATCTCAGTACACCTCTGTCCAGGGAGAGGGGAGGTGACAATACGAGGTCTACGTACAACGTGGGAGCATCGCCCACGCAGCCTGGTCTGGGGGTGCTCATGCCAGTAGGCTGCTGCATGCAAAATGCCGTCCTATGTGGCAGACGTGCCCAATTGCCACTTGCCCCTTTGAATGTGGGGGCTTTTCTTGGGCTTGTACAGCCCACCTTGCGTTAGGCTCTTGTATATTGGGGGTTGAAAGGCACCGTGAAGAACCTAAGGCGGTATTTTATGAAAGATGAGCCAGCCACAAAGATTTGAACCTCACTGAAGAACAAGAAGCTTTGGAAGCAAACAAAAACGTTATTACTCAGGACCACCTACAACAAGGAGACAATGGAGCACTACGAAGCCCACTGTTTATTTTATGAGAAAACCGTGCTGCAGCTGGGGCTCAGGAGCTCAGTGTTTCTGTCAGGAGCGATGGCAAAGCCAAGCGTCCACACACCGCTCAAAACCCCTTCAACACCCAACACGGGCACCGAGCCGGGCCGCAGCTGACGGCCCCCGGGGCCGGCTCCGGGGTCGGCTCCCGGTCCCGAGGGCCGATCCGGGCCGATCCGAGCCGTTCCGAGCCGTGCCGGGCCCCTTGTGACGCCTCCGCGGTCGCCGGGGCTCTGCGGTGGGGCGGCCATGGCGGGCGGCGCGGCCTTGCTCCTGCTCCTGCTCCTGCCCCTGCCCGCCGCCGAGCCCCCGGGCGCCGAGGACGATCGCGACTCGGAGGAGGCGGCGGCGGAGCCCCGGGGCGGTCTGGCGCTGCCGGGTGAGGCGGGGAGAGGGCTTCGTGTGGCAGGGCAGGCACTGACAGGGCTGCCCGTGCGAGGCTGGGTGTGTTGAGCAAAGGGGATGCAGGGGGTTGCTCCCCGGTGCCGGCGGTGGGATGGTGGCGGAGTTTATCGGGAGCTTTATTCGAGTCTCCCGATGAGCTCCCCGCGCCCCTATAGCTGCCCCTTGGTGTATCACGGTGGGCATGGGGCAGTGCTGCTGCCCCACGCTCTGACCTTCACCTTGGGGCCCCACCAGCACCCGGCGGAAGCGAGAGGACCCAGCTCACCGCTGGGATGTAGCATGCTGGCTGCCGGCATCTTTAGGAAGGCCTCTGTGGGGTTTTTGAGCATTTATTGGGGTGTTCCACACGTCTTGCGTGATGCGACTTGCAATTAAAACGCCATATAACGGGAAGGACTTCTGTTCTACATAGGTTTTACAAGGCTTCCAAATGTAGAGAGGAGCACAGGCTGCCTTTGCTGCGCTGGTACTAATTGCAGCCCCCTGACAGGAATGCAAATGCAGTTCCTTAGCACATTCTTATCTCAGCATGTGTGGGATTTACATATATAACTCCTATTAATGCTAATGGCAGCTATGTACATAATTCTTTTTGCATAGGGCTGACACTATATTTTTATCTGAACCTGATGCAACTGGAAACAGCCATCTTATATAAGTGGAAAGATCTGTAGTTTCTTATGGGAAACTTACTTAAAACGTTGCTTCATTTTAAATGTAGGCAGGAAATACAAGTAAAGGAAGGAATACAAGCTTTGCATTGTAATATGGATGGATGGTTCATAACATTCATGGCATGGATGGTTCATAACATTCATATAAAAAATGCCGTGTTGTCCGGAGAATTATCAGTGAATCGGTTTCCATTGAAGTTTCTTTATGTTGTTTTTAAAATTTCACTAAATCAAATATTTGATCAGAAATCAGGACCACTGATTCATGACTGACTTGTTAATGTAGAACCAATAACCTTTTAGTAAAGTTTATTGGAGTATTTTTACTTAGACAATACTGTATCTTTTTTATTTAGAACTATTGCCCATCAGTTCATCATTCTGATTCTCTGGCAAAAATGTCATGTTATGTGTTGTGGTGCTCCTGGAGCCAGAAGCATCCTTAAAGGGCACCATGGTTGGTATCTTACTCTATAATTGGAGAAGTTTGCTTTCACTGGCATCAAAGTCCCTCAGCCTTCTATTAGCAATATCTGAAGTTCACTTTCTCTGCTTGTTTACAATTTTTTTTCTTCTTTTATTCTTTTTTTTTTTTTTTTTTAGTTTGTGTCTGGATAGGAAATGACAGCTTCTTTCAGATACAACACCCTGCCATGGCTACACTTAAATTGACACATCAAAATTGAATTAACACCTACTTACAGGGTAGAGGTTTAGGGTTTATCATAACCGGATACAAATTGTCAGAAATCTGTTGGGCTGAGAATTTGCACCATCTGAAGCTGTCCTAGCCCTCCTTCCTGCGTTTTTTGCACACTTACATTTATTGTGCACACACAAACAAGCATATGTCATGTTGTACCAAGTTGTAAACTGTACCAAGTTGAAAACAGGCATTTTAAAACAGGACTGTATTTAGACTCTAGACAGGATCCTTACATTCCCCTCCTTCTCTGTGGTGCTGTGATTGTTGTTGAATGACTGTCCCATTAATTTAAAAGAAGCAAATGGAAACGTGATAGGACTGTCTTCCTATCATATCATGGATGGGGACTGTCTTCTAAAGAAGTGATTATTTTGCAAGGCTCATTAGATAATGGTGTTTGAGGCCACACAAACTGTTTTACAGGTTGGTTCTGTTTTCATAGGATTTTAAATCTTAGCATTTTTCCTCATGCTTTGACTAAGGTTGGAGTCTTACTTTAGTATTCGACTGGATAGTTAAGTTATCGCTTAAGGATTGTTGTTCATACGCTATAAGACTGTTCTGATGAGCACGACTTATATGCTGAAATAAATGTCAGAACCATAGAGACAGTTAGAGATAACAGAAGAATAAGGTTTTGATGGCTCATTTATAATGTTGGGAAAAAGAGTTCAGTATCAGTTTATCAACGTGGAGAATTCAGTGTGCTGCTGTAGTGTAAATCCTTTACAATGGAGGAATAAAGCTTCTATGTTTGTACGTCAGTGACAGCAAGAGAAATGGAACCATTCTGTTTGACCTGAGATATTTAAAGTTTTGGGTAGTGTGTGAAAAATGTAAATGTTGCACAAAGATTTAGTAGCAAGAAGTGATATATAAACTTGCATTGCTGCACAGAAATAACATTTTGTAAACATAAATCTTGAATATAAAAAACTGAGAGACAGCGAAGCAAACTTTACATTAGTAAGTATTTGTTATCAGAAAAAAAATAATCTGAGTAGGCAGGACTGGCAATGCAGACTTGTAAAAACAGTCATAGTGACTTGTCTGTTCCCTTCACATTTGGAAGAACTGAAAAGACCCATTGCTTATTTAATGAATAATTTCCAAAGGTGCTTCACTAAGTTTGTCTGTGGAACAATTACTGTATCTCAATATCCTTATAAACAAACATTCAAATCGCATGCTGTTAGGAATAAAATATATAATCCAGATTTGAATCCCAGATGGAGACAAGAACCTTTTGCTTCTGTACATTCTGTGAAATCCATTCTGTAACCTTAAAGTACCATAAAAAATGGAAGGAACCCAATCACAGTGATTAAAAGCCCAGCACCTAATTAAAATACTGTACCTGGTTGACTCATCTTCGTGCTAGCTGTCTAAACCTGACCTTGAAGTGTGATGGGGAAAAAATCATGTAGCAAGGCTTGTGTTAGCCAGAAAAAAGAAAAAAAAAAAGGAAATGAGTTGACTGAATATTGTTTAATGAAAATTTTTCTTAACTCGTTTCAAGGAAGACCTGTAATTTGCATAGGACCTAGACGTGGCATTTTCCTGAGCATTGGGAAGACAATTTAACATCATATGCTGATTTATAAGAAAAATACATTTTTTCCTCCTAAAGAATCATCTTAAGGTTTAAGTATGAATGCTATTCACATTGGATTTTATGATAAATTTTTCATAAATGTCTGGTTTTTCTGGTTTAGTTCATGAAAGCAAAAACGTTGGCAAATTTCACATTTTAGCTAAAAAGTAGTAAAGATTTCAAGGAATGAGTTTCCTGTTAATTGGGCATTTCCATCCCTGTCATTGTATTAAAGATGTAACTTTAGACTTTGTGTTCAGGTCTGAATGCCCTTGAGTCCATGGAGCTAGAATTTGGAGTATGCACAGTTACATGTGGTAAGTAACAAAGCAGATGAATAAAACATATTGTCCTTTGTTTTTTGGGAAAAAAAATGCTAACTGTAGCAATTTAGCAGTTGTAATTTGCTTGCCCTCGTTCACCTCTCATTGATTTCAATTGCCAATAACTATAATTAACAAAAACAATCAGGCTGATTGTCATTAGAAGTTTAGGTCAGATCTGTTGTTTTATTAAATTCACAGCCTGCAAGCTCCTATTTTAAACCAGTTCCCTACGTTTATTGGCACATGAGCTGCCTTCCCCAAAGTAACAATTTTCGCTATTTGTGAACATCTGTGAGATGTTCAGAAGATGAAAGATCTTCTGATGCTTCTCACAGATGTCTTCCCACATACAATATTGCCAAAAAATTGCTTGCCTGCAGTAGCCTGTTCTGTATTCCACATTTATACAATTTATAAATCGTGCAACAGAGAGGAGAGGTATCATTCTGGAGTAGGAGGGGAGAGAGGAAAAATGAGTTGAGCCTTAGGAAGACATCTCTGTTTAGGGTGGTGATAGAATCTGCTGTGAGGTAGTAATTATAGTGCTTAGGAAGCAGTCTTGAATCAGAAATGCCATTATTTTTTTTTCTGAACAATTTCTGCTTCTTGTAAGACCATAGGAAAGAGAAAGAAGAGGTTTTGCCCCCATTAGTCTGAAGTTTTCTAGAGTATGCCTTCTTTTTTTTTTTTTCAGCCACTTTTGATATTTCCAGCGAGATAACTGCCTTGAGTGCTTCAGGGAAACTATTTCACATAGGATATTATGGTTTTAGAAAAAAAATAAAAATCTTGCTTCTACATACTTTAATATTTCCCTTTCTTCATAATTTCAAAGTTGGTTATGTGTTTGGTATACCCCTACTGTATATGTATCCCCGTACCCCCATACCCCATGCTTTGAGGTACACATTTTTTGGATACTGAGAAACTGCTCCTCATGTCCAACACCTCTAGAAGACCTCTCAAATGTTCTTTATTTTCAGAGAATTTCAGTCAGTTTTGCCTCAGTTTTATCTTGGGTCCCTCAGAGGTAACGTTTAACCCCTTTAATGTTGGAAATTATATACTCTTACTGAGAAGGCAGGAAATGAAAGCTCTAACAAAAAGAAAAGAAAAGAGAAAAGGCATCATCTCATATCTGGACTTAATCCATGTTTGTAGCCCTTATTCTAGTCTGGTCTACCATTCTAGTCTACCAACAATGCATTGCATGTTGGTATGTTGAAAGGCTGAAAGGTACCTTATTAGTTCTTCCAGTACAACTGTGAACCCTTTGTCTGCTTCAACTTCTTTCTTACCCCTTAGATTCATCTGTCTAGCCTTTTATATTTGTTGCTTTCGGAACTGACACCACTGTCTTAATTTTCCCCAGTACCACTGTGGCTCAGATCCATTGCTTCTCTATCCGTAGTCCAGGTTTACAGAGACATTAAAGCATAATTAAAACATGTTAAAGATGTCTTGTCATATCTGCCTTGGTTTTGCATTAGTCTCATTGTTGTCTTGCTGTTTTGGCCACTGTTACCTCTAGATTTCTCTCATAGCTGCTGTTTTTCAGTTCTCTGTGGGTCACCCTTCCTGCCCTCCCAGTCTGTTAATTGACATTTTTCCAAGGTGAACTTCATTTAGATCATTTATTTCTCCTGCATCCAGGCCATTTTTCTGCTAGGTTAGCTTGGATGACTTGGTGAAGTTAAGAGTTCCTTTGTTAGAGCATCTCAGTAGATTAATTTCATCAGCATTGGCAGCTACGAAGAAGAGGTAGAGAAAGGAAACATGGGAATAAAAGAAAAAAGCTGTCCAAAAGGAAGAAGCAGAGGAGTGCTAAGAGAACTTGCAGATCTCATTAAAAGAGCTTTTTGCATCAACCTTTTGAGTGTGATATACTTCCCCGATTTTAATATTGCAGTAGATAACACATGGGGAATTTTTTTCCTGACGAATGTGATTACAGTTAGCCCAGCACCCAGATTTTATCAAGCCATCCTTTTGGATTTTCATAGGTTCCCTGTCTTTTTCGTTAGCTAAAAAAAACCTACATGGCCCTGAAGAAAGAGGAATGCCTTTAATAAAAGTGTCAGTTCATTGCCATTTACACCTCTGTCTCTGCATCCATGAGATGAGACATTTTCTGGAGTGGAGAACGATCCTCGTTTTGTGTCATTTTCAGTAAGTGGTGTTGTCTCCCTCTGTCACTTGAAGTACTGTTTCACGAGGAACATGACATCTCTGAAACATTCTGAAATCCATCGGTTTATATAATACACACTTAAGAAAGGCATAGGCTTCGTAAATGCAATATTCAAACCAATTTCCTGTTTATTATTATACTGCAAGGAGGGAGGGGGGTTAACTCTCCTCTTTCCATGCCTGTTAGTAAACAAAATACTTCTGGGAAAAATGGCAAAGCCTTCTTCTGTTTACTGGGCCTAAACATATTATTCCTGCCTCCCCCACAAGCTATGTCATTCCAGTGAACTGTGTACACACAGTTTGGCAAAAACAATTAGAGCACTTGTTTTGAATTTGTTCGTAATTGTTAAAATGAGGATGTTCCCATTGAAACCCTGATAACGAGACCGAACATTTTCTGCCTACCTGAACGTGGCGTCTGGAATTTTCCTTTACACATTTGTGACAGGTTGTCTCCTGTTCTTTGCCTTCAGTAGGAACCTCCACGTTGCAGGTAGAGTCCTGGTCAACCCTTGTTGTCACCTGTTTCTCATACGAAGCCCTGTGTTATGGACCACTGGGCTCTTGGAGGCTTCATTCTGGAGTCTGTTGGAGGAACTCCAGTATCATGGGCTGGCACTTACCATTAAGGCTCCCCAGTCCCAGTCCTAATCCCAGTCCCAGGAGGTTTTAGAGCCATTGGTTTCTGTTGACCTTGGTGGGAGCTGAAGACACACAGACAGTCACAAGACTGGAGGCAGACTGAGTTGGCAGCCTGTACAGTGTTCTCTGTGCCATCTGATTTGAGCATGTAAAGGCCAGGAGCCCAAAAGCTTTGATTTTTAAAGTGAATTAACTGTTTTGCAGAACATACATTAGCTTCCTTTCAAATTCTTTTTCTGTAAGGAAAGTTCTGAATTCATATTAAATTCTTTTTCTGACACATAGGGGTGTGATGATTCTAAGGATCTGGCTCCCTGTGGTGCAGAGCCTGACAGACGTAGATGTTGTCTTAAAATCTTAGATACCCACATGGGATGGCTTTAGCAGGCACTCTAAGAAGATCTGTTTTTCCTGGTATTTGGTAGATACATCATACTAACATCCAGGATGAAGAAAGAGAAAGCAAAAAACAGCATGGAGAAGATGAAGAAGTGCAGAGCATAAGATTTTTATTTTTTTCCCCCAAAGGGATTGGCATTCGAGAAGTTCTGTTAACGAATGGATGCCCTGGGAGTGAAACAAAATGTATTGTCGGTGTGGAGGAATGCCACGGGCCAGTGGACTGTGGGTGTAAGTGGAACACTGTGATACAGTAATCAAAAGCAAATAAGTTGATTCAAAGGAAACATCCTTATTCTTTGTGAGTGTGGAGGAAGTGGAATGAATTGATTGTATTCCACCCTCCAATTACCCTGCTAAGCAGTCTGGTAATGTTTAAGATCTCATTCTGAACCGATGTGCATTTGGTTTCAAGCCCCTGTAAAATACCATTTTTCTGCTATTAGCTTAGTTCCAGATATTTCACCAAGCAAAAACAATATTTGAAGTAATTTTAAGGGAGAAGATAATTTCGAAGTAACATTTTGTGGTTTGAAGAATTATGAGCTTTATGGTCTATACGGAGATGTTTCATATAGTTGAATATACCTATTAAAATTCCTCCTGTAGTGGGAAGACCAATTTCTGAGAACTCTGAAAGCGTGATGATGACTTGTATTTATATACCTCCTGAAAATCGATTTAAATATGTTTGGAAGATCTTAACTCCAAACAAGGTGAGTAATTGAACCCCACTTTGTGCAGAAAAATGGCATGCTGGATGTGTTTACTACATGCTCCATATGAAACATCCAGATGCCTGTGCTGATTACTTCGTTTGCTGTCACAGTGCAAATAAGCCCTGATTTCTCACTGGCGAGCTGGTAATATAAGGGCTTAATTGGCTTTGCACCTTTATGCAGCGTCAATTTCCTCTTTATGTAAGGGAGACGATAATTTTAGAGAATACTGTTTCTTTACTCTTATTTTAGAAAAATTGGGCCCAATGACTGGTGAGTGATTACACATTAGCAAGTCACAACCACATTGCCCTTCCCACTTGTTCAAGGAGGTGCTGCAGAGGTGGGAGGAATTTTCCCAGGGTCTGAGAGGTCCTGACAGGCTGAAAAACTGATGGATTAGAATGAGCACTTTTCAGTGAGTATATTTGGAAAGAGACAAACCATTTTT
Organism: Cygnus atratus; assembly: GCF_013377495.2. Lineage (NCBI taxonomy): Eukaryota > Metazoa > Chordata > Aves > Anseriformes > Anatidae > Cygnus > Cygnus atratus. The sequence continues at coordinate 38,558,810 of NC_066364.1, forward strand.
TTTTTAATTTTCTTTTGCATATGGATAGACAGCACACATTCTTCCCAATGATTCAGCTGTTATGGAAGTGCGCAGAGATACGCGTCCAATTACTTACCAGTGTGAAACTCAAGGAAATGAAAGTGTAATTGCCTCCGTAAAATATACAGTGCACGCAACAACTGGTAAGCTCATAGAGACACTTACAGACTTCTAGTGTTATGGCCTTGTGTTTGTTATGTGGCATTCAATCATCATAGGATTGCACGTCACCAGTGGCATATAGGCAGGAGCTTGTGTGCTGTGGTAATGACTGTCATGAAATGCAGGCCAATAAAAGAGGCATAAAAAAGGAAATGACAGATTGGGAATGAAGAGGTTGCTTGTGGTAAACATGAGTATTTTCTTTACCTTTATAAAATCTCAAGCTAAAATAAGGAGGTTCTCCTATTACCTACTCGTTTGTTGCAGCAACCAAGTTGGTTAACATAGACTTCTTTTTGTCTCACTGAGCTACATAGAACCAGCAGCACGCTGGGCAGTTCTGCAGTTAAGTCTCCTTTCCACTTCAGTCCTGAAGCTGAAAAACAACCTTTTGTGTTTTCTGTTTAGCTGCCATCTGGAATTTGCTTATGCACAATATATTTAGGGAAGCTTAACGCTGAAAAGAATACCTGGTGAAACAGTTCCCCAGTAACATCTTTCTCCCCTCCTCTGCTAATGGGATATTTGCTGACTCCATCAGGAAAGCTTTTTTCCTTTCTCTTCAGTACGATGGGTTATTTATTTCCTGCGTGTCTCCTGAGGTTCTTTCTGCCTTGTACAGTAATGAGGAATTTATTTCCTAAATCCATCTGGTAGTCACAAAACATCCAAATCTTTGATTATATCAATTTGCTTTCTTTTTCTTTTTATTATTTTCTTCTCCCACTATTCAGTTTCTACATTTCTTTTTATACAAAGAGGAAGTTTCCTTTTTGAGACCTGCATTAGCAGAGCACATAATCTGGTTTAGTTTTAAACATGCAAATAGTCCTATTGACTTGAGTTGGTGAGTCATCAATAGGACGACTCATGCTCTTGAATTTAACCTGTGATTAAGTCCTTTTGGTGAAAAGTGGTCAGATGAAACCCATCCGACAGATGACCTACCGAGAACTTCTTACAAGGTTTGAGGCTGTTGGTTCAGAAACTATTTATGACTAGACAGAAATATGAAGAAGACAAGATCTAAGGTTTATTAAGTAATTTAGGAGTGGATTGTCATGATTAGTGACAGATTAGCTTCCTTTAGGTTTGTAGAGGCATTTAGATATCCAAGAGTTTCTGGGCTTTACTTCCCCAAGAGTGCCACTGTTTGGACTTCTGAAGTTATTAGCTCTTAATTAGGTACATGGAAAGAGTTATCAGCAGAAGTTTTGATTGAGAATGTACTAAGATTTTCATCATGTAGATCTAGTTTTGTTGTCTGTAGATGGTCAGAAATCTAGTGAGTTCAGAATACTGCCTAAATTAATTAAATGTATTGCCAATTAAAATAGAGCTGGATGGTAAGAAACAAAGACAAAAACTAGGACACCTTACCTCCTGCCTCTTTTTTCCCAAGCTCAACTTCACTGCTCATTCCTGGCTCTTCTAACCCACCTCCCTGAGCACCACAGGAGGATGGGGAATGGGAGGTTGGGGTCAGTCCATAACAGTTCCTCGATGCTACTCTTTCCTCCTCACACTTTTCCCCTTTGGGTCTACCACAGGCCACAGTCCTTCAGGGTAAACCTGGCCCAGCATGGGCTCTTCAAGGGTTGTATTTCCTTCAGGGAATCTCTGCCTGCTCTGACATGGGATGCTACGCAGGCTTCAGTGTAGATCTGCTACAGTATGGTCTTCCATGGGCTGCGGGGGAATCTCTGTTCTGTTGCCTGGAGCACCTCTTCACCTCCTTCTTCCCTGAGCTTGGTGTCCTGTGTATTTTTACCTCCTAAATGATTTTTTTTTTTTTTGCCACCAACTGAGATGATTCTGATCATTTCTCTGGGTCACTCAAATGAATAAACTTAAGTTTGTATTTTGTCTTTCTCATTACCTCGATCCCTCCCTATTCTGTTCCACAGGTACATTTCTTTGTGATAGTGCCAGAACTGCAGAATGGAGCCAAGGAAGTGGAACTACGCTTGCTTGGTGGCTGTTATTTCTTCTTGACACTTTCCTAGAGAGAAAGACTTGAGGTGGTCAACAGGGCTAAAAATAATCAAGACACCTGATAAGGAGTAAATGTATTTCCTTTGGTGTCATCCTTTCTACTCTCTCCAGTGCTCTGTTGTTTTACTTGTGTGAACGGCAGTGGTCAGATTGAGAAAAACCATCTGAGAACCTGACCCCAAAGACAACACTTGAAAATACATAGCATGACGTTCTGCTTCAGATTTTAATGCATGTGAAGTGGGGAGGATGTATTGCAAAAAGACAGGTAAAGCCTTAAATGAATGTGGCTATATTTGCCACTGCCACGTGGCAAAACTTCTTATGAATTGATTTTCATACTGTGCACGGAGAACCTCCATGTGTCCTTTACCAATGATCACTGCTCTTCTCAGTGACCTTTTGTTGAACAACAGTAATGACCTTTTTGTATGAGTGAGTGGTCTTTAGTAATTTTCTTCTTCCGTTTGTTTGCAAAACTGTTCAGACTGATGCCTTTTTGTCTTTTATAGCAAGAGAAAGGTAACAGAGATGTACTTTATCTTCAAAAATTGTTGACATCTGTGCAAGGAAAATCCCATCTTTTAATAACTGACATTTCTTCATGTCCTTCTTACTAAATCACTACCCTGGAATACAGTAGAGGGTCTTGTTTCACACTCCCACCCATTACGTTGTTGGGTGTTTTGTGAAGACTTTGGAGCTGGAAGGCAGTTTGTTCATATTTACTAATAATAGTCCTGTGAGGAGGGAGGAAGGACTTTGCAAGGGAGGAATGTGAGAGCAGAGAACGATCCTCATTACCACGCTGTGTGAAGGGTGTCAGCCTTCTGCGATCCCAGCTGTGCCCCCAGCTCCACACTTCCCATGGGCGGAAGAGCGAGTCGGTCTGTGTGTGTACTGCTTCTGTGGAGAAGATGGAGGCAACAGTGTTAACTGTTTCAGAGGCCATTCCAGGCCTCACTTCTCTTCTGTTTGTTTCCTGATAATGACTTCAATGCCAGAGCTTCCTGTAGAGGCAGAAGCCACATCTCTGTGATGGGTTACTGTACAAATGCATGACCAGCATTACTGTGTTGTCCTTGTGTTTGCACAGAAATGAAATGGGGAATCCCAGTGCCCGAGTGCAACAGCGTGGATCCTCTGTGTGTTTCTGTGTGCAATCCTGCTCTCACATTTGCATGTATCCATGCATTTTTAATATGTAGGAAAAGTCTTAGAGATAATCTGGAAGGGAAACAGAAAAAGCTTTGCATCATCATTATATTAAGGGGGAAAAAATAGTCTGCAGAGGCAGAAACTCACTGCCCTCTGCCAAACTGATACATGCTTTCTGGATCTGAAAACTGGTGGAAAGAACTCGTGTTGGCTGCTGGACCATATAAACAATTGGTTGAGCAGCTGCTTGTAGATGGATCACTGCTGTACAGTTGACATCATGATCTAGGAGGAACCCCAGCTCAGTGAAAAACATGGGGGAAGAAGAGGATGAAGAGGAATGGTGCTGCTGGCAGAGGTAGTGGTGTTTCCTTTTGATAGAAATGATGCAAGAGACATGTTGTAGCAGGAGACAATCTGCTTGAAACAAGTAGGTATGTTATCAATCTCTTCTTGCTCTGTAAAACCCTAGAAAATTTCCAGTGGAGGTACATACAACTTTAGGAATTTCTTTACAGTGTAATTGTGGAATATATAATAGTGTTTTTCTTCATCATTCTTAAGGGCAAAGTAGTCCACAGTAGACTTCAATAAGTAGACTTCAAGTTGAATGACACTGAACTAAACCTCACATGTTTAAAAAGTAGTTGTTCTTCCTACTTGTATTAAGCAAGAGGATTTAAAAAAAAAAAAAGCTGATGTAAATATGTCTTTGTAACCTTTTCTGATAGCTGAAGATGTTTCTAAGGCATATTCTGGCTGCAGCAAAATTCTCACTGCCTAATTGGGAATGTTGCCTGGACTGAGTGCAGTCAGGGGCTTAAAAGTGCTCCTGATGTGAATCAGTTTTTGCTCATCGTAAAACAGCTTATCGGGAAGCTGCTTTTTGGTCTGTTTCCTGTTTGCATTTTAAATGTGCGTTTACTTGGAAGGAAATCCCTCTGTATTATCAAGTTGTCTCTTGGGCAGTTCTAGATCTTGACTACTGGAAGAATTTCCTGCCTAGGAAGAAAACGAGCAGATCAGCAGTGGATAAGAGAAAGTTTGTTTTCCTCTTCAGCAGGCTCTTGTTACAGCCTGTAAGAAGAGGTATTCTTAGAGGTCTAAATTCACATTTTGTCAAGGGGAAAAATACATTACATTAATGAAATTGCAAAATCAAAGACAGTTTTCATTAATGTCCATTCCCCACAACTGCGTGTGATTCTAAAAAGACTGTCCAGTCATTGAAATGGATTGGTCTAAAAGCAATTAGCTCTGCATTGTGTGAAAACCCCAGTATTTAGACTTACCATGTATGATATTCTTAGCTAGTTCACCATTCTTACATGTCTTGTATCTTGCAGAAAGATCAGGAGAATCCTATAGGCAAGCTGCGGTTTAAGAATGTCAACAAATTCTGTGATGCAGGAGAACGAAACTCAAATGATGTGATGGAAGAGTTGCTTAGATGCTACAGTGATGACAGTGGCACAAGAGCTTCTGTAGAAATAGCAATGCAATAGAAATAGAAATGGTTTTCCTACAGTCATTCTGTTACAGAGAATACCAACCAGTGTAACAAGAATTTTGTGTACCAGGGAGCAATGAGATACCACATTACAGTCCTAGAAACTCCTATCAGGGAAAATGAAAGAAAATTAAGGTTGGCCTGTGTACAGTTGTCAAACCTGGAGGGATCTGGAAAGATGCACTGTAGTTCATTGATTTGGCTGAGTGTTGTTGAACAAATAATTTCAATTAAATCTCAGACCAAGGTGACTGGGTTTGGTTTCCAGGCATTTTTTTATCTAGGGTCAAAAAATAGATGGGGGAAATTGGTTGACCATCTTCAACATTTTCCACTCTTCCTGGATTTGTTAGAGTCATCTCCTAACTGGAATCTTTGGTCTTAGATAAACAGCTAAAATAATGGCAGGGCCATTGGTTTCCTTCAAAGTATTCCAAGGCTGAGCAGGTTGTAGCATTGCAGAATGCATTTTTACTTGAAATCCTTTCTACGTTTTTCACTTCTCATCTTCATGCAGCTGCTCCTCGCTATGTGTTCCTGGGCCATGCAGAACAACTCCATTCCGTGCTCAGTGGTTATTTGCTTTAAATAAAGGCATCGCAGACCTAGATAGAGACAGGGAGCTGAAAAGCAGTGCTTAAGTTATTGAATCCAGTTCTTTGTTAGCGTACTCTCTTTCTGCTTCGTTATTAGTGTTAGTATTGCAGCAATTAACGTTGTTAGCATTCTCCTGTATCACGGTGGTTCCTTGGTGCCTCAGTTGTGGATGACAGAGCACCTGGTACCCGGCACAGAAGAAAGAAGTCAGCCTGCCTTGAGCCGCAGACAGTCTGTGGTAATTCTTGTCTCTCTGTCATTCATTTATCTTACTTGAACATGTCTTGAAATCTTACATTAAAGCATTTCCCAACGCAAAAGCATTGTTGTATCAGTCATTCTTAACAAGTACTAAGTAGATACATTTTCCTCTCCTTGATTTTTTTCCTTGTTGGTCTTTAGGAACTGCAGTCCCTTGTGTTACACAGCTATAGGTAGTATTCTGAGAGCTGTCCCACTCTGACTAACACTGAGATTAGCTTGTGTATGTGTGTGTAGTGAAATCCCTTGCGTACTCTTAATGTTTTGGCTAGTTATTTCCTGCCGAAATATGGCTTTCCAAGGTCTGATCTTTCGGTCTGCCATTTAAAACAGTAGATCTTCTCGGATGTTAAGAGTGGAAAGAGTGGAATTCTTCCAGCCAGATGTAGATGTTTGCATCTGAGATCTGTATCCAGACTCCTTTACAGTTAGTGGAATGTTACTGATGAATCATAAAGTATTTCATCTTGTCCTGGATGCCTAAACCAAGTCAACGGAAGGTAGCTTGGAAGTGCCAGTTCCTTTCCAAAGCCTATAGAGACAACCTAAGACAGCTATCACAAATATCTACATAGTGAACTATCTTAAGTGAGATGTGTTCCACTCCACATGCCTTGATGTCCATTTCTTTGCATCTTCTTTGGTTAGATGCAAAGAAGGTAGAAAATGTTACTATTCTGACTTCTGCTGATTTCATAAAAGCATGAAGGTCGTAAAAGATGTCAGCGAGGTAAAGAATAAAATCCTGTTCCTTCTCATTTCTGTTCATGACATTAAAAGCCTGATTCATCTGAAAATTTGAACATAATAATGACCATGTATTTTTTTTTTCTTCAGAGCTGCAAACAAAACAATCAGAGAGAATAGACACAGGACAATCAAGGAAAAAAAGGGCAGACGCCATTCTGGTGTTTTGCCTGGTAACTGGAATCATTTTCACGGTTGGCGTGATCTTTGCCATCATCTTTATAATTCTTCACTGGTAGGTGGACAGCATACAATATGATTTATGTGTTACTTGATCAAAATATGATATTACTGATGACAAACATGACCTGGGGTGAACTATTTAAGTTTCTCTATAGTTTAATATTTGTGTTGCCAGTAAAGAAAACATGAACAAGCTTCTGGAGATCAGGCAGAAGTACTTTACAAAGCAGTTACAGTGACTGTTAATGGGAGGGAAATGATTAGAGCAATTTTTGTAAACCTACTTAAATGTGCGTTTTTGTTTAATTCTTTTTTCCATTTCAGGGCAATTGTAAAAACTGTTTTGGAATCAAAAAATGGGCAAGATGACACAGTCGAAAAGCTGACCATCAAAAGTTCACAGAGTAACATGTAGTAAGTAGCGTCCCGCTCAGGGTCAGCATTGCTTTTTGGAGGAACTGGGAGTCTGCACCTGCAGCTACAGTGTTCTCACCATCTGCATTAGCCACAATACAAGAAGTGCCAGAGCCATCACCCACAGAGAATGAAGTACAGAAGTCCTTCCAGCAGTTGCATAATGAACAGAATTAGAGAAAAAAGAACAATCGGATTACACAGGAACAGGATATAAAGAAGATTAATATATGCTTGGAATACTGGTTTTAAGAAATACTTTTTACAGTTCATTCACTGCTTTGGATTACTGAACCTTAAATAAAATGTGTAAAAATACTCCTATTTTAAGGTGGACATCACTTCCAGGTAGTATAATAGTCTGAGCACGTCTGAACTGGAGAACCAAACCCAAATTTTTGTGAGGATGTTGACAACAATTTATTTAACACCTCTTAAATTGGAGGCGATGTTAATCTACACTGTGTGAAACGGGGCACATAGTCTAGGCAAAGACTATGTTTTGTAAAATGCTCCTTATCTCCCTGATGGTCCTCAAATATGTAGTCACTGTAATCCGGTGTCTTCTAGAGACATAGGATAGTGTGTATTGTTAGGGAAGATCACTAAAAGGTGTTTCATAAGCGTCATTAATTTTTTACCTTCACATTTGCACATGTAACCATTTCTGCCATCAAGGGCACCAAAGCTTGTGAACAGAAGAGTAGTCCCCTGGGTTCAGACCAAGGGTTCATCTACCTCAATCAAATCAATGGACAAAAAAGGATGTGAAGGGAAGAGTATGAAAACAAGACAAGGTTGTATGATGTTTTCCCCATGTATTCTTCCAGCCTCCAGCCACTTAAAGTTTTTCTAAACCAGACGCAATTTGCAAGCAGTTAAGAATCTTGAATGGACTTCTTTTCCATGACTTTGTTCAGTGTCCCCTTGTACTTAGTAAGCTTCTGTCACATCAGACATCCTCTGATGAGGAGATCCAGAGCACAAAAACATCTTTTGTCCATTTTGAACCCAATTCCTGATAACTTCATTTGTTGCTCCTGACTTCTCGAAAGGGCAGTGAACTGTCAATCGGTACTATCCTCTCCCTGAAAGGGACTGTCCTCTAGGTCTCTAACATATTCCTTGGTTATTTTCTTTCTAGCCTGAAAAATGTAAGCTTTCTTAGTGATTCTTCATCCTGAAGCTGTACCATACCTCTGACCATCCTTGCTGACCTTCTCTAACCATCCTCAATTATGTGATTGTCGTGTTTATGAAGGTGCTTTCTATTTGTGTAAAACATTGTTTGATGCAAGTAAAAAAAAAAGAGCAGATAACATATTGAAAAATGGATTGCGGAGTGATTAAAATATTTAATAGATTTTATGATTGATTTTTTTTCTTTGGTAGAAACTCTGAAAAGAGGCCGAATATTGAGCGCTCCAGGTTAAAGAATGCTTCTCAGTAAAGAACATTGAAAAAAAAAATAGATTGGAGGTAGTAACTCATCCTCTCGAAGAATTCCTGTTCTCTTCAGTTCCTCTATTGCTGCAGATGTTTAACTGCACCATCTGCACATCCTTAAAAAGCATTATCATATTTTTCAGAGATACATCATTTTGTTTTCTGTTTAGTGAAAAGATCATTTACATTTTTGCAATAAAACATCATATTCAAAAATGACGTGCACTTAATTCTATAAAAATATCTTTTTTTAAAAGGAAATGGTATTTTTGGTAACACTGTCATTAGCTATGTCATATCATTTGGTGGACAAACCTACAAGTCTGGCAATGTTAAGAAGAAAATACATAGAGAAGGAAAGAGCAGACAATAGCACTTCTGCAGTTCGCAAAACTAGATTATGCATTCCAGGTGAGTTTTTGATCCCATGCAGTCAAAGACAGGCTATTGTGGTGAGTCTGGGATTAGGTCTCAAATGCAGGTCTCAAAAATAGACCCAAACCAGTGGTTGTTACTCGGGGAATTGTTCCCACTGAAGTTGTGGGAAATATGAAGCCCTACCACCAGCTCTGTGACTTCTGAACTCTTGTTTTCGTGCTGTAATTTAGGTGGGGCGTAACCAAAAGAGAGGGAATTAAACTACTCTTTTTTCATAAGGATGCAAAGGATACAACCTTTTTGTATTTTAATAGCATTAGCAAAGAACCTCCAGACTTCCTTGGGTTGACGTTTTGAAGGTTTTAGATTTCCATGGTTTGCTGGCAAGTCCACCGAAAAGTAATAGATACATAGTCTGAGTATTCAGAAAATGAAATTCAGGAAAGGCTGAACTAATCCACACTGGAGCATGGGGGGCCTCAGGGTAGATCAAGCAGCTTTTGCTCTTTATTGGCTCGTATTTTATAAAATATGATTACCTTCTGCCTTTTTTCACTCTCTTATAACCCCTTAGAGCTTTCTACAAAATAGAAAAAAAATATATCTCTAGAATATTTGATGCAGAAACTGTAGCACAAAATGTGGAAGAGTGCCTTGCTGCTCAACAGATAGGGTAAACGTGCTGTTTGTTCTGCTGCCGAAGCTGCAATCAGAAACTCAGAGAAGTGGGGAAATTCCTGAAGGTTACTCTGGCCAAGCAGTCATCACACAACCACTGTGTTATCATTCTCTCGCCCTAAATGTGAACCTGAACGGATCGCTCTTTGTACCGCATGCACTATAAAGCACACAGAAAGTGCAAAATAATTGTCTTAATATAACCCCTATCAACCTTCTCTGACTTTTGATCCCATAATCTGAAAAATATACTTAATAGTTTGGCAACAGAGTGAACAGCTATGACAGATAAAGGACATCCAGAAATAAATGCTGTAAGTATTTCTAAAGAGATGAAGAACATGCTACAATCTGCTCAAGCACTTCTGACAAAAAGTATTCACCATCTACGATATATAACTGTCCTTGATGCAACTCCTTTTATCTGCAATGCCTAAGAAATTCAAAGATTGTTTTTGTTATTTTCCGGTAGTGGATTAATTAAGAGAACCGACAAGGGTTTCTCCATTTCCATAGGTTTAAGCACAGTATTTCCACCTCCTCCACCTTGCTGACTGCAGTGGAAACCTTATGTCTGCTGCTCACCCCAAGCAATGAAGTTTTCTTATTCTCAGGCCTGAAGCATGTGCCCAGCTCCTGTTAAAGCCCGTGTCACTTCAGCACTTGAAGTGAGATTTGCTCCACTTGTGAGAGGCACAGAGGAACCAGAAGGAGAAGGCAGAGGTCACATGAAAATATTGGTGTGATCTCGGCAGTTTGTGCTGCCTGCAAGAGCTTTTGGCCGATGCAGTCTAGGCAGCCTCTCTAGTCTGCTCTGTAAAGTGCGGTCCGTACAGAAATCCCAGTGTCCTGGGAGCTCGTAGCTTTGCCCTCCTTCTGACGTCCTCCCACAGCACACCTTGGAGGGCTGTCAGCTACAACACATCTTCCAGGGGACCTTTTCGCCTGCCTCAGCTACACCCAGGGCTTGCAGCATTTGCCCCCACCCCCACCCCGCTGCTCCAACTGCTGGATCCAGCGTGCATGGGCCAGAGCGAAGGTGAAAATCTCATCATGCTTAAATTCAAGCTGGTACTCATGTCCTTTCCTGAATTCAGATGTCCTTGCACATGTGTTTAAGTGATTTCCTAAATCAGGGCCAAAATGAACTGCCAACCTTTGCTTTCACTTGCTTTGCATAGTTTAATATCTCTGCATAAGCTTGTGGGTTTTGCTTTAATTTAGCAGTGTTTTAAACATTTCCCCACCGTTCTTTCATCTTCCTTTTCTTTTTCTTCTTAAAGAAAAATCTTTTTGGAATGCATAGCTTGTCCGAATATGATCCACCATCTGTCTCAGGAAATTTAGGATGCATTTATATAGTTATTTAGGTCTTGATGTATGTGCACTTTCATTTAAGTATGGTCTAATAGTATATGCTGTAGAAATGATCTTTTTTTTTCTTTGACAGCTTTAATTGGCTCTTTTTGGAAATGATTTTTTTTTTATGGTGAATTGCAGAGATTTTGATTATTTCTTTATAACTTAATTTTGTAAAACACACAAAATAGTAAGTACTAATGTTTTTTTTCTTTCTTTGCTGCTATGCACGCAGGAGAGAAATCGCTGCAGAAATATTGGTCATTTTTAACCTGATGCCCTATAGCATAAAATAAAGAAATGATAGTTCAAAACAGATATAGTGCTCCATGGTTGGTGGCAAAATATAAGCATTGTGAAGATATTACAGGGAATAAATAAGCAAATAATTTGATCTGTGAATCAGAAAGCTACAGCTAACCGTTAAGTCAAACGTACAGCATTTTATATGGGTTTTGGAAATAGAGCTCTGCGGTTTCCAGTTGTTTCTGTAAAGTCTAGAGATGGATTTTTCAGGACAGCTGGGCATTCAGCTTCTACTTTATTATGAGAAACTTGTTATATTAAGCCAATATTGTTCACTTTTGATTTCCTAAGTTTTTACTTAGCTGTATAGAAAATTTTTTCACTTAGAACTAGGTCAGAGTGCTCAGACTGGAAAATTCATTATGGCAAATTTTCAGGACACTACTTTAACAGGAAATTGTGTTTGTGGGCTGTGAAAAGATAACTGGAGGAAAAGCTTGCATGTCTGAAGCAATTAAGCCCCAAATCCAGCATGGCTGGTTGTGGATAATTGGTTGTTTAAAATTACTTAACCTACATGTGTTTTGCACTCTGTCCTCTTGTTCTTACAAGGAGAAAGTTACTGGGCAAAATGGGAAGATTTTAGCCTTCTAAATTTTCATTTTGGACTGCAAACCCATTCCCAAAGAGATGATTTTGGGTTACATGTGCCTACGAAGTCTTATAACAGTGTCTTGATCCTTTTTGAGGGTATCACATTATAACAACATAAGGATTAAATAATGGCATGAAGTTGTGTTGCAGATGAATCAGTTACTATTTTCATCTAACATTATGTTGTATTACACCTAGAATAATGGCAAATTGTTAATTAAGATCCCTTGATATTTGCAATGATCTAATTTTCTGTTGCTTAGAACTGCCAAATTTTAGTCTTTAGGCAGAAATTTTCCATGCTGAATATGTGGTCCTCAGGCTACTATCTTTCTTTCTGGGAACGCAGAAAGTGCAGCCAAATGTTTTATTTTTCTGGGTAGTCACTTTATGCAAAAATAGGCTGCTAATCCCATCCTGACTATTTCTCTAGCATTCCTAGTTTCTGCTTCCTTCCTAGTTCCCAAACTGGGAAGGTGACAGAGACAGGGAGTGCTGAAGAAGTGGCTGTGAAAGGAGGGCTGAGGTAAAAAATAAACTAGGAGGAACAGTATCATAAAATTGGTGGTACAAAGAGGCTGTGCCTAGAAACCAAATGGAAGTGGGGAGAAGGGACAGATGCTTTGAAAAGGGAGATTCCTGTGAGCAGGACCTTCACTGAGTGGAAGAACTGGCCAGATGGGAATCGTGAGGAATATGGGGAGGGAGACTGGGATTGTGAGATCCTGAGTGGCAGAGAGAGATTGGGAGAGAGAGCTGGGCACGTTGAACAAGAATATGCAGAGAAGAAAGACAGGGTGAAGACATTCACACTGGGGAAACCATGTCTGAGTGCTGGGACAGAATGGATGGGGAGTGGAGGGATGAGACTGGGATGGACAAAGCAAGGTTGGAGGGGAAGACCAGGACTGAATGGATAGGAAAGGACACTGGAGCATTTAATGTGGTAGAACACTGAGAGACAAACCTCACAATCTGGTAGATTCATGTGTGTTATTTATCTCATTGTAAATGGTCCTGAAAAAAAAACTTTTAACCTTTTAAAGCCTGCAAATTTTTATTCTTATAGATAAATAGATAAAGGTAAATTATTTGTCTCATAAAATGTTCAGCGGGTGAATGATGTGGTTCTTTCAAAATGTCATCAGTCTTCCTGGTCCGAGTGATATTCACAGCAGGTTCTCAACCAGTGGAAGTCAAAATGACAGCTCCCTTTGAACAGCATAGAAGCAGGTCATGTATAATTGAATCTCTTATTTTTATTGTTGCAGCACTGTTTTTATCCAGGCTGCTCACGTGCTGCACTTGCTAGTCTTGGGGGAAAATGTTTGCAATCTTCTAAAAAATCTTAAAAGATGTTGAGTTTGTGTGTTCACAGAGCACACGTCCGGAAGGACCCACTGGATCATCTGCTCTGATCTTGTGCCTGCAAGAGGCTTTTCCCCATCTCTCTACTACTCCCATGTTGAGCCTGGTAGCTCAACTGAAGTTTGTGTTTAAGTGATATCTGCCAGAAAATCACTCAGCCTTGCTTGGGGAACACGGAAAGACTGGAAGCCCAGCACTTGGCAATTTGTTCCAGAGGTTTATTGCCTTCTATCCTAAATAAGAACTGCTCTTCTTTCAAAATATGAACACATCTGGCCTCATCTTGCAGCCACTGTTTGGTTCTGCTAAATTCAGCAGTCGTTTAGCGTTTCATTTTTTTTTTTTTTATGGGAAAATTTTTCTTCACTAACACACTCTAATCAATCACTTCTCAGTCTTCTTTTATGACGAAGCTTCTTAAAAGTCATCTCAGAAGCCTTTCTCTCTTGTACTTAGGCATTTTTTCTGACTCCCTTTTTGACAGCTTCTGTTTTTTTCAGCATCTTCTCTTCAGCCAAGAACAATATATGCCCTATGACACTGATAGCCATGTTCAACTGCTTGCTGTATCCACATCCTAAACTCTTTGCAGAGTCACATATTCATAAAACACAGTTCCTCATTATGTTGATACACCCTACATTCTGTGTTCCTGGACCAACTTCTCATTTGGCCCTGGTAAATCACACGGGGATGAGTTGTTCCTATATGTTCCTGACTGTGCCATATATCTGTCCCATCTTTGTTTATGTCTTCTTCCGTCTTCATGTCACTGCTTCTTCCATCTTCACGTCCTCCACCCATTTCAGCAGTGGTGGCTATTGGAGCACAGCCACTATTCAGAGAAGAATTCAAAATTCCTTGGCCTGGATGTGAAAAGATGCTAATAAGAACACAACCCTGAATCCTGTTCAGTCTGAAGAGTACGCCTGAGTCTGCATTTTGCATTACATGGTTGTACACTAAAACTACAGAAGCAGCACAGGTCACCATTTCACCACACACAGCCTCTTAGCAGAGAGGCTGAATAAGGGTAGGTCTCTGATTCCCCTCCTGTCATACTCCAGGAATCTCTCATGTTTCTACACACTGGTGCAACTTGAATAGATCGGTAGGGCATGGGATGCAGGGAGAAACCCTGGATGTTAGCCCCCAGCCTGGTAGCTGATGTACTTTCCTGGAGGACATAAACCTGCCCTTCCTTCAGCTGAGAGAATGGTTCTTTGGTTGCTGTGCCAGTGAGCAGCACAGCAGGTTAGTTAATAAAGAGAACAGTCCACGAAATTGCACTCAGAAGTGCTTTTGGGTGCTTTGTCAGGCAGGAATTGCCTCTTCTCTTTGTAGGAGACCTCTCTTGCTCCCTTGCTTCCTGACTCGTACAAATTGCCACATGAGGCATGCACCTGGTGAAGCTCTCCTTGCCTCTGCCTGGGGCTAGTCTTGGGTAGACTGGATAGATTCTTCATGTTGTCTTTCATTCTGGGTATGAAATATATGTTTCAGCATCTTTAATAATGAAAAATCCAGATTTTTCTAAAAAGTTCTAGCTCTATTTGTCTCTCTCTCTCTCTCTCTCTTTTTTTTTTTTTTTCCAATCAGGACCAATAAAGTGGATAATGGTCCATGACTGTGGTCTTCTCATCTTTACTTTTCTTTCTTTCCTGCCCATGGCAGGGGGATTCAAATTAGATGACCTTTAAGGTCTATTCTGACACAAACTATTCTATGATTCCATGATTTTTGCTCAAGCTCTTTTAACCAGAGAGCAGAGTGGCAAAAAGAAAGTCTGTAAACCTTTAAAGTTTCAGAAGTTAAAATGGCAAATTTAGTGTTGCATTTTCACAAATTTTCTTGCTCATGGTTTCCATAAATCATGTCACGGTCAAGCTGTATCCAGGCATCACTTATATCATCTCCAGACCAACAACTCTGATGGGTTTTATGCCTAACTTTTAACTCTTCAATAAAACTTCCTTGAAAATCCTGGAAAGGACCTGCCGTACCCTTCAGTGATGTCTTAACATTTCAGCTGGTGTTGGGCAAGGTTGGTTCATCAGGCAGTGACATGTCAGACCTGAGATAAAGAATTGTATCTCTCCCTGCCTCTCAAAAGAGATGTCTGTCTCTGGCAGACTGATTCACAGTGGTGTTTGACATATGAACTGTAGTGCCAGGCTTTTCAAATGTGAATGAAAACACATTAAATTAGGAAGCAAAATGGAAGGATCAGAATGCAGTGTAGAATCCTTTACGGGTGTCACTTGTAAATGCAAGTATAATTCACCTTATCTTTCTGGCTACAGAGCAGATTCCCTCCTTTCCTTCCTTCCTTCCTTCCTTCCTTCCTTCCTTCCTTCCTTCCTTCCTTCCTTCCTTCCTTTCCTCCTTCCCTCCTTCCCTCCTTCCCTCCTTCCCTCCTTCCCTCCTTCCTTCCTTCCCTCCTTCCCTCCTAACTTCCTAACTTCCTAACTTCCTTCCTAACTTCCTTCCTTCCCCCTTCTCTCATTCTGTCAATGTATTCTCTTCTTTTCTTTCCCTCTTTCCCTTTCTTTTCTCCCCGTCTTTTTCCTCCTTCCTCTCTTTCCCCTTCCCTCCTTTCCTCCTTCCTGCCTGCTCCCTCTCCCCCTCCTTCCTTTCAAAGACTATCAACTCTGGGTAAAAGGAGTTTTTAAAATTAAAATCGGCACAGGGAAAAGTACAATGTACTGCCACTTCTCATCCTCCGTTCTCAGGATTCCAGGGTTGTCCAAAAATAGTTTTTGAAAGCACAGAATTAGCTCAGGAGTCTGGGTCAACTCTCACAGATATCAGTGAAAAGTCAGGTCATGATGACTAAAACTGCTCAGTAACAATAATCTCAAAGCAATAATCAAAGTCCAATGCTTTGCTTTGAAGCCCGTGGCCAAGCTCCTGGGCCACGTTTTGGGACCTGTGTGCCTGGCATTGCCTGAGGACACAGGGCACAGCCAGGGGGACTGGACAGCAGCTGCTCTTCCCACAGGGTCTGCAACACCTCCTGGCTGCAGTTTGCCATCAGGGCAGGTGACAGACTTCACTCAAGAAAGTAAAAGTCATTTTATGTTTTTAGGCTTACATCAAAGTTACCATCAAAGCAGGGGGAACCACAGAGGAAAGCAAGCCCTTGAGCTTGAGGCCACTGAGCTCTAGAGCTCCTGGAGGCAAAATGTTATTATTAATGAGATTGGAGTCCAAATTTTTTCCTCATAATTGTGAAGCTATTGGAAGGCTGAGGCTGAGCCTGAGGAAGGCACAGGTTTCCTCGCATCGGTGTCTGGGATTGTGGGTATTGCTTCCTCACTCCAGGATTTCCTGCCTGAGCTGATGAAGTTCTCCTCCTGCCTTTCACAATCAAATCCCAGCAGTTAATGCTCTCTGGAATCACAAAATCACAGAATCACAGAATCAAAGAATGCCTGGGTTGGAAGGGACCTTAATGATTCCACCCCCCTGCTATGGGTACGGACACCTCCCACCAGACCAGGTTGCTTGAAGACCCATCCAGAAGGTGGCATCTGTATTGGAACAGCACCAAAGAGCTACATGACTTAACTGTGGTGTGATAAACACTTGACAGATAGCTCATACTAACTGATAAATGTCATCTCATAACAACAGACTCTGCCGTCAGATGTGAACTCCATTCACAAGACATGCACCCTGGATGTACAGAAAATGTTGTAGGACCAGCACTTGGCCTTGTTACGTTTCTCGTGAACTACAGCTCTTGGCTTACCTCTCTCTGTAAGTCAATGCATTTGATGTATTTTTATATTAATTTCAGTGTGGGTCAGTCTACATATACACAGCAACAAAAACGATGCCAATAGAATCATATGGCAGGAAATATAACATTAACTTGATCCTGGCTGTGCTTTTTATGCTTAACAAGAGAAAATCAGGAAATAAGGAGAGTGTTGGATTTGATTTTGAATTTCCTGATCCCTTGCTGTTTGTTGTCTTGAAGATAACACCAACTAAACATACAGGGTCTTAAAAATTTAATTTCCTCTTGCTATTTCCTAGTTCCTATTGCTCAGGCTTTCAGGCTTCTATTGTGGCTCCTTTCGAAGCGGAGACTTCTTGTAATTCTGCGTGTGCCTTCTGATTCACGCTGCATATACATTCCTCTTGTTCCCTTCCACCTTCCTCCCGAGTGAAAGCTCTCTTTTCCCCCACACAGAGTCAGCCTGCGGTGCTAGAGGAAAGGCACAGAAAGGAGAATTTGTTGATACTGCCAGACCTTTTGCATTTTTCTTTCCATTCTCCTCTCCATGCCACCGAAGATGGCTGTTGCCCAACAGGGCATGTCCGCAGAGCTTACATACAGTATATTTGATCTCACTGTCCAAGATTCTCTGCAAGAGTGAGAAATACTCTTTCTGGAGGCCAGAAATAAGCATCATTATGCCTTGAGACAACTGGCAGAAACACAGATGATTTCCTGCCATGTGACGTGACTGAGCTTGCTGGTGTCATTTCCAGCGGCTGCCACATCAGCGGAGGAGGGAGCACGGCCAGGATTTCGTCCTCTGTTGTTGTCCTTGCTGCCCGTGCTGTGAGCGGTCTGGTGGTCACCCACGGACCAGGGAGCTCCCTCCCCATCTCACCTCCACACGTGAGGACCAGGAAATTCTAAGGGATTCTGGCAGGACGTGTGGGTGCCGCATGCGGAGCTCTTGGAAGGCTGAGAGTTTGCCCTTGACTGATGAAAAGAGAGGGCCTACAGACAGAGAAGTGCCTGCTGCCTCACACATAGTGAGGCCTCTCATAGCCCATGCTTGGTCTTTGTGTCGACTCGTTCAGTGATTTAAACCTGCTCAATGTTTCCCATCACTGGTATTTTCACACGAGCTATTCTTTTTAGCTATGATAATGAGACATCTCCTATAGCCTGGCAAGTTGCAAGGCCTAGCAAGTTGTATGGCCAAGCGTGGCCTAGTAAGTTGCTCTCTACACAGAAGGAGATGAAGTCACATTTCATAACAGAGGGTCTTTTGTTAATTCTAGCCAAGCACACTACTTCCCACTAAAACCTAAAGCAAATTACAGCAAATGGTTTGGGAGATGTGGAAATTATTTTCCAATAATGAGTAGATATTCTTGTTTATTATTTATGTGCATATAATTCCGGTAGCAATTAACGTCTTAATGAAGCCTTTATATAGAATAATTTCTTTAATGAAAACACAATTGTGAATATGATTTGCTGCTCATAGCAAACCCAATATAATTATATTCAGTTTAACAACGTGCAAAACTATTAATGTATGAAGAATATACTCTGAAAACATTCCCATGTTAGCACAGGATCATCAGAAGAAGCTGAACTTACATTTCCCAAGCTCCTGCACCACAGATGAGGGTGAGATGCTGTAGCTGTAAGATCGCGGTGGTCCCATTGGTGAGATACTCAGCCATTTATTTGCAGAAAGCCTGTGCATTGTGAACCTTTATTTGCTCTTCCTCGCCAGAGGATTTTACCCCTTGAGCAAGGGATGAAACCTCTTTCAAGTTTAGATTTCAGGAAACCCAAAACTCAATGAGAAATTAAGGTCTTGTTTGGTTTGGGGATTTGGTCATATTATATCCACTGGTGACAGCGCTGACGGGGCTTTGTCTGCATTGTCCCCAAGCGCATAGAGGCAAAGCTGCTATTTGTGCTGGTGGAGATTACCAGGCCCCCAAGCAGCCGTAAATTGCACAAATGCAAATCGCAGCTTGCCGCACCTTGCTAACCTGCAGGAAGGGTTTCTCCAGTGTCAGTATATTGGAAATGTAAGTGGAGCATCTCAACAGGACTGCTAAAGGCTAGTAGGTGTTTGGATGTCACAAAACATGCTTAGGGACAGCTTGACACACATGTGAGGCAGGCGGCTCACATCCCACCAGCCTCCTCCCAGAGTGCCCAGGAGCTTCTGCAATACCTCTGATAAACCCCTGCCCAAGAATTGGGCTTGTAGCGGAGCTTTTGAGACTTCTGGCCAGGTTTTTGTTTGATTTCATTTTTACAATGAAAGGATCACCCTGTTCTGCTCAAACTCACACTGGGCAGACCGTGATGGGAGCTTCTCTGGGTGAGTTAAGAGCCTGGAGGCCATTAGAAGCACTTGAGCAGGCTTCGGCCAGGGCTATACCCAGATGGGATGAATCCTCTTGCCGACATCCATTTTGCCTCAGCCCCATAATTACTAATACATCAGGACTCACATTTTCGAGTGTGGCCTTGTACAGCCACTTTTACACACCTAATTAAACCCAGAAATGTGTGTTTGATGTTCTAGCGACAACAGAACCGCCCAGTAATCTTTAGCACTTATGTACATATGAAATGGTGCGTACAGCATCAGAGCTGTGCACACACATTAAATAATTCATCCTGATAATAAGCCCCGTAGGCAGTGGGGAGAGGCATTAGCTGAAAAATTCATCCCTGCTCCTGCAGTGTGTCGCTGGCGGATTTAGGGTTAAGCGCTGCGAGTGCTGGGCACCGAGCTTTGTGCTTCATTTATTCTCTCTCCCTGCTCTGCGGTGGATGTACATAGCAGCTCGTATGTTTTTTGGAACGCTTCCTACTCCAAGGCGTGCTCCTGTGGGAAGCAGCTACAAGTCCACATCAACAACATATCCCACAAAAATAGACTTGCCATCCCCGGGTTGGAGGGGCTGGGGCTGTCGAGGAGAGGCAACGCCAGGCGGATCAGTGATGCTGCTTGTGATGCTGGTGCCCACGCAGCCACGCACCCTCGTGCTCCAGCGGTGGGCAGGGTAGGGTGCTGGGTGGCGGAGAAAAACCCAAAACAAGGCGAGCACGGCAGCCCTGTTGTGGCTTTCTGCTCTGCCAGGCTCATGACCGAAGAGTACAGCCCTACCGTGGTCACCCTCCTACTCCCTGTCGTGATTAAATTCAATCAGCTGTCATCAAAAATGACATAAAAATGACCCAAAGAAAAATCCCTTTTAAAACATGAGCGTTTTTTGAGACTAGGGGGGGGTTCATTTCCCCCTGCCTCAGCCTTCAGCCGAAGTGAGCAAACAGAGTGCTACCGGGAAGCTGAATTTTTCTGCAGGCCTCCTGTGGCGTTATGATCAGGATGTGTCCTCTTGCATGATATTATCTGCATGGTTCAGTGCTGTGTCACATGCGTTGGCTTTTGTTTGTCTCTCCCCCTGAGCGGTGAGGTGTATGACACCTCTGAAAAAGCCCATCTGCGGAAGGCAGCTTTCTGAAGCTGGTAGAGACGGCATCCAATGCTCTGGGAAAGAGCCAGCTCAGATGCAATAATCATTTGATGTTTCACTGGCCGAGGATGGTAACTCTTGCTGTTCTGCTGGCAATTTGCAGGGATATGGTTCTTTGCATCCTGCCATTCTGACAGGCACTGTTATTTTTCCAAGACGTCTTTGAACTCCAGACATAATAAATGCCTTGCTGTTTTATTTTAATCTTGACTCCCGTTTGTTGCAGGTATCTCTCTGCTCAATACAAGTTTACTTGTGAAGTTTCTGTAGCCCCTTTGGGATGCTGGCACTGAGCCTATGCATTATTTAAAAAGATGCTTTATCTTCAAACACCCTAAAATTCCTGTACATACTCCGGAGCTTCACACGATGTACAAGATGTTCTGGAGAGACCTGGGTAACAGGGACCATTTTCTATCTAGATGTGTTTGGACATTCCTTTATAGAGCATGTGGAAATGTATTCCATTTCCAAATAGATACACCCTCCTCCTGTAACATGAGTCAAGAGGAGAAAGCCCACACAGTTGTTTTGGTTACTTAGGAACTTCCATGCCTGATTAATCAGTTTCTCTCCTCTGCTTCGAGGAACCTAATTGAACTTGTCATTTTATTCCTCTGAAATGTAGTCATAGATTCAAAAAATCCTGGCATTTCTAGTATTTATTTTCCACATAACAGTTGCCAAATGTATCTCCCTCAGGGATGCTATAGGTTGGCTTCCATATCAGCTAAGATCATCCTTTACATTTGCTGGTCCTTGCCTATGAGGAATGGACCCTCTTCTGCTTTTTTTTGGGTGCAGTTTGGCAGGAACTGAGCCCATTTCTATAAGATGGGGTCTTCCATATCAGCAGTGCTCTTGCTCCCACCATATCTTTCCCCTCCAGCATCTTCCAATTACAGTATGCCTTCCATTACCATTAAATTTAATATAATCCATCAAGTAGTCCCAGAGGGGATATCTTTCACTTTGGATTTATCTGCTAATAGACACACGGCAGCAGATGATCTCTCTCTCTCTCTTTTCTGGGAGATTATTAATTACTAACGCAATTTTATCGCAGAAAACTGACAGTCTCCAAACATAGCCTCATATCTTCCCATTTCATTTGAATTTCTCCAGTGTAAATTACTGCCTCACAGTCCTGGATTCTATAGGTGCTCATTACATTCCAACATAATTCATAAAAAATAGGAATAGGTGATTTTATGGGCATGTTTCTTCTTCCTTAGCTCCCCATCCATCGTTTGATTCTATTCTCTTTAGCGCATTTATACACTCATTTTTCACAGGTTTATAAATGTTGCAGTGGGGGCCTGGGATCAAATTCTCAGCTATAGGTGCAGGGCTCCCATCTAGATGAATAGCTTCTTAGGTTTAAGGCCAGAAAGAACCATTAGATCATCTGTTCTTACTTCCTGTGCATCACAGGCCATTACATTTCACACAATTACCCATCTGTTGAACCTAATAGATTCTTTGGCTAAAGTACATCTCCTAGAAAGGCATCCAGCCATGATTCAAAACTCTCTAGAGATAAGAATCCACAGCCTCCCTTGAGGATTTGTTCCAGTGGTTAATTACCGTCACTCTTAAAAACATATGCCTTATTTCCCATTTTAATTTGTCTGGCTTCAGCTTCCAGCCACTGGCTCTTGTTATGCATTTTTCTGCTGGTTAAGGAGCCTTTCAGTAGCTGGTCTTCTCTCCCATGGAAATGCTTCACGTCCTACCAAAGAGTTGTCTTTCAGTCTTCTATTTGATTAAAAAAAAATAATAAATAAATAAAATAAATTATGAACAAAGTATCTCACAGAAAAATTGTTTCTCAAGCTATTAAATAATTTCTATGGCTTTTTTGGCACCCTCTTCAATTTTCCCTCACGAGAAATGACATTCATGTGTCTGAAGTCACCTCTGTGTTGTGATGTGCAGGAGGAAGCCTGGCTGCCTTCTTCTCCATCCATTTAAGATACAACCCAAATGCTATCAAGACATGGTCACGAATAAATGCAAAACTCAGGGTCCAGTCCCGGCAGCTGATGAGCTTTCTCAAGGAGCTCAACACAGCCTGAAGACTAAGTCTTGCCTTTCCCAGGATGAGGAGGCTCAGGACAATAGCACAGTCGTTATCCAGATGTGCCTCCTTCCTCCCACTTTCCCAAGTCATCGTGAGATTGGCAAGAAGTCCCATGGTGCTGTGAACTCCCTTGGCCAAGCTGGCTGGAAAACCTGCAGCAGCTTGGCGGTGTGCCTCTCCAATGCTGGTCTCCTGGCCTCTGCTGTTCTTCTTCTGAAGCAAACCTCCCATAGCAAGATGTGTGTCGAGGTACAATGCGTGGGGTGGGGGATGCATTACTGCACAGTGGTGTGGTAGATAGGCTTCTTGGAGATGGTCTGCTGGGGATCTACCATGGAGAATTTGTTTTGTTGTATTGTGCTCTGCTCCCGCAGAGGCTGGCAAGTTCTCTGCAAATTCTGGTACTTCCAGAGAAGAAGCTCGAGTGGCCATTCCCATCCGGTACTTGGGTGAGGAAAAGGCAGTTACTGAACAAGTGCACTGATGTTCCTAGCATGTCCAGGGCTAATGTTTATTTTTATTAGCAATAAGTAGCTGTGTCTCTGAATGTCTCCTCTAGATTATGAAAGCTTCACTCAACAAACAAACAAACAAACAAAAACAAAACAAAAAAAAACACCACCAACAAAAAAACATCTTTAAGGAAGTTTTATGGCTGAACTGGGACGCACTGTTGTTTTTGCGGTTTGAGGACCCCAAGGGAAACAAGGACTGGAAGCACTTTGCATCAGGCTCAGGCTGCCTCAGCTCCATCTGTGTTCAACTAAATCCCAGCCAGCTACCAATACCCATCATTGTGCCTGCTGCCAAAACTGGCTCTACTGCTGGAGGGAAGAGGTTAGATGTGGCTGGAGTCGCAGGCAATGGGTAGGTGCCTGAGGCAGCAGCCTTTGCCCATCAGTTCATCCCAGGACCAAAATGTCACCCCAGAGCTCCCATGCAGGGCTTGTAAACCTTGATGCTCTAGAACGGAGGCGCGAGTGGTGGTTGCTAATGGTTTTAGGTGCTTTTAGGTATTAGATGCTCCCGAAGCGTGCTGAATTAATGCAGTGTTGGGTGCCTGAAGTTGGCACGTGATGGGATTTAGACCTGTTTGTGGCTCGTGGCAGTACAGGGCAGGGAAGGCACTGGGCAGAGTTCCCTGTGCAGGGGTGCACCAGCCCCAGCCCCGTGCCTGCCCTTGCTGCATGGTGTTTCACGGTGCTGTCTTCTAGCACGCATGTAGGGATGGCAACTGGTGCCAGGCAGCTTCCTTCTGCCCGTGCCAGCCCGTGCTGTGGAAGCCCTTTGAGCTTCATTAGCAGGCTCCGAGCACACATCCCCAGCCAGGAAATCAAGGGCAGTGAATAAATTCAGGCTCGCAAAGCAGATTTGGATACTGTGGGGGGCACTGGGAGTGACTGTGTTTGCAGGCTGCTGAAGGCAGCGAGGAAGGAGGAGGTGAGGCTGGCTGCTCTGCCAGGCCTGCCCTGACAGGCCATCAGGGTTTTGTTTTCATGTCTTGGAGCCCCACAAGAGGGGTCAAGGTGGGATTATCTGTCTCACCCAAGTCCTACCTGGATCACTGAGCTCATGGACATACTGGAAAGAAAATATCTATGCTAATGGGTATACTCTCTGGATCTTGGTCTTCTGCAAAACTCAAGGCCATGGTGCGAGGCCCTCCCCTTGGGCACCTGCAGAAGGGAAAGATGAGGCAGGGAAGAAGCTTTCCTTGCTGTTGAAACATTTTATTTTCCAGGGAGGGGGGATAGCTATTCATTTACTTTTGATGGAGCCAGCGAAAACCATTTGTTTGATGGATTAGGCAGTTGGTTTTAATTTGTCAGGTTGCCTAGGGTACAGGACAGGCAGGTTAGCTGGAGCAATTGTCTCTATACAAATGGAAAGAATTATGTCCTGAAAAGACAGCATTAAGGGGACTGTTCTCTCCTCTGCAGACCATTCCACAATACTTACCCTTTAAATCCTAGTCAAGTCTCTTGAGGAGACCTGAGTTAGCAGTTAAAAGTAAAGGCTTGTGTGGCCTTTTAGCTACAGACTAAATACCACTCTAATAATGCAGCCTTTGACATATGCAGTGCTGTTTTTTCTTCTCACAGGAACGGCTTGATAAAGGCTGTTTATTTTTTTGTGCTGTTGCTATTACCCCAAGCCCCTATTATCGTGAATTGCCAGGTATAACAGCAATATATGTAAAAGCAGGCCATTAACTCAGTGGCTTGCAAAGGAGAATATTATGAGTCTAGTCCTCTTTGGCCAGAGAGCCTACACGTTATTGCTAATGTCTGGCTCGCTGGGTCCCCAGTTTAGGTTGAAGCCAGGGATGAAGCCAACCCGCACCAGCTCCCCATGTGCATCTTTGCACCCCAGGGCACAAGTGGGGTGCTTTGCCTTCCTGTGAAAGGATGTGGTTGCAATTACTTCTGTGCAGCAAACACATCCACGGCTCAGCAGCGTGACTGACTGATGTACGGCTGGCCTCTGTTGCACTCCTTGGGAATGTGGTAAAGCTCCTCTAATTCACAGCAGATTCTCCTCCTGATTTATTTCCCTACCCAGCCTCTAGAGAAGATTGATTTTTTTATTTTATTTTTTATTTATTTTTTGATACAGAACTAAACAGTTTCTTTTTTTAACAATCCAGGTCTGCAAACATTTCCTGTAAAATCAATGTTTGACCTGTTTTTTTTCTAAGAGTGAGCATTTCCCATGCGCTCATGTTGTACTTGGTAGGGATTCAAATAAAATTAGAGGAGCAAACAGGCACCGAGGGCTCATGGTACAAGAGAGGACGTAGTGGTTGTAGTTGTTGTGGAGGCACCTGAGATGTTTGCGCCCACTGTTGCCCGTCAACAGGCCAGCAGTTCCTGCTGCATAGCATCTCTGTGCCTTTCTGCAGCAATGGCAAACTGACTGCTTCGATTCCCAGTAGCTTACCACCTTGATTCCCAGTAGCAACAGTGCAGAAGCAGGCACAGCAGCAGAGAGAGGGATTTCACAATGCAGGCAGTGCTGTGGGTTTGCACAGGTGGCGATGGGCATCTGCACCCAGGGGTGCTCCCATTGCCATATGAGGGCTGCTGCAGCACCGAGCTCACCCTGCCTGCTCTGGGATTTGGTGTAGCAATGAGAAAGAGGCATTGACCATGGCATGCCCAGTGCAAGGCTGGCCACCCGGATGACTTGTGTGTTCTGCCCATCCCCTTGAGCACAGGAACTTCCAAAGACTCACCAGAAGCACAGGTATCTTTCAAGAGAAGGAAAAGACAATAGGAGTTTTCCAATCCAAGAGTCGCTTCTGTTAAAAAAGTAGGTGTTCACACCTGCAAAGAGAATGGGAAGAGTTTTCCTAGCTCTGTTGAGGACTTTGCCTTTGAAGGTCACAGATTGCAGCCCCAAAATAGCCCTGCAGTTCTGGTGCTTAAACGCGCTCTGAAACTCAGGTTTCCCTCAGAGCTGCCTGTGTGGAAGAGAAGAACACTTTTAGATTGCTCCAGTAATGAACACCAAGACCCCAAATTCCCATTACACGCTTGGCACAGCAGGAACCTGGTTTGATGGAGCTGTTGAGTTGTCCATGTGACAACTCCAGCACTATTCCCCAGCTCTGAAACGCAGGCTATGGTCACACACCTGGAAAAAATCTGGCAGACATAGGGTGTCCAATAAAGAAAGTTTTTAGCAGTTTTAGTTTTTAGCTGGATCAGTTCAGCTCACTGGACATCCCTGCAAGCACTTGTGTTGGCACGAGGGAGGAGATGAAGCAAACTGCTGGAGGGCAAGGGGCCACAGAAAATGTACATCAGCCCATATTCTCATGTTTCACCATAGTTCACTTTCCTACAAGAAACACTTTCCATTTATCCCCACCTCCACACACTGCTCTCTTGAAGGCAAGTGCCCTGCTCCATTTTGAGACTTCAGTCTACCCTTTCACAGTCAGTAGAAGGATTTAAGCCTCAGCAGGGGCCAGCTGACACACCAGCTAAGATTAGATCACAAACAACTATTTAAAAACCCCATGTAATCGGCAAGAAAGGGCAAAGAGCAAAAACGTAAGAATAGAGCAGTGCTGAGCTTGAAAGCTCCATCTGTCCTTTCGTATGATAGCCGGTAGCTTCATCGTGTCTGCAGTAATGAAGTAAAGCGTCTGCAGGGCCCAGCGGTATTTCGGATGGGGTTAAAAGGAGATGAAATGATGGGCACTTTCACGTCAGATCAGGGCTGAGCTTCTTGAATGAGGGAACCCAAAAGGTCTCAGCTTGTACTTCTGTTTAGGAGGTCAGCTGCCAGTCACTAGAGGAGTAGTCCTGCTGCCTGCATTGCCATCAGGAGACAACTCAGCCCTTTATCGAAGCTCAGCCAGACCTTCAGAGCTAATGAGGTTAAGCAATTTACCTGCAGATATCAGGTGCAAAGGAAGCTGGGTTAAATGCCAAATTCCTAGGTGGATAGTGCGGTCCTTTTTGAACCCTTTGTGGCATTTTGCCATTGTGCTGCTCTTGCTGTGCTGTGGTTTAACCCAGCAGGCAGCTCAGCATCACACAGCTGTTTGCGCCCTCCTTCCCAAGTGGGATGGGGAGCAGAACTGGAAAAAGGTGAAACTCATGGATTGAGATAAAGATGGTTTAATAGGACAGAAAAGGAAGGGCGAATAGTAATAATAATAATATATATATATATACAAAAGTAGAAGCTTTCCTTACCATTATGGAGTAAAAAAAAGAAGCAAACTATGCATGACCCACAACCAATGGTGATCCGGTAGAGATCATGGAGAGCTGTGCTTGTGTCTCATCTCCCTTCTCCTCTCCCACCAACCATCCCCATCCCTGGTCCTGCAGACCACGCAGCAGCTCCAGCAGCCACATGCTGGGAGGCAGTCCCCCTGCCAGTGCCGCCAGCCAGCTGGGTTTTGCCAGCTTTATAATAGGAATAAATAAAAGCCCTGAAATAAATAGGAGAAGATAAGGAGGCAGAAAACTGTAATTCTCATGACTGATGGTATTACTCAATTTAGACATTCACATTTGAGCTAAAGCTCTAAACCTCAGATTTACTGAGCATGCCTGTTATTAATTTTGCCTATTCAGGCTGCATTGGTAGCAGGCAGGTGTATAATTTAAAAATGACTTTGAATTAGGTTACAAGTTAAGCGTTGCAGAGACAATGAGTATATTTTTTCCCAGGCTGCTGATGAAAGGCCTTACTGGATTTATTTTCACTCTTGTGAAGGTTTGGGAGGAGTGTTTGTTGGATGGATCCATAGTCTGTATAATTCCTCATGTTCTTCTATTAAAATAATACCCCTAATCCTCATTCCTTAACTAAGAAATGATGCTTAGTGAAGTTCCCACCTCTGCATTACACTGATTTACTCCTTAAATCCTTCCTTTTTGGTGTCTCATCCAGCAAATATTGCTCTTCACCCCTCCTGATGAGGTTTCTGCTCTGGACCAGGTTACAGCAACCACCAAGCCCTGCCCTGGAGGATGGGGAGCCATGGGGGTGTCCCAGAGACCCTCACAGCATTACACACACAGCGGGTCTGGGAATGGGCCACCACAGATAACTGGGATATTTCTCCTTCTCTTCAGCTTGAAGGAGAGTTGGGCATCCCAATGGTGCTGATCCCTGCAGGGACTTTCAGTAAGATCTAGGGAGAAGAAGTAAAAATGGTTCATAGAGCAATGGCAGGGATCCATGCACCCCATTATGGCTATACATGGCAGAAGAGGTTTTCCTTTTGTGCAATCAGTGGCCGTGAACTTGCATTACTTTATTGTTATTATTATTATTATTATACATGTGCAGAGACCTTGATTCGGGGGGAATTTTGAATGCTTGTATATCCTGTTTTCATCATGCATACGCATATAAGCATATATATGGGGAGAGGGAGAGAAAACAGTGCCAAAACAGCATCGGTGCGCATGGTCATGAGTGACTGTGTCAGCAGCAGCACAGTCAGAGCTGTTTTGTTCATGACGTTCTCTACCCATCTGCACACACATAGGTAAATAAATTGCTACACATGGCAAGTCCACTGAACTCCCAAAAGGCTTTATGATTGTGCACTGACCCACCAGAATTCAACATGGATTATCTTGGAAGTAAAGAAAAAAAAAGTAAAAGGAATGTAGAGGCTGTTACTTATTCTGTCTCAGCTTTATTTTAATGTCAGTGAAGATGCAAGTACAATGGAGTATAACATTGCACTTTCCAAATGCAGACATAGTTTGAAAACCTGGGGTAAGCTATCGTTTCTGCTGAAGTCAATGTACAATTCTTAGTGGCTTCATTGAGGCAGGATCCCACCCCTTAATATGCTTTAATGTGAAACTGAGTGCTGTTCTGAATACCAAAGATGATTTATTGAAAAGCAATACCAGGACATGTCATATCTAGTCACTAAGATTACCTTGGACTTATTATCACTATTTCTGCTAACTGAATTTTAAAGATTAATAATAGATGGCCGTTCACATTAAGGAGACCTGTTAAAGGCAATCATGTTCTTCATATGTTGTGCTGCTATTTAAAGAAAACTCTGTTGAGACTCTTTATATTCATTACCTAAAATGACAAATGAATAAAGGCAGTAGGGAGGAGGATGTCTACTCTAAACTATCAAATACCCCCCACCCTGATGTCCTCTTAAACACAGGAAAAAATTATAGTAATGCTTTTTCTCTCTTCTTTTCTAATCTGTTCCCAGATATTAAGATTTCTAAATCAAGCCAGAGCCAGTCTTTCACCAAGGGAAAATCATATTCAAAAGACAAACAAACAAACAAACACAGATATTTTACGGACAAAAACTATTGTTTTGTGTGTGCATGATGATCCCGTGACTTCTTAAAACAACTATCAGACGAGCAGAAATAGTAATGGATGTCATCGTGAAAGGCTGAAATGATGACAGTGTATTTGCCTGCACACTTCCAGAGTTGGTTTAGGCTGGGAAAACAGTTGCTTGCAAAGTTGTCATCATTTCCTCTTGTGTTGTTCAGAATAGACTTACAGATGTGGTGAGCTGTCACTGTCAAGAGGAACTGTCAGTTTGCAGCAGTACTGCCTTTATTTTCTAGTGAACATGTGAATACAGAGGGAATTGTCCTGGCTGTCTTGGAAGAGAGCTTTCAGCAGAAATATTCCCACTTCTTCATTAAAATGTACTGTACAGTTAAAGATTAAGATCTAATCTTTCATTTCTAGTTGCTTTTGTTTTGTCAAGGATATCTCAATTTATCAGTTATCTGATTTTTAAAAATACATATACTGTAGCAAAACCATGATCCAAGGCTATGGGACATGCTCATTTCACCCCCCCTAAGGACACCCACTATTTTGAAACTATGCGTGTTGAGAAGGAAAAACACCCAAGTAACGTGAATCTGAGATTCATATGGAATCATATGGAAAACTGACCCTCTGGATGAGCAGCAATCTTCCTGTGGCATTTAGTGGGCTTTGGATTGGGTGCGTGAGACTGCAAAGCGAGTAGAAGTGGTTTTTCAACCCTTCTTTTCAGCTGTGGATGGGCAGCGGTGGGAGCCCGGTAGTGTGCCCGGTAGGCAGTGCAATGGCTGAGCTTGTTCTTCTTGCACAGCTTTTGTGCATCACTGACCACTCCGTTGTCCCCAGCACATGCCCTGTGGCAAAACCATGATCCAAGGCCACAGGACATGCTCATTTCACCCCCATAGCTCTGTCCCCACTGTCAGTGGCCAAAACCAGACCAACTTTTTGTCGTCTCTCATCTTTTATTACTTTTGCAACCACCAATAAGTAATTTAGGTTGCCATTGGTATTGGCAGCACTGTTTTATTTGTATTCCTTTCTTCTGTTCTTTTGTGTTTTGTTTTTCTGAAGTGTACGGGCTTTTCCTAACGTGATGTCTCTGTGCAAACATATGCATCTGAGGAAGGCAAAAGAGATTTATTGCATTTTGGCTAATACAGAGGAAAGGGGAAATTGCCTACATAATGGAGCAGGAGATTCAGCTTTAACTATGTCATTTCTCTCTTGTCTCCACAGTACCGAATACACAAATATGAAATACACAATCTACCTCCTCCTTCAAAGATATCAGTGTACAATTAAACCCCACAAAGCTTGACAACCTGTTGTCAAGTTGTTTAAGCAGTTGTTTCAGAATCTGACAGACAAACTTATAAACAAAACGTAGAGCACCAGATTGTGGGATGAGGCAGCATCATCACGTGGCTTCCTCAGTTATCTCAAAATTTGGAAAACAAAAAAAAAGTAGAGGAATGCTTTTTCTTTTTTCCTTGAATAAATAACAGTTTAATTA
Source organism: Cygnus atratus (assembly GCF_013377495.2). NCBI lineage: Eukaryota > Metazoa > Chordata > Aves > Anseriformes > Anatidae > Cygnus > Cygnus atratus. The sequence continues at coordinate 38,589,650 of NC_066364.1, forward strand.
CATTATAGAAATAAAATATGATATGGTAGTAATACACTGGAAATCTTACAGAAATACTATTCTGCTACTGGTAGGTAAATGGAAAAAGCTACTTTTCATGACAATCTGAACAGTACTTGTGTACAAACTATTATACAGGTTGCTAATGAAAAATATTGCAGCAGTTGCAAGGATGTTACCAGCTCAAACAAACATCTAATGATACAATATTCTTCTAAGAGGAAGTAATAATGTTAGATTTACAGACAATAAAGAGTTATGTTCTCCACTTTGAAACACTGGAAATAAAAAGCTCAGGTAACCCAATTTCTTTACCTTATAGTATCACGAGGATTTTTTTTTTCCTTTCACCATCAAACAGCATCCCAAGAGACCCTGTAAACAGTTTATTCAAAGGTAGTATTTGAGATGTCACAGCAACTTCAACAATTGTCCTAGTCTACAATTACAGACTTTTTAGGCCACTGCTTGTACAGATGACTTTTTCTTTTTTTTTTTTTTTCCCCACTTATTTACATACATTCAGCCCAGTAACAGCAGGTAAAATGCGCTATCTCACAATAGACACACAAAAATCTTCATCCAAAGGCCAGTGCAAGAAAAACGTGGATAGTGATTGCACAGCATCGAGGAAATTATATTATACAAATATACAATCAAGACTGTTGAGAAATCTAACTCTGCACGCAACATAACACGGATGGTCTTTGTCTAGCTACACGACATGTGGAGTGGGCAGGGACACGTAACGGCGACTATCGCTGGTTGGATGGTGACGGTGTGGGTGGCCGGGGAACACAGGGTGGCTGTGCTATCACCAGGTGAAGGCAGGCAGCTGCAAACGGGGAATACCTAGAGCTGAAGGTGGAGCACAGCTTATCTGGGGACGGCAGCGGATTTTCCTAATGAAGCAGTCATCCTACTCCATTTGCAACTTGCAGGGGAATGGTTGCCACCCCTTGAATAAATGGTTCGAAGTGAACCGACACAGTTCCCAGAGCTTTAGAAAAACTCATTATGCAAATGAAGATACTGATGATAGACGGTAACGTTTCACAGGATGCTATTTCTTATTATATCAATAAGCACCAAGTTAAGTGCCAAGACAGCCCCATTGTCCCATGATTTATCACGTAAAATTTAGAACTTGAATGCACAATGAAAAGTCCACAAAGTTTGCATTTAATTCACAAGAAGACGGTTTAAAAAATGGCTCTTAAAATACCTTTACATTTGAAATGGGCTTCCCCTCTCCCCTCCAAGAGGATTGCTTTAGGATGGACTACATCTAGATAGGAGAAGGATTAGCCTTGGCCCCCTGGGGAGCAGGGCGCCCTGTCCCACCACCCAGGTTAGCTGCAGGGAGGGAGGCAGAGGAGGAGAATACCCTTGCATCTTCTGCTGCCCAGATCTTCAGAAGGTGCCACCCCACACAAGGTCTTCATGCCCTGAACTCACAGCCTCTTAAGCCACTGAAGAGCCACCAGCTGAACTCAGCTTGGATGTTTGTGCTACCAGCTGCTCTGACCTGTGCTACCGTATCCAAAACGCCACGGGGACATCCTGGTGGCCAGCAACCCCAGGGCCACCACCCTGCTCTCTTTCGCTATGTAATCCCACTGCAGGATGGCACGGATTTGGCTCTGCTGACCTGCTGCCACTGAGGGAGCCAACCTCAGGCACGTGTCAGGCAGCTAGCTGGCTAAGCCTCCTTCGCAGCTATTCTGGCAGAACTCAGCTGAAGAAGGGTGAGGAAACGGTCCAGAAAAGCAAGGCAGCAGAGAACAGGACCCAGTACCCTTGATGTTACAGAACATCCGTGACTCAAAGACTATCTAGCAACGTGCACCTTGTGTTAAGTCCCAGGCTGCAAGAACAATCCCACCGTGCAGCACAGTCACCATTTTCATCAGCAACTTCTTCCTTGAAGATCACGGTGTCAAAACTTGTCATCTGTATCCTGGTTTCACAGTGAGGCTCACCTTGCTTCAAGCAATTGGATTTGAGTACTGAAGGATGTGAACGATCCCTTATTCCTGGCATTCTCTGTTTTCAGGAACACCCTCAACAGCCACTGCGGTGGTCAGGGCTGGCTCACGCCATGCTCTGCCTCCTGCTTCACCTTATTCTCAAACACAACTGGAAGGCTGCTTTCTCTAGCACATGGATACACCCCTCAGCATGGATCTGTATGTTCGCGACACGGTACCTTCATCGGTAATCAGTTGGAAGAACTCAATTTTAGAAACAGAATTTGTGTGCAAAGCGTGCAACAAGAAATACAGCTTACATTTGGTCATAGTGTCCTATCTTAGTTATGCTACCATGACTCACACTTAGTGTACTTACACACACGCATACATACACACATACACACACATAGATATTTATTTATATACACGCTCACACGATAAGAAAATGCCTAAACCTGACAGTATTTCCTCCTCTTTTAGTGAAGGCTGGAGTTTGGCATCTCAGGCTCTGGATCTGCTTAAACCTGGGATACAGGAATGCAACACACTTCAAGTATACATCGACGGCACAGTGATAACATCACACATGGAGTCAGACACATGCTGTCTTCAGTGGTCCAGCACCAGCATGCGACTCAAGGAGCCAAAATCCGGGACCTTCGCTTTCAGTGTTCGTATTCACACAACGCCCATGGGAAGGGCGATAGTCTGTACAACAGTAAACGTCCTCCTGTATAAACGCAGTGGTATTTAAAAGTCTGAACCAGTGCATTCCTCTCTTATATTCCTCCTCTATTCCTTTGTTGCTGTTATTCTCATATGCATGTGAAAGTAAAAGGTAGTGGGGAAATAATTTTAGTAGAAGAACACAAAGCCTTTCCTCTAAGTCCACAGAAGACCACTAAAAGTGTAAAATTTCCAAAATAGCTCATAGGAATTCTTCAAATACAGTAAGTGTTTTCAATGGGGTTTACATATCACGTTTCACATTATTTCCACGTAAATCTACCTTATCACTTTGTTTAATCGGACAAATATCAATAACACATAATAAAACAGCATACAATTCACGGGACAACACATTTTTACAAAACCTCTAAAACTCAGCACTGCCGCTTTTGGAAAAAATCAAAAACTCCTATTACTTACAGACATGAAATACATTTCACATTGAAATGAACAGCATGATTACAAGGCTTTTTCTTATTTGATGGTACTGTTTTAGGATGCATTAGTTTTCAATTAGGTTTCACAATTTTTCTTCACACACCCTTAAGGAACTTTTGCTAGCTTGATATTTTTCTCTGTGCTCTTTCAGGAAACTCACTATTATTCAGTAAACCCTTTTTGAGAAAAACAAAAACAACTTTTGAAAATTTAGCTCGAATCCCTAATTGTAAAACTCGAAGAACTGGCTGATGGTAATGCTCTTAACACAACCATTGCTTAGCTTACAAGGACAAACCAAAAAGAAAAATATTACAGGAGGGTACAAACACATTAAGCCATGGGTTTGGTTTTCTCTGTTGTTGATTTTTTTTTTTAAACTAACTCCTTTTCTCACAATGCTGAGAAGTCTCTGGCTTACAATGCTTCAGCAGTCGTGTCTGTGGAGACAGACATGGTCACTTTGGCAATCTTAACTGTGCTCTTAATGCAGCTCTCGGCAGCCCTGTGCACGTTCCCCGTGTTGTTGGCGTGTTTGTGCTGGCAGTCAGACTCCATGCTGTTATCCAGAGGCTGTGCAGTCCCTTCGCAGGTGGGGAACATGCTGCGGAAGGCATGTCGTAAGTCCTTGCTCCTCAGAGCGTAGATGATGGGATTCACTGTCGAATTCAGCAGACAGAGCATGCTACAGAAGGCAAAGACAGTCTTGATGAGCTTGTTCATTTTCCCAAAGACATCGTACACCATTATGGCGAGGAGAGGGCCCCAGCATATGATTAAAACGACTAGAATAAGGACCAAGGTTTTGGCTAACCTGATGTCCATACGAGTTTGATCAGGCCTAGTGATCTGTACTTTACCATCCTCCGTAGTCTGAATGATTATGCTTTTCTGCGTGCCACGCTGAATCATGCGAACAGCGTGGCTGTGCGCCTTCCACAGTATGTACATGTAGGCATAGACAATGAACAGCAAGAGGACGCTGGTGACCCCGATCCAGAACATCAGGTACGTCTCGTCGATGAGAGGGAATATGTCTGAACACACGGAGTTGAGCTTTTTGCAGTTCCAGCCGAGCAGGGGAAGAACGGCTATTACGATGGCGATGGTCCACATCACACAAAACGCTACGACAGCCTTTGGTCGGGTAACAATCCTTTTGTAAGCGAGTGGCCTGTGTATAGAGATGTACCGGTCTATTGCCGTGAGGAAAAGGCTACCTACGGAGGCGGTGAAGGAGGCTGTAACTCCACCCAGTTTGAACAAGAAGACGTTCGGGCTGTCCTTCCGGTGGAAAACATGGAAATCAACAAAACTGTAGACAAAAATCACGCTGCCCAGGAGGTCGGCCACAGCCAGGCTGCCGATGAAGTGGTAGGAGGGCCTACACCGGAGGCTTCGGGAGTGGAGGATGACACACAGGACCAGGAGGTTCTCGAGGACCGTGAAGGTACCCAGGGTGAGCGACAGAACGGCGATGGCCAGCTGCTGGCTGGGGTTCAGGATCATAAAGCACTCCATATCCATGAAGTTCTCCCCACACTGTATGTTCTCCTCATTATCCTTAAACGTGGACAAGGACTTGTTGTAAAACTCTGTGATATTGATCTGGTCTGAGGGAATAATGCTCAGCAGGGGATCATCTCCCGCAGTCATTTTTTCTTGGAAAGGATCACCCCTGAAGGAGGAGAGGGGGAACTTCTGGGGGTAGTATCCCAGCTTGGATGCCATGTCGCCTTTCATGTCTTCGTACTGGATATCGTTGGAGCCCACGTAAAGGAGATCTGTTGTAATTGTTCGGAAAGTTGTATCTGCGAGGCCATCTAGGATTGACTTCATAACCCCAGTCTTGCTGGTTTCAAAGAGACTTGGAGGAGGGAAAAACACATCTGAGGAAGTCCTAGAAGGGGAAAAGATCAAACCTCGTTAAGATAAACAGGGAGACAAACTCCATAAACAACTTAGTTGAACTGTGACAAACAAAATCAACCTTTCTCTTGTATTCACTGCAGGTCTAGCCTTTGCCACCTGCTGAAGTAAGAATGAGTCGCGCACCCAGAAAGAAATCACCTGGATTTCACTAAAACGGAATTACCTTACCAGTGGAGCAAAAAAATTGGAGGTGCAGAGAACTGAGTATTCCACAGAAAAGTAATTTTCATTTCTCATCAAAACGTTCCAAGCCGCTCCACCATAAAGATATTTTTCTCTAGATCTGAACTTAGCTTCTGATTGCAAAGTACCTTGCAGACTAATATTCCTTGGGCTTGCTTCATTTAGATAATACCAAGTGCAACTGCAGGAACAGCATTAAACTGAATCATCACCTTCATTGCTTTTCTTTCAAAAGGCACCAAGGGCTTTGAAAACCTGACAACACAGAGAGAACAGGGAAGGAACCATGCATTCTAAGTTTCCTACTTCACCTTGCATATTCATATTAACCTGTTCCAGTAATCTGAGGTCTACTAAGATCCTGAATTTGTTAGTGCAAGTTTATTAGCAAGGTGTTTCATCTATAAATATGGGGACCTGGATATAGTTTCAGTACTCAGTTCCTTCCTTCTGCTAAGCAAACCAAGGCAATTGGGATGCCTGGACTACAGGAGGGAGGGGAGTATTTACCCAGTTCTCTCCACAATTTCAGGAAAAATGAAGAGGGCTGCTAAATCAGTGTGTGTAGCAGTGACCCATTCGGTTTGGGTCAGAAGCCTCAATCAGGAGAGTTGACACTTGCGTAGAAAAACAAGGTGCAGAGTTTGGGTCAGGGTGCAGCTCTAGCCAATCCTACAGGCAAGAGGGACCAGGAGCCACTGCTCCCATGAGAAAAATTGAAAGGTAGCTCTTCCCACTGGAGACTTTCCATTTAATTCAATTTCTGGGGGGACATTTGGTCCCCCCAGAAACTGGGAAGCCAGCAGAAGGTGCCCAGGTAGCCACTGGTCTCTGAGTCCTGTCATGCCCAGCCTGTGCTCATGGGTGGTGATTTGTCAGGATGTAATTCCTGGTCAGGGTACCCCAGGAGAGCACGCTCATCAGTGTCTGAGCATCACACAGGCATCAACATGTAAGACAGGTCTTACCGCTCTTTTTATGCTGTGCTCCTTTATTTAACTTTGCCCATGTAACACTCCTTGAATATGCATTGAACATCTGCTTTAGGGTCCCCTTCTGCGAGAGTGGCAGTGAGCGGCCTGAATGCAAAGAGCTGGAATCACTGGTTCGGTGTGCTACAGCTATTCTGTATCTGCTATGGGATATCTAGATGACTGCGTCAGCAGCAGTAACAAAAGCTATCTTTTTCATGCTTTTAGAATGGAGGAAATTGCCTGAGACACCCAAGAAATCCCCGATGCCATATACAGGCTTGTGCTGGCCTAATCTCTGCGCTTCACACACCTGACAATAAATGGCCAGAAAGGCCACCAGAGGTTAGCTGCCAAAATCCAGAGAACTGCAACTCTGAAAGAGGAGACTCGCACCCTAAGTACCACAGCTTTTCCATAAAAACTGAAAGAAAGAGGAAAAGGATTCCTCTCTACAACAATACCAATACTTAAAAAGTGAAGAAGCCATGATCACCTCCAAAAGAAGCTGAGATTCTGGTGAGATTTATATTTATACTGTGCCTTCACTGGGTATCTAGATACCTGAGACTTCATCCATATCTCATTAATACAACATTTTCCATTTAATTCAGCAGGCCTGGACATAGAGCATTAAAGGAAGCATATGACCCCCAACCTCCAGAAGACACTGCCATGTTGGTGCTGAAGATGAGGAGGACTACAGAAAAGCCAGGATGCACAGGACAGTCAAATACGTAACACGGATACTTGCTGTGTCAGCTTTTGCAGACGCCACTGCTTAGCAAGTAAAAAAAGAATTATTAGACAATCTTAAAATACGTTAAGGAATTAAATTTTGAGGGTTTGATTAGTGAGGGAGGGAAATGTCACTGAAGGGCACATTAAAAAAGAACTGCAATAATCTAATTGCAGGCAAGGTACTGTTCTTCCAGAAGGTGCCTTACAGCTGTTCCTGGTAGACCTTGCAGATTTTACGTGTTGTAAAAATGACCCTGCTGACAAGTCTGCTTTTGGTGAAATCTGGCAACTTTAAACTCAGGGTTACACCACCAGTTTAAAACTAGAGATGAGTAAATTGTTATTGAAAAAACAGTTTTATAAACATGTGAAGATGGCTGTGGTACTCAGTTACTCCAGTTTATTTCTGTCAGAAGAAAGACAACCATTTTAATGATTAAAGCCACAGCCCCATGTTGAGAAGATTATGTTTGAGTAAAGCTTCAAAAATTGTATGTGACTGAGCACTTCTGCCAGACAGACAAACAAATTGTTATGAGGTAGCTAGTCCCCGCTGGAGTCACGTTAAGTATATACATCCTCATAATAAGGTGCCAGCCGTGCTACAACCCCTACCTTTGTTTGAAATACAAATGAAAGAACACGAATTCCCGTGTGCTCTTTTAAAGGTGTCAGTGAGTTATGTGACAATATCACTATGCATGCATATGCTATGCTAACAACGTGGTTAATGGGATCAGGAGAGGCAAGCCTTACTCTGAATTTCAATGACTTTTTTTCCTCTGTATTTTTACTTTGAGATTATTACAGTAATTTCCACCTTATTGTCTCTGTAAAGAGTTTTCTTTGAGAGTACTTGGGAGTTCATTAGTGGTGTAGTTTAGGCTTTGGGGGATGCAGCTGACATTAATTTTGTTTTTGTTTGCTGCTGGGAAAATCATAATTGGAAATTTCTAGCAGTATGTGTGCGTGCACCTATTCAAGTAGCAGTTGATTTTTATTAAAGTTGCAGTAAAACAGCCATTCCCATGATCTGGAATTGTACTTTACTGGAATTTGCTGTATTTTAATTTAGATAGAGCTTGTCCCAGTGTAAACTACAATACTGAAATGCAGTGAAGCAATCACTGAGGTTTTTCACGGCCACGTAGTGAAAACAAGACCGGGCTTTTGGCACTGGGTGTCCAGGTCACAGTCTGAGGCGCTGCACGGTTTAGAATCGACCGAAAAGCTGATCTTTTTGTTTGGTGAGGTGGAAGCATCAGCACCACACGAGTTTTGGCTCTGAGCTCTTCTGTCCCCGTGTGCAGCCAGACACCTGTGCAGGCACTGCTCTTCCCAGGTGGCTTCCATCCAACACAATCCAACACTGCCCGAGACCCACTAACATCCCTCCTGGGAGCCTCTGCGGCTTCTTACAGCCTCCCTGGCAGACAAGGGTCCTCTGCATCGATCCCTCCTCCTCTCTGGATGAAGGCTGCAGGTGAGGGCTCCGTTCCCCAGCCAAGGTCCCTCGATACCAGCAGCTGGAGAAGACGAGCCCTCCTGCCTGGCGAGCTCCTTAACACAGGATTTGAGACTCCCGAGCTCACAGCTTGGTCCCTTCCTTAAATGAGCTCTACAACTTTGCTCATTTTAAAATGGCTTTAAAAAGAACAGAAACATTGATTAGAGATGAGTAAGAGCCTGCGCTGATGCCGGCACTCAACATTTTCAGTGTATTTATGTGAGTGCATGCAGCAACTCGCAGTAAGCAATGAATTTTGACGACGGATAAGGATTAAAAAAAATACATAAAAAAATCGAGTGTCTTTTTTCCCAAAGGATAAAAACAGCAAGCCCATAGCTGCACACCATTTTAGACTGTGCCACTTCTCCCATTAGCCTGCCGCTGTCGGCTGGCACTGCCAGACTAGCTGTGCAAAGGGACTGCCACTAGATGGAGTGGCTCTTACAAGCACGTTGGTTAGCGTCTTCAGAGACCTGGATTTAACTTCATCTAGCCTATTCCAGCCTGCCTTACCGGGGTCCAAACATACGAGGTGTAAAACATCAGCTGAGTGTTGAAGACACTCCCAAGTTGGTAAGTCTTCACCCTCAAAGTGAAAGAACTGGTGAAGGCAGGGGCACATCTTTCTGCTGCCCTCTGCTGTGTGGTTATACACAGCCTAACAAGAAGCTGGGGTGCTATCAGAATATCAAGACCCCTTGGATAAAATCTAAATGAGGTAATATGCAAAAGGCTGCGAACCCACATCAGACAACAGGGAGAATTACACTTTCCCTGGACTTCTAGCTGGTCCACAGCACCAGTTCACACGAGGAACAAGAAGGTGACTCCTTAAAATGCTTCTCCTGCTGTTCTGGGGGAGAGGGAGAGCTGGAAAGTTTTTATAGTCATTTATAAAAGGACAGAATTTATTATAATTTTCAAAACAGGCTGAATGATAGAGCAATTTTAATAGCCTGGATAGAAACACTGAACATTTGACGTTCTTCCTCAGAAAGTAATTATCAGCAATACAGTGATGCTACTGATAACTGCAGAAAATGTTGATGTGGAAAGAAATCAAAACAAGGGAAATCCACAATCAAACCTTCCCAGTTTCTATTTTAAAATATTTTGATCTCCATGTTTATACATTTCTTCTATGATATCTACAGCTAATTAAGAACAGGCTAAAGGACAAGTAGGTATAATTGAAACATAGTTTTGATTACGCAAAGATACATAAATTCATTCTTCTTGCTCACATATTATAAAGCTTTTAAGTCCTTCAGAGGTCTTTTATCTGCTAATATGTCTGCATAGCACCCAGTACACTCAGACTCCAGCCAAATGAGGTCCACAAATTCTGCCACATGAGAAACAGAATAATTTATACTCATATGGAGTCGGCTGAAAACATGTGAGAGAAATGGGAGCCACTATAGTAACTGTTGGCCTCCAGGAATCAGAACTGTCCTATAAAATGAAAATTTATATGGTTAATAATTACCTTAACCCATATAAGGAGGAACAATACTGCTTCGAGGACAGAGCAAGGTTTCTACGCCTCAGAGAAAGAAATACAGAGCCTGAGAAATGGCACTCTAAGACTCAATAACATCAAGCAAGAAAAAAAAATGTTGAGGGGAACATGAAAGCCATGTTATCCCTTTCCTATTTACTGTTTTACCACACCAACACTGCATAACTCCTAGGCTATGAATGGCAAATACACTGTCACTCCTGATTCAGGAAAACTTGCATTCACTTCAGCGGGGATTTTCTCTGAGAGAAGGACAGAGCGCTGAAGCTAGGACAGGAGCAAATTAGGGATGATATCTTCTTACAGCAAGGCACTGCCAGCTATGGGGTAAGCTACTGCATGCAAGTACTGAACCAAATTTGGTTCTTATGCAACATGCTGCTTGGTATCTCTCTCAAGTGGAATATGAATTAGCCAGAAGCCACAGCTACCTGGTTATTTATGCTAATTAATATACCATTTGCACACTAACGGGATGGGAGCTGGCTTGTTCTAATTTGGGGGCAAACTGTCCCTAAATGACAGTCCCCAGCAGCTGACAGTCTGAATGACAAACGCCAAACAATCGGGGGGCATAGGGAGAGTTATCTGGTGACTGACAACATTTCTCAAAGAAATGACATTATTTCCTCCCTCCCAAGTTCTGTCGGTGAGGTGTGTGTGCACTCGTTGTAACACAGGCAGGGCCTGCAGGCACAGGGAAGGAGAGGCCGCGCCTCACTCCCACACGGCCAGGTACCTCAGATCGGAGAGGCCGGAGTCCTGCAGAGGCGAGGTTGAAGTCCTGCTCTGTCTGGTGCAGAAAGGCCTGAACTTCGCTCTCCTGCACCCCAGGTGAGCGTGATGGCAACCTCTGCTCTGCCGTCACTCTCTGACCTGTTGGAATTGTTCCACGTCGCACCACGAGTTAAACACCCAGAAATAATGGTGCTGATGGATATTCCAGCACGCCATGCAGGAGAGAAGCTTGGTTTGAAGCCCTCTCTCTCATCAAGCCAACCAAGGATTACAACTGGTGTCTCCCATATCCAGAGAAACACATGAATCATGCCGCTGCAGAGGAAAGAGCGAGGAAAGAGCGGGGGGGCAAATGCCCCACCTGGCTGTGAAAACCCTCCAAAGCTCCTGATTTTGCTCAAAAACCCCTTGTGTTCCTTGTGAAACACACACATTTCCTACACGGTTCTGGGCAAGACAAAGTCCTGACAGGGAAAGCACAGCCACCCAGCCTGCCTGTCCTCGGGGAGAAAGGAGGGGACGCAGAGGTGGCTTTTTTATAACAGAAACATAGTGCTAACATGGGATTTGGCAACCTTTCACAGTTTGTTATGTATCCTAATATTGAAAGACAGTTTTGGGAGGCAATGAAGATGCTTGCTTAAGTCTAACAAGTTCAGATGAAACGGAAACACTGGAGTGACCTGGTATTTGCCGAAAAACAGCTCCCGTATAGGGACCAACTTCCCAATAAAACAGAAAGAACATAATAAGAGTAGTTTGATACATATTCCTTAATGTACATTAAGGAACACAGATGAGGACTCATTAAATTGGTCAGTTTTGAACTCTCAAAGTTTTTTTAGAAGAGGACTTATCTTGGATTTCAATATTCCAAAAAAGGGGATTTTTTTTCCCTGCACCTTTTCTGATCATTCTCTAATGCCAAGAGGTGCAGATGCTTACCACTGCTGGGCAGAATCGACATAAATGTTAAATGGAAAAAGAGAAGCCCAGCAAGGTGCAAAAGAGATGGGGACTGAACACTTGATTTCCTGGAAGAGACAGCAGCTTGGCACACAAGATGTATCTGAAGAGATAGAAGTAACTGCAAAGAGCAGCACAGGACATAAAGGGCTCAGACTCCACTGGATGCTGAATGCTGGAGGTCCCCAGAAGAACCTGACATCTAGATCATGAAGCTGTGGGAGAAACACATTTATTAGCAAAGAGTTAACCACTCCAAGAAAACAGCTTCCACATAACAGCCAGAGCAGAAGAAAAAAGGTCAAGAATTTGTAGCAGCAGAAAATATTAGTGAACTTTATTAAAAGAGTACAGATTAGAACCAGAAAGGCAGGAAAAACATTAGGCTCCAGGGAGAAATCTTAATAAACCACACAGTGCATGACTGCTCTCCTCCTTCCCCTCGCAAGAAACCGTGTCTGAAACAAGTTTTAATTGAAGTCTTTGCTAGACTGCAAAGAGATGATGAAAGGCAAAGTAATGGGGGTTAAGCAGTGTGAATGGGAGTGCAAAGAGAAGGGAAAGAAAACTGATGACCAAGACAGGGAATAGGATGTCTCCAAATGAGACGGGTGCAAACCAGGGGAAGATAAGAGAGGAAGACAAGTGGAAGGAGTCCCTGGTAGGCAGGGGATGCGGATTTTAGGGAAATAGAAGAATTGCCTTTGTGACTGGCTTGGGGTAAGCAGATTGGGTGAAGGAGAAAACTCACGAGAGAAAACCTCCCTGCTCTTCTGAGCTAGGAGGACTTCAGAGACACCTCCACAGGCTGAAGGATGTAGCTAGTGGGACTTTCAGATCTCACCTGAAAGAAAGAAGAGACCCACTGCTCTGTAGGCAACAGCTTGCTCTTTTGAAAGTCCATTTTTGATCTGTATTCAAAGGGTGAGAGAAGACGCACAGGGCCCTGCGAAGCCGTCCTGTGTAAGGTCCCTGAGGACAGCGCTGTACGGACTGACACACAGCGCTGAGCTGGGGACAGTCAGCGGAGACCAGCCGAGCCCGCCAGACTCCGTAGGAAAATGAAGCAAGGTATACATACCTGAGAATGAAAAGGGAGACAGGATGCTCGAACGTGGCCACTGGATGACCCACACGGTGGATAAACACACCGAGAAGGAAAAAGGAACGCAGGGCTCACAGATAATGGCCGAGAAGGTCAGCAGCACATTGCAAAGCAATGTTCCTTCTGCTCAGCCCTCGGGAGCCTACTTCTGAAAACTGTTATTAGGTCACCACGTATGGGCCATGCTCAGATGCTGGGACAGAAAGGCTTTTGGTGAACGTGATGTCCCCCACACCGTCAGCAGAGGATGGTAATATGCACTCCAATTAAAAGATGTAAAACATTTTTTCATTTCTGGAGCTGTCTGGCCTTTCATAAAATTTAAATAAGCTCAGATAACTCTCTTCATATCTACATTCAGAATATAATGATATTCAAATATACTGCCTTCACACACACAAACAACTTGTGAAATTATTTGCCAGCATATTAAGCTACTACACCAGATTGCTTGGCAATGGTGCTTGTCTTTGAAATATGCAGATGCTTTTCTTTTTTAAAAAAAGGAGAGACGGAGAGAAAAGGAGAAGTGAGAAAGAATTACAGTAGAATCTGGTATCAAAGTAACCAGAACAACAAAATGCAGAGAAGACTCCAACCAATATTTCATGGTTATCTGAAGAAATGGTTAAAAGATACTGAGGGATGAGCTATGGATTTGTGTGTGTGTGTATATATATATACACGTATAAACTTACAGATAGACATACACAAACACATACACATGCCTAGAGGAACAACTGTGCAAAGTCTCACAAATGCTGCAGTAGTGTTTGTCATGCAGAAACTCAAATTCCTGGTGCCAGAGGACAGACAGGCAAGCTAGCAGTGTAGGTACAAAACATACAGGCAAGATAACTGCTGAGTATCATTTTGAATTCCCTCATACACAGCCTTCCTGGGGAAAAACAAGCATCTAAAATTAGCACATCTATCACTGAGATCCTGTAAAAATTATTTTGCTAGAATATATACGTATGGGTATCTATATACACACACTCCAAACCTATTCCACACAATTTTCCAGGCACAGTCTGGAATCCAGCACTGGATTGTGCTCAACAGAGGCAGAACTGGGTAGAAATAATGACTTCTCAGAGCAACAAGCACGTTTCACGTGTTCGCCGGAAAGGGAAGGTGGGAGCCCCAAAACCCCAAAGTACAAACTTTAAAAGCTTTCCTAAAATGCAGATATGAAAATTATTCCAGCGAGGGCTGAAATGGAATTTACAGTATTCCCTAATGAACTGCTGCTGCTCAGTACTTTGTAGTATGTGAGCACGCCTTCGCTAAGAAGAATATACAACTGCCATAAAAAGAGGTTAATACAGGTTGAGGTAAAATTCGATGCCATCTAGCCTTGATCTACACAAACAAGACAACATCTGAAAGGCACAAAGCAGCCAGTTTCACCAACAGTCCAGCTGAGGTATAATGAATGAAATCTTATTAACTAATACAGTAGTGAAGTATCTATTTTATCTGTAATCTGGATGTGGGCAGCTAGATGAAAAAAGAAGGATGTTCCCACTCGAGAGAGGCAGAACTGAGCTCGCTGTGTGCATAACCATAATGCCCCTGCATGAGGCACCAACGTCGTAACAAAACGTGGTCCACCCTTATGTTGCAAGCCAAATCATTTTTCATGGGTAACAATGGCACCTTCAGAAAAAAAAAAAAAAAGTTCTTTCTAACGAGCAATTGATTTATAAGTCATTACGACCATTTCAAAAGGACAGGTCATTGCTGGTTTCAGTGATCATTAACAAAGCCACGCACTTTCACCGAGCCTGAGTTCTGGGGGGCATCCTTATCCCACCAGCAGCAATTAGCTGTGCGCTTTTTTGCAGCAGCGCAGCGTCAGGCTAGAAATGGAGACATAAAGAGCAATACTGAGAAGACAGGTTGTCACATTTTTAACTTTGCATTAATAACAAATGCTGTTGCTGTCTATTCTGGCACATTTGCAAGCTTGCTTTTAAGTACAAGGGGCTGGCATGCATCTCCACTATAGATAGGAAAACAAGAGCAGCCTTGTTATGATTAAAAGGGTCTATTTCCCTCTGCCTTCTGTCTTCTATGTCCATCTGCACAGCTGCTTTGAACTTGGCCAAATCCCAGTGTTAGGGTCGCCTGCAGTACATATTTTAAATCAGCAGCAGACTGTGCGAATTTGCTGCTATGGAGGAGAAAAATCTCCAAATTCTCACTTAAATGGTTGATGAGTGGTTCTGTAGAACATTCATCATCGTAGATAGCCCAACCTATCTGGGAAATTACAGCGAAAATGTATCTAAAACCATTTACTGTTTCACGAGGAGAATGAGATAAAGTCAATATAGACATCTGCAAAGAAATGAAGAGAAATCACTGTTGACAAAATGAATTCTGCCGATGCCTCCAGAGCCCACTGAACAGCTAGAGAGAGGTCACAAAGTTTGCACGTGAGAAGTGAAGGTAATTCCCCTTAAAAAGCGCACAAGTAGAGAAACCGGGGGAGTGGGAGACAGTGCATGAGACAGACCTGAGGAACCAGGAGCGGCGATGTATTTGCAAAACGCCCAGGCAACACTAAGTAAGTACACGGGTTTGGGTTCTCCCCTGCCATTTAATCTCCTCACCTACTTTTACCCAACAGAAAGGAAAGCCACCCGAGCTCTCCCTCCCTAGTGTGTAACACTGTCAGCACCAAAATCTGAGCGGAATCACAGTTTGCAAGCACTGCGGGATGGCTACATTAAAGGATGAAAGTCAGAAATGACTGGGGGGAAAAAAAAGTTATTCCATTTCTAAACTTTTGTTGCCCAATCAGAAACCTGTGAACACAGAAATGGAAAGACAGACATGCCTTGGCTGAGATGTGCCATTCCTTCAGCAGAGCATGAAGGCTCTTAACAGCATTCTTCATGCAACTGAGCTAACATAATTCACCAAAGAACAACAGCCAGGATCAAAGCACCCACCAGCCCACCCTCACAATACTAAAACCTGTTTCCACTTTCCCCTAGAGTTTTGTAGGTATTTTTATTTCATTACTGTGGTTTCAGGTGTTACTGAACAGTTGATGAGATAAATTCAAAGCAAATAATCAATTTCTTTACCTTGCCAACTTTTTTTTCTCCCCCCTCAGCAATAGATGCCTGCTGGCTCAGTCAAATGATTATTGCTTTTATCAGTTTTGTTTTAAAATGCTTTTATTCAAATGGCTTTGCCTCTCATTCCAAAGACCAATGGATAATAAAGCAAAGATGTATCCTGGTTGCTACAAAACTAATTTTAACCTCAAGCAAATCAGGAATTACACATTCATCCTCTAAAGTGTTTAAAGACATTATATTCATTTCTTTTCCAGTTGATTTAATAAACTCTAGTACGAATATTTATTATGCAGGCAGAGTCACACCTTTTTTTTTCTTTTTTAGAAGAAAAAACCTGCACTAGCAGTTGATACTAGGTGTAATCTGAGGAGTATTAAGTACTCCCAAGATATTTTTTTTTTTTATGTTGCACATTTTGGTATTAAATACTGTACTAAAGAGCACTCTGATCCTCCCCATGATCTTGATACATGTGAGCAGCAATGCCACCCCCAGCAGAGATTGCCATATTCCTTTAAGAAAAGGTGAACAATAACAATGAAAACAAGATGATACGTGCAAGGAAAAAAAAAAAAAGAAACATCGCACACCTTTAACAGGTCAAAAAAGCCACGCTAGGCTTCTTTTTTTTTTTAAGAAAAACTTGCAGGTACTCCAGAAGGAGTATTTTGCTATCTGGCTCCATGGAGCACCTCTCCCTTTTCCTTCTTGAAGGGAGAAGACACACGCCAAAACTGTTAATGCGATCATTTACTGGCATACAGAAAGCACCGCTCACGATAATTTTAGAAAAAAACAAAACCAGAAAAAACCTCCGGACTTCATCATCTGACACCATTTTCCCCCAACCGAACCGAAATCACGGGAAGGAGCTGCCTGCTGCCGGGGGCTGGGTACGTACCTCATCCAGGGGTGCTCCCGGCGGAGCTCTGCAGCCGGCTTGGGAACAAAAAGATGCCCGGGTAGGAGAAACCCATCCGGTCACTCGGCACGGCGCCGGACCGCCCGAAGGCTTCACACGACAGACACCGCCTGAAGTTTACGGAGCTCCCCCCACACACACACCTCCCAATTTCAGGCGGACCCCAGCCGGCCCCAAAACCCCGCGGGGACACCCTACGGAGGGGCTGCCCCCCTCCCACCGAGCACCCCTGCGGAGTTTGGCGAGGGGGAAGCGCACGGGGACCGAGACGGGGCCGGGACGAGGGCAGCAAACCTCGGGTGTCCCGGGGGACCCGTCCCCGACCCCCGGCTCGCCAAAGCCGCTCGGGCTCCCTCCGGGCTGGCGGAGAAGGGGGCAGCGCGGTGTGGCCGCGGCCGCTCCGCCGTCGGGGCAGGCGGCGTCGCTCCCCCGGCGACAAACTTCGAGGGGCTCGGCCCCGCCGGGACCCCCCTTCCTCCTTCCCTCCCTCCTTCCCTCCGTCCCCGCAGCCCCCTCGCCCTCCTTACCCTCGGCACGGCACCGGCCGCGTGTCCCCCTCCTGCTCCGGCCGCGCCGACCCCCTGCAGGGATCGGGGAGCGGGAGCGCCGCCCCGCCCGGGCACCCCGGCACTGGGGAGCGCCGAGGAGGCGGTGCCGGCGAGGGGAAGGAGGAGGTGGGAGACTTCTTCTCCCCCCTTGGCGCCTCCTCTCCGACCACCGCCGCCCTCGCTCCACGGGCGGCTGCCGCTCCTCCACCGCCGCCTCCCCCCCCCCCCCTCCTCGCCGCGGGCCGCCCCCGGCCCTCCTCCGCCGCCTCCGCCCGCAGGCAGCGAGCGAGGCGGGCAGGCAGCGGGCTCGGGCTCGGGCTCCGGCACCCGCCGCCGCCGCCACCGCCGCCGCCGCCTCGTCCCCCGTCACCCCCCGCAGCCTGCCGCCCCTCTCCGGTCCCATTTATGAAGCCCGGCTGCCATCACGTGTTAATGTGCCTTTTGTCCTGGCCCTGGCAGCGCCGGAGGCGCTCCGCACGCACGGGCAGCGCCGGGGGAAGCCAGGCGGCGGCGGCCAAACTTCGCCCCGGGGGTGGGCACCGGGCGGCGGGCGGCGGACCCTCGCCCTGCCCCGGCCGTGCCCCGTACCCCGCCGGGCGGCCGCCTCCCGATCCCTTCTCTCTCCCCCCCCCCACCCCCCCACCCCTCCCGTCCCCGAGGGGCTCTAAATTATTAATTATAATTAGCGTCGTCGTGCCGCGGGGCCTGCCGGCAGCCGACGTGCGAGGCAGCGCCGCCTGCGGCCAGCGGGGGCGGCCGGCGCCTCCCCGCCGAAGGGGAGGGAGGGAGAGACCCGGCAGGGACCCGCCCGCCGCCCTCTCCGCCCCGCAGGGCTGTGGCGGTGGCGGCTGAGGGGCCGAGGCCTCGGGGCAGCCGCGGGGAGGGAGCCCGGCTTCCCTTGGGGGGGCTGGAGAAGCTCCCGAGGGCTTAAGGGTGGGTTTGGGGCGGCACCCCAAGGGGCTTCGCCCTTCAGTGGTGTGCCTCAAGGCTTGGTGCATCTCTGCGGGGTGGCGCCCGGCCGTGAGGCACCAGAGTTTTGTCATCATTTATTTCCCTCTTCCACGTTACCCCCGAGCCCGACAGACGTGGCTGTGGTGTTCTTGTGCTGGTGCAACAGCCGTCATGGCGGCGGGCAGAAGTAGCGGGGAATCCCCCATCTCCCAGGGCTGAGGTGGCTCCGAAGGCGCAAGGACAGCAGGCTGGGGTTTATTCAAAGGACGGTTCTTAAAGAATGTAATATCCAGCTGGCTTTGCTCCGTGTGCTTCTCCCTCTGCAGTGTCATAAATATGTATTTGTCTTCACATGTATTAATAGAGAAACATGATAAATATTTATCGTTTGACATAGTGTCTAAAGACATTAACAGGTCCATCTACCACATCCACCCGTGGCAGAGAAATATCCCGGATCCCTCATTCCTCAGAGGAGAAACCCACAGGGAGCTACGCTCTTCACGAGCGAGGATTAAAGACTTTGGGTGGCAGTGTTTTGGGGGGTGCCCAACCCGAGAGGTGTGAGCCATCTGATGGTGAGCCTTCCCCTCGAAGGTTTCTCCAGCTGGGCCCCCAGGGCCTGAGGCACTCAGCATCTTAGGGATCTGGGGAAGTGGGCTGGTGCATCTGTTGAGGATCCCAGACCCGCTGCCTTGGTCTCGTTTTTCCTTGTGCTTAGTCCCATACCGATTCTGCTCAATCGTAATTACTGCCTATGTTTTGCTTTTTTTTTTCCCCACCGCTGGCTCTTCCTGATGATAATTGTTAAATTAACAAGAAAGGAAGTATTTTCAAGTGGCATTCCTGTGAGAAAATTGGAGAAGAAAAAAGGCTAACTCATCTGTGCCCAACTCAAGCTTCTGATATTAGTCAGTCTGTTTGGTAATTCAGAAGTGCTGGTGTGTAAAAAGAACTTTATTTAACACTGCAGTAAAATCAGAGCAGATTTCTCTCTGGCTTTACATTTCAGAAAGTACCGACTTCTCCTCAGAGGACTGAGAGTTTTCATTTGATTCTTTTTCTCTGAAAGGTTGGTACTTTTGCCTTTAATGTGAACCTACTTGGATAAGCTTCTCTTCCACAGTCATGGAGGAGCGCAGCTCCTCGGCAAAGGTAAGTCGCATCCAGAGGACATCACTGGACACAAGTCAGCCCACGGGGTAAATTTAGGGCAACGTGTTACTTACTGCTCGTTCCACCTCCATGCTCACGGCTGGCTAAAAGATCCCCATCCTGAACTGGGATTTACTCCAATCTTGGGGTAATCCTTTCTGTCACTTCTAAACTCGGAGAGCAGAGAGGGAAATTGCGATGTTGACAAATGTAGCCATGCCTACACACTGAGGTGGCTTTTTTTTCCCCCTAAAATCCCCCACAGTTGCTTCTGCCAGTTCAGCCCACAGGCGCAGCAGTTCAGCAGGAGATGTATCGGTAGCCAGAGGTGACTCGAGCACCAGCTTCTCAGCCTTCTTCATTGTAGGGTGTCCTGTGACCCCTCGTGCCTTGTGCTCCCCCAGCGTTTATCCAGATCTTGCTTCTAATTTAGCAATTTGGCAAGGGGGAAGGTTGTTGAGATCCTGTGACACCTGTTCCTGGTGGAGCTGGTTGGAAAACCTCTGAAAGAACAGCTTTCCACTGGAAAATGCAACCCTGTCAAAATCAAATCGCTTTGCAAACTTGTGTCGGTTTCACTGAAAATGTCATTTAAAAAAGAGTAAGTGGTGGAGGGATGTTCCAACTGTGTGGGAACATCTCGTTTTGACATTTCCAAGCTAAATGTTTCAATTTCTTCTTTCAAAATGAGTTTTGGTTTCAAAATATTTCATTTTATATTATATATTACAAAATAATACAAAAATTGAAAAGCTGAATCATTGAGCTGTAATTAATTTTCTCCATGACTTTCTGGAGGTAGAGAACACCGTTATTCTGATTTGGAACAAAATTTGAAATCCCAAACATCTAGAAAAACTGGAGTTTGTGAATTCTGTGAGGCTCCCAACGACATGATGGAACTCCAGAATACGTCAATGGCCACTTTTTTAAGCTGTATGATTATGAAAGACTTAAAATAGTGGCAAGCTACTTGCAGTCTTGTCTTTCCTCACACTTTGAGTCTTGTTGCCTGTGGAAATAAAGCCATTCAATACCAATGACAAGGTCTGAAGGAAGAGATGGGGTTGGACATAGACCCTAAGAGCAGATGTTCTTCCTTTTCTTTTGGTTGCTCCCAGTTAATGTGCTTCGAAGCAGTGCAGTGGTCAGGTATCTTCTGGCCACCCCCAGTACTACTGCAGTTGTAACTTCCTTCACTTTGTATTTCAGATAGAAGAGGAAAGAAGGTAACACAGTAGATAATCCAGCTGATCCTGTGCTCTTTCTAAGCCACAAATCACCAATTCTTGCTCTACCAGACAGATTATTTTTTTTTCAAATACTAGTATTTCATATTTTTATGATAAATAAACTTTGCCCATCATTTTATGAATGTTGCATTCCAACCATGAAGCATTTTATTTGTCTGTTTACATTGATCAGATGTGCCTAATGAGTAGGCTTGATGATTTACTTGGCAAAAATCCATACAACGATCAGGTGAGGTTGTTCAGTAGTCTCACAGAGATCGCTTGCTCCCTGGTTTTGTAGACCCTGGAGTTCCATGGCTGCTTTCAAGATTTCCCCATCTCTTCTTCTCAAGAGTGTTTCCTACTGCCGCCTTGTATTATAAGCTTGAAGGTCTTGTTCACTTTTTTCTCATCATCCATAGGTAGATAGAACAATTGAAGAAGACCTAAATGATCTCCAAAGAGGCACTTGAAGGTACGTTGTCTTCTAACAATCACATCCCGTGTCCTGCTCACAGACAAACAGCTTTTCTCAAGGTTTATGTGGCAGTTTCTTGACTCATTTTGAAATGAGAGAAAAGATTTGGTCCTGTTCCTAGTTTAGAAGACTGTCTGCTAGTCCTAAAGTCTTATCTTTATTTGTCTGGCTTTGGAGACTTTGCTGCTAGGATAGCACTGAAAACCAAGGGTACACACAAGCTCTTCCACAGTTTCACAGTCATAAAATCTCTGGAAAAGAGAAGAGGGTCTCCACCATAAATATGATTCTGCTTCTGCTTATCCTAAAGGCCATGACCGAAATTTCTTTTTGCAAGAAGGAGAAGCTGTGAAACAAGACCTTTAACAATGAACATTTCTTGCCGTAGCCTTCTCAACCCACAGAGCAGCGTGCCTGAGAACCTCAAGTGATCGGGTACTGCTGCGGCAGATGGAAGAAGTGTCTTAAGGGAACATGATTTTCCAACTTTTCTACATTTGCTCTGCAAGCTATCAGTCAGGGTTAGGCTGGGACCCAAAAGCTCAAGTCTTGATTCTGCCATTCTTTTTTTCAGTAGCATTGAACATCCACAACTTTCACAGGCTTTAGCAAGAGCACCAGGAGCTCAGCCCCTCAGAAAGTCCTGCTGTTCATCTTTCTGTGCTGATGCTCCCCATCTGTAAAATGAGAATAGTAGAATCTCACTTCTTTCACCACCGTCAGACTTTTCTATTTAAATTTTAACTTCATCAAGGCAGGAACTGTCTCTTACTAGTAGTTTGTGAGCATCTATCACAACAGAGCCGCAATCCTGGCTATGACCTGCAGGCACTGCCACGTTGCAAACAATAACAATAAAAACCCAATCAGAAATGTTATTGTCCAGGAGTAATTTTACTGCCACCAAGCAAATAAAGGGAAAAAAAAAAAAGAAAGAAAAAAACCCATCCAGAATCCATGAAAGTGAATGGTTTACCTGGGGGTTTTGCAAAGTGTCCAGCTCCATATTTAGCCAAATGTTTGTCCCTTGTGCAAGGTGGGGGTGACAGCAGGCTCGTGTCACAGGCGAGGTAGGGCAATGTCCTCATTTCGGGCTGTCCCCGCAGCTGGCTTCAACCTGTTGCTCAGGTGTCACAGTAGCCCTGCCCCTGTCCCAAATCTGACCCTGCTTTTTAACTCAGCCAGCTGGTGAGAATGGGAAATTTGTTGCTGGTTTTTGTAATGCAGATGTCTGCCAGCTAGGAACAGACAGAGACCACCAACTCATCTCAGCCAGGAGAACAAACAGCTATCATATGGTAATGACTTTGTGTCACTAGTGCCCCGAACCAAATTAAAACCAGTGATGCAGGCATTCAAGTCTCTCTATCCTGTCATTAACTATCCCCTGAAGCTATCCAGTTCCCCAAATATTATTCTCTTCTGCTTCTTGCTTTGTCCTTTTAGATCGGAGTTGAGCAATGATGAACTAATTTAGCCACTGCTTTATGTAATTTAGGTTATGAACTCAGTGAGTTAGGAAGAGGAGAGAGACGTAACACAGTTAAGGATGCGTATGCTTTTGTTAAAAAATCTCAGTCTATTATTGACAGAGGTGTTAATACCCATACCAAACAGAATGCATTGGAGCTTAATCTTCTGCTGTATTGATTTTTTTGTAGTGTTTTGCCCATTGTGTTGTGGGTGGCACTGCAGGGTACTAACAAGGTTCTTTCCTTTGCCCTGATGGCAACGATACTGTGCTGCGTCACGTTTCTTCCACCAGCTCCTTGAAGAAGATGACAGAAAAGAGAAGAGCCAGAAGACTGGTGAGAATCCTCTGTTTAAAAACAAAGACTTGCCCAGATCCAGGGCAGGGAGTTGCTTATCTGACATCTGTTGCCTGACACTTGGGGAAGGACTCTTAGAAATGGTCATGTGGGCATCAGTCCACAGTCCCCTCCTCTTTCCTTTCTCATTCCCTCCCTGATGCCCAAGCCTCAGCTCCAGTACACTGGAAAGGAGCCTTTGTGTTCAGTGTGAAACCATGACGTGGTGATTGCCCTTTGGAGGGTTCGTGAGCTGCTCTGTTAACGACGCATGCAGCTTCGAGCACCTAGTACAGCATTTTTGCCTGTTCCTTAGGAGTCAGCAGCTGTCTAAGGCGCATGAACTTCTTTTCTCTCCACCATCTGAAAATTACAAAATGCTGCTCTAGGTAGAAAAAGGAGGTTGCCAGGGAGGAGAGTGAGTATACTGTGTTAGGGAGGATGGGCCTCTTTGACCTTGGGGAAGCTGCCTTTGAACCTTATTTTTTATATTTTTTCTGACACAAAGGAAATCACTGCTGCTCCTAAGTGATCTTTCAATGCAGAGAAACACCCTCATTAGTTTTTTTTTTCACCTTCTCACCTTCTTTCATTAAACCATACTCTTTACAGTCCCAGTTGAACAGCAGGGAACATTAAGAGCTGACGGAAAAGCATTTTCCTTTGTTAACATGTTTTTTCATCATTGAGGAATAGAACAGTAATGAGGATACAGATCATCTTTTCATTATAAATATGCATCGCAAAGTACAAAAAGAAAAAAAAAAGTGGGTTGCAAAAATAAATAAATAAACAAAATAGCTGTGTGGTGAAGGGAAGAAATTGAGAAAAACAAGATGACAAAGCTTTTCCCTGATGCTCTACCTTTGCTGGTGTACAGGGGCATCAAAGTCAGGAAAGTCTCCAAGCGATGTTGGGTGCCTGAATGTTGCATTTAATGTAAATAGGTGTAGGATTGTATCTGCAACTTCTATGCAATGCAAATTAATATCATTCATCAATATGGCAAGAGAAACCAACAAATAAACAAACAAAACCCAACTAAAAACACAACCTAAGATGACTCTAAAATAGATTGGCTCTTTCATGGAAATATACAGATTTGTTTTCACTCTTGACTTTTGTTCACATTTTCCTTGTTCCTGCTAGATATGAAAACAACCCATCATGTCATTTTTTAAATAGGGACGGTATATACCAGTCTGCGTAGCGTACATGCTCAGTTCCAGAAAAGAGAAACAATTACGAGTCTGGATGCGGGCTACACATTTTCTAGCTCAAGTTCCTTGCGAGATGTAGCTGTGCGGAGGAGGCACTGCTTCTGTATACGCGTTTGTACGGTGCTTAATAAGAAGACGCTGTTATTGGAGGGTGAAGGAAAGAGCTCTCGTAACTATAAAACCCAGTTGTGATGAAATGCCTACTGAAAACATCAATGTATAAGTGCTGTCCCAGGGAGAGGAGCACTGCTCTGCTGCTGCTGCAGAAGGAAGAGGGATGGACAGCTCATCATCTCTTTTCCTCTCCCCTCCCTGCAGCTCTGAGGAGGTTGCAGGGGACTCCAGTGGGGCTGTTCCCTGTCGTAGCACTCCGCTAGAGCTGTGCTCCTGGGAAACCCAGGGTGTGCATGCTTCAGGCTCTCCTCAGGCTGTGCTCCCTCCCCAAGACTGGTCTTCCCACCGGTTTGCCTGGCAGAGGGAAGCGTAGGGAGCCTGGAGAAGACAATTCCCCCTGTGTTTCAGGAGAAGCCTGCAGCAAGAAACAGAAACTTCCCCCTCTTCTTTTGTGCCAGGCTGTATCTCAGTCTGGCCTTCAAGAGACGGCCTATTTATTTAATTATTTTTTTAAATCTCTGCCAGCTTTTCTGTGTCTTTTCCACCGTTATTGCAATTACTGTGGCTACATTTGCTCAAACGGTCAACGCTTGCTAATGCTATCACAGATATCCATCCCTTCCACCCCTGCAAATTATTCATTATAGAGTCACTAGCCTCAGCATAAAATGTACATTTGCGTGCTTGTTTTCATTTAATAAAACCCTTTGGTCACGGAAGCACTGTCAGCCCAGGTTTTATTATTCCAGAATATTCAATTTAAATCTTGGGGCACCCGTGTGACTGAGAGGTCACCTAGCATCTTCAGCTCTGCAAAGTGGGGGGCAAGGGGAGGTTTGCAAACTGTGTGTTTAAATAACCAAACCAAAGTGGCAAAGCTCAAGCCCACTCATCCTTTTCTCTTCTTTTTAGGGGTAAATGGATGCCACAAGCTGATCGTGTTGCAGCCCCACACCGTCACTGGATCCACTGGAAAATAAATCCACCGTAAAGGCAGTGATGCTCTGGACACAGCTCAGCCTGGGATCTGCCCATGCAGCTCACCTTCCAGGACAAAGTATTAACTAAGGAAGAGAGCAGGTAGGACAGGGGTTCTTCAGAAGCCTTGCTGTGATTGTTTTGGCATGACCTCATCTTGAAGCCCTGTTGTGAATAGTTAGATTTTCTCACATCATTTTGTGGTTGGGAAGGGCTTTTTGGCTTCCATAATTGATTCACTTTACGAAGAAAACACTAAAAAAAATG
Source organism: Cygnus atratus (assembly GCF_013377495.2). Classification (NCBI taxonomy): domain Eukaryota; kingdom Metazoa; phylum Chordata; class Aves; order Anseriformes; family Anatidae; genus Cygnus; species Cygnus atratus. Next base: position 38,615,229 of record NC_066364.1, read on the forward strand.
ATGGCCAGAGAATGTGTTTCATCTTCAGTAAAAACAACAACCTGACCTCTCCCTGAGAGAGCACTGCCTTGGAAGCAGCCTTTCTGGTAGGCTAGGGAAAGCTGACTTCTGAGATCCAACCTAGGGAGGAGATTCAGTAACAAAATGTGGTCTTTTCATAGCTACTTCCCTACAATATTTAGATTTACATCTCATATTGCAGAATATTAAAAAACAAGAGGACCATTTAAGGACTAGAAGATGGACTAGATTATTTTATTATCTACTTTTCAATGCCCTTTTCCTTTTTCAGTGGCCTGAGCTTAACTTCTCTTCATCTATATTGGCTCTGGCTCAAAGGGTCATATAACCGTCTGAGTCAATAGCAGAGCTTTTAGCACCAGACCCAGGAACCATCTTGGACAAATGGAATCCCGGATACATTCTTCAAATTTCCCCCATCAGCCATTTATAAAAGCTACTTTTATTAAAATCTTCTTGGGTACTTCTCCTGCTGCAGCTGGGAGACCATATGAGGAGCGTTTGCTATTAAGCCATAGAAGAAAGAAGCAGAAGGGTTTTATTTACTTCAGTGTTAGCTTTCCTTTGTTCCTGCAATTCTTATTTTCTTCAGGGTGACCAGGAATACTAAAACGTAGCAGAAAAGCCCTAACACATGCTGCAGTGTCAGAATTCCTCCGTTCAGAGGGTATTTTTGGATGAAAAGGTGTAAGACACGTTTAGCCTGCTTGTCAGGAGACTGTTGACTGGTTAACTCTATTTAAGTGCAACACAGGGAGACCTTCTATTTTATACCCTTAGGTTATTTGAGAGGCCAGCCTGCTGCACCACGCTTGCCTATTGTACTGAGTAAGAAATGTAATAGTAAGGCGAGGGGTACTGTTCTGTTGCCACAAACCAGGGACGTCTCCTCTCATTAAAAGTGGTGCAGTTGTGCTTTAGTTGTACAAGACAGAAGAGTTATGAAAGACATAAAGCTCTCCCATGTACGTGCGTTGTCGAAAATGTGAAAGAGTCTTAGCCTGCATACTTGCTGAAGTAAGTTTTCTGCTGGATTCAGTGGAACAGAAATGACCTTAAAAGAGGAATTTCTATAGCTCGGATCGCAGAACCCAACTCTGTTGTGCCTGATTTTTGTCCTTTATGCAAGTCTGTGCAACCTGTGCCTCCCACTTGCTTTGTACTCTCCCCCCAACACACACACCTTCACCCCTTTGGAATGGGTATTACTATGGAAACAATTGTGTCCTTGCTATTGTTAAGGGCAGCTGAGTGACATCCAGAAATCCCATATACCCGCAGAAAATTGTAATAGTAAATCATCTGACTGGCTATTCTTAGCCATTCTCTTTCTCAGTAAGAGAAGGATGATATATAAAGGGAGATTATATGAAGAAGCTTTTTTTTTTTTTTTTTTCCTCTTGGAAATTTATGACTGCTCGGCTGGAGTGTAAGAGTAAAGGTAGAAAAAAAAAATACACAACAGAGCATTTCATGAGCAGCAGAACTAATGAAGCCTGGTTCCCTATGGGTTTGGACCCGTGGTTGGATTCTCTGGTGACTAATACAGTGCTGGCTGTCTGATCACATCTGTTCTGTTAGCTGGGGCATTCAGAGTGCCTCCCTGCCATGTGGGTCCTCGAATACCCAACAACAATTGGGTTCAATTGCAGCTTTTTGTCAATGAGGGTACTGACAGGGTCTGTCTCTTCTACCCACACGCCAGTTTTCATTAAACTTGTAGAAATCTACCATCAGATCACTATACTACCATCAGAACTGGTTGAAAAAACCCTATCAGATTTGGGAATTATTAGAAGGGAACGGACAGGCACAAACACATTGAAAGTGTGATCTTGTGAAACTCTTTTATTTGGGAA